>NW_027203604.1:25478318-26078318 GCF_024711535.1 Dipodomys merriami
TAAGCCTAACCCTAACGCTAATCCGAACCCTAACCCTCTTCCTCACACTAACTCTTACCCTCACCCTAGCCCTCACCCTAACCCTAAACCTAAGCCAAACCCTCACCCTCACCCTCACCCTCAGCCTAACCATAAACCTAGCATTGATCCTAAGCCTAATCCTCACCCTCAGGCTAAACCTAACCTTATCCCTCACCCTAACCCTAACCCTCACCCTCACCCTAACCCTAAACTTAACCTTAACCCTAACCCTCACCCTAACCCTAACCCTAACACTAACCCTAATCCTCACCCTAACCCTCACCCTCAAACTTACCCACACCCAAACCTTCACCCTCTACCAAACCCTCACCCTCACCCTAACACTCACCCTCACACGAAACATCACCCTAACCCTAACCCTCACCCTAACCCTTACTCTCACCCTAACCCTAACAATAACCCTAACACTAACCCTCACACAAACCCCAAACCTCACACTAACCCTAAACCTAAACCGAACCCTCACCCTAACCCTTACCCTAACCCTAAACCTCACCCTCACCCTAACGCTAAAACTAACCCTAACCCTCACACTAACCCTAAGCCTCACCCTAAACCTAACCCAAACCCTCCCCTTTACCCTACCACTATCCCTAACCCTCACCCTAACCCTAACCCTCACCATAATCCTAAAAATACCCCTCACCCTAACCCTGACCCTAACCCTAAACCTAATCCTAACCCTCACAATAACCCTAACCCTAACCCTAACCCTAACCTTACCCCTCACAATACCCCTCACCCTAACCCTCACCCTAGCCCTCACCCTAACCCTTACCCTAATGGTCACATTCACCCTCAACCTCAGCATAAGCATAACCCTCACCCTCATCCTAACAGTCACCTCACCCTAACCCTCACCGTCAACCTAACCCTCACCCACACCCTAAACCTGTCCCTCATCCTCATCCTCACCCTCAGCCTAACCCTAACCCTCATTCCCACCCTCACCCTAAAACTAACCCTAACCCTACGCCTCAACCTAACTTTCACCCTAACCCTAACTCTAACACTATCCCTCACCCTTACGCTAAACCTAACCCTAACACACAACCTCACCCTAACCCTCACCCTAACCCTAAACCATACTCTCACCCTAACCCTAACTCTAAACCTCACCCTCACCTCACCCTAACCCTAAACCTAACGCTAACCCTAAACCTCACCCTAACCCCCACCCTAAACCTCACCCTAACCCTCACCCTAACCCAAACCCTAAATCTCACCCTCACCCTCACCCTAACCTTCACCCTAACACTTACTCTCACCCTAAACCTAACCCTAAGCCTAATCCTCATACTAACCCTAACCCTCACCCTAAACCAAACCCTCACCCTCACCCTAACCTTAAAACTAAACCAACCCCTCTCCCTAACCGTCTCCGTAACCCTAACCCTAACACTAACCCTAACCCTAAACTTACCCCTAACCCTCACCCTGACCCCTACACTTACCCTCACCCTAACCCTTACCGTCACACTAACCCTCAACCATACCCTAACCCTCACCTTCTCCTGAGCCCTCACCCTCACATTAACACTCACACTCATGCTAACCCTCACCCTAATCCTTACTCTCACCCTAAACCTAACCCTAACACTCATCCTTAACCTAACCCTCATCCTAACCTTAACCCTAACCCTAAACCTAAGCCTCACTCTAATCCTCACCCTAACCCTTACCCTAACCCTAACCCTAACCCTAAACCTTACCCTCATCCTAACCCTTACCATTACCCTAACCCTAACCCTAACACTCACATCAACCCTAACCCCCACCCTAACCCTAACACTACCCCTCACACTAAACCTCACCCTAACCCTAACCCTAACCCTCAAACTAACTCTAACACTCACCCTAAACCTAACCTTAAACTTCACCCTCAACCTAACGCTATCCCTAACCCTAACCCTCACCCTAAACCTAAACCTCACCCGAAACCTCACCCTCACCGTAACCCTTACCCTACCCTACCACTCAACCTAACCCGCACCCTAACGCTAACCGTAACCCTCACCCACACACTAACCCTAAACCTCACCCGAACCCTCACCCTCACACTAAAGCTCACCCACACCCTAACTCTCACCCCCACCCTAGACCTCAACCTAACCCTAACACTAACCCTAACTCTCACCCTAACCCTAACCCTACCCCTACCCTTCACACTAACCCTAACCCTAACCCTACCCTTTCTCTAAACCTCAGCCTAACCCTAACCCTAAACCTAACCATTGCCCTAACCTTAACCCTAACCCTCAAACTCACCCTAACCCTAAACCTCACCCTAACCCTAACAATACCCCTCAACCTACCCTCCACCCTTACCCTAACCCTAAGCATCACAATAACCCTAAGCGTCACCCTAAACCTAACCCTACCCCTCACCCTAAGCTTCAACCTAACCCTCACGCTAACCCTAACGCTAACCCTAACCCTCACCATCACCCTAACCCTCAACCTAACCCTTTTCCTTACCATAACCATAACTCTAACCCTCACAGTAACCCTAACCCTAACCCTACCCCTAAACCTAACTCTAACCCTTACCCTCACCCTAGCCCTCACCCTAACCGGAACCCTAACCCTAACCCTCACCATAACCCTCACTCTCACCCTAAACATCACTGTAACCCTAATCCTCACCCTAACCCTAACCCTCACCCTCACGCTCACACTACCCCTACCCCTAACATTCACCATCACCCTCAGCCTAACCATAAACCTAAGCCTAATCCTAAACCTAACCCTCACCCTCACCCTCACACTAGCTCTCACCCTCACCCTAGCCCTCACCCTAACACTAAACATAACCCTCGCCCCTCCCACTAAGCCTAACCCTAATGCTAATCCTAACCCTAACCCTCAACCTCACACTAACTCTTACCCTCACCCTAGCCCTCACTCTAACCCTAAACCTAACATTAACCCTCACCCTCAGCCTAACCCTAATCCAAACATTGATCCTAAGGCTAACCCTCACCCTCATGCTAAACATAAACCTATCCCTCACCATAAACCTAATCCTCACCCTCACCCTAACCCTAACCCTCACCCTTACCATAACCCTAACACTAACCTTAACCCTCACCCTAACCTTCACCCTAACCCTTACCCACAACCTAACCTTTACCCTCTCCCGAACCCTCACCCTCACCCTAACCCTCACCCTCACCGGAAACCTCACCCTAAACCTAACCCTCACCCTAACCCTTATCCTCACCATAACCCTAACAACAACCCTAACCCTAACCCTCACACAAACCCCAAACCTCACACTAATTCTAACCCTAAACCTTACCCTCACCCTAACCCTAACCCTAACCGTAACCTTCACACCAACCATAACCCTCATCTGAACCCTACCCTACCCTTCAACCTAACCCTCACCCTGACGCTAAACCTAACCCGAACCCTCACACAAACCCTAACGCTCACCCTAAACCTAAACCTACACCTCAACCTCAACCTACCACTAGCCCTAACCCTCACCCTAACTCTAACCCTAAACCTAACCATCACCATAACCCTAAAACTACCCCTCAACCTAGCCCTCACCCTAACCCTAAACCTAACCCTATCCCTCACAATAACCCTAACCCTCACACTAACCCTAACCCTAGCCCTCACACTAACCCTCACCCTAACCCTCTCCATAACCATAACACTAACCCTAACCCTCACCCTAACCCTCAACCTATCCCTATAACTTACTCTAACCCTAACCCTAAACACTACAGTAACCCTAAACCTAACCCTACCCGTAAACCTAACTCTAACCCTCACCCTTACCCTAGCCCTAACCTTTACACTCACCCTCACCCTAACCCTAACACTAATATTCACCCTCAGCCTAACCCTAACCCTAACCCTAACCCTAACCCTCATCCTCACCCTACCCATAACCCTAACTCTTACCCACAGCCTAAACTTAACCCTAATCCTAACCCTAAACCTACACCTCACCCTCACCCTACTCCTAACCCTAAACCTCACCCTAACCCTCACAATAACCCTAACCCTCACCATAACATTAAAAATACCCCTCACCCTACCCCTCACATTAACCGTAAACCTAACCCTAACCCTAACAATAACCCTAATCCTCACCCTAACCCTAACCCTAACCCTTACCCTAACCCTCCCCTAACCCTCAACGTAAGCCTAAGGCTAACACTAGCCCTCAACCTAACCCTAACCCTCAATCTAACCCTAGCCCTCACCCTCACCCAAACCCTAAACCTAACCCTCACCTTAACCCTCACTCTCACCCTAAACATCACCATAACCGTAATCCTCTCCCAACCCTAACCCTCATACTCAACCTCACCCTAAACCTAACCCTAACCCTAACCCTCACCCTCAGCCTAACCCTAACCCTAACCCTAACCCTAAACCTAACCCTAACCCTAAACCTCACCCTCACACTAACCCTAATGCTAACCCTAACCCTCACACTCACACTCACCCTAACCTGAAACCTAACCCTCACCCAAGCCCTAACCCTCACTTTGAACCTAACCCTAACCCTCACCCTCATCCTAACCATAACCCTCATCCTAACCCTAACCCTACCCCTCACTCTAACCCTCAACCTAACCCTAACACTAAACTTCACACTAAACCGAACCCTCAACCTAACCCTAACCCTAGCCCTCACCCTAAAGCTCACCCTAACCCTCACCCTCACCCTCAGACTCAGCCTAACCAAAACACTAACACTAATCCTAACCCTACCCCTCACATTCAGCCTACCCCTCACCCTCACTCTAGAACTCACCCTAAGCCTCACCCTCAAACTAACCCTCACCCTCATCCTCACCCTCAGCCTAACCCTCACCCTAACCCTAATCCTAACCCTAATCCTCAACCTCACCCTCATCTGAAACATCACCCTAATACTAACCCTCACCCTAACCCTAAACCTAACCCTAACCCGAACACTAACCCTCACGCGCACCCTCAAACTAACACTCAACCTGACCCTAGCACTGACCCTAACTCTAAGCCTAACCCTCACCCTAACCCTAACCCTCACCCTAACCCTAACCCTCATCTCACCATCACCCTAATCCTCAGCCTAACCCTAACCCTAACACTAAACTTAACTCTCACCCTAACCTTAACACAATCCCTACCCCTGTCCCTAAACCTCACCCTCACCCTAACCCTAACCCTCACCCTCATCTTAACAGTCACCTCAACCTAACCCTCACCATCAACCTAACCCTCACCCACACCCTAAACCTGTCCCTCATCCTCATCCTCACCCTCAGCCTAACCCTAACCCTCACCCCCACCCTCACCCTAAACCTAAACCTAACCCTACGCCTCAACCTAACTCTCATCCTAACCCTAACTCTAACACTATCCCTCACCCTTACGCTAAACCTAACCCTAACACACAACCTCACCCGAAACCTCACCCTAACCCTCACCCACACCCTAACCTTCACCCTCACCCGAACCCTCAACCTCACCCTAACCCTCACCCTTACCCTAAACATCATCCAAACAATAACCCTAACCCTAACCCTAACCCTCATCCTAACACTAACCCTCACCCTCACCCTCAGCCTAACCCTAACCCTAACCCTTATCCTAACCCTAACCCTCAAACTAACCCTCACCCTAAACTTAAAACTACCCTAACCCAAACCTTCGACCTCACCCTCACCCTCACTGTAACCCTAACCCTAACCCAAACTCTAACCCTAACCCTCACCCTAACCCTAACTCTAAAACTTACCCTCACCTCACCCTAACCCTAAACCTAACACTAACCCTAAACCTCACCTTAACCCTCACGCTAAAACTCACCCTAACCCTCACCCTAACCCAAACCCTAAATCTCACCCACACCCTCACCCTAACCTTCACCCTAACAATTACTCTCACCCTAAACCTAAGCCTAATCCTCACACTAACCCTAACCCTCACCCTAAACCTAACCCTCACCCTCACCCTAACTCTAACACTAACCCTACCCCTCTCCCTAATCGTCTTCGTAACCCTAACCCTAACACTAACCCTAACCCTAAACTTACCCCTAACCCTCACCCTGACCCCTACCCTTATCCTCACCCAAACCCTTACCATCACACTAACCCTCACCCATACCCTAACCCTCACCCTCTCCTGAGCCCTCACACTCACCCTAACACTCACCCTCATGCTAACCATCACCCTAACCCTTACTCTCACCCTAAACCTAACCCTAACACTCATCCTTACCCTAACCCTCATCCTAACCTTAACCCTAACCCTAAACCTAAGCCTCACCCTACCCCTCAACCTCACCGGAAACATCACCCTAAACCTAAACCTCACCCTAACCCTTATCCTCACCATAACCCTAACAATAACCCTAACCCTAACCCTCACACAAGCCTCAAACCTCACACTAACCCTAACCCTAAACCTTACCCTCACCCTAACCCTAACACTAACCATAACGTTCACACCAACCATAACCCTCATCTGAACCCTACCCTACCCTTCAAGCTAACCCTCACCCTAACGCTAAACCTAACCCTAACCCTCACACAAACCCTAATGCTCACCCTAAACCTAAACCTACCCCTCACCCTCACCCTACCACTAGCCCTAACCCTCACCCTAACTCTAACCCTAAACCTAACCCTCACCCTAACCCTAAAAATACCCCTCAACCTAACCCTTACCCTAACCCTAAACCTAACCCTATCCCTCACAATAACCCTAACCCTCACACTAACCCTAAGCCTAGCCCTCACCCTAACCCTCATCCTAACCCTCTCCCTAGCCCTAACTCTAACCGTAACACTCACCCTCACCCTAGCCCTGAACCTAACCCTATAACTCACTCTAAACCTAACCCTAAACCCTACAGTAACCATAAACGTAACCCTACCCGGAAACCTAACTCTAACACTCACCCTTACCCTAGCCCTAACCCTTAACCTCACCCTCACCCTCACCCTAACCCTAACATTCACCCTCAGCCTAACCCTAACCCTAACCCTAACCCTCATCCTCACCCTACCCCTAACCCTAACTATCACCCACAGCCTAAACCTAACCCTAAACCTAACCCTAAACCTACACTTACCCCTAACACTAAACCTCACCCTAACCCTCACAATAACCCTGAACCTCACCCTACCCTAAAAATACCCCTCACCCTACCCCTCACATTAACCGTAAACCTAATCCTACCCCTTACCCTATCCTTCACCCTAACCCTAACCTTCACCCTAACCCTAACCCTCATCTCACCATCACCCTAATCCTCAGCCTAACCCTAACCCTAACCCTAACCCTAACCCTCAACGTAACCCTAACACAAGCCCTACCCCTGTCCGTAAACCTCATCCTAACCCTAACCCTCACTCTCATCCTAACCGTCACCTCACCCTAACACTCACCATCACCCTAACCCTCAACCACAACCTAAACTTGTCCCTCACCCTCAGCCTAACACTAACCCTAACCCTAATCATAAACCTAAACCTCATCCCCACCCTCACCCTAAACCTAAACCTAACCCTACGCCTCAGCATAAACATCACCCTAACCCTAACCCTAACCCTCACCCTTACCCTGAACCTAACCCTAACCCTAAACCTGACCCTAACACTCATCCTTACCCTAACCCTCATCCTAACCTTAACCACAACGCTAAAACTAAGCCTCACCCTAAACCTCACCCTAACCCTAACCCTAAACCTTACCCTCATCCTAACACTTACCCTTACCCTAAACCTAAACCTAACCCTCACATCACCCCTAACCCTCACCCTAACCCTAAACATAACCCTCACACTAAACCTCACCCTAACCCTAACCCTAACGTTCCCACTAACCCTAACACTCACCCTAAACATAACCTTACCCCTCACCCTCACCGTCACACTAACCCTAACCCTAATGCTAACCCTAACCCTAAACCTAACCCTAACCCTACACCTCACCCTCACCCTACCCCTAACCCTAATCTTCACACTAACCCTCACAGTAACCCTAACCCTCACCATAACCCTAAATATACCCCTCACCCTACCCCTCACCCTAACACTAAACCTAACCCTAACCCTTACAATAACCCTAATCCTCAACATAACCCTAACCCTACGCCTTACCCTAACCCTCACCCTCACCCTAACCCTCAACCTAACCCTAGCCCTCACCCTCACCCAAACCCTAACCCTAATCCTCACCTTAAACCTCACTCTCACCTTAAACATCACCATAACCCTAATCCTCTCCCTAAACCTAACCCTCACCCTCAACCTCACCCTATTCCTATCCTTAACCCTAAACCTCACCCTCAGCCTAACCCTAAAACTAACCCTAAATCTAAACCTAACCCTAACCCTCAACCTCACCCTCACACTTACTCTAACGCTAACCCTAACCCTCACACTCACAGTCACGCTAACCTGAAACCTAACCCTCACCCAAGCCCTAACCCTCACCTGGAACCTAACCCTAACCCTCATCCTCATCCTAACCCTAACCCTCACCCTCATCCTAACCCTAACCCTCATACTACCCTAACCCTACCCCTCACCCTAACCATCACCCTAACACTAACACTAAACCTCACACTAAACCGAACCCTCACCTTAACCCTAACGCTAGCCCTCACCATAACACTCACCTTAACCCTCACCCTCACCCTCACCCTCAGCCTAACCGTAACGCTAACACTAGTCCTAACCCTACCCCTGACATTCAGCCTACCGCTCACCCTAAGCCTCAGCCTAAACCTAACCCTCATCCTCATCCTCACCCTCAGCCTAACCCTCACCCTAACCCTAAGTCTAACCCTAACCCTCAACCTTACCCTCATCGTAACCATCACCCTCACCCTCACCCGAAACATCACCCTAACACTAACCCTCACCCTAACCCTAAACCTAACCCTCACCCTAACACTAACCCTCACACGCACCCTGAACCTAACACTCACCCTCACGCTAGCACTCACCCTAACTCTAAGCCTAACCCTCACCCTAACCCTATCCCTCAACCTAACGCTAAACCTCAACTCATCATCAACCTAACGATCAGCCTAACTGTAACCCTAACCCTAACCGTAACCCTCACCTAACCCTAACACAAGCCCTACCCCTGTCCCTAAAGCACACCCTCACCCTAACCCTAACCCTCCCACTCATCCTAACCATCACCTCAACTTAACCCTCACCATCACCCTAACCCTCACCCCCACCCTAAACCTGTCCCTCACCCTCAGCCTAAACCTAACCCTAACCCTAATCGTAAACCTAACTCTCATCCCCACCCTCACCCTAAACATAAACCTAACCCTACGCCTCAGCCTAACCATCAACCTAACCCTAACCCTAACCTTAACCCTAACCCTTACCCTAAAACTAACCCTAACACTCAACCACACCGAAACCCTCACCCTAACCCTAACCCGCACCGACATCCTAACCCTCACCCTCACTCGAACCCTCAACCTCACCCTAACCCTCACCCTCAACCTAAACATCACCCAAACACTAACCCTCACCCTAACCCTCACCCTAACACTAACCCTCACCCTCAAACTCACCTTCAGCCTAACCCTAACCCTAACCCTTATCCTAACCCTAATCCTCAACCTCACCCTCAACTTAACCTAAACCTAACCCTAAATTTCAAACTCACCCTCACCCTCACCCTAACCCTAACCCAAACTCTAACCCTAACCCTCACCCTAAACCTAACCCTCACCCTCACACTAACCCTCACCCTAACCCTACCCCTCACTCCAACCCAAACCTTCACCCTCACCCTAACCCTAACCCTAACCTTCAACCTCACCTCACCCTCACCCTCAGCCTAACCCTAACCCTAACCCTTATCCTAACCCTAACCCTCAACCTCACCCTCACCCTAAACATAAAACTAAACCTAACCCAAACCTTCAAGCTGACCCTCACCCTCATCATAACCCTCACCCTAACCCAAACTCTAAACCTAACCGTCACCCTAACCCTAAACCTCACCGTCCCAATAACCCTCAACCTAACCCTAAGCCTCACCCTAAACCTAACCCAGACCCTCACCCTAAACCTAACCCGAAACTTCACCCTCACCTCACCCTCACCCTAAACCTAACCCTCACCCTAAAACTCACCCTAACCCTCACCCTAACCCAAACACTAAATCTCACCCTTACTCTGACCCTAACCTTCACCCTAACACTCTCACCCTAAACCGAATCCTAACCCTAACCCTCACACTAACCCTAAACCTCACCCTAAATCTAACCCTCACTCTCACCCTAACCCTAAAACTAACCCTACCCCTCTCCTTAACAGTCTCTGTAACCCTAACCCTAACACTAACCCTAACCCTAACATTACCCCTAACCCTCACCCTCACCACCACCCTCACCCTCACCCTAACACTTACCATCACACTAACCTTCACCCATACCCTAACCCTCACCTTCTCTTGAGCCCTCACCCTCAACCTAACACTCACCCTCACGCTAAACATCACCCTAACACTTACTCTCACCCTAAAACTAAACTTAACATTCATTCTTATGTTAACCCTCATCCTAACCTTAACCCTAACCCTAAACCTAAGCCTCACCCTAACCCTCACCCTAAACTTCACCCTAACCCTAACCCTAAACCTAAACCTCACCCTCATCCTAACCCTTACCCTTATCCTAACCCTAACCCTAACCCTCACATCAACCCTAATCCTCACCCTTACCCTAACCCTACCCCTCACACTAAACCTCACCCTAACCCTAACCCTAACCCTAACCCTCACACTAACCCTAACCCTCACCCTAAACCTAACCCTCAGCCGAAACCTCACCCTCACCCTAACCATCACCTTACCCTCCCACTCAACCTAACCCTCACCCTAATGCTAACCGTAACCCTCAACCACACCCTAACCTTAAACCTCACCTGAACCCTCATGCTCACCCTAAAGCTCACCCTCACTCTAACTCTCACCCTCCCCCTAGACCTCAACCTAAACCAAACACTAATCCTAACCCTCACCCTAACCCTAACCCTATCCCTACCCCTCACACTAACCCTAACCCTAACCCTACCCTCTCTCGAACCCTCAGCCTAACCCTAACCCTAACTCTAACCATTGCCCTAACCCTAACCCTCAACCTCACCCTAATCCTAACCCTAACAATACCCCTCACCCTCCCCCTCACCCTCAACCTAACCCTAACCCTCACAATAACCCTAACCCTCACCCTAAACCTAACCCTACCCCTCACCCTAAGCTTCAACCTAACCCTCACGCTAACCCTAACGCTAACCCTAACCCTCACCCTCAACCTAACCCTCAATGTTACCCTTTACCTTACCATAACCTTTACCCTAACCCTATCCCTAAACCTAACTATAACCCTTACCCTCACCCTAGCCCTCACCCTAACCCTAACCCTAACCCTCACCTTAACCCTCACTCTCACCCTAAACATCACTGTAACCCTAATCCTCACCCTAAACCTAACCCTTACCCTCACCCGACGCCTACCCCTAACCCTCACTATCACCCTCAGCCTAACCATAAACCTAACCCTAATCCTAAACCTAACTCTCACACTCACCCTCACATTAACTCTCACTCTCACCCTAGCCCTCACGTTAACCCTAAATATAACCCTCCCCCTCCCCCTCGGCCTAACCCTAACACTAATGCTAACCCTAACCCTCACCCTAGCCCTCACCCTAAACCTAAACCTAACGTTAACCCTCACCCTCACCCTCACCCTCAGCCTAAGCCTTAACCTAACATTGATCCTAAGCCTAACCATCACCCTCATGCTAACCATAACCCTATCCCTGACTCTAACCCTAACCCTCACCCTCACCCTAACATTTAACTTAACCCAAACCCTCACCCTTACCCTAACCCTAAACCTAAACTGCAACCCAACCTTCACCCTAAACCTTACCCACAACCTAACCTTCACACCAACCCTAACCCTAACCCTAACCCTAACGTACCACTCAACCTAAGCCTCACCCTAACGCAAAACCTAACCTTAACCCTCACACTAACCATAACCCTCACCCTAACCCTAACCCTACCCCTCATCCTCACGCTACCACTAGTCCTAACCCTCACCCTAACCCTAACCCTAAACCTCACCCTAACGCGAAAAAAAACCCTCACCCTAAACCTCACATTAACCCTAACGCTAACCCTAACCCTCACCCTCACCCTAACCCTCAACCTAACCCTATACCTCACCCTAACCCTAACCCTAACCCTGAGAGTAAACCTTACCCTAACCCTACCACTAAACCTAACACTAACCCTTAACCTTACCCTAGCCCTAACCCTCACCCTCACCCTCAACCTAACCTTAACGCTATACCTAAACCTCACCCTCATCCTAACCCTAAACCTAACCCTAAGCCTAACCCTTAAAATAACTCTAACCCTCACACTAACCCTAAAAATACCCCTCACCCTAACCCTCACCCTAACCCTAACCCTAACCCTAACCCTCACAATAACCCTAATCCTCACCCTAAACCTAACCCTACACCTCATGCAAACCCTCACCCTAACCTTCACCCTAAACATAACGCTAACCCTAACACTCACACTAACCCTAACCCTCAACCTAACCTTATACCTCACCCTAACCCTAACCCTAACCCTCATCCTAACCCTTACTCTCACCCTAAACATCACCTTAACCCTAATCCTCACTCTAAACCTAACCCTCACCTTCTCCCTCACCCTAACCCTAACCCTAACCCTAAACTTCTCCCACAGCCTAAACCTAACCCTAAACCTAAACCTAAACCTAACCCTAACCCTCACACTCACACTCACCCTAACCCTAAACCTAACCCTCACCCAAGTACTAAGCCTCACCTGGAACCTAACTCTAACGATCACCCTCATCCTAACCCTAACCCTCATCCTAACCCTAACCCTACAACTCACCCTAAACCTAACCCTAACCCTAACACTAAACCTCACACTAAACCTAACCATCACCCTAACCCTAACTCTAGCCCTCACCCTAACCCTAACCCTAACACTCATCCTCACGCTAAACATCACCCTAAACCTAACTCTCACCCTGAGCCTAACCCTAATACTCACCCTTACCCTAACCCTCACCCTAACCCTAACCCTAACCCTAAACCTCACCCTTAGACTAACCCTAACACTCGCCCTTACAATAACCCTTACCCTTACCCTAACCCTAACCATAACCCTCACACGAACCCTAACCCTCACCATAACCCTAACCCTACCCCGCACACTAAACCTCATCCTAACCCTAACACTAAGCCTAACCCTCACATTAACCCTAACACTCACCCTAAACCTAACTTTACGCCTCACCCTCACCCTAACCCTAACCCCAACCCTAACGCTCACCCTAAACCTAACCCTCACCAGATCCCTCACAGTCACCCTAACCCTCACCCTAACCTACCCCTCAACCTAACTCTCACCCTAATGCTAACCGTAACCCTCACCCACACCCGAACCCTAACACTCACCCGAACCCTCACCCTCACCCTAAAGCTCACCCTCACCCGAACTCTCACCCTCAGCCTAGCCCTCAACCTAAACCTAACGCTAACCCTAACCCCACACTAACCCTAACCCTAACCATAACCCTCACACTAACCCTAAACCTAACCCTCAGCCAAACCCTAATCCTAAACCTAACCATTGCCCTAACCCTAACCCTAACCCTAAACCTCAGCGTCACCCTAACCCTTACCCTCACACTAACCATAACAATACCCCTCACCCTACCCCTCACCCACACCCTAACCCTAACCCTCACAATAACCCTAACACTCACCCTAAACCTAACAATACCCCTCACGCTAAACTTCAATTTAACCCTCACCCTAACCCTAATCCTAACACTAACCCTCACTTTAACCCTCACTCTCACCCTAAACATCACTGTAACCCTAATCCTCACCCTAACCCTAACCCTCACCCTCCCCTTCCCCCTCACCCTATCCCTTATCCTCACCCTCCTCCTAAGCCTAACCCTAAACCTAACCGTAATCCTAAACCTAACCCTCACCCTCACACTAACTCTCACCCTCACCCTAGCACTCACCCTAACCCTAAACATAACCCTCCCCCCTCCCCTTCAGCCTATCCCTAACCCTAATCCTTATCCTAACCCTAACCCTCACCCTCACACTAACTCTTACCCTCACCCTAGTCCTCACCCTAACCCTAAACCTAACACTAACCGTCAGCCTCACCCTCACCCTCAGCCTAACCCTAAACCTAGCATTGACCCTAAGCCTAACCCTCACCCTCATGCTAACCCTAACCTTATACCTCACCCTAACCCTAACCCTCAACCTCACCATAACGCTAAACTTAACCTTAACCCTAACCCTCACACTAACCCTAACACTAACCCTAATTCTCACACTAACCCTCACCCTAACCCTTACCCACACACAAACCTTCACCCTCTCCTGAATCCTCAACCTCACCCTAACGCTCACCCTCAAGCAAAACAACACCCTAACCCTAACCCTCACCCTAACCCTTACACTCACTCTAAACTTAACAATAACCCTAACCCTAACCCTCAAACAAACCCCAAACCTCAGAGTAACCCTAACCTTCACCCTAACCCTCACCCTCACCCTCACCCTAACCCTAAACCTCTACCTCACCCTAACGCTAAACCTAACCCTAACCCTCACACTAAACCTAACCCTAACCCTAACCCTCACCCTAATGCCAAAAATACACCTCACCCTAACCATCACCGAAACATCACCCTAACACTAAGCTCACCCTAACCCTAAACCTAACCCTCACCCTAACACTAACCCTCACACGCCCCCTCAACCTAACACTCACGCTCACCCTAGCACTCACCCTAACTCTAAGCCTAACCCTCACCCTAACCCTAACCCACATCTCACCATCATCCTAATCCTCAGCCTAACCCTAACCATAACACTAACAGTAACCCTCACCCTAACCCTAACACAAGCCCTACCCATGTCCCTAAATCTCACACTCACCGTAATGCTAACCCTACACCTCATCCTAACCTTCACCTCACCCTAACCCTCACCATCACCCTAACCCTCACCCACACCCTAAACCTGTCCCTCACCCTCAGCCTAACCCTAACCCTAACCCTAACCCTAACCCTCACCATAAACCTAACCCTCAATATCACACTAACCCTCAACCTAAACCTACCCCTCACCCTAACCCAAACCCTAACCCTCACCCTCACCTCACCCTCACCCTCAGCCTAACCATAACCCTAACCCTTATCCTAACCCTAACCCTCAACCTCACCCTCACCCTAAACTTAAAACTAAACCTAACCCAAAGCTTCAACCTCACCCTCACCCTCACCCTAACCCTAACCCTAACCCAAACTCTAAACCTAACCGTCACCCTAACCCTAACCCTTACCGTCACACTAACCCTCACCCGTACCTTAATCCTCACCCTCTCCTGAGCCCTCACCCTCACCCTAACACTCACAATCACGCTAAACATCTCCCTAACATTTTCTCTCACCCTAAACCTAACCTTAACACTCATTCTTACCCTAACCCTGATCCTAACCTTAAAACTATCACTAAACCTAAGCCTCACCCTAACCCTCACCCTAACCTTCACCCTAACCCTAACCCTAAACCTAAACCTCACCCTCATCCTAACCCTTACCATTACCCTAACCCTAACCCTAACCCTCACATCAACCCTAATCCTCACCCTAACCCTAAACCCACCCCTCACATTAAACCTCATCCTAACCCTAACCCTAACACTAACCCTCACAATAAACCTAACACTCACCCTAAACCTAACCTTACCCCTCACCCTCACCCTAACCCTAACCCTAAACCTCATTCTAAACCTAACCCTCACCGGAACCCTCAACCTCACCCTAATCCTCACCCTACCGTACCATTCAACCTAACCCTCACCCTAATGCTAACCGTAACCCTAACCTTAACCCGAACCCGAACCCTCACCCTCACGCTAAAGCTCACCCTCACCCTAACTCTCACCCTCACCCTAGCCCTCAACCTAACCCTAAGGCTAACCCTAAGCCTCACCCTAACCCTAACCATAACCCTACCCCACACACTAACCCTAACCCTAACCCTACCCTCTCTCGAACCCTCAGCCTAACCCTAACCCTAACTCTAACCATTGCCCTATCCCTAAAACTAACCCTCAACCTCACCCTAACCCTAAACCTCACCCCAACCCTAACAATACCCCTCACCCTACCCCTCAACCTCACCCTAACCCTAACCCTCACAATAACCCTAACCCTCACCCTAAACCTAACCCTACCCCTCACCCTAAGCTTCAACTTAACCCTCATGCTAACCCTAACGCTAACCCTAACCCTCACCCTAACCCTCAACCTAACCCTTTACCTAACCATAACCCTAACACTAACCCTCACAGTAATCCTAACCCTAACGCTACCCCTAAACCTAACTCTAACCCTTACCCTCACCCTAGCCCTCACCCTAACCCTAACCCAAACACTAACCCTCACCATAATCCTCACTCTCACCCTAAACATCACTGTAACCCTAATCCTAACCCTAACCCTATCCATCACCCTCACCGTACCCCTACCCCTAACCCTCACTTTCACCCTCAGCCTAACCATAAACCGAACCCTAATCCAAAACTTAACCCTCACACTCACCCTCACATTAACTCTCACTCTAAACCTAGCCTTCATGCTAACCCTAAATATAACCCTCCCACCCTCCCCCTCTGCCTGACCCTAACCCTAATCCTAACCCTAACCCTCACCCACACATTAATTCTTACCCTCAACCTAGCCCTCACCCTAAACCTAAACCTAACATTAACCCTCACCCTCACCCTCACCCTCAGCCTAACCCTAACCCTAACATTGATCCTAAGCCTAACCCTCACCCTCATGCTAAACATAACCCTATCCGTCACTCTAAACCTAACCTTCACCCTCACCCTAACACTAAACTGAACCCTAACCCTAACCCTCACCCTTACCCTAACCCTAACACTAACCCTAACCTGCACCCTAATCCTCACCCAAAACCTTATCCACAACCTAACCTTCACCCTCTCCCGAACCCTCACCCTAAACCTAACCCTCACCCTAACCCTTATCCTCACCATAAACCTAAAAATAACCCTAACCCGAACCCTCACACAAACTCCAAACCACACACTAACCCTAATCCTAAACCTTACCCTCACCCTAAAACTAACCATAACCGTAACCTTCACACCAACCCTAACCCTCATCCGGACCCTAACCTACCCCTCAACCTACCCCTCATCGTAACGCTAAACCTAACCCTAACACTCACACAAACCCTAACGCTCACCCTAACCCTAAACCTACCCCTCACACTCACCCTACCACTAGCCCTAAACCTCACCCTAACTCTAAACATAAACCTAACCTTCACCCTAACCCTAAAAATACCCATCAACCTAAATCACACTAATACTAAACCTAACCCTAACCCTCACAATAACCCTAACCCTCACACTAATTCTAACCCTAGCCCTCACCCTAACCCTCAACCTAACCCTATACCTCACTCTAACCCTAACCCTAAAACCTAAAGTAACCCTAAACATAACCCTACCCCTAAACCTAACTCTAACCCTAAACCTTACCCTAGCCCTAACCCTTACCCTCACCCTAACCCTAACCCTAATCCTAACATTCACCCTCATCCTAACCCTAACCCTAACCCTAACCCTATCCCTCATCCTCACCCTACCCCTACCCCTAACCCTCACCCACAGCCTAAACCTAACTCTAACCCTAACCCTCACCCTAACCCTCACCCTCACCCTACCCCTAACCCTAAACCTCACCCTAACCCTCACAATAACCCTAAACCTCATCATAACACTAAAAATACCCCTCACCCTACCCCTCACATTAACCCTAAACCTAACCCTAACCCTCACAATAACCCTACTCTTCACACTAACCCTAACCATACCCCTTACCCTAACCCTCAACCTAACCCTCACCCTACCCTAACGCTAACCCTAACACACACCCTAACCGTAACCCTCAATCTAACCCTAGCCCACATCCTCAACCATACCCAAACCCTAACCCTCACCTTAACCCTCACTCTCACCCTAAACATCACCATAAACCTAATCCTCTCCCTAACCCTAACTCTCAGGCTCACCCTCACCCTATCCCTAACCCTAACCCTCACCCTCAGCCTAAACCTAACTCTAACCCTAACCCTAAACCTAACTGTAAACCTCAACCTCACCCTCACACTTACCCTAACGCTAACCCTAAGCCTCACATTCACACTAACCCTAAACCTAACCCTCACCCAAGCCCTAACCCTCACCTGGAACGTAACCCTAACCCTCACCCTCAACCTAACCCTAACCCTCATCCTAACCCTAACTCTACCCCTCACCATAACCCTCACCCTAACCCTAACACTAAACCTCACACTAAACCTAACACTTACCCTAACCCTAAAATTCAAACCAACCCTAACCCTCACCCAAACCCTAACCTACCACTCAACCTAACCATCACCCTAACGCAAAACCTAACCCTAATCCTCACACTAACCATAAACCTCACCCTAACCCTAAACCTACCCCTCACCCTCACGCAACCACTAGCACTAACCCTCACCCTAATCCTAAACCTAACCCTAATGCTCACCCTAACCCTAAAAATACCCCTCACCCTAACCCTCACCTTTACCCTAATGCTAACCCTAACCCTCACCCTAACCCTCAACCTAACCCTATACCTCACCCTAACCCTAACCCTAACCCTGACAGGAAACCTAACCCTAACCCTACCCCTAAACCTAACTCTAAACCTCAACCTTACCCTAGCCCTAACCCTCACCCACAACCTCACCCTAACCCTAAAGCTATACCTAAACCTCACCATCAGCCTAACCCTAACCCTAACCTTAACCCTAATCCGACATGTCACCCTCAAACTACCCCTAACCCTAAACCTACCCCTAACCCTCACAATAACCCTAACCCTCACACTAACCCTAAAAATACCCCTCACAATAACCCTCACCCTAACCCTAAACCTACCCCTAACCCTCAAAATAACCCTAATCCTCACCCTAACCCTAACCCTACACCTCATGCAAACCCTCACCTTAACCCTCACCCTAACCCTAACACTAACCCTAACACTCACCGTAACCCTAACCCTCAACCTAAACTTATACCTCACCCTAACCCTAACCTTAACCCTCACCCTAAACCTCACTCTCACCCTAAACATCACCGTAACCCTAATCCTCACCCTAACCCTAACCCTCATCCTAAACTTCTCCCTCAGCCTAACCCTAACCCTAACCCTAACCCTAAACCTAAGCCTAACCCTCACACTCACACTCACCCTCACCCTAAACCTAACCCTCACCCAAGTACTAACCCTCACCTGGAACCTAACCCTAACACTCACCCTCATCCTAACCCTAACCCTCATCCTAACCCTAACCCTACCACTCACCCTAAACCTTCCCCTAACCCTAACACTAAACCTCACACTAAACCTAACCATCACCCTAACCCTAATCCTAGCCCTCACCCTAACACTCATCCTCACGCTAAACATCACCCTAACCCTAACTTTCACCCTAAGCCTAACCCTAACACTCACCCTTACCCTAACCCTCATCCTAACCTTAACCCTAACCCTAAACCTAACCCTTACCCTAACCCTTACCCTAACCCTAACCCTAATCCTAAACCTCACCCTAAGCCTAACCCTAACACTCACCCTTACCATAACAATTAACCTTACCCTTACCCTAACCCTAACCCTCACACCAACCCTAAACCTCAACCTAACCCTAACCCTACCCCTCACACTAAACCTCACCCTAACCCTAACACTAACCCAAACCCTCACATTAACCCTTAACACTCACCCTAAACTTAACCTAACCCCTCACCCTCACCCTAACCCTAACCCCAACCCTAACGCTCACCCTAAACCTAACCCTCACCAGATCCCTCACCCTCACCCTAACCCTCACCTGAAACTACCCCTCAACCTAAGCCTCACTCTAATGCTAACCGTAACCCTCACTCACTCCCGAACCCTAACACTCACCCTCACCCTCACCCTCACCCTAAAGCTCACCCTCACCCGAACTCTAACCCTTAGCCTAGCACTCAACCTAACCCTAACGCTAAACCTAACCCTCACCCTAACCCTAACCCTAACCATAACCCTCATACTAACCCTAAACCTAACCCTCAGCCAAACCCTAACCCTAACCCTAACCCTAACCATTGCGCTAACCCTAACCCTAACCCTCACCATCACCCTAACCCTTACCCTCAACGTAACCATAACAATACCCATCACCCTACCCCTCACCCACTCCCTAACCCTAACCCTCACAATAACCCTAACCCTCACCCTAAACCTAACACTACCCTTCACCCTCACCTTCAACCTAACACTCACCCTAACCCTAAAGCTAACCCTAACCCTCACGCTCACCCTCACCCTAACCTTCAACCTTTACCTCACCCTAACCCTAATCCTACCACTAACCCTCACAGTAACCCTAACCCTCACCATAAACCTAACTCTACCCCTCACCCTAACCTTCAACTTAACCCTCATCTTAACCTCAACTCCAGCCCTTATCCTCACCCTAGCCCTCACCCTAACCCTAATCCTACCCCTAACCCTCACCCTAACCCTCACTCTCACCCTACCCCTAACCCTAACACTCACCATCTTCCTAAGCCTAACCCTAAACCTAACCCATACCCTCACACTAACTCTCACCCTCACCCTAGCCCTCACCCTATCCCTAAACATAACCCTCCCCCATCCCACTCAGGCTAACCCTAATCCTAACCCTAACCCTCACCCTCACACTAACTCTTACCCTCACCCTAGCCCTCACCCTAACCCTAAACCTAACCCTAACCCTCACCCTCACCCTGACCCTCAGCCTAACCCTAAACCTAGAATTGATCCTAAGCCTAAGCCTCACCCTCATACTAACCCTAAACTTATACCTCACCCTAACCCTAACCCTCACCCTCACTGTAACCCTAAATTTAACCTTACCCCTAACCCTCACCCTAACCCTAACCCTAACACTAACGCTAATCCTCAAACTAACCCTCACTCTAACACTTACCCACACCCAAATCTTCACCCTCTTCCAAACCCTCACCCTCACCCTAACCCTTAACCTCACCCTAACCTTAACAATAACCCTAAGGCTAACCCTCACACAAACCCCAAACCTCAGAGTAAGCCTAACCCTAAACCTAACCCTCACCCTAACCCTCACACTAACCCTCACCCTAACCCTAAACCTCAACCTCACCCTAACGCTAAACCTAACCCTAAACCTAACCCTCAGCCTAACCCTAAAAATACCCCTCACCCTAACCCTCACCCTAACGCTCAACCTAACCCTAAACCTCACAATAACCCTAACCCTCACCCTGACCCTAACGCTACCCCTCACCCTCACCCTCAACCTAACCCTCACCCTAGCCCTCACCCTAATCCTTACCCTAACCCTCACCCTCACCCTCAACCTCAGCCTAACCATAACACTAACACTAATCCTAACCCTACCCCTCACATTCACCCTACCCTTCACCCTAGCACTCACCTTAAGCCTCACCCTAAAACTAACCCTCACCCTCATCCTCACACTCAGCCTAACCCTCACCCTAACCCTAATCCTAACCCTAAACCTCAACCTCTCCCTCATCCTAACCCTTAACCTCACCCTCACCCCAAACATCACCCTAACACTAACCCTCACCCTAATTCTAAACCTAACCCTCACCCTAACACTAACTCTCACGCGCACCCTCAACCTGACACTAACCCTCACCCTAGCACTCACCCTAAATCTAAGCCTAACCCTCACCCTAACCCTAACCCTCACCCTCACCCTAACCCTCATCTCACCATCACCCTAATCCTCAGATTAACCCTAACCCTAACACTAAACTTAACCCTCACCCTCACCCTAACACAATCCCTACCCATGTCCCAAAACCTCAACCTCACCCTAACCCTAACCCTCACCTTCAACCTAACCATCAACTCACCCTAACCCTCATCATCACCCTAACCCTCACCCACACCCTAAACCTCTCCCTGACACTCACACTCACCCTCAGCCTAACCCTAAACCTCTTCCCCACCCTCACCCTAAACCTAAACCTAACCCTACGCCTCACCCTAACTGTCACCCTAAACCTAACCCTAACACTAACCCGCACCCTTACGCTAAACCTAACCCTAACACTCAACCTCACCCTAACCCTCACCCTAAACCTCACCCACAGCCTAAGCCTTACCCGAATCCGAACCCTCAACCTCAACCTAACCCTCACCCTCACCCTAAACATCACCCAAACACTAACCCTCACCCTAACACTAACCCTCACCCTCACCCTCACCCTCAGCCTACCCCTAACCCTAACCCTTATCCTAACCGTAACCCTCAACATCACCCTCACCCTAAACTTAAAACTAAACCTAACCCAAACCTTCAACCTCACCCTCACCCTAACCCTAACCCTAAACCAAACTCTAACCCTAACCCTCACCCTAACCCTAACCCTCACCATCCCACTAACCCTCACCCTAACCCTAAGCCTCACCCTAAAACTGACCCTCACCCACACCCTAACCCTTAACGTCACACTAACCCTCACGCATACCCTAACCCTCACCATCTCCTGAGCCCTCACCCTCACCCTAACACTCACCCTCACGCTAAATATCAACCTATCCCTTACTCGCACCCTCAACCTAACCTGAACACTCATCCTTACTCTAACCCTCATCCTAACCTTAACCCTAAACCTAAACGTAAGCCTTACCATAACCCTCAACTTAACCTTCACCCAAACCCTAACCCTAAACCTAAACCTCACCCTCATCCTAACCCTTACCCTAGCCCTAACCCTAACTCTCACGTCAACCCTAACCCTCACCCTAACCCTAAACCTACCCCTCACAATAAACCTCACCCTAACCCTAACCCTAACCCTAACCCTCACACTAAACCTAACACACACACTAAACCTAACCTTTTCCCTCAACCTCACCCTAAACCAAACACTCACCCTCACCCACACCCTCACCCTAAACCTCACCCTACCCTACCACTCAACCTAACCCTCACCCTAACGCTAACCGTAACCCTTACCCATACCCTCACGTGAACCCTCAACCTCACCCTAAAACTCACCCTCACCCTAATTCTCACCCTCACCCGAGCCCTCAACCTAACCCTAAGGCTAACCCTAACCCTCACCCTAACCCTAACCCTAACCATTGCCCTAACCGTATCCCTCACCCTCAACCTCACCCTAAACCTAACCCTCACCCGAACCCTAACAATACCCCTCACCCTAACCCTCACCCTCACCCTAACCCTAACCCTCACAATAACCCTAACCCTCACCCTAACCCAACCCCTACCCCTCACCCTAAGCTTCAACCAACCCTCACACTAAACCTAACTCTAACCCTAACCCTCACTCTCACCCTAACCCTCAACCTAACCTTTTACCTTACCATAACCCTAACCCTAACCCTAACCCTCACAGTAACCCTAAACCTTACCCTACCCCTAAACCTAACTCGAACACTTGCCCTCACCCTAGCCCTCACTGTAACTCTAACCCTAACTTTAACCCTCACCATAACCCTCACTCTCACCCTTAAAATCACTGTAACCCTAATCCTCACCCTAACCCTAACCCTCACCCTCACCTTATCCCTACCCCTAACCCTCACTTTCACCCTCAGCCTAACCATAAACCTAACCCTAATCCTAAACCTAACCCTCACACTCACCCTCACACTAACTCTCACCCTCAACCTAACCCTAACACTAACCCTAAACATAACCCTCCCCTCCCTCCCCCTCGGCCTAACTCTAACCCTAATCCTAACCCTAACCCTCACCCACACATTAATTCTTACCCTCACCCTAGCCCTCACACTAACCCTAAACCTAACATTAACCCTCACCCTCACCCTCACCCTCAGCCTAACCCTAAACCTAACATTGATCCTAAGCCTAAACCTCACCCTCATGCTAACCATAACCCTATCCCTCACCCTAACCCTAACCCTCACCCTCAACCTAACACTAAACTTAACCCTAACCCTAACCATCACCCTTACCCTAACCCTAACTCTAACCCTACCCGGCACCCTAACCCTCACCCTAAAACTTACCCACAAACTAACCTTCACCCTCTCCCGAACCATCACCCTCACCCTAACCCTCACCATCACAGGAAACATCACCCTAACCCTAACCCTCACCCTAACCCTTATCCTCACCATAACCCTAAAAATAACCCTAACCCTAACCTTCACACAAACCCCAAACCTCACACTAACCCTAACCCTAAACCTTACCCTCACCCTAACCCTACCCCTAACCGTAACCTTCACACCAAGCCTAACCCTCATCCGAACCCTACCCTACCCCTCAACCTAACCCTCACCCTAACGCTAAACCTAACCCTAACCCTCACACTAACACTAACGCTCACCCTAACCCTAAAACTACCCGTCACCGTCAGCCTACCACTAGCCCTAACCCTCACCCTAATCCTACCCCTAACCCTAACCCTCACCCTAACCCTAAAAATACCCCTCACCCTAAACCTCACCCTAACCGTAATCCTAACCAGAACCCTCACAATAACGCTAACCCTCACCCTAACCCTAACACTACCCCTAACCTTAACCCTCACCATAACCCTAACACTAACCCTAATCCTCACCCTCACCCTCACACTAACCCTCAACCTAACCCTATAACTCACCGTAACCCTAACCCTAATCCTAACCCTGATAGTAACCCTACCTCTAACACTACCCCTAAACCTAAATCTAACCCTCACACTTAGCCTAGCCCTAAACCTTACCCTCACCCTCACCCTAACCCTAACAGTAACATTCACTCTCAGCCTAACCCTAACTCTAACTCAACCCTACCACTCACCCTCACCCTACCCCTAACCCTAAACCAAACACTAACCCTCACACTAACCCTAACCCTCACACTAACCCTAAATATACCTCTCACCCTAACCCTCAACCTAACCCTCACTATAACCCTAAACCTAACCCTAACCGTCACAATAACCCTAAACCTCACCCTAAACCTAACCCTAACTCTCACGCTAACACTCACCCTAACCCTCACGATAATACTAACGCTAACCCTAAGCCCCACCCTAATCCTAACCCTCAACCTAACCCTAGCCCTCACCCTGACCCTAACCCTAACTCTAACCATCACCCTAACACTCACTCTCACCCTAAACATTACCGTAATCCTAATCCTCTCCCTAACCCTAACCCTCAACTTCACGCTCACCCTAAACCTAACCCTAACACTCACCCTCACCCTCAGCCTAACCCTCACCCTAACCCTAACCCTAAACCTAACCCTAACCCTCAACCTCACCCTCACATTAACCCTAACGCTAAGCCTAACCCTCACACTCACACTCTCCCTAACCCTAAACCTAACCCTCACCCAAGCCCTAAAATTCACCTGGAACCTAACCCTAACCCTCACCCTCATGCTAACCCTAACCCTCATCCTAACCCTAACCCGACCCCTCACCCTAACCCTGACCCTAATATAAACACTAAACCTCACACTAAACCTAACCCTTACCCTAACCATAACTCTAGCCCTCACGCTAACCCTCACTCTCACCCTCAACCTTAGCCTAAGCATTACTCTAATACTAATCCTAACCCTACCCCTCACCCTCACTCTACCCCTCACCCTCATTCTACCCCTCACCCTCACCCTAACACTCACCATAAGCCTCACCCTAAAACTAACCCTCACCCTCATGCTCACCCTCAACCTAACCCTCACTTAACCCTAATCCTAATCCTAACCCTAACCCTCAACCTCACCCTCATCCTAATACTAACCCTAACCCAACCCTCACCCTCTCCCTCACCCTTACCCTCACCCTAACCATAACCCTCACCATCGACCTAACCCTAACCCTCACACTAAACATCACCCTAAACCTAACACTAACCCTAACCCTCACCCTAACCCTAAAGCTAAAGCTCACACTAACCCTAACCCTCACCCTAAACCTAACACTAGCCCTCACCATAACCCTCACCCTAACACCCATCCTAATGCTAACCATTACCCTAACCCTAACTCTCACCCTAAACCTAACCCTACCCCTCACCCTAACACTCACCCTAACCCTAACAATAAACCTCACACTAATCCTAACCCTCACCCTAACTCTAAAAATACCCCTCACCCTATCCCTCAACCTAACCCTAACCCTACCCCTCACCCTAAACCTCACCTTAACCCTAACATTAACCCAAAACATCACCCTCACCCTCACCCTAACCCTCAACCTAAACCTATACCTCACCCTAACCCTAACCCTAACCCTGACAGTAACCCTAATACTAACCCTACCCTTAAACCTAACTCTAACCCTCACCCTTACACTAACCCTAATCCTCACCCTCATCCTCACCCTCACCCAAACCCTAACCCTCATCCTGAGCCTAAACCTAACCCTAACTCTACCCCTCTCCCTCACCCTAACCGTAACCCTAAACCTAACCCTAATCCTCACAATAAGCCTAAACCTCACCCTAACCCTAAAAATACCCCTCACCCTAACCGTCACCCTAACCCTAACCTTCACAATAACCCTAATAATCAACCTAGCCCTACACCTAAACCTAACCCTGACCCTAATCCTCACCCTAACCCTAAAGCTAACCTGAATCCTCACCCTAACTATAACCCTCAAGCTAACCCTAGCCCTCACCCTAACCTTATCCCTAACCCTCACTCTAACACTCACTATCACCATAAACATCATCACCGTAACCCTAATCCTCAACCTAACCCTAACCCTCACCCTCACCCTCACCCTCAACCTACCCCTAACCCTAGCGCTAACATTCACCCTCAGTCTAACCATAACCCTAACCCTAAACCTAAACCTAACCCTAACCCTCAACCTCACCCTCACACTAACCCTAATGCTAAACCTAAGCCTCACACTCACACTCACCCTAAACCTAACCCTCACCCAAGCCCTAACCCTCACCTGGAACCTAACCCTAACCCTCACCCTCATCCTCACCCTAACCCTAACCCTCACCCTAACCCTCACCCTAACCCTAAAACTAAACCTCACACTAATCCTAACCCTCACCCTAACCCTAACCCTGGCCCTCACCCTATCCCTCACCCTAACAATCACCCTCACCCTCAACCTCAGCCGAACCATAACCCTAAAACTAATCTTAACCCTACTCCTCACCCTCACCCTACCCCTCACCCTCACCCTACAACTCACCCTAAGCCTCACCCTAAAACTAAACCTCACCCTCATCCTCAACTTCAGCCTAACCCTCACCCTAACCCTATCCCTAAACCTAACCCTCAACCTCACCCTATTACTAACCCTAAACCCAACCTTCACCCTCGCCCTCACCTTCACCACCACCCTAACCCTAAACCTCACCCTCGACCTAAACCTAAACCTCACCCCAAACATCACCCTAACTCTTACCCTAACCCTAAACCTAACCCTCACCCTAACCCTGACCCTAAACCTCACACTAACCCAAACATTCACCCTAAACCTCACCGTCACCCGAAACATCACCCTAACTCTAACCCTCACCCTAACACTAAACCGAACTCTCACCCTAACACTAACCCTCATGCGCACCCTCAACCTAACACTCACCCTCACCCTAGCACTCACCCTAACTCTAAGCCTAAGCCTCATCCTAACCCTAACCCTCACCCTACCCTAACCCTCATCTCACCAACACCCTAATCCTCAGCCTAACCCTAACGCTAACATTAACCTTAACCCTCAGCCTAACCCTAACACAAGCCCTACCCCTGTCCCTAACCCTCACCCTCACCCTAATACTTAACCTCACCCTAACCTTAACCCTAACCATCACCCTCACCCTGACCCTCACCTCACCCTAAATTTCACCATCACACTAACCCTGACCCACACCCTAAACCTCTCCCTCTCCCTCACCGTCAACCTCACCCTCAGCCTAACCCTAACCCTAACCTTAATCCTAACCCTAACCATCATCCCCACACTCACCCTAACCCTAAACCTAACCCTATGCCTCACCCTAACCTTCACCCTAACCCTAACCCTAACCCTCAACCTAACCCTAAACCTAACCCGAACACTCAAACTCACCCTAACCCTCAACCTCACCCTCACCCTCAACCTCACCCTAACACTCAACTTCACCCTAAACATCACCCAAACACTAACCCTCAACTTAATCCTCACCCTAACACTAAACCTAACCCTCACAATAACGCTAACCCTCACCCTAACCCTAACCCTACCCCTCATCCTAATCCTCACACTCACCCTCACCCTAACCCTCAACCTAACCCTATACCTCACCCTAACCCTAACCCTAACCAAGACAGTATGCATAAACTTAACCTTACACCTAAACCTAACTCTAACCCTCACACTTATCCTAGCCCTAAACTTCACCCGAACCCGAACCCGAACCCTAAACCTAACCCTAAACTTAACCCTAACACTAACCCTAAAATTACCCCTCAAACTAACCCTCACCCTAACCCTAAACCTAAAACTAACCCTCACAATAATCCTAACCCTCACCCTCATCCTAACCCTAACCCTCATCCTAACCCTAACCCTACCCCTCAACCTAAACCTCATACTAACCCTAACACTAAACCTCACACTAAACCTAACCCTAACCCTAACCCAAGCCCTCACCCTAACCCTCACCCTAACCCTCACCCTCACCCTCAACCTCAGCCTAATGATAACCCTAACACGAATCCTAACCCTCACCCTCACCCTCACGCTACACCTCATCCTCAGCCTAGCACTCTCCCTAAGCCTCACCCTAAAACTAAACCTCACCCTCATCCTCACCCTCACCCTAACCCTCACAATAAACCTAAAACTAACCCTAACCCTTACCCTGACATTAACCCTAACCCTAACCCTAACTCTAACCCTCACCCTTACCCTAACCCTACCCTCACACTCACCCTCACCCTCACCCTAACCCTAACCCTCACCCTCGACCTAACCCTATCTCCCACCCTAAACATCACCCTAACCCTAACCCTAACCCTAATGCTAACCCTCACCCTAACCCTAACCCTAAACCTCACACTAACCCAACCATCACCCTAACCCTAACCCTAGCCCTCACCCTAACCCTCACCCTAACCTGAAATATCACCATAACACTAACCTTCAACCTAAATCTAACCCTAACCCTCAGCCTAACCCTAAACCTAAACCTCACACTAACCCTAACACTCACCCTAACCCTAACCATAGCCCTCACCCAAAACCTCACCCTAACACTCACCCTCACCCTAAACATCACCCATATACTAACCATCACCCTAATGCACACCCTCATCCTAACCCTCACCCACACCTTAGCACTCACCCTCACCCGAATCCTCACCCGCACCCTAACCCTCACTCTACCCTACCCCTCACCCTAACCCTCTGCCTAACGCTAACCGTAACACTCACACACACCCTAATCCTAACACTCACCCGAACACTCAACCTCACCCTAAAGCTCACCCTTACCCTAACTCTCACCCTCACCCTAGCTCTCAACCTAACCCTAACGCTAACCCTAACGCTCACCCTAACTCTAACCCTAAACCTACCCCTCACACTAACCCTAACCCTACCCTCTACTAACCCTCAGCCTAACCCTAACCCTAACCATTGCCCTAAACGTAACCCCAACCCTCAACCTCACCATCACCCTAACCCTAACCCTCACCCTATCCCTAACAATACCCCTCACCCTACCCCTCACTGTCACCCTAAACCGAACCCTCACAATAACCCTAACCCTCACCCTAACCATAACCCTACCCCTCACCCTAATCTTCAACCTAAGCCTCACCCTAACCCTAACACTAACCCTAACCCTCACCCTCACCCTCACCCTAACCCTCAACCTAACCCTTTACATCATCCTAACCCTAACCCTAACCATAACCCTCACAGTGACCCTAAATGTAACCCTACCCCTAATCCTAACTCTAACCCTTACCTCACCCTAACCCTAACAATAACCCTAACCCTAACCCTCACACAAACCCAAAACCTCACACTAACCCTAACCCTAAACCTTATCCTGACCCTAACCCTAACCTTCACACCAACCCTAACTCTCACCCTAACCCTACCCTACCCCTCAACCTAACCCTCACCCTAACGCTAAACCTAACCCTATCCCTCACAGTTACATTCACCCTCCCACTAACCCTACCCCTACCCCTCACCCTCACCCTACCACTAGCCCTAACCCTCACTCTAACCCTAACCCTAACCCTAACCCTCACCCTAACCCTAAAAATACACCTCACCCTAACCCTCACCCTAAACCTAAACTTAACCCTAACCCTCACAATATCCCTAACCCGAACCCGAACCCGAACCCTCAACCTAACCATATACCTCACCTTAACCCTAACCCAAACCCTGACAGTAACCCTAAACCTAACCCTACCCCTAAACCTAACACTTACCCTCATGCTAAAAATCAAAATAACCCTAACCCTCCACTATCCTTCACCCTAATCTTTACCCTAACCCTAAACCTCACCCTCACCGTAAACCTCACCATTAAACCTTACACTGACCATCACCCTAACCATCACACTAACCCTAAACCTCACCCTAATCCTAAACTTAACCCTCACCCTCAACCTCACACTTAGCCTCAGCCTAAACCGAAACCTAATCCTAACCCTAACCCTAACTTTCACCCTCACCCTCACCCTAACCCTGACCCTAACCCTCACAGACAACCTTACCCTCACCCGCATACTAACCCTCACACTAACCCTACCCTCACCCTAACCCTAACCCTCACCCTCACTCACACCCTCAGCCTAATCTTAATCCTACCCCTCAGTCTAACACTCACACTAACCCTAACCTTAACCCTAACCCTCACCCTACCCCTCACCCTAACACTCACGCTAACCCTAACCCTCAACCTAACCCTTACCCTCACCCTAACCTTAACCCTAAAACTAACCCTAACCCTCATACTAATCTTAACCCTCACCCTAGCCCTATCCCTATCTCTAAGCCTAACGATCATCCTAACCCTAAACCTAACCCTAATCCTCACCCTAACCCTCACCCTCACCCTAGCCCTCAGCCTAATTCTAATCCTAAACCAATCCCTTTCCCTAACCCTAACCCTCACCCTCACCCTGAACCTCACCCTCACGCTAACCCTCACCCTAACCTTAACCCTAACCCTAAACCTCAACCTAACCCTAAACCTAACCCTCACCCTCACCCTAACACTAACCCTAACCATCAACCTCACTATAACCCTTACCCTCACCCTAACCCTAACCCTCAACCTCACCCTAAACCTCACACAAACCCTAAAACTCACCCTCACCCTCAGCCTAACCCTAACCCTAACCCCAATCATAATCCTAACCCTCACCCGCAACCTAACCCTCCCCATAACCCTTACCCACACCCTCACCCAAACTGTAACCCTAATCTTCACACTAAATTTATCCTGCAACCTAACCCTAAAACTATCTCTCACCCTAACCCTAACCCTAACCCAAACCCTCCCACTCACCCTAGCCAACAACCTAACCCTATCCCTCACAATAAGCCTAACCCTCACAATAACCCTAACCATAACTCTCACCCTTACCCGAATCCTAACCGTAACACTAGCCCTCACCCTAAACCATACTCTAAAACTCACCCTAAACCTAACCCTAACCCTCACCCTCACACTAGCCCAATCCCTAACACTAATCCTAACCCTAACCCTTAGCCTAACCCTAAATCTCACCCTAACCCTAACCCTCATTCTCACCCTACGCCGAACCCTATCCTTAACCCTAACCCTTACAATCACCCTAAACCTCACCCTAACCCTAACACTAATCCTAACCCTCACCCGAAACTTCACCCTCACCCTAAACTTAACCCTAACCCTCACCCTCACACTAACCCTCACCATTAACCCTTACCCTCACCCTCACCTTAACAATTACACTAACCCTAAACCTCACCCTACCCATAAACTTAAACCTCACCCTCACCCTCACACTCACCCTCAGCCTCACCCTAAACCTAACCCTAATAAAAACCCTAACCCTCAACCTCACCCTCACCCTAACCCTATCCCTAACCCTCACCCTCAACCTACACCTCACCCTAACCCTTACCCTCAACCTAAACATAACCCTAACACTAACCCTAATGCTCACACTAACACTACCCCTAAAGCTAACCCTAACTCTCACAATAACCCTCACCCTAACACTAACCCTAATCCTCACTCTATCCCTAACCCTAAACCTAAAACTAACACTCACCCTAGCCCTCACCTTAACCCTAAAGCTAACCATAATCCTCACCCTCACCCTAACCCTCACCCACACACTAACCCTCACACTAACCCTAAACCTAAACCTAACACTCAGCCTAACCCTCATCCTAACCCTAACCTTATACCCAACCGTAAACCTAACCCTAACCCTCACCCTCAGTCTAAGCCTAACTCTAACCCTAATCCTAACCTTAACCCTCACACTCACCCTCACCCTAACCCTAACCCTAAACCTCAACCTCACCCTAAATATCACCCTCACCCTAATCCTCGCCCTAAACCTTACATTCACTCGAACCCTAACCCTAACCCTAACCCTCACACTAAAACTAACCCTCAATTTAACCATAACCCTAACCCGAACCCGAACATTCACCCTCACACACACGCTCAGCCTAACCCAAACCGCACCCCTCAGCCTAACGCTCACTCTAAGCCTAATCCTAACCTTAACCCTCACCCTAACCCTAACCCTCACCCTATCCCTTACCCTCATCCTAACCCTAACCCTAATCCTAACCCTAACCCTCAACCTCACCCTCATCATAACCCTCACCCTAACACTCACGCTAACACTTACCCTCACTCTAACCCTAATCCTCACCCTAACTCTAAACCTAACCCTAACAAACAAACTAAACCTAAGCCGCACTCTTCCCTAACTCTAAAACTCACCCTAACACTCACCCTAACCCGAACCCTAAACCTCACCCTAACCCTAAACCCTTCATCCTAGCCGTCACCGTAACCCTAATTCTAACCCTCACCTTAACCCTCTACCGCACCCTCACCCTAACCCGCGCACTCTCCCTAACCCTCACCCAAAACCTAACCCTAACCCTAACCCTAACACTCACCCTAACCTTCACTCTAACCCTAACCCAAACCCTCACCCTCAGCCTAGCCCTCTCCCTAACCCTAAACCTAACCCTAACCCTCATTCTCACTCTAACCCTAATGCTAATCCTAACCTTCACCCTCACTCTAACCCACTCCCTAAAACTTACCCTCACCCTAAACCTAACCCTCACCCTCACCATAACCCTCACCATAACTCTTACCCTCAACCTCACCCTAACCCTCACCAAAACCCTAACCCTAACCCTAATGCTAACCCTACCCCTTACCCTCACCCTAACGCTCAACCTAACACTTACCCTCACCGTAACCCTAACACTAACCCTAACCCTCATACTAACCTGAAACCCTCACCCTAGCCCTAACACTATCACTCAGCCTAACCATCATCCTAACCCTAAAGCTAACACTAAACCTCACCCTAACCCGAACCCGAACCCTAAACCGAACCCTAAAACTCACCCTCACCCTAACCATCACCCTAACCCTTAGACTCACCCTAAACCTCACCTGAACCATAATCCACACCTTAACCCTCACCCTCAACCTAGACATCAGCCGAATTCTAAACCTAAAACTATCCCTCAGCCTAAACCTAACCCTCATCCTCACCCTGAACGTCACCCTCACGCTAACCCTCACAATAACCTGAACCCTAACCCTAAACCTCAACCTAAACCTAACCCTAACCCTAACCCTCACCCTCACTATAACCCTCACCCTAACCGTAACCCTCAACCTCACCCTAACCCTAACACAAACTCAAAACCTCAACCTAACCCTAAGCCTCACACTAAACCTAACCCTCACACTAACCCTATCCCTACCCCTCAACCTCACCGTCACCCTAAACTTAAACCTAACCCTGACCCTAACCATAACCCTCACCCTCACCCTAGCCCTCACCCTAACCCTACTCCTAACCCTAAACCTCGCCTGAACCCTAATCCTCACCCTAATCCTAACCCTCACTCTCACCTCAACTTTCACCCTAACCCTAACCCTAACCCTTACACTCGTCCTAGCCCTCAACCTAACCCTAACCCTAAACCTCAATTTCACCCTCACCATCACCCTCTGCCTAACCCTAGCCTTAACCCTAATCCTAACCCTAATCCTCACCCTAAACCTACCACTCACCATAACCCTTAACCTCACCCTAACCCAAACCCTAACCCTCACTCTAAACCTAAGCTCACCCTAACCCTAAACCTGCCCTCACCCTAACCCTCACCCTAAACCTAACCCAAACCCTCACCCTAAATCTAACCCTCACATTCACCCTTGCCCTCACCCTAACGCTAATCCTAACCCTAAAGCTTACCCTAACCCTAACCCTCACACTAAACCAAACCCTCACTCTCACCCTAAGCCCCACCCTAACCCTAACCCTAACCAAAACATTTACCCTCATGCTACCCTCACCATAACCCTATCCCTCACCCTAACCCTCACCCTAAACCTAACCCTAACCCTAAACCTCACTCTTACCCTAACCATAACACTAACCCTAAACCTCACCCTAACCCTAAAATTAACCCTCAACCTCAACCTGACCCTCACCCTCAGCCTAACCCTAAACCTAACCCTAATCCTAACCCTATCCCTCAACCTCACCCTCACCCTAACCCTGACCCTAACCCTCACACTCACCCTAACACAAACCCAAACCATAACCCTCACCCTAATACTCATCCTAACACTAACCTTCACCGTCTCCCTCACCCTCACCCTAATGCTAACCCTAAACCTCACGTTAACCCTAACCCCCACCCTCACCCTCAGCCTAACCCTAATCCTAACCCTAACCCTAATTTTCGCACTAAACCTATCCTGCATCCTAACCGTAAACCTACCTCTCACCCTAACACTCACCCTAAACCTAACCCTAAAACTCACCCTATTCCTAACCCTAACCCTAAAACTCCCACTCACCCTAGCCCGCAACCTAACCCTAACCCTCACTCTAACCCTAACCCTCACAATAACCCTAACCCTAACTCTCACCCTAAGCGTCACCCTTACCATAACCCTAACCCTAACCCTAACCCTCAAACTAAACCTCACCCTAAACCTCACCTTAAACCTCACCCTAGCCATAAATCTCCCCCTAACCCTAATCCTCACTCTCACCCTACGCCGAACCCTAAACCTAACCCTAACACTAATCCTAACCCTAACCCTCACCCTAACCCTAAATCTCACCCTAACCCTAATCCTCACACTCACCCTATGCCGAACCCTAAACCTAACCCTAACACTTACCCTCTACCTAAACCTCACCCTAACCCTAACCCTAATCCTAACCCTCACCCAAACCCTCACCCTAACTCTAACATTAACCCTAACCCTCACCCTCACCCTAACCCTCACCATTAACCCTTACCCCCACCCTCACACTAACCCTAAACCTCACCCTACCCCTAACCTTAAACCTCACCCTCACCCTCACCCTCACCCTCAGCCTAACCCTAATCCTAAAACTAACCCTCAACCTCACCCTCACCCTAACCCTAACCCTCACCGTCACCCTCATCCTAACACTAACACTAACCCTAACCCTAACCCTCACCCTAATTCTCATCCTAACCGTAACTCTCATGCTAACCCTCACCCTGAACCTAAACCTCACCCTAACCCTTACCCTCACCCCAAACCTAACCCTAACACTAACCCTAATGCTCACACTAAAACTACCCCTAAATCTAACCCTAACCCTCACAATAAACCTCACCCTAACCTTACCCTTGCCCTTACCCTAACCCTCACACTAACCCTAACCCTCACCCTCACACACACCCTCAGCCTAACCCTAACCATACACCTCAGCCTAACGCTCACCCTAACCCTAACACTAACCCTAATCATCACCCTATCCTTAACCCTAAACCTAACCCTAAACCTCACCCTAGCCCTCAAATTAACCCTCAACTTAAACCTAACCCTCACACTCACCCTAACCCTCACCCACACCCTAACCATCACAGTAACCCTATCCCTCACCCTAACCCTAACCCTAACCCTCACATTACACCTAACCATCAACCTAACCATAACCCTAACCCTAACCCTAACCCTCACCCTCACACACACGCTCAGCCTAATCCTAACCCTAACCCTCAGCCTAACGTTCACCCTAACCCTAATCCTAACTTTAACCCTCAACCTAACCCTAACCCTCACCCTAACCCTTAACATCATCCTAAAACTAACCCTAGACCTAATCCTAACCTTCACACTAAACCTAACCCTCAACCTAAACATAACCCTACTCCTCAACCTAACCCTCACCCTAAACCTAAAACCTACCCTCACCCTAACCCTAACCCTCACCTCATCCTAGCCCTCACTCTAACCCTGATCCAAACCTAAACCTCACCCTAACCCTAACCGTCACTCTCACCATAACCCTCACCCTAACCCTTACCCTCACCCAAAACCTAATCCTAACCCTAATGCTAACACTCACCCTAACACTCATCCTAAACCTAACCCTAAACCTAACCCTCACACTAATGCTCACACTAAACCTTACCCTCACGCTAACCCTGTCACCCTAACCCTAAACCTCACTCTCAGCATAACCCTCACCCTAAACCTTACCCTCACCTTAACTTGAAACCTAAGCTTAACCCTCACACTAACCCTAACCCTCAACCTAACCCTAAACCTATCCCTCATCCTAACCCTCATCCTAACCCTAAACCTAACCCAAACGCTCACCCAAACCCTAACCATAACCCTAACCGTCACCCTAACCCTATTCCTACCCCTCAAACTCACCCTAAACCTAACCCTATCCCTAACCGTAATACTAACCCTTACCCTAACCCTCAACCTCACCCTAACTCTAACACTAACCCTAAACCTAACTCTCACACTCACCCTCACCCTATCCCTCACCCTAACCCGAAACCTTACCCTAACCCTAAACCTAACCCTCACCCTAACCATCACCCTAACCCTCACCCTCTCCCTAACCCTCACAATAACCCTAACCATATCCCTCATCCTAACCCTCATCCTAACCCTAACCCTAACACTCACGCTAACCCTTAACCTAACCCTAACCCTCACCCACACCCTCACCCACACCCTAACACTCAGTCTCACCGGAACCCTCACCCTCACCCTAGCACTCACTTTCACCCTAAACATTACCCTAACACTAACCCTCACCCTCACCCTCACCCTAACCCTAAACCTAACACTCACCCTAACCCTCACCCTAACCCTAACTCTCACAATAACCCAAACTCTATGCCTCATCCTAACCCTCATCCTAACCCTAATCCTAACACTCACCCTAACCCTTACCCTAACCCTAACCCTCACCCACACCCTAACCCTAACCGTTAACCCAATCCTCTCCCTAAACCTAACCCTCACCCACACCCTAACCCTCAGCCTCACCAGAACCCTGACCCTCAGCATAAACCTCAACCTCACCCTAAATATCACCCTAAATCTAAGCCTCACCCTAACCCTAAGCCTAACACTCACCCTAACCCTAACCCTCACCATCACCCTCCCCCTCACCCACAGACTAACCCTAAACCTAACCCTAACCCTCACCTGCACCGTCAACCCAACCCTCACCCTAACCAGAAACCTAACCCTAACCCTCACCTTAAACCTAACCCAAACCCACACACTAAACTTCAGTTTCACCTTCACCCTCAACCTCACCCTCACCCTAACCCTAACCCTAAACCGTACCCTCACCCTAACACTCACACATACCCTCACCCACACCCTAACCCTCAGTCTCATCCGAACCCGAACCCAAAAACTAGCCCTCAACCTAACACTAACCCTAAACATAACCCTCAACCTCAACCTCACCCTAACCCTAACCCTAACCCTAACCTTCACCCTCACGCTCACCTTCACCCTAACCCTAACCCTCACCCTCACCCTCACTCTAACTCTCATCCTAACCTTCACGGTCACCCTGATCCTTACCCTAACCCTAACAATAACCCTTACCCTAACCCTCAACCTCATCCTCACCTTCACCCAAACCCTCACGCTCACCCTAGCTCACCCTAAATCTAACCCTAATCCAAAACTTCACCTTCACACTCACCCTCAACCTAACCCTAACCCTAAACCTAATCCTAACCCTAACCCTCACCTTCACCCTCAACCTAAGCCTTACCCTAAACCTAAACCTAAACCTCAACTTCACCCTAACACTAACCCTATACCTAACCCTCACCCTAACCCTAAACCTCACCTTTACCCTCAACCTAACCCTTACCCTAACCCTAAACCTCACCCTCACCCTCACCCTCACCCTAACCCTAACCCTCACTCTAACCCTCACCCTAACCCTAACCCTAACCCTCACCCAAAAACTAACTGTCACCGTAAACCTTACCCTTACCCTAACCCTAACCCTCACACTAACCCTAATCCCCACACTACCCTAACGCTACCCCTCAGCCTAACCCACATCCTAAACCTAAACCTAACCCAAACCCTCAACCTCACCCTCACGCTAACCCTCACCCTCAAACTAGCCCTCACCCTAACCCTAACCCTAACCCAAAAGTTCCACCCTCACACTCACTCTCAATCTAACCCTAAACCTAACCCTAATCCTAAACCTCAGCCTCACTCTCACCCTAAACCTCACCCTAACCTTAACCCTAACCCTTACCCTCACACTTACCCTAACCCTCACCCTACTCCTAACCCTACCCCTCGGGCTAACCCTCAGCCTAACCCTAAACCTAACCCTCTCCCTCATTCTAACCCTCACCCTAACACTTACCCTCACCCTAACCCTAATCCTCACACTAACCCTAACGTTCACCCTAACACTAACCCTCCCCCTCACCCTGACCCTCACCCTCATCCTAACCCTAACCCTAACATTAATGCTAACCCTAACCCTTACCCTCACTCTAACTCTCACCCTAACCCTTAACCTCACCCTAACCTTAACCCTAACCCTAACCCTCACACTAAACCTAATACTCACCCTAACCCTAACCCTACCCCTCAGCCTAACTGTCACCCTAACTATAAACCTAACACTAATCCTCACCCTATCCCTAACTCTCAACCTAACCCTCACCCTAACCCTAGCCCTCACCCCCACTCTAACACTATCCCTAACCCTCACCCTCACCCTAACGCTAATGTTAAACCTAAACTTCACCCTCACCTTAACCCTCACCCTAACGCTTACCCTCACCCTAAGCCTAAGCCTCACTCTCACCCTAACACTCACCCCAAACCTTACTCGCACCGTAACCCTAATGCTAACACTAAACTTCACCTTCACCCAAACCCTCACGTTCAACCTAGCTCACCCTAAAACTAACCCTAAACTAAAACTTCACCTTCACACTCACCCTCAACCTAACCCTAACCCTAAAACTAACCCTAACCCTAACCCTCACCTTCACCCTCAACCTAACCCTTACCCTAAACCTAAACCTCAACTTCACCCTAACACTAACCCTATCCCTAACCCACACCCTAAACCTAAACCTCACCTTTACCCTCAACCTAACCCTTACCCTAACCCTAACCCTAAACCTCACCCTCACCCTCACCCTAACCCTAACCCTCACTCTAACCCTCACCCTAACCCTAACCCTAACCCTCACCCAAAAACTAACCGTCACCGTAAACCTTACCCTTACCCTAACCCTAACCCTCACACTAACCCTAACCCCCACACTACCCTAACGCTACCCCTCAGCCTAACCCACATCCTAAACCTAAACCTAACCCAAACCCTCAACCTCACCCTCACGCTAACCTTCAGCCTCAACCTAGCCCTCACCCTAACCCTAACCCTAACCTAAAAGGTCCACCCTCACACTCACTCTCAATCTAACCCTAAACCTAACCCTAATCCTAAACCTCAGTCTCACCCTCACCCTAAACTTCACCCTAACCTTAACCCTAACCCTTACCCTCACACTTACCCTAACCCTCACCCTACCCCTAACCCTATCCCTCGGGCTAACCCTCAGCCTAACCCTAAACCTAACCCTCTCCCTCATTCTAACCCTCACCCTAACACTTACCCTCACCCTAACCCTAATCCTCACAATAACCCTAACATTCACCCTAACACTAACCCTCCCCCTCACCATGACCCTCACCCTCATCCTAACCCTAACCCTAACATTAATGCTAACCCTAACCCTTACCCTCACTCTAACACTCACCCTAACCCTTAACCTCACCCTAACCTTAACCCTAACCCTAACCCTCACACTAAACCTAATACTCACCCTAACCCTAACCCTACCCCTCAGCCTAACTGTCACCCTAACTATAACCCTAACACTAATCCTCACCCTATCCCTAACTCTCAACCTAACCCTCACCCTAACCCTAGCCCTCACCCCCACTCTAACACTATCCCTAACCCTCACTCTCAACCTAACACTCACCCCAAACCTTACTCGCACCGTAACCCTAATGCTAACACTAAACTTCACCCTCAACCAAACCCTCACCCTAACCCTTATCCTCACCCTAACCCTAACCCTAAAACTCACCCTAACCCTCACACAAAATCAAAACCTCAACCTAACCCTAACCCTCACACTAAACCTCAAACTAACCCTCACCCTCACCTGAGCCCTCACCCTAATCCTAACCCTAACCCTAAACCTCACCCTAATCCTAAGCCTAATACTCACCCTTACCCTAACCCTCACCCTAACACTTAACCTCACACTAACCCTAACCCAAAACCTAACCCTCACAATAAACCTAACCCTCATCCTAACCCTAAACCTGCCACTCACCCTAACCCTCACTCTCACCCTCATCCTAACCCTAACCCTCACTATAGCCCTAACAATAACCCTAAGCCTAACCCTCACCCTCAACCTAACCCTAACTATAAACTAACGGTAACCCTCAGCCTAACACTCACCCTGACCCTAACACTGACCCTAACGCTAACCCTCACCCTCAACCAAACCCTAACTATAACCCTAACCATAACCCTCACCCTAATCCTCACTCTACCACTCAACCTAACCCTACCCTCACTCTCACCCTAATCCTCACCCTAACCCTAACACTCACACTACACCTAAGCCTCACCCTAAACCTAACCCTACCCCTCACTCTAAACCTCACCCTAACCCTAACCCTAAACCTCACCCTAAAACTAACCCTCACCCTCACCCTAAACCTCACCCTAACTCTAACCCTAACCCTCACACTTACCCTAACCCTCACCCTACCCGTACCCCTACCCCTTAGCCTAACCCTCATCCTAACCCTAAACCTAAACTTCTCACTCACTCTAACCCTCACCTTAACCCTTACCCTCACCCTACCCCTAATCCTCACCCTAATGCTAACATTCACCCTAACCCTAACCCTCAACCTCACCCTGATCCTCACCCTCATCCTAACGCTAACCCTAACACTAATGGTAATCCTAACCCTTACCCTCACTCTAACACTCAACCTAAACCTTACCCTCACCCTAACCCTAACCCTAACCCTCACACTAACCCTAATCCTCACCCTAACCCTAACCCTAACCCTCAGCCTAAACCTCACCCTAACCTTAACCCTAACCATAATCCTCACCCTATTTCTAATTCTAACCCTAAGGCTCACCCTCACCCTAGCCCTAATCCAAACACTCACCCTAACTCTAACCCTAACCCTCACCCTCACACTCATACTCACCCTCAGCCCAATCCTAACACTAAAACTAATTCTAACCCTCACCCTCACCCTCATCCTAACCCTAACCCTAACAGTAACTCTCACCCTTACCGTCACACTCACCCTAACGCTCACCCTCACCCTCAACCTAACCCTAACCTAAGCCACACCCTAACCCTATCCCTCATGCTAACCCTAAACCTAACCCTCACCCTCACCCTCACCCTCACCCTCACCCTAACCTTAAACCTAAACCTATCCCTCACCCTAACCCTAACCCTAATGGTAACCTTAACCCTCATTTTACCTAACCCTCACCCTAACCCTTACCCTCACTGTAACCCTTACCCTTACCCTAACCCTAACCCTCACACTAAACCTAACCCTCAACCTAACCCTTATCCTACCCCTCTCCCTAGTCCTCACCCTAAGCCTAACCTTAATCCTCAACCTCACCCTTACCCTAATGCTAACTTTAACCCTCACCCTCACCGTAACCCTAACCCAAACCCTAACCATAACCCTTACCCTAACCCTCAACCTGACCCTAACCCTCAACCTAACCCTCACCCTAACCCTATCCCTAAACCTAACCCTCACACTAATCCTCACCCTAACCCTAAACCTAACCGTATTTCAAACATAGCCCTCAACCTAACACTAAACCTAACCCTCACCCTCACCCTAACCCTCACCCTAATCCTTAGCCTCATCCTAACCCTCACCCTAACCCAAACCCTAGCCCTATCCCCACCCTCACCCTAACCCTAACCCTGACAATGACCTTCACCCTAACCGTCACCCTAACCATCACCCTAACCCTCACCCAAAACCTAACCTTCACTTTCACTCTAACCCTAACCCTAAACCTAACCCTCACACATACCCTTACCCTTAGTCTCACCCGAACCCTCACTCACCCTAACACTCACCCTCACCCTAAATATTACCCTAACTTTAACCCTAACCCTAAAGCTCAGCCTAACTCTCACCCTAATCCTTAGCCTCACCCTAAACATCACCCTACACCGAACACTCACCGTAACGCTGACCCTAACTTTAACACTCACACAAACGCTAACCCTCACCCTAACCATAACCCTAACCCTTAACCTAGACCTCACCCTAACCCTAAACCTCACCCTCACCATAACCCTCAACATAACCCTTACCCTCACCCTAACCCTAATCTAAAATGTCACACTAAGCCTAACCCTCACCCTAAACCTAACCCTAACCCTAACCCTCACACTCACACTCACCCTAAACCTAACCCTGAACCTAACAATAACCATAACCCTAAACCTAAACCTAAACCTCATTCTAACCCTAACCCTAAACCTCACCCTCAATCTCAACCTAACCCTAACCCTAACCCTAACAATAACCATAACCCTAACCCTAACCCTAACCCTAAATCTAACCCTAACACTCACCCACACCCTAACCCTAAACCTAACCCTAATCCTCACCCTCACCCTCACCCTAACTCTAATCCTAACAATATCCCTAAACCTAACCCTAAACCTAACCTTAACCCTCACCCTCACCCTAAACCTATCCCTAACACAAATCCTTAACCTAACCCTAACCCTCAACCTCACCCTAACCCTAACCTTAAACCTCAAACTAACCCTAAGCCACACCCTAAAACTAACCCTAACCCTAACCCTCACCCTCACCCTAACCTTAACCCTAACCCTAAGCCTCACCCTCACCCTCAAGCTCACCCTCATCCTCACCCTATCTCTAAACTTAACCCTCACGTTAACCCTAACCCTGACCCTAATGCTAACCCTAACCCTCACCCTTACCCTCACCCTTACCCTCAACCACAAACTCACCCGCACCCTAACCCTCATGCTAATCTTAACCCTAACCATTATCTTAACCCTAACCCTCACCCTCACACTGACCTTAAACCTAACCCTAACCCTAACACTCAACCTCACCCTTACCCTCACCCTAATCCTAACCCTAACAATAAACATAACCCTAACCCTAACTCTCACCCTAACCCTCACTATCATACTAACCCTCACCCTAAATTTAACACTCACGCACACCCTAATCCTCACCCTCACCAAAACCCTCACCCTCACCCTAACCCTCACCCTCACCCTAATCATCACCCTAACCCTAAACCTTAACCTAAACCTAACTGTAACCCACACCCTAACCCTAACCCTAACAATAACCCAAAAGCTATCAATAACCGTAATCCTAACCCTAACCCTCAACCTAACCCTAACCCTCACCCTAACCCTCACCACAACCATAACGCTAAACCTAACACCTTCGCCCTAACCCTCACCCTAACACTTTACCTCACCCTAACCCTCACCCTAACTTTAACACTCACAAAAACCCTAACCCTCACACTAACCCTCCCCCACACCTGAATCCTCACCCTCACGCAAACCCTCACTCTCACCCTAAACATCACCCTAAACCTAACACTCACCCTAACCCTAACCCTAACTTTTAACACTCACACAAACCCTAACCCTCATCCTAACCCTCACCTTTCCCTAAACCTCATCCTAACCCTAAACCTTACCTACCCGAAACCCTCATTCTTACCCTCACCCTCACCCTAAAACTCACCCTAACCCTTACCCTCAACCGAACCCTAACCTTAACCCTAAACCTCACACTAACCATAACCCTCACCCTAACACTAAGCCTAAACTTTGCCCTCATCCACAAACTCACCCTAACCCTCAGCCTAATCTGAACCCTCACCATTATCTTAACCCTATCCCTCACACTCACACTCACCTTAAAACTAACCCTAACCCTAACACTCAGCCTCAACCCCACCCTCACCCTTACCGTAACCCTAACAATAACCCTAACTATAACCCGAACTCTAAACCTAACACTCAACCTCACCCTAACCCTCACCCTAACCCTTACCCTCACCCACACCCTAACCCTCACCCTCACCAAAACCCTCACCCTCACCCTAACCCTCACCATGAACCTAACCCTACCCCTAACCCTTACCTAAACAAAACCCTCACTCTCACCCTCACCCTCACCCTCACCTTCACCCAAACTCTAACCCTAACAATATCCATAACCCTAATCCTAACCCTAAACCTTACCATAACCCTAACACTCACCCAAACACTCACCCTCACCCTAACCCTCACCATCACCCTAAACCTCACCCTATGCCTAACCCTCACCCACACCCTAACCCTCACCCTCACCTGAAACCTCACCCTCACCCTAACCCTCACCCTCATCCTAAACATCACCCTAACCCTAACCCTAACCCTAACAATAACCCTAATCGTAACCCTAACCCTAACCCTAACCCTCACCGTACCCTAATCCTAACCCTCACCCTCACCCTAATATTAACCCGAACTCTAACTCTCACCCTCACACAAGCCCTCACCCTAACACTCACTCTAACCCTAACCCTCACTCACATTTTAACCCTCACCCTAACCCTTACCCTCACCATAACCCTAAGCCTAAACCAAACCCTATCCCTCATACTAAACCCAACCCTCAGCCTAAACCTGAACCTCACCCTCATTCTAACCGTAACCCTAACCCTAAACCTAACCCTCACCCTCAACCTCACCCTCACCCTCACCCTAACACTAACCCTAACCTGCATGCTAACCCTAACCCTAACACTAATGCTAACCCTAATCCTCAACCTTACCCAAGCCCTCACCCTAACCCTAAACCTAACCCTAACACTCACCCTAACCCTAACCCTTACCCTAGCCCTCTCCCTAAACCTAACCCTCACTCTCACCCTAACCCTCACCATAACCCTTACCCTCAACCTAATCCTAACCCTAACATTTACACTGAGCCTAATCCACATCCTAACCCTAAACCTAACCCTCACCCTCACCCTCACCCTATCCCTCAGCCTAATCCTAAGCCTAACCAGTATCATATCTCTAAGCCTCACCCTCACACTCACCCTAAACCTAACTCTAATCCTAAACCTCACCCTCTCCCTCACCCTAACTCTAAAAATAACCCTAAACTTAACCCTAACCCTAACCCTTACCCTAATCCGAACCCTCACCCTCACCCTAACTCTAACCCTAACGCTCACGCTAAACCTAACCCAAACCCTAATGCTAACCCTAACCCTCACACTCACCCTGACCCTCACCCTCACCCTCACTGTAACCCTAACCCTAACCCACACCCTTAGCCTAACCCTAACCCTAAACCTTAACCTAATCCTAAACCTAACCCTCACCCTCACCCATACCCAAAGTCTAACCCTAAACTTAACCCTCACGCTCACCCTCACCTTAACCCTAACCCTAACCCTTACCCTAACCCTCACCCTAACCCTAAGGATAACTCTAAGATGAACCCTCACCCTAAACCTCACCTTAAACTTTACCCTCAACCTAAACCTAACCCTAATCCTAACCCTAAACCTTACCCTAACTCTAACACTCACCCAAACGCTCACCCTCACCCTAAACCTCACCGTCACCCTAAACCTCACCCTATCCCTAACCCTCACCCACACCCTAACCCTCACCCTTACCTGAAACCTCACCCTAAACCTAACCCTAACCCTCAACCTAAACCTAACCTAACCCTCAACCTCACCCTCAGCCTAACCCTAAAACTAAACCTAACCCTAATCCTAATCCTAACCCTCACCCACACCCTCACCCAAAGTCTAATCCTAAACTCAAGCCCCTCACCCTCACCCTAACCCTAACCCTAACTCTCACCCTAACCCTCACCCTAACCCTAATTACAATTCTAACATGAACCCTCACCCTAAACCTCAACTTTAACTTTAACCTCATCCTAAACCTAACCCTAATCCTAACCCAAAACCTTACCCTAACTTTAATTCTCACCCAAAAACTCACCCTCACTCTAACCCTCAGCGTCACCCTAAACCTCACCCTATCCCTAACCTTCAACCACACCCTAACCCTCACCCTCATCCGAAACCTCACCCTCACCCTAACCCTCACCCTCATCCTAAATATAACCCTAACCCTAACCCTAACCCTAACAATAACCCTAATCGTAACCCTTACCCTAACCCTAACCCTCACCCTTACCCTAACATTAACCCGAACTCTAACGCTCACCCACACACTAGCCCTCACCCTAATACTCACTCTAAACCTCACCCTCACTCTCACTTTAACCCTCATCCTAACCCTTACCCTCACTATAACCCTAACCCTAAACCAAACCCTAACCCTCACACTACACCCTACCCTCAGCCTAAACCTAACCCTCACACTCATCCTAACCCTAACCCTAACCCTCAACCTAACCCTCACCCTCAACCTCACCCTCACCCTCACCCTAACACTAACCCTAACCTGCATGCTAACCCTAACCCTAACACTAATGCTAACCCTAATCCTCAACCTTACCCAAGCCCTCAGCCTAACCCTAACCCTAACCTTAACCCTCACCCTAACCCTAACCCTTACCCTAGCCCTCACCCTAAACCTAACCCTCACTCTCACCCTAACCCTCACCATAACCCTTACCCTCAACCTAATCCTAACCCTAACATTTACACTGAGCCTAATCCACATCCTAACCCTAACCCTAACCCTAACCCTCACCCTCACCCTCACCCTCACCTTATCCCTCAGCCTAATCCTAACCCTAACCAATACCATATCTCTAACCTTCACTGTCACACTCACCCTAAACCTAACTCTAATCCTAAACCTCACCCTCTCCCTGACCCTAACCCTAACAATAAACCTAAACTTAACCCTAACCCTAACCCTAACCCTAATCCTAAACCTCACCCTCACCCTCACCCTAACTCTAACCCTAACCCTCACGATAACCCTCACCCAAACCCTAATGCTTACCCTAACCCTCACCCTCACCCTAACCCTCACCCTAAACCTAAACTTCATCCTAACATTAAACCTCACCCTCACACTAAACCCAAACCTCACCCTAACCCTAAACGCACATCACAGCCTAACCCTCACCCTAACCCTAACCCTAATCCTCAAAATATCCCTCACCCTAACCCAAACACTCACCCTCACCCTAAACCTAACCCTAACAATAACCCTAACCCTAACCCTAAACCTAACCCTAACCCTCACCCTCACCCTAACCCTAACCCTAACCCTCACCTTCACCCTCAACCTCACCCTCACCCTCACCCTAACTCTAACCCTATCCCTCACGCTAACCCTAAACTTATCCCTAATGTAACCCTAAACTTCACCCTCACCCTCAACCTTAACCTCAACCTCACCCTCACCTTCACCTCACCCTAATCATCACCTTATCCCTAACCCTTAACCTAACCCTAACGCTAACCTGCACACTAACCCTAACCCTCACCATAAACCTCACCCTAAACCTAACCCTTACCTAAGCGAAATCCTCACCCTCACCCTCACACTAACCCTCCGCCTAATCTTAACCCTAACCATTATCTTAACCGTAACCCTCACCCTCACACTCACCTTAAACCTAACCCTAACCCTAACACTCAAGCTCACCCTAACCGTCACCCTAAACCTAACCCTCACCCACACCCTAACGCTCACTCTCACCAAAACCCTCACCCTCACCCTAACCCTCACCCACACCCTAAACCTACCCCTTAACCTAACCCTAACTGTAACCCTCACCCTAACCCTAACCCTAACCCTAACAATAACCCTAAACCTAACCCTCACCCTAACCCAAACCCTCGCCCAAACCCTGAACCTAATCCTAACCCTAACCCTAAACTTCACCCTAACCCTAACCTTAACCCTAACCCTCACCCTAAACCTCACCCTAACCTTAACCCTTACCAAACAAAACCCTCATTCTCACCCACAACCTCACCCTAAACCTCACCCTAAACCTTACCCTCACCGTAACCCTAACCCTAACCATAACCCTCACACTAACTCTAACGCTCACCCTCACCCTAACCCTTACCCTTAACCTCACCCACACCCTAAACCTAACCCTCAGCCTAATCTTAACCCTAACCATTATCTTAACCATAACCTTCACTCTCACACTCACCTTAAACCTAACCCTAACGCTAACACTCAACCTCACCCTCACTATCACCCTAACCCTAACCTGAACTCTAATGCTCACCCTCAAACTAGCCCTCACCATAACACTAACTCTAACCCTAAACCTCACTCTCACTTTAACCCTCATCCTAACCCTAATTCTTACCATAACCCTAACCCTAAACCAAACCCTAACCCTCACACTAAACCCAACCCTCAGCCTAAACCTAACCCTTACTCTAATCCTAACACTAACCCTAACCCTAAACCAAACCCTCACCCTCAACCTCACACTCAACCTCACCCTAACTCTAACCTTAACCTGCACGCTAACCTTAAACCTAACCCTAATGCTAACCCTAAACTTCAACCTCACCCTAGCCTTCACCCTAACCCTAACCCTAACCCTAATCCTCACTCACCCCTAACCCTTACCCTAGCCCTCACCCTAACCCTAACCCTCACTCTCAGCCTAACCCTCACCATAACCCTTAACCTCAACCTAACCCTAAACCTAATCCTAACCCTAATATTTACACTGACCCTAACCCTCATTCTAACCCTAACCTAACCCTAACCCTCACCCTAAACCTCAACCTAACCCTCAGCCTAATCCTAACCCTAACGAGTATCATATCTCTAACCCTCACGCTCACACTCACCCTAAACCTAAGTTTAACCCTAAACCTCACCCTCTACCTCACCCTAACCCTAACAATAACCCTAAACCCAACCCTAACCCTAACCCTAATCCTAACCCTCACCCTCACCCTCAAACTAATTCTAACCCTAACCCTCTCGCTAACCTTAACCCCAACCCTAATGCTAACCCTAACCCTCACCCTCACCCTAACCCTCACCCTAAACCTAACCCTCACCCTAACATTAAACCTAACCCTCACACTAAACCTAAACCTCACCCTAACCCTAAACCTACACCACAGACTAACCCTCAACCTAACCCTAAACCGAATCCTGAACATATCCCTCAACCTAACCCAAACACTTACCCTCACCCTAGCCCTCACCATAACCCTAACCCTAATCTTAAACCTCACCCTAAAAGTAATGCTAACCCTACCCCTTATCCTCACCCTGACCCTCACCCTAACCCTAAATCTCACCCTAACCCTCACTCTAACCCTAACAATAACCCTAAACTTCACCCTAATGCTAACCCTAACCCTAATCCTAACCCTCACCCTAACTCTCACCCTCACCCTAATCCTCACCCTAATCCTAAATCTAACCCTAATCCTAACCCTAAACCTCACCCTCTACTTAACCCTAACCCTAATTTAAAACTAACCCTCACCCTCAACCTCACCCTCACCCTAACACTAACCCTAACTCTAACCCTAACCTCACCCTCACCCAAGACAAACCCTAACCCTAACCCTAATCCTAAAAATAACCCTAACCCTCACCCTCACCCTAAAACTAACCCTAACGCTCACCCTCACCCTCACCCTCACCTTAACAATAACCCTAACTCTAACCCTCACTCCCACCCTAATCCTCACCCTAATCATAACCCTAACCCTAATTCTAACCCTATCCTCACTCTCAAATTCACGCTAACCCTAACACTAAACCAAACCCTCACTCTCAACCTCACCCTCACCCTAACCCTAACCCTAAACCTAACCCTCACCCTAACACTAACCCTTAACTTAGCCCTCACATTTACCCTCAACCTAACACTAACCCTCACCCTCACCCTAAACCTCACTCTAACCATGAGCCTTAAACTAAACCTAACCCAAATCCTAACACTCACACTAACCCTAACCCTCACCCTAAACCTAATCCTAACCCTAACACTAACCCTTACCCTCAACCTCCCCCTGACCCTCAGACAAAAACCTAACCCAAACCGAAACCTAACCCTAAACCTCACCCTAAACCTCACCCTTACCCTCACCCTCACCCTAACCCTAAACCTCATCCACACCCTAACCCTCAACATAACCCTTACCCTCAACCTAACCCTAATCCTAAACATGACCCTAACCCTCACACTCACCCTAACCCTCACCCTCAGCCTAAGTATAACCCTAACAATAACCCTAACCCTAACCCTCACCCTCACCCTAACCCTAAACCTAACCTTAACCCTCAACCTCACACTCAACCTCACCCTCACCATCACCCTAACTCTAACCCTAATCCTTACCCTCAACCTCACTCTCACCTTCACCCTCAACCTAATCATCACCCTAAGCCTAACCCTTAAACTAAACCTAACCCTAACCTGCACACTAACCCTAACCCTCATCCTAAACCTCACCCTAAACCTAACCCTTACCTACACGCAACCCTCAACCTGACCCTCATACTAACCCTCAGCCTAATCTTAACCCTAACCATTGTCTTAAACATAACCCTAACCCTCACCCACACCCTAACCCTCACCCTCACCAAAACCCTCACGCTCACCCTAACACTCACCCTCACCCTAATCATCACCCTAAACCTAACCCTTAACCTAACCCTAACTGTAACCCTCACCCTAACCCTAACCCAAACAATAACCCTAAACTTAACAATAACCCTATCCCTAACCCTCACCCTAAACCAAACCCTCGCCCAAACCCTCAACCTAACCCTAACCCTAACCCTAAACTTCACCCTAACCCTAACCCAAACCATAAACTTAACCCTAACCCTTACCCTAACCCTAAACCTCACGCTAAACCTCACCCTAACCCTAACCCTTACCAAAACGAAAACTTCACTCTCACCCTCACCCTCACCCTGAACCTCACCCTAAACCTTACCCTCACCCTAACCCTAACCCTATCCCTAACCCTCACAAAAACCCGAACGCTCACCCTCACCCTAACCCTTACCCTTACCCTCACCCACACCCTAATCCTAACCATCAGCCTAATCTTAACCCTAACAATTATCTTAACCCTAACCCTCACACTCACACTCAGATTAAACCTAACCCTAACCCTAACACTCAACCTCACCCCCACTATCACCCTAACCCTAACCTGAACTCTAACCCTCACCCTCACACTAGCCCTCACCATAACACAAACTCTAACCCTAAACCTCACTCACACTTTAACCCTCATCCTAACCCTAACTCTCACCATAACCCTAACCCTAAACCAAACCCTAACTCTCACACTAAACCCAACCCTCAGCCTAAACCTAAACGTCACCCTCATCCTAACATTAACCCTAACCCTAAACCAAACCCTCACCCTCAACCTCACCCTCACCCACACCCTAACTCTAACCCTAACCTGCACGCTAACCCTAAACCTAACCCTAATGCTAACCCTAAACCTCAACTTCACCCTAGCCTTCACCCTAACCCTAACCCTAACCCTAATCCTCACTCACCCCTAACCCTTACCCTAGCCCTCACCCTAACCCTAACCCTTACTCTCAGCCTAACCCTCACCATAACCCTTAACCTCAACCTAACCCTAAACCTAATCCTAACCCTAACATTTACACTGACCCTAACCCTCATTCTAACCCTAACCCTAACCCTAACCCTCACCCTAAAGCTCAACCTAACCCTCAGCCTAATCCTAACCCTAACCAGTATCATATCTCTAACCCTCACCCTCACACTCACCGTAAACCTAACTCTAACCCTAAACCTCACCCTCTACCTCACCCTAACCCTAACAACAACCCTAACCCTAACAATAACCCTAACCCTAATCCCAACTCTCACCCTCACCCTCACCCTAATTCTAACCCTAACCCTCACGCTTACCTTAACCCCAACCCTAATGCTAACCCTAACCCTCACCCTCACCCTAACCCTCACCCTAAACCTAAACTTCACCCTAACATTAAACCTAACCCTCACACTATACCTAAACCTCACCCTAACCCTAAACTTACACCACAGCCTAACCCTCACCCTAAGCCTAAACCTAATCCCCAACATATCCCTCACCCTAACCGGAACACTCATCCTCCCCCTAGCCCTCACCCTAAACCTAACCCTAACCTTAAACCTCACCCTAAAAGTAATGCTAACCCTACCCCTTATCCTCACCCTAAACCTCAACCTAACCCTAACCCGAATCCTAACCATTACCCTAACCCTAAACCTAAACCTCACCCTAGCCCTCAATCTAACCCTAACACTAACCCTAACCCTCACCCTAATGCTAACCCTAACACTAACCCTAACCCTCACCCTAACCTTCACCCTCACCCTAATCCTCACCCTAATCCTAAACCTAACCCTAAACCTAACAGTAACGCTCACCCTCAACTTCACCCTAACCCTAACCTAAACCTAACCCTCACCCTCAACCTCACCTTCACCCTAACGCTAACCCTAACCCTAACGCTAACCTCACCCTCACCCAAGACAAACCCTAACCCTAACCCTAATCCTAACACTAACCCTAACCCTCACCCTCACCCTAAACCTAACCCTAACCCTCACCCTCACCTTCACCATCACCCTACCCCTAACAATAACCCTAACCCTAACCCTCACCCTCACCCTAATCCTCAACCTAATCTTAACCCTAACCCTAATTCTAACCCTAACCTCACCCTCAACTTAACCCTAAACCTAACCCTAAACCTAACCTTCACCCTCAAAATCAACCTCACCCTAACCCTAACCCTAACCCTAACCCTTACCTTAGCCCTCACCTTTACTCTCACCCTTACAATATCCCTCACCCAAACCTCACTCTAACCATGATCCTCACACTAACCCTAACCCAAATGCTAACACTCACGTTAACCCTAACCCTCAAACTAAACCTAATCCTAACTCTACCACTAACCCTTTCCCTCAACCAAAAGCTGACCCTCAGACAAAACCTAACCCTAACCCGAAATCTAACCCTAAACCTCACCCTAACCCTCACCCTTACCCTCAACCTCACCCTAACCCTAAACCTCATCCTCACCCTAACCTGCATGATAACCCTTACCCTTACCCTAACCCTAACCCTAAACCTAACCCTAAACCTAACCCTAAACCTCACCCTCACCCACACCCTAACCCTAACCCTAACCCTCACCGTCACCGTAACCCTAACCCTAACAATAACCCTAACCCTAAACCTAAAAATAACCCTAACCCTCACCCTCACCCTCACCCTAACCCTAACCCTAACCCTCACCCTCACTCTCAACCTCACCCTCACCCTCACCCTCACCCTAACTCTAACCCTATCCCTCATGCTAACCCTAACCCTAACACTAATGTAACCCTAACCCTCAACCTCACCCTCACCCTCACCCTTACCCTCAACCTCACCCTCACATTCACCCTCACCATAATCATCACCCTAACTCTAACCCTTAATCTAACCCTAACACTAATCTGAACACTAACCCTAACCCTCACCCTAAACCTCACCCTAAACCTAACACTTATCTAGCCAACTTACCCTCACACTAAACATCAGCCTAATCTTAATCCTAACCATTACCTTAACCATAACCCTCACCCTCACACTCACCTCAAACCTAACCCTAACCCTAACACTCAACCTCACACTAACCCTCACCCTAACCCTAAACCTCAAGCACACCCTAACTCTCACCCTCACCAAAACCTCAACATCACCCTCACCCTCACCCTCACCCTCATCTTAATCATCACGATAAATCTAACCCTTAATCTAACCCTAAATGTAACCCTCACCCTAACCCTAACCCTAACACTAACCCTAAACTTAACAATAACACTAACCCTAACCCTCACGCTAACCCTAACCCTCGCCCTAACCCTCAAACTAACCCTAACCCTAACCCTAACCCTAACCCTAACCCTAAACTTCACCCAAACCCTAACCCTAACCCTCACCTTAAACCTCACCATAATCCTTATCCTCACCTTAACCCAAACCTACCCCTAACCCTCACACTAACCCTAACGCTCACCCTCACCCTAACCCTTACCCTTACCCTCACCCACACCCTAACCCTAACCCACAGCCTAAACTTAACCCTAACCATTATCTTAACCCTTACCCTCACCCTCACACTCACCTTAAACCTAACCCTAACCCTAACACTAAACCTCACCTTCAACCTCACCCTAAACCTAACCCAAACAATAACCCGAAACCTAAACCTAAAACTAAACCTAACCCTAACCCTTACCTAACCCTAACCCTAACCCTAAACCTCACCCTTACCCTAACCCTAACCCTAATCCTCACCCTAGCCCTCACCCTAAAACTCACACTAACCCTAATCCTCACTCTCACCCTAACACTCATTCTAACCCTTACCCTCACACTAACCCTCACCCTAAACCTAACCCTAAACCTCATAATAAACCTAACCCTTAGCTTAAACCTAACCCTCACCCTCATCCTAAACCTAACCCTAACCCTAACCCTCTCCTTCACCCTCAACCTCACCCTCACCCTAACCCTCACTGTAACTCTAATCCTAACCCTCACTCTAACTGTAACCCTAACCCTAAAGCTAACCTTAACACTCACCCTCATCCTAACCCTCACCCTTAGCTAACCCTCACCCTAACCCTAACCCTAACACTCACATTAAACACAACCCTCACCCTAACCCTAACCCTAACCCTCAGCCTAAAACTCACCCTAAACCTAACCCTAATCCTAATTCTCACCCTATCCCTCACCGTAACCCTAAAACTCACACTCGCTCTAGCCCTCACATTAACCCTAACCATAACCCTAAACCTCACCCTAAAACTGATGCTAACGCTAACCCTCACCCTCACCCTAACCCTCACCCAAACCCTTACACTCAACCTAACCCTAACCCTCACAATAACCCTAACCCTCACCCTACACCGATCCCTACCCCTGAGCCTCACAACCATCCTAACCCTAACCCTAACCCTTACACTCACCCTAACCCTAACCCTCACCCTCACCCTCACCCTAACCCTCACCCTAACCCTCACCCTCAACTTAAACCTAACCCTAACCCTCACCCTCACCCTCATTCTCACCCTCAGCCTAACCCTAACTCTAAACCTAACCCTAATCCTAAACCTAACCCTCACCCTCACCCACACCCAAACTCTAATCCTAATCCTAACCCTCACCCTCACCCTAACTCTAACACTAACCCTCACCCTAACCCTAATTAAAATTCTAACATGAACCCTCACCCTAAACCTCAACTTAAATTTCACCTTCAACCTAAACCTAACCCTAATCCTAACCCTAAACCTTATCCTAACTCTAATCCTCACCCAAAAACTCACCCTCACCCTAACCCTTAGCATCACCCTAAACCTCACCCACACCCTAACCCTCACCCTCACCTGAAACCTCAACCTCACCCTAACCCTCACCCTCACCCTAAACATCACCCTAACCCTAACCCTAACCCTAACCCTAACAATAACCCTAATACTAACCCTAACCCTAACCCTAACCCTCACCCTACCGCTAATCCTAACCCTCAACCTCACCCTAACCCTATCCCGATCTCTAACACTCACCTTCACACTAGCCCTCACTCTAACACTCACTCTAACCCTAACCCACACTCTCACTTTAACCCTCATCCTAACCCTTACCCTCACCATAAACCTAACCCTAAACCAAACCCTAACCCTTACACTAAACCCAACCCTCACCCTCAACCTCACCCTCACCCTCACATTAACTCTAACCCTAACCTGCACGCTAACCCTAACACTAACCCTAATGCTAACCCTAAACCTCAACCTCACCCTAGCCCTCACACTAACCCTAACCCTAACCCTAACCCTCAACCTAACCCTAACCATTACCCTAGCCCTCACCCTCACCCTAACCTCACCATAACCCTTACCCTCACCCTAACCCTAAACCTAATCCTAACCCTAACATTTACACTTAACCTAACCCTCATGCTAACGCTAACCCTAACCCTAACACTCATCCTCACCCTTACCCTCACCCTAACCCTCAGCCTAATCCTAACATTAACCAATATCAGATCTCTAACCCTCACCCTCACACTCACCCTAAACCTAACTCTAAACCTAAACCTCACTCGCTCCCTCACCCTAACCCTAACAATAACTCTAAACCTAACCGTAAACCTAACCCTAATCCTAATCCTCACCCTCACACTCACCCTAACCCTAACGCTAAACCTAACAAAAATACTAACCCAAAACCTCAACCTCAACCTCACCCCAAACCTAAACCTAAACCTCACCCTCAATCTCACCCTAACCCTAACCCTAACACTAACAATAACCCTAAACCTAACCCTAACCTTCACCCTAACCCTAACCCTAAACCTCACACTAACCCGAACCCTCACACTAAAAAACACTAACCCTAAACCTCATCCTCACTCTCACCCTAACACTAACACTAACACTAACAATAACCCTAAACCTAAAACTAAACCTATCCCTAACCCTCACCCTAAAACTTACCATCATCCTAAACCTCACCCTAACCTTTATCTTCACCCTAACCCTAACCTTAAACCTCACACTAACCCTAAACCTCACCCTAAACCTAATCCTAACCCTAAACCTCACCCTCATCCTCACCCTAACCCTAACCCTAAACCTAACAATAACCCTAAACCTATACTTAAATCTAAACCTCATCCTAACCCTAACCCTAAACCTCACCTTCAATCTCACCTTAAAACTAACCCTAACCCTAAAAATAACCCTAACCCTAACCCTAACCTAAACTTAACCCTAACCCTCACGCTCACCATAAGCCTAAACCTACCCCTTCCCTCACCCTCACCCTAACCCTAACTCTAACCCTAATCCTAAAACTAACCCTAACAATCAACCTCACCCTAACCCTAAACCTCACCCCAACCCTAACCCTAGACCTAACCTAAATTTAACTCTAACCCTCACCCTCACCCTCACCCTAAACCTAACCCTAATCCTCACCCTCACCCTCACCCTAACCTTAACCCTAACCCTAACCCTCATGCTCAAGCTAACCCTCACCCTCAGCCTAACTCTAAGCCTAACCATCACGCTAACCCTAAACCTGACACTAATGCTAACACTATCCCTCACCCTCACCCTCACCTGTAACCTCAACCAAAACCTCACCCGCACCCTAACCCTCATGTTAATCTTAACCCTAACCATTACCTTAAACCTAACCCTCACTCTCACACTCACCTGAAACCTAACCCTAACCCTAACACTCAACCTTACCCTCACCCTAATCCTAACCCCAACAATAACCCTAACCCTCACTATCATCCTACCCCTCACCCTAAACCTAACATTCACACACACCCTAACCCTCACCCTCAACAAAACCCTCATCCTCACCCTAATCATCACCCTAACCCTAACCCTTAACCTAAACCTAACACTCACCCTCACCCTAACCCTAACCCTAACAATAACCCTAAACCTATCAATAACCGTAAACCTAACCCTCATCCTAATCCTAACCCTCACCCTAACCCTCACCCCAACCATAACGCTAAACCTAACACTCAACCTCACCCTAACCCTCACCCTAACACATTACTTCACCCTAACCCTATCCAAACTTTAACACTCATAAAAACCCTAACCCTCACGCTAACCCTCCCCCACACCTGAATCCTCACCCTCACCCAAACCCTCACTCTCACCCTAAACATCACCCTAAACCTACGACTCACCCTAACCCTAACCGTAACTATAACACTCACACAAACCCTAACCCTCACCCTAACCCTCACCTCACCCTAAACCTCACCCTAACCCTAACCCTTACCTAACCGAAACCCTCACCCTCACCCTCACCCTCACCCTTAGCTAACCCTCACCCTAACCCTAACCCTAACACTCAAATTAAACCCAACCCTCACCCTAATCCTAACCCTAACCCTCAGCCTAAAACTCACCCTAAACCTAACCCTAATCCTAATCCTCACCCTATCCCTCACCCTAACCCTAACACTCACACTTGCCCTAGCCCTCACATTAACCCTAACCATAACCCTAAACCTCACCCTAAAACTAATGTTAACCCTAACACTCACCCTCAACCTAACCCTCACCTAAACCCCTACCCTAAACGTAACCCTAACCCTCACAATAACCCTAAACCTCACCCTAATCCTATCCATAAACAATCATCCTAACCCTATCCCTAACCCTAATGATAACTCTAACATGAACCCTCACCCTAAACCTCTCCGTAAACTTTACCCTCAACCTAAAACTAACCCTCATCCTAACCCTAAACCTTACCCTAATTCTAACCCTCACAAAACACTCACCCTCACCCTAACCCTCAGCGTCACCCTAAACCTCACCCTATCCCTAATCCTCACCCAAACCCTAACCCTCACCCTCACCTGAAACCTCAACCTCATCCTCACCCTCACCCTCACCCTAAACATCACCCTAACCCTAACCCTAAACCTAACAATAACCCTAATCCTAACCCTAACCCTCACCCTACCCATAAACCTAACCCTCACCCTCACCCTAACCCTAACCCGTACTCTAACACTCACCCTCACACTAGCCCTCACCCTAACACTCACTCTAATGCTAACACTTACTCTCACTTTAACACTCATCCTAACCCTTACCCTCATGATAAACCTAACCGTAAACCAAACCCTAACCCTCACACTAAACCCAAACCTTAGCCTAAACCTAACCCTCACCCTCATGTGAACACTAACCCTAATCCTAACCCTAATCCTCAACCTCAACCTCACCCTCACCCTAACTCTAATCCTAACCTGCACGCTAACCCTAACCCTAACTCTAATGCTAACCCTAAACCTCTATCTCATCCTAGCCCTCACCCTAACCCTAACCCTAACCCTAACCCTCACCCTAACCCTAACCCCTATCCTAGCACTCACCCTCAATCCCACCCTAACCCTAACCCTAATCCTAAAAATAACCCTAACCCTAACCCTAACCTAAACTTAACCCTAAACCTCACCTTCACCGTAACCCTAAACCTAACCCTAATCCTCGCCCTCAGCCTCACCCACACCCTAACCCTAACCCTAACCCTAACAATAACCCTAAACCTAAACCTAAACCTAAAACTTACCCTAACCCTAACCCTAAACCTCACCCTAAATCCCACCCTAACCCTAACCCTAATCCTAAAAATAACCCTAACCCTAACCCTAACCTAAACTTAACCCTAACCCTCACCCTCACCATAAGCCTAAACCTACCCTTTCCCTCACCCTCACCCTAACCCTAACCCTAATCCTAAACTAACCCTAACAATCAACCTCACCCTAACTCTCACCCTAACCCTAAACCTCACTCCAACCCTAACCTTAGCCCTAACCTAAACCTAACTTTAACCCTAATCCTCACCCTCACCCTCACCCTCACGATAACCCTAACACTAACAATAACCCTAACCCTAACCCTAAACCTAACCCTAAACCTCACCCTCACCCTAACCTTAACCCTAACCCTAACCCTCACCCTCATCCTCAAGCTCACCCTCACCCTCACCCTAATTCTAACCCTAACCCTCACGCTAACCCTAAACCTGACCCTAATGCTAAACCTAACCCTCACCCTCACCCTTTCCCTCAACCACAACCTCATCCGCACCCTAACCCTCATGCTAATCTTAACCCTAACCATTATCTTAACCCTAACCCTCACTCTCACACTCACCTTAAACCTAACCCTAACCCTAACACTCAACCTCACCCTTACCCTCACCCTAACCCCAACCCCAAAATAACCCTAACCCTCACCCTAACCCTCACTATCATCCTACCCCTCACCCTAAACCTAACATTCACACTCACCCTAACCCTCACCCTCAACAAAACCCTCACCCTCACCCTAACCCTCACCCTCACCCTAATAATCACCCTAACCCTAACCCTTAACCTAAACCTAACACTCACCCTCACCCTAACCCTAACCCTAACAATAACCCTAAACCTATCAATAACCGTAAACCTAACCCTCATCCTAATCCTAACCCTCACCCTAACCCTCACCCCAACCATAACGCTAAACCTAACACTCAACCTCACCCTAACCCTCACCCTAACACTTTACTTCACCCTAACCCTAATACAAACTTTAACACTCACAAAAACCCTAACCCTCACGCTAACCCTCCCCCACACCCGAATCCTCACCCTCACCCAAACCCTCACTCTCACCCTAAACATCACCCTAAACCTGACTCAACCTAACCCTAACCGTAACTTTAACACACAAACCCTAACCCTCACCCTAACCCTCACCTCACCCTAAACCTCACCCTAACCCTAACCCTTACCTAACCGAAACCCTCACCCTCACCCTCACCCTCACCCTTAGCTAACCCTCACCCTTACCCTAACCCTAACCCTAACACTCACATTAAACCCAACCCTCACCCTCACCCTAACCCTAACCCTCAGCCTATAACTCACCCTAAACCTAACACTAATCCTAATCCTCACCCTATGCCTCACCCTAACCCTAACACTCACACTCGCCCTACCCCTCACATTAACCCTAACGATAACCCTAAACCTCACCCTAAAACTAATGCTAACCCTAACACTCACCATCAACATAACCCTCACCCTATGCCTCACCCTAACCCTAACACTCACACTCGCCCTAGCCCTCACATTAACCCTAACGATAACCCTAAACCTCACCCTAAAACTAATGCTAACCCTAACACTCACCCTCAACCTAAACTTCACCCAAACCCTTACCCTCAACGAAACCCTAACCCTCACAATAACCCTAAACCTCACCCTAATCCTATCCATAAACCTGAGCCTCACAATCATCCTAACCCTATCACTAACCCTAACCCTCAACCTAACCCTAACCCTCACCCTCACCCTAACCCTAACCCTAGCCCTAACCCTCAGCCTCAACCTAAACCTAACCCTAACCCTCACCCTCAACCTGAACCTCACCCTCAGCCTAACCCTAACTCTAAACCTAACCCTAATCCTAAACCTAACCCTCACCCTCACCCTCACCCAAACTCTAATCCTAACCCTAACCCTCACCCTAACCCTCACCCTAATGCTTATGATAACTCTAACATGAACCCTCACCCTAAACCTCACCTTAAACTTTACCCTCAAACTAAAACTAACCCTAATCCTAACCCTAAACCTTACCCTAATTCTAAACCTTACAAAAACACTCACCCTCACCCTAACCCTCAGCGTCACCCTAAAACTCACCCTATCCCTAATCCTCACCAACACCGTAACCCTCACCCTCACCTGAAACCTCAACCTCACCCTAACCATCACCCTCACCCTAAACATCACCCTAACCCTAACCCTAACCCTAACCCTCACCCTACCCGTAAACCTAAACCTCACCCTCACCCTAACCCTAACCCGAACTCTAACACTCACCCTCACACTAGCCCTCACCCTAACACTCACTCTAACCCTAACATTCACTCTCATTTTAACCCTCATCCTAACCCTTACCCTCACCATAAACCTAACCGTAAACCAACCCCTAACCCTCACACTAAACCTAAACCTAAGCCTAAACCTAACCCTCACCCTCATCCGAACCCTAACCCTAACCCTAACCCTAATCCTCAACCTCAACCTCACCCTCATCCTCACCCTAACTGTAACCCCAACCTGCACGCTAACCCTAACCCTAACCCTAAACCTCATCCTCATCCTAGCATTCACCCTAACCCTAACCCTAACCCTCACCCTAACCCTAACCCTTACCCTAGCCCTCACCCTAACCCTAACCCTAAACCTCACCCTCACCCTAACCCTCACCATAACCCTCAACCTCACCCTATCCCTGAGCCTAATCCTAACCCTAACCAGTATCATATATCTAACCCTCACCCTCACACTTACCCTAAACATATCTCTAAACCTAAACCTCACACTCTCCCTCACCCTAACCCTAACAATAACCTAAACCTAACCCTAACTAACCCTAATCCTGAACCTCACCATCACCCTCACCCTAACCCTAACGCTAAACCTAACAAGAACCCTAACCCTAAACCTAAACCTCAACCTCACCCCAACCCTAACCCTAAATCTCACCCTCAATCTCACCCTAACCCTAACCCTAACACTAACAATAACCCTAACCCTAAACCTAAACCTCACCCTAACCCTAACCCTAAACCTCAAACTAACCCTAACTCTCACCCTAAATCTAACACTAACCCTAACCCTCACCCTCACTCTCACCCTAACCCTAACACTAACACTAACAATAACACTAACCCTAAAACTAAACCTATCCCTAACCCTCATTCTAACCCTCACCATCATCCTAAACCTCAGCCTAACCCTTACCATCACCCTAACCCTAACCTTAAACCTCACACTAACCCTAACACTCACCCTAAACCTAATCCTAACCCTAAACCTAAACCTCACCCTCAATCTCACCCTAAACCTAACCCTAACCCTAACCCTAAACCTAAACCTAACCCTAACCCTCACCTTCACCCCAACCCTAAACCTAACCCTAATCCTCACCCTCACCCTCACCCTCACCCTAACTCTAACCCTAACAATATCCCTAACCCTAACACTAAACCTAACCCTAACCCTCACCCTCACCCTAACCCTAACACTAATCCTAAACCTAACCTTAACCCTCAACCTCACCCTAACCCTCACCCTAACCCTAAACCTCACCTCAACCCTAACCCTACCCCTAACCTAAACCTAACTCTAACCCTCACCCTCACCCTAACCCTAAACCTAACCCTAAACCTCACCCTCACCCTCATCCTCACCCTCACCCTCACGATAACCCTAACACTAACAATAACCCTAACCCAACAGTAAACCTAAACCTAACCCTCACCCTCACACTCACCCTAACCCTAACCCTAATCCTAAATCTAACCCTCACCCTCACCCTCACCCTCACCTTAACCCTAACCCTAACCCTCACCCTCACCCTCAAGCTCACCCTCACCCTCACCCTAACTCTAACCCTTACCCTCACGCTAACCCTAACCCTGACACTAATGCTAACCCTAACACTCACCCTCACCCTCACCCTTACCCTCAACCACAACCTCACCCGCACCCTAACCCTCATGCTAATCTTAACCCTAACCATTATCTTAACCCTAACCCTCACTCTCACACTCACCTTAAGCCTAACCCTAACCCTAACACTCAACCACAACCTTACCGTCAACCTAACCCTAACCCTAACAATAAACCTAACCCTAACCCTCACCAAAACCCTCACTCTCACCCTAACACTCACCCTCACCCTAATCATCACCCTAATCCTAACCCTTTACCTAAACCTAAACGTAAACCTCACCCTAACCCTAACCATTACAATAACCCTAAACCTATCAATAACCTTAACCCTAACCTTCACCCAAACCCTAACCCTCACCCTATCCCTCACCCTCACCCTCACCCTAACCCTAATCCTAACCCTAATAATAACCCTAACCCTAAACCTAAACCTAAACCTCACCCTAACACTAATCCTAAACCTCAACCTCAATCTCACACTAACCATAAAATAACCCTAACCCTAAACCTAATCCTAACCCTCACCCTAACCCTAACCCTAAACCTAACAATAACCCTACCCCTAAACCTAAACCTAAACCTATCCCTCACCCTAACACTAACCCTAAACTTCACGCTTATCCTAACCATTATTTTAACCCTCACAATCATCCTAAACCTAACCCTAACACTAACCCTCACCCTCACCGTCACCTTCACCCCAACCCTAACACTAACAATAACCCTAACCCTAACCCTAAACCTAACCCTAAGCCTAACACTCACCCTAACCCTAACCCCATTCGTAAACCTAACCCTAACCCTCACCCTCACCCTAACCCTCACCCTCTCCCTCACCCTCATCCCAACCCTATCCCTAAGCCTAACCATAAACCTAACCCTCATCCTAACCCTAACCCCAACGCTAACCCTCACCGTCAGCCTCACCCTAACCCTAAACCTCACCCCAACCCTAACCCTAACCCTAACCCTAACCCTAAACCTAACCCTAACCCTCACCCTCATCCTAATCCTCACCCTAACCCTCACCATCACCCTAATCCTCACCCTTACCCTAACCCTCAACCTCACACTCACCCTCACCCTAACTATAACCCTAACCCTCACGCTAACTCTAAACCTAAACCTAACAATAACCCTACCCCTAACCCTAAACCTAACCGTAAACCTCACCCTAACCTTCACCCTAAACCTAACCCTAATCCTAACCCTTACCCTAACCATTATCTTAACCCTAACCCTCACCCTCAAAATCACCCTAAACCTAACCGTAAACCTAACCCTCACCCTCACCTTAACCCTAACCCTAACAATAACCCTAACCCTAACACTAACCCTAAACTACACCCTCACCCTCACCCTAATCCTCAGCCTAATCCTACCCCTAAACATTACCGTAACCCTAACCCTCACCCTCACACTCACCCTAAACCTAACTCTAACCCTAAACCTCACCCTCACCCTAATCCTAACACTAACCCTAACAATAACCCTAAACATAACCCTAACCCTAAGCCTCACCCTAAACCTAATCCAAACATTCAGCCTCACCCTCACCCTAACTATAACCCTAAACATCTTGCTAACCCTAACCCTAATGCTAACCCTAAACCTCACCCTCACCCTAACCCTCACCCTAAACCTAACCCTCACCCTCACCCTAACCCTAACAATAACCCTAAACCTAACCCTTACCCTAACCCTCTCCCAAACCCTAACACTCACCCTCACCGTAAACCTCACCCTCACCCTAAACCTCACTCTCACCTTTACCTCACCTTAACCCTAACCCTCACCCTAACTCTAACCGTAAACTTCACCTTAATCCTAACCCTCACCTTAACCCTCACCCTCACCCTAATTCTCACCCTAATCCTAAACCTAACCCTAATCGTAATCCTAACCCTCACCCTCAACTTCACCCTAACCCTAATCTAAACCCAACCCTCACCCTCAACCTCACCCTCACCCACAGACAAATCCTAACCCTAATCCTAATCCTAACACTAACTCTAACCCTCACCCCCACCCTAAACCTAAACCGAACCCTCACCCTCACCCTAAGCATAACCTTAAACCTCACCCTAAAACTAATCCTTACCCTAGCCCTCACCCTTACCCTCACCTTTACACTAACCCTAACCCTCCCCCTCCCCCTAACCCTCACCCTAACCCATACCATCACCCTAACCCTAACCCTAATCTTAGCCCTAACACTCCCAATAACCCTAACCCTCACCCTAAACCTAATCCTAACCCTAACACTAACCCTTTCCCTCAACCTCATACTCACCCTCCGACAAACCCTAACCTGAACCTGAAACCTAACCCTAAACCTAACCCTCACCCTCACCCTCACCCTAACCCTAACTCTCATCCTCACCCTAACCCTCAATATAAACCTTACCCTCAACCTAACCCTAAACTTAATCATAACCCTAACCCTTACACTAACACTAACCCTCACCCTCACACTCACCCAAACCCTAAACCTAACAATAACCATAAACCTAACCCTAACCCTAACCCTAAATATAATCGTCACCATATCCCTCACCCTAACCCTAACACTCACCCTCACCGTAACCCTAACCATAACTTTAAACCTCAACCTAAAAGTAATGCTAACCCTAAACCTCATCCTCAACCTAACCCTCACCCTAACCCTAATGCTACCCCTCACCCAAACCCTAAACCTAACCCTCACCCTCATCCTAACCCAAAACATAAACCTAACCCTCACTCTCACCCTCAACCTCACCCTCAACCTCACCCTAACTCTAACCCTAAACCTCAGGCTAACCCTAACCCTAACCTTAATGCTAAACCTAACCCTCAGCCTCACACTCACCCTTACCCTCACCCTCAGCCTCACCCTCACCCTCACCGTATCATCACCTAACCCTTACACTTAACCTAACCCAAACCCTAACCTTCACCCTAACCCTAACACTCACCCTAAACCTCACCCTCACCCTCACCCTCATGCTAATCTTAACCCTAACCATTATCTTAACCCTAACCCTCACCCTCACACTCAACCTTACCCTTACCCTCACCCTAACCCTAACCCTAACAATTACCCTAACCCTAACCCTAAACCTCACCCTAACCCTCAGTATCATCCTAACCCTCACCCTAAACCTAACATTCACACACACCCTAACCCTCACCCTCACCAAAACCCTCACCCTCACCCTCAACCTCACCCTCACTTTAATCATCACCCTAAACCTAACCCTTAACCTAACCCTAACCGTAACCCTCACCCTAACCCTAACCCTAATAATAACCCTAAAACTATCAATAACCCTAACCCTAACCCTTACCCTCACCCTAACACTTTACCTCACACTAACCCTAACCCTAACTTTAACACTCACACAAACCCTCAAACTCACCCTAACCCTCCCTCACAACCAAAACCTCACCCTCACCCAAACCTTCACCCTCACCCTAAACATCACCCTAAACATAACACTCACCCTAACCCTCACCCTAAACCTCACTTCACCCTAAACCACACCCTAAACCTCACCCTCACCCTAACCCTAACCCTAACCCTCACACTAACCCTAACCCTCACCCTAACCCTAACCCTAACCCTTACCCTCAACCTCACACTCACCATAACCCTCAGCCTAATCTTAACCCTCACCATTATCTTAACCCTCACCCTGACCCTCACCTCACCCTAAACCTCACCCTAACCCTACCACTTACCTAACCGAAACCCTCTATCTCACCCTCACACTCACCCTTAACCTAACCCTAACCTTAACCTTCACACTAACCCTAACCCTAATCCTAACCCTAATCCTCACCCTAACCCTAAACCTAACGCTAACCCTCAACCTCACATAGCTCTCACCTTAAAACTCAAGCTAAACCTAAACTTGACTCTCACCCTAACACTCATTCTAACCCTTAGCCTTACCCTATTCCTAACCCTAAATCTAACAGTAACGTTCACACAAAACCTAACCCTCATCCATACCTAACCCTCACCCTCATCGTAAACCTAACCCTAACACTAACCCTCACCGTCACCCTCAACCTCACCCTCACCCTCACTCGAACTCTAAACCTAACCCTCATGCTAAACCTAACCCTAAGCCTAATGCTAACCCTAACCCTCACCCACACCCTAACCCTCACTATAACCCTTACCCTCACCCTAAACCTAAACCTAATCCTAATTCTAACTCTTACACTAATCCTAACCCTCACCCTAAACCTAACTCTAACCCTAACCCTAACCCTCACACATACCCTCAACCTCACCCTAACCCTCAGCCTAATCCTAACCCTAACCATTATCTTAACCCTAAACTTCACGATCACACTCAGCCTAAACCTAACCCTAACCCTAAACCTCACCCTCACCCTCACCCTAACACTAACAATAACCCTAAACCTAACCCTAACATTAACACTAACCCTAACGCTCACCCTAACCCTAATCCTAACCCTCATTCTCACCCTCACCATAACCCTAACCCTCACCTTCACACTAGCCCTCACCCTAACACTCACTCTTACCCTAACCCTCACTCTCACCCTAACCCTCACCCTAAGCCTAAACTTCACCCTAGCCCTATCCCTAAACCTAACCCTCACACTAAACCTAAACCTCACACTAACCCTAAACCTACCCCTCAGCCTAACCCTCACCCTAACCCTAAACCTAATGCTCACCATATCCCTCACCCTATCCCTAACACTCACCCTCACCCTAGCCCTCACCCTAACACAAACCCTAACCTTAAACCTCACCCTAAGAGTAATGGTAACCCTAACCCTCATCCTCACCCTAACCCTCACCCTAAACCTAACCCTAATCCTAACCCTCACCTTAACACTAAACCTAACACTCGCCCTAGCCCTCACTCTAACCCTAACACTAACCCTAACCCTCACCCTAACGCTATGACTAACCCAAACCCAAACCCTCACCCTAAACCTCATCGTCATCCTACCAGTCCCCTAACCTTAACCCTTATCCACACCCTAACCCTCACCCTCACCAAAACACTCACCCTCACTGAAACCCTCATCCTAACACTTTTCATCACCCTAAACCTAACCCTAACACTCACACAAACGATAACCCTTACCCTAAACCTAACCCTCTCCCACACCTTAACCCTCACTCACACCCGAAACAACACCCTCACCCTAACACTCAACCTCACCCTAAACTTCACCCTAACCCTAACACTCACCCTTACCCTAAAACTAACTGTAACCCTAACCCAAACCTTCACCCTAACACTCACCCTAACCCTAACCCTAACCCTAACACTTATGTAACCGAAACCCTCCCCCTCCCCCTCACCATAAACCTCACCCTAACCCTTACCCTCACCGTAAGCCTAACCCTAAACCTAACCCTAAAGTTCACACTAAACCTAACCCTCAGCCTAAACTTAACACTCACCCTCATCCTAAACCTAACCCTAACCCTAACCCTCATACTCACCCTCAAACTCACCCTCACCCTCACTCTAACTCTAACCCTCATGCTAACCCTAACCCGAAGCCTAATGCTAACCCTAACCTTCTCCCTCACCCTAACCCTCACCATAACCCTTACCCAAACCCTAACCCTCAACCTAATCATAACCCTAATCATTATGCTAACCCTCACCCTAACACTAACCCTAACCCTAACACTAACCCTCACCCATACCCACAACCTCACCCGAACCCTCAGTTTAATCCTATCCCTAAACATTATTGTAACCATAACCCTCACACTCACACTCATCCTAAACCTAACTCTAACCCTAAACCTCACCCTCACCCTAAACCTAATCCTAACCCTCACCCTCACCCTAACCCTAAGCCTAACCCTAACCCTCACCCTCACACTAGCCCTCACCCTAACACTCACTCTAACCCTAAACCTCACTCTCACCCTAACCCTCACCCTAACCCTAAGCTCACCCTAACCCTAACCCTAACCCTAAACCTAACACTCACACTAAACCTAAACCTCACCCTAACCCTAAACCTAAAATTAAACCTCACCCTAAAAGTAATGGTAACCCTAACCCTCATCCTCAACCTAACCCTCACTCTAACCCTAACTCTAATCCTAAAACTCACCCTTACCCTAAACCTAAACCTCACCCTAGCCCTCACTCTAACCCTAACACTAACCCTAACCCTCACCCTAAAACTAACGCTAACCCAAACCCAAACCCTCACCCTCACCCTCACCCTCACCCTAATCATCACCCTAACCCTAACCCTTAACCAAACTCTAACCCTAACCTTCACCCTAACCCTAACCCTCACCATAGTCCTCACCCTAAACCTAACCCTTTCCTAACCCAAACCCTCACCATCACCCTCACGCTAACCCTCAGCCTAATATTAACCCTAACACTTATCTTAACCCTAACCATCACCATCACACTCACCTTAAACCTAACCCTAACATAAACACTCAAACTCACCCTTACCCTCACCCTAACCCCAACCCTAACAATAACCCTAACCCTAACCCTAACTCTCACTCTAACCCTCACTATCATCCTAACCCTCACCCTGAACCTAACTCTCCCCCCACCCTAACCCTCACCCTCACCAAAACCCTCACCTCACCGTAACCCTCACCCTCACCCAAATTATCACCCTAAACCTAACCCTTCACCTAAACCTCACCGTAACCCTCACCCTCAACCTCAACCTAATCCTAACCCTAACCCTAATAATAACCCTAATCCTAAACGTAAACCTAAACCTAACACTCACACTAACACTAACCCTACCCCTACCCCTACCCTTACCCCTACCCCTACCCCTAACCCTAACCCTAACCCTCACCCTCACCTCACCCTATCCCTAAACGTAACCCTAACAAAAACCCTAACCCTAAATCCAAACCTAAACCTCACCCTAACCCTTACCCTAATCCTCACCTTCAATCTCACCCTAACCCTAACCCTAAGCCTAACAATAACCCTAACCTTATCCCTCACACTAACCCTAACCCTAAACCTAACAATAACCCTACCCTAACACTAAATCTAATCCTAACCCTCACCGTAACACTAACCCTAATCCTAACCCTTACCCTAACAATTATCTTAACCCTAAGCCTCAACCTCACAATCACCCTAAACCTAACCCTAAACCTAAACCTCAACCTCACCCTCACCCTAACCCTAACCCTAACAATAACACTAACTCTAACCCTAAACCTAACACTAACCCTTACCCTCATCCTAACCCTAAACTTAATCCTAAACCTAACCCTAACCCTAACACTAAGCCTCACCTTAACACTCACCCAAACCCTAACCCTCACCCCAAACCTAACCCTAACCCTAACCCTAACCCTAACCCTAACCCTCACCCTCACCCTAACCCTAACCCTAACCCTCAACCTCTCCCTCACCCTAACCCTAACCCTAACAATAAACCTAACCATAACCCTAACCGTAACCCTAACCCTCATTCACCCTCAACTTCAACCTCACCCTCACCCTAACTCTAACCCTAACCCTAACCCTAACCCTAATGCTAACCCTAACCCTCAGCCTCACCCTCACCCTTACCCTCAACCTCACCCTCACCCTCACCCTCACCCTAATCATCACGCTAACTCTAACCCTTAACCTAACCCTAACCCTAACCTTCACAATAACCCTAACACTCACCCTAAACCACACCCTAAACCTAACCCTTACCTAACCGAAACCCTCACCCTCACCCTCACCCTAACCCTCATGCTAAGCTTAACCCTAACCATTATCTTAACCATAACCCTCAACCTTACCCTCACCCTAACCCTAACCCTAACAATAACCCTAAACGGAACCCTCACCCTAACCCTCACTATCATCCTAACCCTCATCATAACACTATCACTCACACACACCCTAACCCTCACCCTCACCAAAACCCTCACCCTCACCCTCACCCTCACCCTCACCCTAATCATCACCCTAACCCTAACCCTTAACCTAACCCTAAATTGAACCCTCACTCTAACCCTAACCCTAACAATAATCCTAAATCTATCAATAACCCTAACCCTAACCCTCACCCTAACCCGAACCCTCACCATAACCTCAATCTAACCCTAACCCTAAACCTCACTCTCACCCTATCACTAAACCTAACCCTAAACCTCACCCTCACCCTAGCCCTCACCTTAAAACTCATGCTAAACCTAAACCCCACTCTCAGCCTAACAGTCATTCAAACCCTTACCTTCAACCTAACCCTAACCCTAAACCTAATCCTAACGTTCACACTAAATCTAACACTCAGCCTATACCTAACCCTCACACTCATCCTAAACCTAACCCTCACCCTAACCCTCACCCTCACCCTCACCCTCAACCTCACCCTCACCCTCACTCTACCTCTAACCCAAACCCTCACAATAACCCTAACACTAAGCCTAATGCAAACCCTAACCCTCACTCTTATGCTAACCCTCATGATAATCCTTACCCTCACCCTAACCCTAAACCTAATCCTAACCCTAACCCTTACACTAAACCTAAGCCTCACCCTCAACTTAACGCTAAAACTAACACAAATCCTCACCCATACCCTCAACCTCACACTAACCCTCAGCCTAATCCTAACCCTAACAATTATCGTAAACCTAAAGGTCACCCTCACACTCACCCTAACCCTAACCCTAACCCTAACCCTAACCCTAACCCTAACCCTCACCCTCACCCTCACCCTAACCCTAACAATAACCATAAACCTAACCTTAACATTAACCCTAAACCTCACCCTCACACTCACCCTGAAACTAACCCTAACGCTAACCCTAACCCTCACCCTCACCCTCACCCTAACCCTAACCCTAACAATAACCCTAAACCTAACCCTAACACTAACCGTAAACCTAACCCTCACCCTAACCTTAAAACTAACCCTCACCCTAACCCTAACCCTAACCATCACCGTCAGAGTAGCCCTCACCCTAACACTCACTCTAACCCTAATCCTCACATTCACCCTAACACTAACCCTAACCCTCATCCTAATCCGAACCCTAAACAAAAACCTCACACTAAACTTAAACTTCACCCTAACACTAAACTTACACCTCAGACTAACCATCACCCTAACCATGACCCTAATACTCACGATATCCCTCACCCTATCCCTAACGCTCACCCTCACCCTAGCCCTCACCCTAACCCAAATCCTAAACTTAAACCTCACCTTAAAATTAATGCTAACCCTAACCCTCATCCACACCCTAGACTTCACTCTAACCATAACCCTAATCCTAACCCTCACCCTAACCCTTCACCTAAATCTTACTCTAGCCCTCAGTCTAACCCTAACACTAACCCTAACCCTCACCCTAACACTAACCCTAACCCAAACTCAAATCGTCACCCTAACCATCACTGTCATTCTAACAGTCACCTAACCCTAACACTCACCCACACCCTAACCCTCACCCTCACCAATACACTCACCCTCACACTAACCCAAACGCTAACACTTTTCCTCACGCTAACCCTAACCCTAACACTCACACAAACCCTAACCGTCACCCTAAACCTAACCCTCTCCCACCCCTTAACCCTCACCCACACCTGAAACATCACCCTCACCCTAACACTCAACCTCACCCTAAACATCACCCAAACCCTAACACTCACCCAAACCCTAAACCTAACCGTCACCCTAACCCAAACCCTCAGGCTAACCCTCACCCTCACCCTAACCCCAATCCTAAACCTTACCTAACCGAAACACTCACCCTCACCCTCACCCTAAACCTCACCCTAACAATTACCCTCATCCTAAACCTAACCGTAAACCTCAGACTAACCCTAACCCTAACCCTAAACCTAACCCTCACACTAAACCTAACCCTCAGTCTAACCCTCACCCTAACCCTAAAACTAATCCTCACCATATCCCTCACCCTCACACCTCACACTCACCCTCACCCTAGCCCTCACCCTAAACCAAACCTTAAAATTAAACCTCACCCTAAAAGTAATGCTAACCATAACCCTCATCCTAACCCTAACCCTAACCGTAATCCTAACCCTCACCCTAACCCTAAACCAAATCTCACCCTAGCCCTCACTCTAACCCTAACACTACCCCCAACCCTCACCCTAACGCTAACGTGAACCCAAACCCAAACCCTCACCCTAACCCTCAGCGTCATCCTAACACTCTCCTAACCCTAACCCTCACCCACAGCCTAATGCGCACCCTCACCAAAACATTCACCCTCACACTAACCCTCACCCTAACACTTCCTCACCCTAACCCTAACCCTAACACTCACACAAACCCTAACCCTCACCGTAAACCTAACCCTCTCCCACACGTTAACCCTCACCCACACCCGAACCATCGCCCTGACCCTAACATTCAACCTCACCCTAAACATCAACCTAAACCTAACACTCACCCTAACCCTAAACCTAACCCTTACCTAACCGAAACCCTCACCCTCACCCTAGACCTCACCCTAACGATAACCCTCACCCTTGCCCTCACCCTAACCCTAACAATAACCCTAACCTTAAACCTGAACCTAAACCTCACCCTAACCCTAACCCTAAACCTCACCCTCAATCTCACCCTATCCCTAAACCTAAGCCTAACAATAACCCTAACCCTAACCCTCACACTAACCCTAACCCTAAACCTAACAATAACCCTATCCTTAACACTAAACCAAACCCTAACCCTCACCCTAACACTAAACCTAATCCTAACCCTTACCCTAACAATTATCTTAACCCTAAACCTCACCCTCACAATCACCCTAAAGGTAACCCTAATCCTAACCCTCACCCTCACGCTCACCCTAACCCTAACCCTAACAATAACCCTAACAGTAACCCTAAACCTAACAATAAACCCTCACTCTCACCCTAACCCTAGCCCTAATCCTAAACCTAACCCTAACCCTCACCCTCACCCTAACCCTCACCTTAACCCTAACCCTCACCCTAACACTAACCATCACCCCAAAGCTAACCCTAACCCTAACCCCAAACCTAAACTTAAACCTCACCCTCACCCTCACCCTAACAATATCCCTAAACCTAACCTAACACTAACCCTAAACCTAACCCTCAACCTAACCCTAATCCTAACCCTCACTCTTACCCTACCCTAACCCTAACCCTAAACCTCACCCTCACACTTGCCCTCACCATAACACTCACTCTAACCCTAATCCTCACTCTCATCCTAACCCTCACCCTAACCCTAACCCTAACCCTAATCCGAACCCTGAACCTAACCCTCACACAAAACCTAAACCTCACCCTAACACTAAACTTACACCTCAGCCTAACCCTCAAACTAACCATAAACCTAATCCTCACGATATCCCTCACCTTATCCCTAACACTCACCCTCACCCTAGCCCTCACCCTAACCCAAACCCTATGCTTAAACCTCATCCTAAAATTAATGCTAACCCTAACCCTCATCCCCACCATAACCTTCACCCTAACCCTATCCCTCACCCTAACCCTCACCTAACTGTTACCCTAGCCCTCAGTCTAACCCTAAAACTAACCCTAACCCTCACCCTAACACCAACACTAACCCAAACTCAAACCCTCACCCTAACCATCACCTTCATCCTAACACTCACCTAACCCTAACCCTCACCCACACCCTAACCCTCACCCTCACAAAAACACTCGCCCTCACACTAAACTTCACCCTAACACTTTGCCTCACCCTAACCCTAACCCTAACACTCACACTAACCCTGACCCTCACCCTAAACCCAACCCTCTCCCACACCTTTACCCTCACCCACACCCGAACCATCACCCTCACCCTAACACTCAACATCACCCTAGACATCACCCTAACCCTAACACTCACCCTAACCATAAACCTAACCGTAACCCTGACCCAAACCCTCACCCTAACCCTCACCCTCACCCTAACCCCAATCCTAAACCTTACCTAACCGAAACCCTCACCCTCACCCTCACCCTAAAACTCACCCTAAACCTTACCCTCACCCTATCCCTAACCCTAAACCTCAGACTAACCCTAACCCTAAACCTAAACCTAACCCTCACACTAAACCTAAACCTCACCCAAAAACTAAACCTACACCTCAGTCTAACCCTCACCCTAACCCTAAACCTAATCCTCACCATATCCCTCACCTTATCCCTAACAATCCCCCTCACCCTAGCCCTCACCCTAACCCAAACCCTAAAATTAAAACTCACCCTGAATGTATTGCTAACCTTTACCCTCACCCTCACCCTAACCATCACCCTAACCCTAACTCTAATCCTAACCCTCACCCTAACCCTAAACCTAACCCTCACCCTAGCCCTGACTCTAACCATAACACTAACCCTAACCCTCACTCTAACGCTAACCCTAAGCCAAACCCAAACGCTCACCCTAACCCTCACCATCTTCCTAACACTCACCTAATCCGAAACCTACCTAAATCCGAACACAACCTAAACCTCACCCTCACCAAAACATTCACCCTCACACTAACCCTCAACCAAACACTTTTCCTCACCCTAACCCTAAACCTAACACTCACACAAACCCTAACCCTCACCCTAAACCTAACCATCTCCCACAGGTTAACCCTCACCCACACGCGAACCATCACCCTCACCCTAACACTCAACCTCACCCTAAACATAACCCTAAACGTAACACTCACCCTAACCCTAAAGCTAACCGTCACCCTAACCGAAACCCTCACCCTCACCCTCACCCTAAACCTCACCCTAAACCTAAACCTCACCCTAACCCTAAACCTAAACCTCACACTAAATCTAAACCTCACCCTACAACTAACCCTCACTCTAATCTTCACCCTCACCCTCAACCTAATCCTAACCCTAACCCTAACAATAACCCTAACCCTAACCGTAAACCTAACCCTAACCCTAACACTAACTCTAACACTCACCCTACCCTTAACCCTACCCCTAGCCCTAACCCTAACCCTAACCCTCACCCTCACCTCACCCTAATACTAAACCTAACCCTAACAATAACCCTAACCCTAAACCTAAACCAAAACCTCACCCTAACCCTAACCCTAAACCTGACCCTCAATCTCACGCTAACCCTAACCCTAAGCCTAACAATAACCCTAACCCTAACCCTAACCCTCACGCTAACCCTAACCCTAAACCTAACAATAAACTTAACCCTAACCCTAAACCTAACCCTAACCCTCACCCTAACACTAACCCTAATCCTAACCCTTACCCTAACCATTATCTTAACCCTAACCCTCACCCTCACAATCACCCTAAACCTTACCCTAAACCTAACCCTCACCCACAACCTCACCAAAACCCCAAGCCTAACGATAAACCTAAACCTAACAATAACTCTCACCCTCACCCTAACCCTAACGCTAATCCTAAATCTAACCCTAACCCTCACCCATACCCTAACCCTCACCCTAACCCTAACCCTCACCCCAAACCTAACCCTAACCCTAACCCAAAACCTAACCTTAACCCTCACCTTCACCCTAACCCTAACCCTTCCAATAACCCTAAACCTAACCCTAAACCTAACACTAACCCTCACCCTCACGCTAACCCTAACCCTAATCCTAATCCTAATCCTAACCCTAACCCTAACCCTCACACTCACCTAACCCTCACCCTAACCCTAACCCTCACCCCAAACCTAACCCTAACCTTCACACTAACCTTCACCCTCACCCTCATCCTAACCCTAACCCTAACAATAACCCTAACCATAACACTAACCATAACCCTAACCCTAACCCTCACCCTCAACCTCACCCTCATCCTCACCCTCAACCTCACCCTAACTCTAAACCTACCCCTCATGCTAACCCTAACCTTAACCCTAATGCTAACCCTCATCCTCACCCTCACCCTCACCCTTACCCTCAAACTCACTCTCAGCCTCACACTCACCCTAATCATCATGCTAACTCTAACCCTTAACCTAACCCTAACCCTATCCTTCACAATAACCCTAACACTCACCCTAAACCTCGCCCTAAACCTAACCCTTACCTAACGGAAACCCTCACCCTCACCCTCACCCTAACCCTCATGCTAATCTTAACCCTAACCATTATCTTAACCCTAACCCTCACCGTCACACTCGCCTTAAACCTAACCCAAACCCTAACACTCAAACTCAACCTTACCCTCACCCTCACCCTAACACTAACAATAACCCTAACCCTAACCCTAACCCTCACACTAACCCTAACTATCATCCTAACCCACAACCTGAACCTAACCCTCATCCACAACCTAACCCTCACCCTCACCAAAACACTCACCGTCACACTAACCCTCACCCACCTCAAATAATCACCCTAAATCTAACCCATAACCTAACCCTAACCATCACACTCACCCTAACCCTCACCCTAACAATAACCATAAACCTAACAATAAAACTACCCCTACGGCTAACCCTAACCCTAACCCTCACCCTAATCCTAACCCTTACCCTAACCATTATCTTTAACCTAAAACTCACCCTCACAATCACTCTAAACCTAACTGTAAACCTAACCCTCACCCTCACCCTCACCCCAATCCTAAAGCTAACAATAACCCTAACCCTAACCCTAAATCTAACCCTAAACCTAACACTAATCCTAAACCTAAACCTAACCCTCACCCTAACCCTAACCCTCACCCTAACCCAAACCTTCACCCCAATCCTAAACCTAACATTAACCCTAACCCTAAACCTATCCCTAACCCTCACCCTCACCCTAACCCTAACCCTAACCCTAAGCCTTACACTGACCCCCACCCACACCCTAACCCTAACCCTAACCATAATCCTAACCCTAACCCTCTCCGTCACCCTCACCCTCACCCTAACTCTAACACTAACAATCACGCTAACCCTAACCCTAACCCTAATGCTAACCCTAACCCTCAACCTCACACTCACCCTTTCCCTCAACCTCACCCTCACCCTCACACTCACCCTAATCATCACCCTAACACTAACCCTTACCAACCTGAAACCCTCACCCTAACCCTCACCCTAACCCTCATGCTAATCTTAACCCTAACCATTACCTTAACTCTTACCCTCACCGACACACTTACCTTAAACCTAACCCTAACCCTAACACTCAACCTCACCCTTACCCTCACCCTAACCTTAACCCTAACAAAAAACCAAACCCTAACCCTAACCCTCACCCTAACCCTCACTATCATTCTAACCCTCACCCTAACCCTAACACTCACACACACCCTAACCCTCACCCTCACCAAAACCCTCACCCTCACCCTCACCCAAATCATTACCCTAACCCTAACCCTTAACCTAACCCTAACAAAAACCCTCACCCTAACCCTAAGCCTTACTTAACTGAAACTCTCACTCTCACCCTCACCCTAAACCTCACCCTAACTCTTACCCTCACCCTAACCCTAACCCTAACCCTAACAATCACACTAACCCTAACCCTAACCCTAACCCTAACCCTAAACCTTACCCTCACCCTCACCCTCACCCTAACCCTCAGACTAATCTTAACCCTAACCATTATGTTAACCCTAAACCTCACCCTCAAACTCACCTTAAATCTAACCCTAAAACTAACACTCAACCTCACAATCACCCTCACCCTAACCCTAACCCTAACAATAACCCTAACCCTAACCCTAAACCTAACCCTAACCCTAACCATCACCCTAACCCCAACCCTAACCCTAACCCTAATCCTCACCCTATCCCTAACACTAAACCTCACCCTCACCCTAAACCTAACCCTAAACCTCACCCTCACCCTAGACTTCACCCGAAAACTCACGCTAACCCTTACCCTCACTATCACCCTAACACTCATTCTAACCCTTACCCTCACCCTAACCCTAACCCTAAACCTAACCCTAACCCTCACTCTAAGCCTAACCCTCAGCCTAAACCTAACCGTCACCCTCATCCTAAACCTGAACATAAGCCTAACCCTCACCCTCACCTTCAACCTCACCCTCACCCTCACTCTAACTCTAAGCCTAATCTTCACGCTAACAATAACCCTCACCCTAATGCTAACCCTAACCCTCACCCTAACCCTCACCCAAACCCTTACCCTCATCCTAAACCTAACCCTCACAATAAACCTAAACCTTACCCTAATCCTATCCCTACCCCTGAGCCTCACCCTCATCCTAACCCCAACCCTAACCCTAACCCTCACCCTAACCCTAACCCTCACCCTTACTCTAACCCTAACCCTAACCCTAATCCTCAAACTAAACCTAACCCTAACCCTAATCCTCACCCTAAAACTCACCCTAACCCTAAACCTAACCTTATTCCTCAACCTAATGCTAACACTAACCCAAACCCTCACCATCATCCTAACCCTCACTGTTACTCTAACCCTCACCCTCTCCCTAACCCTCACCCACACACTAACCCTCACACTCACCCGAAACCTCACTGTCACCCTAACCCTGATCCTCACCCTAGACATCACCCTAACCCTAACCCTCAACCTAACTGTAACCCTAACTCTCACCCCAACCCTCACACTCACCTTCACCGTCAACCTCACCCTAACCCTTACCCTCACTCTTACCCTAACCCTCACCCTCACCCTAACCCTCAACCTAACTCTAAACCTCACCCACACCCTAACAGTCTCCCAAACCCTCCCCTCACCCTCACAGTAACCCTCAATCTAGCCATAAACATCACTGTAACCCTAATCCTAACCTTAAGCCTAATACTCACCCTGACACTAACACTAATGCTAACCCTAATCCTCACACTAACCCTAACCCTCACCCTAAACTTCACCCTAAACCTCACCCTCACCCTAACCCTAACCATAAACCTTACCTAACCCAAACCCTCACCCTCACCCTCACCCTCACATTCACCCTAACCCTTCCCATCACTCTCACCCTAACCCTTACCCTAACACTAACCCTCAGCCTAAATCTAAACCTCACCCACACCGTAACCCTCACCAGAACCTGAACCCTCACCCTCACCCTAACCCTCACCATAGCCCTAAACATCACACTAACCCTAACCCTAACCCTCACCATAACCCTAACTCTCACTCTAACCCTCACCCTAACCCTAACACTCATGCTAACCCTAACACTAACCCTAACCCTAACCCTCACCTTCACCCTAACCCCAACCCTCATCCTCACACTAATCCTAATGCTAACCCTACTCCTCACACTAACCATAAACCTCACCCTAACCCTCACCCTAAACCTTACCCTGACCCTAACCCTAACCCTAACCCTCATCCTCACACTAACCCTAATGCTAACCCTAATACTCACACTAACAGTAAACCTCACCCTAAGCCTAACCCTCACCATAACGCTCACCCTCACCATAAACCTAACCATCACCCTCACACTAACACTAATACTAACCCTAATTCTCACACTAACACTAACCCTAATCCTCACACTAACACTAACCCTCACCCTAAACCTCACCCTAATTCTCATCCTCACTCTAACCCTAACCCTAACGCTTACCTAACCCAAACCCTCACTCTCACCCTCACCCTCACCCTCAAGTTTACCCTCACCCTCACCCTAGCCCTCAGCCTAACCCTAAACCTAAACCTAACCCTAACCCTAAACCTAACCCTAACCCTCACACTAACCCTAACCCTAAACCTAACAATTACCCTAACCCTTAACCTAAACCTAAACCTAAACCTCATCCGAACCCTAACCCTAAACCTCAACCTCAATCTCATCCTAACCCTAACCCTAACAATAGCCCTAAGCCTAACCTTAAACCTAACCCTAACCCTCACACTCACCCCCAACCTCAACCTAAGCCTAAGCCTAACCCTCACCCTCAACCTCAAACTCACCCTCACCCTCACCCTAATTCTAACCCTAATTCTCACGCTAACCCTAAACCTAACCCTAACAATAAACCTAACCATAATCGTCAGCCTCAACCCCAACCTCACTCTCACACTCACCCTAACTCTAACCCTAACCCTCACGCTAACCCTAACTCTCAACCTCACCCTCACCCTTACCCTCAACCTCACTCTCACCCTCACCCTAATCATCACCCTAACCCTAACCGTTAACCTAACCCTAAACCTAACCTTCACCCTAACCCTAACACTCACCCTAAACCTTACACTAAACCTAACCCTTACCTAACCGAAACCCTCACCCTCACCCTCACACTAACCCTCAGCCTAATCTTAACCCTAACCATTATCTTAACTTTAACCCTCACCCTCACACTCACCTTAAACCTAACCTTACCCCTCACCCTCACCCTATCCCTAAACCTAACCCTAACCCTCACCATAACCCTTGCCCTCACCCTAACCCTAAACCTAATCCTAACCCTAACCCTTACACTAACCCTAACCCTCACCCTAACCCTAATCCTAACCCTCAACCTCAGCTTAACACTAACCCTAACCCTGACCCTCACCCTCACACTAGCCCTCATCCTAACACTCACTCTAAACCTAACCCTCACTCTCACCCTAACCCTCACCCTAACCCTCACCCTAACCCTAAACCTAATCCTCAGACTAAACCTAAACCTCACCCTAACCCTAAACCTAACCCACAGCCTAACCCTCACCCCTCCCTAACCCTAATCCCCACCATATCTCTCACCTTATCCCTAACACTCACCCTCACCCTAGCACTCACGCTAAGCCAAACACTAACCTTAAACCTCACCCTAAAATTAATGCTAACCCTCATCCTCATCCTCACCCTTACCCTCACCCTCAACCCAACCCTCACCCTAACCCTAACCCTCACCCCAAACCTAACCCTAACACTAACCCTAACCCTATCCCTCACCCTAACCCTAATCCTAACCTCACCCTCACCCTAAACCTATCCCTAACCCTAACCCTAGCCCTAACCCTCACCCTCACCTTCAAGCTCACCCTCACCGTAACTCTAACCCTAACCCTCACGCTAACCCTAACCCTAACCGTAATGCTAAACCTAACCCTCACCCTCACCCTCAACCTCCCCCTCCCCCTCACTCTAACTCTAATCCTAACCCTCATGCTAACACTAACCCTAACCTTAATGCTAACCCTAACCCGCACCTTCACCCTAAACCTCACCATAAGCTAATCCTCACCCTAAACCTAACGCTAACCCTCACATTAACCCCAAACCTCACCCTAACCCTAACCCTAACCATACCCCTCAGCCTAAAACTCACCCTAAACCTAACCCTGATCCTAATCCTCACTCTATGGCTAACCCTAACCCAAACACTCACACTCACCCAAGCCCTCACCTTAACCCTAACCATAACCCTAAACCTCACCCTAAAACTAATGCTAAACCTAACCCTCACCCTCACCCTAACCCTCAACCAAACACTTACCCTCAACCTAACCCTAACCCTCACAATAACTCTAAAACTCACCCTAATCCTATCCCTACCTCTGAGCCTCACCCTCATCCTAACCCTAACCCTAATCCTAACCCTCAACCTAACCCTAACCCTCAACCTCACCCTAAACCTAACCCTCACCCTCACACTCACCCTCACCCTCACCCTAACCCTACCCTCATCCTAACCCTAAACCTCACCATAAACCTTACCCTCACCCTAAATCTAAACCTAATCCTAACCCTAACCCTGATCCTAAGCCTAACCCTAAACCTAACATTAACCCTCACCCTCACCCTCACCCTAACCCTAACCCTCATCCTCACCCTAACCCTCACCGTAACCATTATTCTCACCCTAACCCTAAACCTAATCGTAACCCTAACCCTAACAATACACCTAACCCTCACCTTCAACCTCACCCTAACCCTAACAATAACCCTAAACCTAACCCTAACCCTACCCTACCCCTAATCCTCACCACATCCCTCACCCTAACCCTAACACTCACCCTCAACCTCACCCTAACCCTAAGCGTCACCCTAACTCTAACCCTTACCATAAAACTTACCCTCACCCTAACCCTAAACCTAACCCTAACCCTCACCCTACCCCTCATCATAAAATTCACTCTAAACCTAACCCTAATCCTAATCCTCACTCTATCCCTCACCCAAACCAGAACATTCACACTCACCGAAGCCCTCACATTAACCCTTACCATAACCTTAAAACTCACCCTAAAACTATTGCTAACCCTAACCCTCACCCTCAACCTAACCCTCAACCAAACACTTGCCATCAACTTAACACTAATCCTCACAATAACTCTAACCCTCACCCTAATCCTATCTCTACTTCTGAGCCTCACCCTCATCCTCACTTTAACCCTAACCCTAAACCTCACCCTAACCCTAAACCTCACCCTCACCCTGACCCTCACCCTAACCCTAAGCCTAATCCTAACCTTAACCATTATCGTAACACTAACCCTCACCCTCACACTCACCCTAAACCTAACTCTAACCCTAACCCTCACCCTCACCCTCACCTTAACCCTAACCCTAACAATAACCCTAAACCTAAACCTAAACCTAACCCTTACCCTAACCCTAATCATAACCCTCACCCTCACCCTAACTCTAAACCTAACCCTCATGCTAACCCTAACCCTAATGCTAACCCTAAACCTCTCCTCAGCCTAACCCTCACCCTAAACCTAACCCTCACACTAACCCTAACCCTAACAATAACCCTAAACTTATCCCTAAACCTAACACTCACCCTAAACCTAATCCTAACCCTAACTCTCACCCTCTCTCTAACTCTAACCCTAACAGCCACGCTAACCCTAACACTAATGCTAACCCTAAACCTCACCCGCACCCTAACGCTCACCCTAAACCTAACCCTCACCCTAACCCTAAACCTAACCCTCACACTAAAACTAAACCTCTCCCTAAACCTAAACCTACCCCACAGCCTAACCCTCACCCTAACCCTAACACTAAGCCTCAACATATCCCTCACCCTAACCCTAACACTCACCCTCACCCTAGCCCTCACCCTCACCCTAACCCTAACCCTAAACCTCACCATCAATCTCACCCTAACCCTAACCCTAACCCTAACAATAACCCTAACCCTAACCCTAACCCTCACCCTAACCCTAACCGTATCCCTAAAAATAACAGTACCCCTAACCCTAACCCTAACCCTAACTCTCACCCTAAACCTGACCCTAATCGTAAACCTTACCCTAACCATTATCTTAACCCTTACCCTCACCCTCACAATGACCCTAAAACTAACCATAACCCTAAACCTCACCCTCACCCTCACCCTAACAGTAACCTTAACAATAACCGTAACCCTAACCTTAAACCTAACATTAACCCTCACCATCACCCTAACCCTAACCCTAATCCTAAACCTAACCCTAAGCCTCACCCTCACCATCACCATCACCATCACCCTAAACATCACCCTAACCCTTACCCTCACCCTAACCCTAAACGTCACACTAACCCTAACCCTCACCCTAAACCTAACTCTAACCCTAAACCTCACCGTCATCCACACCCTAACCCTAACCCTAAAAATAACCCTAACCCTAAACCTCATCCTAACCCTAACCCTAAATGTCACCCTCATTCTCACCCTAAACCTAACCCTTAACCTCACCCTCAATCTCATCCTAACACTAACCCTAACTCTAAAAATAACCCTAACCCTAACCTTAACTCTAACGCTAGCCCTCACCCTAACACTAACCCTAAACCTAATAATAACCATACCCTTAACCCTAAACCTAACCCTAACCCTCACCCTAAACCTAACCCTAATCCTCACACTAACCCTAACCCTAATGCTAACCCTAAACCTAGCCCTCACCCTCACATTCACACTAAACCTAACCCTAACCCTCGCCCTCACCCTCACCCTCACGCTAACCCTAACCCTAACAATATCCCTAACCCTAAGCCTAAACCTAACCCTACCCCTCACCCTACCTCTCAGCCTGAAACTCACCCTAAACTTAACCCTAATCCTAATCCTTACTCTATCCCTCACCCTAACCATAACACTCACACTTACCCAAGCCCTCACATTAACCCTAACCATAACCATAAACCTCACCCTAAAACTATTGCTAACCCTAAACCTCACCCTCACCCTAACCCTCAACAAAACACTTACCATCAACCTTACCCTAACCCTCACAATAACTCTAACACTCACCCTAATCTTATCCCTACCTCTGAGCCTCACCCTCACCCTAACCCTAACCCTCACCCTCACATTCACCCTTCCCCTCACCCTAGCCCTAACCCTCACCATAACCCTTACCCTCACCCTAACCATAAACCTAATCTTAACCCTAACCCTCACCTTAACACTAGTCCTAACCCTCACCCTCACCCTCACTCTAACTCTAAACCTAACGGCAAGCTAACCCTAAACCTCACCCTCACCCTAACCCTCACCCTAAACCTAACCCTCACCCTAACCCTAAACCTAACCCTCACACTAAACCTAAGCGTCACCCTAAACCTAAATCTACATCACAGCCTAACCCTCACCCTAACCCTAAACCTAAGCCTCAACATATCCCTCACCCTAACCCTAACACTCACCCTCACCCTAGCCCTCACCCTAAACCTAACCCTCACCCTAACCAAACCCTAACAATAACCCTAAACCTAACCCTAACCCTCACCCTAACCCTAATCCTGACCCTCACCCTCACCCTCAGCCTAACTTTAAACCTAACCCCAAGCTAACCCTATCCCTAATGCTAACCCTAAACCTTACCCTCACCCTAACCCTCACCCTAAACCTAACCCTCACCCTAACCCTAAACCTAACCCTCACACTAAACCTAAACCTCACGCTAACCCTAAACCTATCCCAAAGCCTAACCATCACCCTAACCCTAACACTAAGCCTCAACATATCCCTCCCCCTAACCCTAACACTCACCCTCACCCTAGCCCTCACCCTAACCCTAACCCTAACCTTAAACCTCACCCTAAAAGTAATGCTTACCCTAAACTTGACCTCAACCTAACCCTCACCCTAACCCTAAGCCTAATCCTAACCCTCACCCTAACCCTAAACCTAAACCTCAACCTAGTCCTCATTCTAACCCTAACACTAACCCTAACCCTCAACCTAACGCTAACACTAACCCAAACCCAAACCCTCACCCTAACCCTCACCGTCATCCTAACACTCACCTAACCCTAACCCTGAACCACACCCTAAACCTCACCCTCCCCAAAACACTCACGATCACATTAACCCTCACCCTAACACTTTTCCTCACTCTAACCTTAACCCTAGCACTCACACAAAACCTAAACCTCACCCGAACCCTAACCCTCTCCCAAACCCTAACCCTCACCCACAGCCGAACCATCATCCTTACCCTAACCCTCACCCTCACCCTAAACATCACCCTAACCCTAACATTCACCCTAACCCTAAACCTCACTCTACCCCTCACCCTCACCCTAACCCTAACCCTAACCCTTACCTAACCGAAACCCTCAACCTCACCCTAAACCAAACCCTAACCCTTACACTCACCCTAACCCTAAACCTAAATCTCACACTAACACTAACACTCAGCCTCAACCTAAACCTAACCCTATCCCTCACCCTCACCCTCACCCTAACCCTAATCGTAACCCTAACTATAACCCTAACCCTAAACCTAAACCTAAACCTCACCCTAAACCTAACACTAAGCCTCACCCTCAATCTCACCCTAACCCTAACCTTAAGCCTAAAAATAACCCTAAACCTAACCCTAACCCTAACCCTCACCCTAACCCTAACCCTAACCCTAAAAATAACAGTACTCCTTACCCTAACCCTAACCCTAACTCTCACCCTTAACCTAACCCTAATCCTAACCCTTACCTTAACTATTATCTTAACCCTAACCCTCACCCTGACAATGACCCTAAAACTAAACCTAACCATAACCCTCACCCTCACCCTCACCCCTCCCTAACAGTAATCTTAAAAATAACCGTAACTCTAACCCTAAACCTAACCCTAACCCTCACCCTCACCCTCACCCTAACCCTAACCCTAATCCTAAACCTAACCCTAACCCTCACCCTCACCCTTACCCACACCCTAAACCTCAACCTAACCCTTACCATCACCCTAACCCTAAACCTCACACTAACCCTAAGCCTCACCCTAAACCTAACCCTAACCCTAAACCTCACCCTCACCCATACCCTAAACCTAAACCTAACCCTAAAAATAACCCTAACCTAAACCTAAATCTAAACCTCATCCTAACCCTAACCCTAAACCTCACCCTCAATCTTACCCTAACCCTAACTCTAAAAATAAGCCTAACCCTTATCTTAACCCTAACCCTAACCCTCACCCTATCACTAACCCTAAACCTAATAATAACCATACCCCTAACCCTAAATTAACCCTCACCCTAAACCTAACCCTAATCCTAACCCTTACCCTAACCATTATCTTAACACTAACCGTCACCCTCACATTCACCCTAAACCTAACCCTAAACCTCACTCTCACCCTCACCCTCACGCTAACCCTAACCATAACAATATCCCTATACCTAACCCTAAACCTAACCCTAACCCTCACCCTACCCCTCAGCATAAAACTCACCCTAATCCTAACCCTAATCCTAATCCTCACTCTATCCCTCACCCAAACCAGAACACTCACACTCACCCAAGCCCTCACATTAACCCTAACCATAACCCTAAACCTCACGCTAAAACTATTGCTAACCCTAACACTCACCCTCACCCTAACCCTCAACCAAACATTTGTCATCAGCCTAACCCTAATCCTCACAGTAACTCTACCACTCACCCTAATCCTATCCCTACTTCTGAGCCTCACCCTCATCCTCACCCTAACCCTAAACCTAAACCTCACCCTAACCCTAAACCTCACCCTCACCCTAACCCTAAACCTCACCCTCACACTCACCCAAACCGTGCCCATAACCCTTACCGTCACCCTAACGCTAAACCTAATTCTAACCCTAACCCTTAAACTAACACTAACCCTCATCCAAAGCGTAACCCTAATGCTAACCCTAACACTCACCCTCACCCTCACCCTCACCCTAAACCTAACTCTAACCCTAACCCTCACCCTCACCATCACCCTAACCCTAACCCTAAAAATAACCCTAAACCTAACCCTAACCATAACCCTCAACCTAACCCTAATCCTAAACCTCACCCTCACCCTCACCCTAACTCTAACTCGAACTGTCACGCTAACCCTAACACCAATGCTAACCCTAAATCTCACCCTCACCCTAAACCTCACCCTAAACCTAACCCTCACACTAACCCAAACCCTAACAATAACCCTAAACCTAACCCTAACCCTCACCCTCACCCTAACCCTAATCCTGACCCTCATCCTCAACCTCACCCTAACTCTAACCCAAACCGTCAAGCTAACCCTAACCCTAATGCTAACCGTAAACCTCACCCTCAACCTAACCCTCACCCTAAACCTAACCCTCACCCTAACACTAACCCTTACCCTAGCCCTCCCCATTACCCTCACCTTCACACTAACCCTATCCCTCTCCATTCCCCTAACCCTCACCCTAACCCTTACCCTCACCCTAACCCTAACCCTAATCCTAGCCCAAACCCTCCCACTAACCATAACCCTCACCCTAAACCTAATCCTAACCCTAAAACTAACCCTTAACCTCAACCTCATCCTCAACTTCAGACAAACACTAACACTAACCTGAAACATAACCCTAAACCTAACCCTCACGCTCATCCTCACCCTCACCCTAAACCTAACCCTCACCCTAACACTAACCCTTACCCTAGCCCTCCCCATTACCCTCACCTTCACACTAACCCTATCCCTCTCCATCCCCCTAACCCTCACCCTAACCCTTACCACCCTCACCCAAACCCTAACCCTAATCCTAGCCCAAACCCTCCTACTAACCATAACCCTCACCCTAAACCTAATCCTAACCCTAAAACTAACCCTTACACTCAACCTCATCCTCAACTTCAGACAAACCCTAACCCTAACCCGAAACCTAACCCTAAACCTAACCCTCACGCTCATCCTCACCCTCACCCTAAACCTAACCCTCATCCTCAACCTAACCTTCACCATAACCCTTATCCTCACTCTAACCCTAAACGCCATCCTAACCCTAGCCCTCACTGTAACCCTAACACTAACCCTCACCCTAAAGCTAACTCTAACCCAAACCCAAATCCTCACCCTAACCCTCACCCTCATCCTAACACTCACCTAAACCTAACCCTCACCCACACACTAACCCTCACCCACACCCTAAACCTCACCCTCACCAATACACTCACCCTCACACTAACACTATTCCTCACCCTAACCCTAACCCTAACACTCACACAAACCCTAATCCTCACCCTAAATCTAACCCTCTCCCAAACCCTAACATTCACCCACACCCGAACCATCATCCTCACCCTCAGCCTAAACATCACCCTAACCCAAACACTCACCCTAACCCTAAACCTAACCGTCACCCTAACCCAAAACTTCACCCTACCCCTCACCCTCACCGTAATCCTACCCCTGAACCTAACCCTCACCCTGACGCTTACCCTAACCCTAAACCTAACCCTAACAATAAACCTAACGCTAAACCTAAACCTAAACCTCACCCTAACCCTAACCCTAACCTCACCCTCAATCTCACCCTAACCCTAACCCCAAACCTAACAATAAGCCTTACCCTAACCCTAACCCTCCCCCTAACCCTAACCCTAAAACTAACAATAACCGTACCCCTAACCCTAACCTTTACGCTCACCCTAACCCTAAACCTAATCGTAATCCTTACCCTAACCATTATCTTAACCCTAACACTCACCCTCAACTTCACCCTAAACCTCACCCTAACCCTTACCCTCACCCTAACCCTAAACCTCACACTAACCCTAACCCTCAACCTAAACCTAACCCTAACCCTAAACCTCAACCTCGCTCTCACACTCACCCTAAAAATAACCCTAACACTAAACCTAAACCTAAACTTCATCCTAACCCTAACCCTAAACCTCACCCTCAATCTCAACCTAACCCTAACCCTAACCCTAACAATAACCCTAACCCTAACCCTTACCCTAACCCTCACCCTAACACTAACCCAAATCCTAACAATAACCCTACACCTAATCCTAAACCTAACGCTAACCCTCACCCTAAACCTAACCCTAATCCTAACCCATACCCTAACCATTATCTTAACACTAACCCTCACCCACACAATGACCCTAAACCTAACCCTAACCCTAACCCTCACCCTCACACTAACCCTAACTCTAACAATATCCCTAACCCTAACCCTAAACCTAACACCAACCCTCACCCTCACCCGAACACTAACCCTAATCCTAAACCTAACCCTAACCCTCACCCTCACCCTAACCGTCACCATAACTCTAAACCTCACCCCAACCCTAACCCTAAACCTAAACCTAAACCTAACCCTAACCCTCACCCTCACCCTAAGCCTAATCCTCACCCTCACCCTCAACTTCACCCTAACCCTAACCCTAACAATAACCCTAAGCCTAACCCTAAACCTAATCCTAACCCTCATCCTCACCCTAATCCTAATCATAAACCTAACCCTCACCCTCACCCTCAACCTCACCCTCACCCTCAACCTAACTCTAACCCTAACCCTCACGCTAACCCTAACCCTAACCCTAATGCTAAAACTAACCCTCACCCTCACCCTCACTATTACCCTCAACCTCACCCTCACCCTCACCATCACCCTAATCATCACCCTAACCCTATCCCTTAACCTAACCCTAGCTCTAACCATCACCCTAACCCTAACCCTCACCCTGAACCTCACCCTAAACATAACCCTTACTAACCGAAACCCTCACCCTCACCCTCACCCTAACCCTCAAGCTAATCTTAAACCTGAACATTATCTTAACCCTAACCCTGAACCTCACACTCACTTTAAACCTAAACCTAACACTAACACTCAACCAAATGCTTACCCTCACCCTAACCCTAACCCTAACAATAATCCTAACCCTAAACCTAATCCTCACCCTAACACTCACTTATCATCCTAACCCTCTCCCTAATCCTAACACTCACACACACCCTAACCCTCACCCTCACCAAAACCCTCACCCTCACCCTAATCCTCACCCTCACCCTAATCATCAACCTAAACCTAACCGTTAACCTAACCATAACCATAACACTCACCCTAACCCTAACAATAAACCTAACCCTATCAATAACCCTAACCCTAAACCTCACCCTAAACCTAACCCTCACCCTAACCCTCACCTCACCCTAAACCTCACCCTAACCCTAACTCTTACCCTTACCCTCCACCTCACCCTCACTCTAACCCTCAGCCTAATCTGAACCCTCACCATTATCTTAACCCTAACCCTCACCCTCACACTCACCTTAAACCTAACCCTAACACTCAACCTCACCCTCAATCTCACCCTAACCCTAACCCTAACAATAACCCTACCTCTAACTCTAAACCTAACCCTAGCCCTAACCCTCACCCTAACATTAACACTCACCCTAATCCTAAAACTAACCCTAACCCTCACCTTCACCCAAGCCCTCACCTTAAAACTCACGCTAAACCTAACCCTCACTCTCACCCTAACACTCATTCTAAACTTTACCCTCACCCTAACCCTAACCCTCACCCTAACCCTAACCCTAAACCTAATCCTAACGTTCACACTAAACCTAACCCACAACGTCACCCTAAACCTAACCCTACCCCTAACCCTCACCCTCACACTCACACTAGCCCTCACCCTAACACTCACTCTAACCCTCACCCTAACTCTCACCCTAACTCTCACCCTAACCCTAACCTTCACCCTAGACCTAACCCTAAACCTAACCCTCACACTAAACTTAAACCTCACACTAACCCTAAACCTACCCCTCAGCCTAACCCTTACCCTAACCCTAAACCTAATGCTCACCATTTCCCTCACCCTGTCCCTAACAGTCACCCTCACCCTATCCTTCATCCTAACCCAAACCCTAACCGTAAACCTCACCCTAAAAGTAATGGTAACCCTAACCCTCATCCTCACCCTTACCCTCACTCTAACCCTAACCTTAATCCTAACCCTCACCCTAACCCTTAACCTAACCCTCATCCTAGCCCTCACTCCAACCATAACCCTAACCCTAACCCTCACCCTAACTAACCCTAACTCAAACCCAAACCCTCACCCTAACCCTCACCGTCATCCTACCAGACCCCTAACCCTAACCCTCACCCACACCCTAATCCTCACCCTCACCAATACACTCACCCTCACACTAACCCTCACCCTAACACATTTCCTCACCCTAACCCTAACCCTAACACTAACCCTAACACTCACACAAACCCTAACCCTTACCCTAAACCTAACCCTCTCCCAAACCTTAACCCTCACTCACACCCAAACCATCACCCTCACACTAACACTCAACCTCACCCTAACCATCACCCTAACCCTAACACTCACCCTAACCCTAAACCTAACCATCACCCTAACCCAAACCTTCACCCTAACCCTCACCCTCACGGTAACCCTAACCCTAACCCTTACCTACCCGAAAACCTCACCCTCACCCTAAACTTCACCCTAAAGCTTACCCTCACCCTAACCCTAACCATAAATCTAACCCTAACTTTCACACTAACCTAACCATCAGCCTAAAACTAACACTCACACTCATATAAAACCACACCCTAACCCTAACCCCCACACTCACCCTCAACCTCACCCTCACCCTCACTCTAATTTTACCCTAACCCTCATGCTAACCCTAACGCTCACTATAACTCTTACCCTCAACCTAACCCTAAACCTAATCCTAACCCTAACCATTATGGTAACCCTAACCCTCACCTTCACACTCAACCTCAATGTAACTCTACCCCAAACCCTCACCCTCACCCTCACCATAACCCTAACCCTAACAATAACCCTAAACCTAACCCTAACACTGACTCTAACCATCACACTAACTGTAACCCTAATCCTAACCCTCATCCTCACTCTAACCCTAACCCTCACCCTCACCCTAAACCCAACCCTAACTCTTACCTAAACAAAACCCTCACCCTCACCCTCACCCTCACACTAAACTTCACCCTAACCCTTACCCTCATCCTAACCCTAAACCTAAACCTCAGACTAACACTAACCCTAACCCTAACCCTAAACCTAACCCTCACACCAAACCTAAACCTCACCCTAACAATAAACCTACACCTCAGCCTAACCCTCAACCCTAACCCTAACCCTCACCATATCCCTCACCTTATCCTTAACACTCACCCTCACCCTAGCCCTCACCCTAACCCAAACCCTAAAATTAAACCTCACCCTAAAAGTAATGCTAACCCTAACTCTCATCCTCACCCTAACCCTCACCCTAACCTTAAACCTAATCCTAACCCTCACCCTAACCCTAAACCTAAACCTCACCCTATCCCTCACTCTAACCCTAACCCAAACCCAAACCCTCACCCTAACCCTCAGCGTCATCCTAACACTCACCTTATCCTAACCTTCACCCACAGCCTAAACCTCACCCTCACCAAAACATTCACACTCACACTAAACCTCACCCTAACACTTTTCCTCACCCTAACCCTAACCCTAACACTCACACAAACCCTAACACTTAATCTAAACCTAACCCTTTCCCAAACATTAACACTCACCCACACCTGAACCATCACCCTCACCCTAACATTCACCCAAACCCAAAACCTAACCCTTACCTAACCAAAACGCTCACCCTCACTTTCACACTCACCCTAAACCTCACCCTAAATCTTACCCTCACCCTAAGCCTAAACCTAAACCTCACACTAACCCTAACCCTCACCCTAAACCTAAAACTAACCCTAACCCACATCCTCACCCTCAACCTAAACCTAACCCTAAACCTAACCATAACACAAACCGTAAACCAAAACTAAACCTAACCCTCACATTAATCCTAACCCTCACCCTAACCCTACACATACCCCTAACCCTAACCCTAACCCTCACCCTCACCCTAACCCTAAACCTAACCCTAACAATAACCCTAACCCTAAACCTAAACCTAAACCTCACCCTAACCCTCACCCTAAACCTCAACCTCAACCTCACCCTCAATCTCAGCCTAACCCTAACCCTAAACCTAATCCTAACCCTCACCCTCACCCTAACCCTAACCCTAACCCTAGCCCTCACCCTCATCCTCAACCTCACCCTCACCCTCACCCTAACTCTAACCCTAACCCTCAAGCTATCCCTAACCCTAACCCTAATGCTAACCATAACCCTCAGCCTCACCCTCACCCTTACCTTCATCCTCACCCTCACCCTCACCCTAATCATCACCCTAACTCTAACCCTTAACCTAACCCTAACCTTAACCTTCACCCTAACCTTAACCCTCACCCAAAACCTCACCCTAAACCTAACCCTTACCTAACCAAAACTCTCACCCTCACCCTCACCCTAACCCTTATGCTAATCTTAACCCTAACCATTAACTTAACCCTAAACCTCACCCTCACACTCACCTTAAACCTAACCCTAACACTAACACTCAACCTCACCCTTAACCTCACCCTAACCCTAACCCTAACCCTAACCCTAACCCTCACCCTAACCTTCACTATCAAACTAACCCTCAACCTAACCCTAACACACACACACTAACCCTCACCCTCACCAAAACCCTCACCCTCACCCTCAACCTAATCATTACCCTAAACCTAACCCTTACCCTAACCCTAACCGTAACCCTCACCCTAACCCTAACCCTAACAATAACCTTAACCCTATCAATAACCCTAACCGTAAACGTCAACCTAACCCTAACCCTCACCCTAACACTCAACGTAACCCTAACGCTAAACCTAACCCTCACCCTCACCCTAACCCTAACCCTCACCCTCACCCTCACCCTCATCCTAAACCTAACCCTAAACCGCACCCAAACCCTAAACCTCACCCTAACCCTAATCATAACCCTAATGCTAACCCTCACCAGAACGCTAAACCTAACTCTCACCCTCACCTTAAACCCTAACCCTAACCCTCAACCTAACCTTGACACTAACCCTAACACTAAACCTAACCCTCATGCTCACCCTAATCCTCACCCTAATCCTTACCCTCACCCTAACCCTAACATTAACCTTACCCTAACCCTCACCCTCACCCTAACCCTAACTCTCATACTAACCCTAACCCTAAACCTTACCTTCACACTAACACTTATCGTCACCCTAACCCTCAACCTAAACTTAACCCTCACCAACAAACTAATTCTCACCCTCACCTGAACCCTCACCCTCACCCTAAAACTCACCCTTACCCAAAACATCACACTAACCCAAGCCCTCATCCTAACCCTAACCTTAACCCTCACCCTAACCCTAACCCTCACCCTCACCCTCACCCTCATCCTAATCCTCAACCTAACCCTAACCCTAACCTTAACCCTTTCCTAACCTAAACCCTAACCCTAACCCTCACCCTCAACCCTCACCCCCATTCTAGCCCTCACCCTAAACCTAACCCTAACCCTAACCCTCATGCCCACGCTCACCCTCAGCCTAAACCTACACCTAACTTTAATCCTAATTTAATCCTAATACTAACCATAAACCTCAATCTCACCCTCACACTCACCCTAACCCTAACCCTAACACTTACCCTAACCCTCACCCTTACCCTAAAACTAACCCTCACCCTAATCCTAACCCTCACCTTAACCCTAACCCTCACCGTCACTCTAACACCCATCCTAACCCTAAACCTCACCCTAACCCTAACCCTAACCTAACCCTCACCATCACGCTAAACCGAACCCTAACCCTTACCCTCACCCTAACCCTAACCCTAACCCTAAACCTCACACTAAACCTAACCCTAACCCTAAACCTCACCCACACCCTGACCCTAACCCTAAACCTCACACTAAACCTGATTAATCCTCACCCTCACCGTAACCCTAACCCTCATTCTAATCCTAAACCTTACCCTCACCCTAAATTAAACCCTCACCCTAACCCAAACTCTCACCATAATCCCAATCCTCACCCTAACCTTAACACTAAACATAACCCTAAACCTCAACCTATCCCTCACCCTAACCCTTATGCTCATCCTCACCCTAACCCTAACCTTAACCCTAACCCTCACACTAAACCTAACCCTCACCCTAACCCTAACACTACCCCTCACCCTAACTCTCAACCTAACCCTAACCCTAACCCTTACCTAATCCAAACCCTCACCCTCACCATCAGCCTTACCCTCACCCTCAACCTAGCCCTCACCCTAATCCTAACCTTAAATCTCACCGTAACACTAACCCTCATCCTCACTCTCACCCTCAGACTAAACCTAAACCTAACCCTAATCCTAAGCCTAGCCCTAATCCTCACCCTCACCCTCACCCTCAGCTTCACCTTAAGTCTAACCTTAACCATCACCCTCAGCCTCACCCTAAACTTAACCCTAGTATTCACCCTAAATCTGTCCCTAAACCTAACTCTAACCTTAACCCTCACCCTCACCCTCAACCTAATCATAACCCTAACACTCACTCTCACCCTAAACATCACCCTAACCCTAACCATCACCCTAACCCTAAACCTAACCCTCACCCTAACCCTCACCCTCACCCTAATCCTCACCCTAATCCTAACCCTAACTCTTACCTAACCCAAACCATCACCCTCACCCTAACACTCACCCTCAACCGAAACCTAAAACTTACCCGAACCCAAACCCTAACCCTCACCCACCCCCTAACCCTCTTCCTCACCCGAACTCTCATACTCACCCTAACCTTCACCCTCACCTTAAACATCACCCTAACCATCTAACTAACTCTAACGCTAAACCTCACCCTCATCCTCAACTTGACCCTCAGCCTAATCATAACCCTAACCCTAATCCTAAACGTAACCTTCACCCTGACCCTAACCCTAAAACTAATCCTAACCCTAACCCTCACCCTAACCTTAAACTTAACACTCCCCCTCCCGCTAACCCTCACCGTAATCCTAACCCTAACCCACACCCTAACCGTAACACTAATCCAAACCCTCACCCTCACCCTGACTCTCACCCTAATCCTAACCATAACCCTAATCCTAACATTAACCTCACATTCATCCTAACCCAAAGACTAACTCTAACCCTAAACCTCACCCTCACCCTAACCCTAAACCTAACCCTAACCCTCACCCTAACACTAACCCTAACCCTAACCCTAACCCTAATCCGAACCCTAACTATCACCCTCTGCCTCAACCTATCCTAACCCTAACCATAACCCTAAATCTAACCCTTACTCTAACCCTCAACCTCACCCTAACCCTAACCCTCATACTAACCCTAACCCCAACACTTACCCTCACCCTAACCCACACCGTCACCCTAACTCTCAACCTAAACCTAACCCTCACCCACATACTAACTCTCACCCTCACCTGAACCCTCACCCTCACCCTAAACCTCACCATTAACCTAAACATCTACCGAACCCAAGCCCTCACCCTAATCCTAACCTTAACCCTCACCCTAACCCTAACCCTACCCTCACCCTCACCCTCATACTAATCCTCACCCTATCCCTAATCCTAACCCTTACCTAAGCCAAACCCTCACCCTCACCCTCAACACGCACCCCTACCCTAGCCCTCACCTTAACCCTTTTCCTAACCCTAACCCTCAACCTCACATTCACCCTAAACGTAACCCTCACCCTAACCCTAACCCTCACACTAACCCTAACCCTCACCCTCACATTCACCCTCACCCTATACCTAACCCTCACCCTAACCCTAACTCTCACCCTAACCCTAACCCTCACCCCAACCCTAACCCTCATGCCCACTCTAATTGTAACCCTAACACTAACCCTATGACTCACCCTCACCTAACCCTCACCCTAAAGCTAACCCTAAGCCTAATCCTCACCCTCACCCTAACACTCACTGTCACCCTAACCCTCAACCTAAGCCTAATTGTCACCCACACACTAACCCTCACCCTCACTCGAACCCTCACCATCACCCTAATCCTCACCCTCACCCTAAACATCAGCCTAACACTAACCCTCACCCTAACGCTACCACTCAACCTCACCCTCACCCTTTCCCTTAGCCTAACCCTAATCCTAACCCTAATCCTAAACCTAACCCTCACCCTCACCCTCACACTAACCCTAACCCTAACCCTAACTCACCCTCACCCTAAACCTCACCCTAACCCTCACCCAAACACTAACGCTAACCCTAAACCTCACCCTCACCCTCACTCTAACCCTCACCCTAACTCTTATCCTCACACTAACCTTAACCCTAACCCTCACCCACACACTAACCCTCACCCTCACCAGAAACATAAACCTCACCCTAACACTCACCGTCACCCTAAACATCACCCTATCACTAACCCTAACCCTAACTCCAACCCTAATACTCACCCTAACCCTAACCCTCACACTAACCCTCAACCTCAATTTAATCCTCACCCTAACAATAACCCTAACCCTTTACTAACTGAAACCCTCATCCTCACTCCCACCCTCACTTTCACCCTCACCCTAGCTTTCACCCTCACCCTAACCCTAACTCTAACCCTCACCCTTAACCTCACCCTCACCCTCAGCCTAACCCTATCCCTAACACTAATCCTAACCCTATCCCTCCCCCTCCCCCTCACCCTAAACCTAACCCTAACCTCAACATTAAACCTCATACTCATCCTAACCATAATCCTAACCCTAGCAATAACCCTAACCCATGTACCCATTATCCTGCCCATGTAATTGTAACTCCTCTGTACAGTATGTTCACAAATAAAATTAAATTAAATTAAAAAAAGAAAACAGTAATAAAAAAGTAAAAAAAAAATAACCCTAACCTTAACCCTAACCCTAATCCTAACCCTAACCCTCACCCTAACCCTAACCTTAACTCTAAAACTCACCCAAACCTTAATCCTAACCCTAAAGCTCACCCTCACCATCACCCTCACCCTAACACTCACCCTCACACTCACGCACACCCTAACCCTCAAACTAACCCTAACCCTCAAACTCAACCTAACCCTAACCCTCACCCTCAGCCTAACCCTAACCCTAACCCTAACTCTAATCCTATCCCTATTCCTCCCCTGAACCCTAACCCTAACCCTAACCCTCACAGTCACCCTCACCCTCACCCTCACCCTCACGCTAACTGTCACCCTCACCCTAAAATTCACCCTCACCCTAAACATATCCCTAACCATAACCCTCACCCTAAGCCTAACCCCAACCCTCACCCTAGCCCTAACCTTCACCCTAACGCTCACCCTATCCCTAATGATAACCCTAACCCTCACCCTCACACTAACTTTCAGCCTAACCCTTATCCTCACACTAACCCTAACCCTCAGCCTTATCCTAACCCTCACAGTCACCCTAACCCTCATCCTCATCCTAACACTAACCCACACCCTAAACCTCACCCTCACCCTCAAAGGAACCCTCAACCTCACCCGAACCCGCACACTCAATCTAACCCTCACCCTCAGCCTAGCCCTCACCCTAACCCTAACCGGCACCATAAACCTAACCCTAATCCTCACCCTCACCCTAAACCTCACCCTAACCCTCAACTTCACCATAACCCTAACCCTAAACCAACCCTCACCCTAACCCTAACCCTCACTCTAAACCTAACCCTCACCCTAAGCCTCACAATAAACCTAACCCTCACCCTCACCCACACGCTAATCCTAACCCCTCTAACCTTCACCCTAACCCTCATCCTAAGCCTATACCTAACGTTAACCCTAAACCTCACCGTAACCCCCACCCTAAACCTAACCCTCACCCTAACCCAAACCCTCACTCTAACCCTAACCCTCACCCTAAGCCTCACCCTAACCCTAACCCTCACCCTCATCCTAACCCTAAACCTCACCCTCACCCTACACCTCACCCTAACCCTTATCCTCAACCTAACCTGAAACCTTCCCCTCACCCTAAACCTAACCCTAACCCTCACCCTCACTCTCATCCTCACTCTAAGCCTAACCCTAACCCTAAACCTCACCCTCACCCTAACTCTAACCCTAATCCTAATCCTAACACTAACCCTAACCCTAACCCTCAACCTAACCCTAACCCTCACAGCATGGTTATATCACAGGCAACAGCAGTCTGCATCCTAGCAGGGCTTGAAGCTCCTTACATTGACCACAGTAACAACTCCAAATTTTTTCCTTGCAATTCAGGGTGGGAAGACTAGAGTAGGGATGCTCATGATGTAAACGACAAGATACAGCACTGAGAATGTGGGGGAACTTAGAACAAAATTGTTTTATGTCGCCAAGGTTCTGAATGCTCTATACCTTCGAAAAAGAAAAGACCAGCCCCCGAAGAGAAATAGACAACATCGTTCGGTTTCTAGCAGCCCCTGTGTGCATCCTGGCATGGTTCAAAGCCCCTCTTGGTGTCACCATCTGCAGGTCAATCTTTTTCCTTGCAATTTTGGGAGAGCTGTGGAGGGTTTGGGAGCACAGGATGCAAACAACAAGAGAGAGTTCTCACAATTTGTGGACCATAAAGAAAATTGTTTTAAGTTCTCCAAGTTCTGAGTGCTTTCAACTTTTCCCAAAAGAGAGACAAGCCACTTAGGCGAAATGGAAAGCATCTTTCGGTCTCAAGCAACTGTGCTCTGAATCTTAGCAGGGCTTAATGACCCTTGCATTATCTACATTAAACAGTCCAAACGTTGTTCTTCCAATTCTGGGAGAAGTGACCAGTGTTAGGGAGCCCAGGTACAAACGATAAGATAGAGTACTCAGAATATGGGGACCCTAGAACAATCTTAAGGCCCCCAAGGAAGGAGGGCTCTACCCGTTCCCCAAGGAAGAGACAAGCCTCCAAAGAGAAATTCACAGCTCCCATCTTTCCCCAGAAGCGCTGCTCTGCATCCTAGCAATATTGAAAGTGCCTCATTCTGTCTACAATAACAGGTGAAATTTTTTTTCCTTTTAATTCTGAGAGAGGTCAAAAGTGTTTAGGAACTCAGGATGCAAAGAACCAGATAGAGCACTCAGAACCTCAGCGATTTAAAACATTATTGTTTTACGGTGACTAGGTTCTAAATGCTCTACACATTCGCAAAGTAAAGACAGGGCACTAAGGAGAGTTAGACCGAATCCGTCTATCCCAGGCATCTTCAGTCTGCATCCTAGCAGAGCTTAAACCTCCTCACACCGTCCCGATTAACTAGTCCCAAGGTTTGAGTGCTCTACACCTTCCCCAAAGGAGAGAAAAGCCGCTAAATAGAAATAGACTGCATTTTTTCTCACCCAGGCAACTCTGTTCTGCATCCATCAGGGCTTAATGCCCCTCACACTGTCCACAGAGCCCAGTCCAGTTTGTTTCATCCAATTCTGGGAGAGCTGATCCGTGTTAGCGAGCTCAGGATGCAAACGACCAGAAAGGGCACTCAGAAATTGGTGACCTTAAAACAGTTTTAAGGTCCCAAAGTGAGGAGGCTCTACTCCTTCCACAAGGGAGAGACAATCCTCCAAAGATATATGGACAGCACCGAACTTTCCCACTAAGCCCTAATCTACATCCTAGCAAGACTGAAATTTCCATATACTGTCAACAATAACAGGTCCAATTATATTCCTTGCAATTCTGGGAGAGCTGAAAAGTGTTTGGAAGCACAGGATGCAAACGACAAGATAGAGCAACACAGAAATTTGGCCCCTTAAAACAAAATTGTTTTTCAGGGCTCAAATTCGCAATGATCTACACCTTCCCCAAAGGAGAGACAAGACTCTAAATAGAAATATACCGCATTTTTCTAACCCAGGTTACTCGGGTCTGCATCCTAGAATGGCTGAAAGCCTCTTATACTGTCCATTAACAGTAACCAGTCCAATTTTTTTCTTCCAATTCTAGGAGAGCTGACCAGTGTTAGCGAGTTCAGCATGCAAACGAAAGTTTGAGTAAAGCAGAGAAAGTCAGATAAAGTGATGTTAATGAAATGAATCCTAATATATGTATTCACATGTTTTTTATTTGCTTTCAAGCGATTGTTTATGGCACATTCATAATATAATTTATTTTTACTTTGTAAGTCCCTCCCCCATTGTATAACCACTGCTTTCACTGTATTTCATGTCGGTATAAGTTGTGGAGGGGAAATGGAAAAAAAAGTCGTTTAAATAGGGATTCGTTTAAATAGGAGAGGGAAGATGGCGGAGGAGAAGCTGGAATCTGAACAAGCTCTCGCATAGAAAGCAGTTTTAGAGTTCCAGTGAACAGTCCTAAGCCAGAGAATCACACCAAGTGTGCCATCACAGGACAGAGAGTTAGACAAGAGAGGGGAAACCAAGGCGAAAAGACACATCTGAGGGCCTGCCAGCTGCCACAGCGGTGCGGCGGTGGCAGGGTCACGGCGGAGAAAGCAGCCGGGGCCATAACTGAGCGCTCACACAGAGAGTCCAGGACGAAGGAGCGAGACGCAGGGGGCAAGCAGATTCTACTCAACACCAGCAAGAACCGACAAGGAGCGGACATCTTCATCCTGCAGTGTGCAGACCAGAGACGACCCAGGATCCAAGACTCGATGTGAGTAGAAGCCCGACGTCCTCACTCCTTCTCAGGGAGCAGAGGAGGGAAGGCCACCCCTCCCCCCCAGCACCGGTGATCTCCATCTTGGATACCGACAAAGCTCGGAGGAGCTGCCAGCTCCAACCCAGGCCTTGGAATAAAACGAGTCATTTAGCAGGTCACAAGAACCTAACGGGGGCGAAGTGACCTTCCAGACTCGGCTCCATCCAGGGAAAATTCACCCAGCTCAGGCACCAGCCATTGGAGTGGCTTTCCTCACTGGGTAACCAGAGCCAGAGGCTGCCCCTCCCTCTCGCAGCCTTCACAATCAATTGAAAAACAGAAACCCTGAGAACGGCTCCAGGCTGGGCTCTGTGAGTTTTTTTCACAAAATAGCCCCAGGAAAAAGCTACTGATTGTTGAAAGGCCTCAACTCTACCCGGAACCTAGCCTCACCACTGCATCCCCCTCTTTTGTGATTCTCAAAGCAGATAACCCTCCCAGTAAACTAATCTGGGAGGGGGATCTCAAAATCTTGGGTAAAGCAGAGCATTTTTCTTCCTGTTCGAACAAACTGACTTAAGAAACCAATCAAGCCACAGGACCTCAAGCTGACCAGAGACTCCAACAAGAGGCTGTTTACAGACAAAAGGGAGATACAGGATTCCTCCCACCCCTCCCAAAAAAATAAAAAAAAATTCAAAGAACTTTTTTTTTCTTCCTCTTTTCTTTTTTTTTCTTTTTTTTCTTTTTTTTTGGTACCTTATATATATACAATTTTTTTTCCTTTTCTAAAAATTTTATTAATCTTTAATTTTTGCCTTTTTTGAAAAAATAATTGTTTTCCAGTAACTTTTTTTTCCTCTTATAATTTTTATTTTAGGAATACATGAATGTGTGTTTTCCTTTCTTTTCTTGTCTTCTTTCTCTTTTTCTTTCTTTCTTAACTATCTTTTTGTTTTTTTGTCTAGCTCTACTGAACTTCTGATCTTTTTCCTCCCTTTCTAATCCTTTTCACCTTTTCCTCTCTTTTGATCTTCTTTATGTGACTTAACTGTTGTTCTGCACATCCTCAGATAAACCCGTAGTTAATTAGTAGACTCTATCCCCCATTGTGTACACACTTAATCCACAAATTTATTACTCAATTCAAAACCTCTGAGACTTAAATTCCTTAATAGCAGTACTACCTCTTTATACCTATATAATATTTTAAGCATTTTCTTAAGTTTTTCACTTCTCCTCTATGTCCCTACCCTTCTATTAATATACTCACATTCCTCTCTAAATAGATGGTCTTTTAATCTCCATAATAATATTAATTTTTACGTTTCTATTTTTTCTGGTCTCTTTTCATTTCCCTTTCCCTTTCTTCTTTTTCTCTCTTTCTACTTGCATCCTACCCAACCTATTTCCTGCATTGAGATTAGGACACAGTTAACTCTCCCTGTGCCTCCCCACACCAATCTATTCCTATTTTTTACCCACATCTCTCCCTAACCCTAAAAATTTCTGGTTTTCCAAATTCTTCTCTGCGGTTCGAACCCATTAACATATAGTTGTTTGATGTTGAATAGATGTATCTGTTGAACTAGATTGTATCTGTAGACTACTGTATAAATGCAAACGTTGGTTGATGGTTGCCTTAAGATAGTGTTCTAGCACAAAACTGGTGCTATTTTCATCTCAAATGGGCAGAGTAAGCCGGAAAAACACAAGAAAAATGGCAAATCCGGGTATCTCAATTCCCAATCCTGATAATCAGGGGTCAGATCAGATAATGAACAATCCAGAGGAGAGTTCCCAAATAGCTCTACAAACACTGGTGGCAAACATGATAAATGAGAAGATTGACAACTTACAAAGGACTCTGTATGAGCGTGATAGAGAGAGAGAGGAGGCATCCCAAAAGTTTATACAGGAATATCATAAGTGTTAGGAAGCTACGCAAAAACTGATACAGGATTTGCGTGAACAACTTGAGAATACTCAAAGAGAAAGGGAGGAATGGCGTGAGCAGGCTGAGAACACTAAAAGAGAACTGCAGGAATCCCACGAACGGGAGGAAAGAGAACTGCAGGAATCCCACAAACGGGAGGAAGCTAATCAAAGAGTAATTCAGAAATTGAGAGACCAGGTAGAGAATACACAAAGATCACTAAAGGCATTCATGGAATCCATTAAAAAAGAGCTGAAAGAAGTCAGGGAGACCACAAAGGGAATGCTGAATGGAACCCAACACAAGGAATGGGAGTCCAAAGAAACCATAACCAATCAACTAAGTGATTTGAGAACAAACACTGAACACCAAATTAAGGAAGTAAAGAAATTCATACAAGACCTAAAAGAGAGCTTCAACAAAGAACTTGAAGCCATCAAAGCTGACCAATTAGAAGGAAAAGAGATAAAAAACAAAGTAGAGAGTCTTGACAGCAGGTTAGACCATGCAGAAGATCGAATCTCAGGGATTGAAGACAGCTTAGATATTATAGAGAAAGAACATACAACCATCCAAGACAAGTCCAAGAAATATGATAGATCTATCCAACACCTGGAAGACACCATCAGAAGGCCTAATCTAAGGATAATGGGTGTAGAGGAGCACCTAGAAACAGAAGTTAATGGTCTAGGAAATTTGTTTAACAGGATCCTAGCAGAGAACTTCCCAAACATACAAAAGATAGGCCTATTGAGATACAAGAAGCTTTTAGAACCCCAAATAGACCAGACCAGAATAGGACATCCCACTGTCACATTATAATCCACACAGGATCAACTCAGACCAAGGAAAAGATCCTTAAAGCTGTCAAGGAGAAAAGGTTAATCACCTATAAAGGGAAAACAATTAGAAGCACCTCAGATTTCTCAGCAGAGACAATCAAAGCAAGAAGAGCCTGGAATGATATATGCCATGCTCTAAAAACAAACAACTATCAACCAAGAACACTGTACCAAGCTAAACTCTCCTTCATAACTGAAGGCCAAATAAAAACCTTCCATAGCAAAGAAAAATTGAAACAATACATCTCCACCAAACCAGCCCTCCAAAAGATTCTTAAAGATGTCCTACACATAGAAAACCAACAAGACCGCAACAAAGGCCAAGAAACTGCACCCAAACTGAGAATCCAAGCACCATAGGTAGAACCCAGGTTTCGCAGCCCACAAGAAGGTGGATAACATGGCAGGAACTCCCAAATACCTCTCAGTCCTATCTCTTAACGTTAACGGACTGAACTCTCCAATTAAGCGACATAGACTGTCTAGTTGGATTAAAAAACAAGACCCTTCTATCTGCTGCCTGCAGGAGTCACATCTTGCCCGTAAAAACAAACACATTTTCAATGTTAAAGGCTGGAACAAAATCTACCAAGCAAACGGCCCTCATAAACAGGCGGGAGTTGCAATCCTAATATCAGATAAAATAGACTTCAAATTAAAATTCGTGAGAAGAGATAAAGAAGGTCACTACATACAAATTAAAGGATCTCTCCTTCAGGAGGATATTACAATTCTAAATATCTATTCGCCAAACAATGGAGCACCCAAATTTATCAAAGAAACACTACTTTCCCTCAAATCCCATATAGATTTTAACACACCACTCTCCCCACTAGATAGATCAACTCGGCAAAAACTCAACAGAGAAACCGCAGATGTAAACAGCTGCATAGATCAACTAGACTTAACAGACATCTACCGAACATTTCACCCACCAGCATCAGAATACACGTTTTTCTCAGCAGCACATGGAACGTTTTCTAAAATAGACCACATTTTAGGCCACAAAGCAAACTTGTCTAAATTCAGAAACATTGAAGTTACACCTTGCATTCTCTCTGACCACAAGGGAATAAAATTAGAACTCAACACCAAAAGCCACCAAAGAAAGTCCGGTATCACATGGAGGCTGAACAACACACTGCTGAATCAAGAGTGGGTCATGGAAGAGATTAGAAAGGAAATTCAAATGTTCATGATATTCAACAAAAATGGACACACAAAATACCAGCTCCTCTGGGACACAGCAAAAGCAGTACTCAGTGGCAAGTTTATAGCTCTGAGCTCCTACATCAACAAATTGGAGAGATCTGAAACTAGCAATTTAATGACACATCTAAACCTCCTTGAAAAAGAGCAGCAAGATAAACCCCAATCCAGTAGACGGAAAGAAATAATCAAAATTAAATCAAAATTAAATGAATTAGAATCCAAAAAAAACTATAGAAAGAATCAACAAATCAAAGAGTTGGTTCTTCGAAAAACTTAACAAAATTGACAGACCCTTAGCAAATCTTATCAGAAAAAGGAGAGAACAAACCCAAATTAATAAACTCAGAGATTAGAATGGAAACATCACCATGGAAACAACCAAGATTCAGAACATTATAAGGGAATATTTCTCAAAACTTTATGCTAATAAGTTTGAGAACTTGACAGAAATGGACCTTTTCCTAGCAAATATTGACATGCCAAAACTAACCAGCTTAACAGGCCCATATCAAGCATTGAAATAGAAACAGCAATAAGAGACCTCCCAGCTAAGAAAAGTCCAGGACCAGATGGTTTTACAGCGGAATTTTACAAGGCCTTCAAAGCAGAGCTCACACCAATACTCCTCCAACTCTTCAATGAAATTGAAAGAGAAAGCTCACTACCGAACACATTCTATGAAGCCATCATAACCCTCATCCCAAAACCAGGCAGGGACTCATCAAAGAAAGAGAACTATAGACCCATTTCTTTGATGAACATTGATGCAAAACTTCTCAACAAAATTTTGGCCAATCGACTTCAACAATTCATCCAAAAAATCATACACCTTGATCAAACAGGATTCATTTCAGGGATGCAAAGCTGGTTCAATATATGCAAATCAATTAATATTATTCATCACATCAACAGGCGCAAGAATAAGAACCACATGGTTATCTCAATAGATGCAGAAAAAGCATTTGACAAGATCCAACACCCCTTTATGATGAAGGTTTTGGAAAAATTAGGAATCCATGGAACATTCCTCAATACAATAAAGGCTGTATATGACAAACCTACAGCCAGCAGTATACTCAATGGTGAAAAACTAAAGCCATTTCCTCTTAACTCAGGAACAAGACAAGGATGCCCACTCTCTCCACTTCTCTTCAATCTAGTATTAGAATGCCTAGCTACAGCAATAAGACAAGATGCAGACATAAAGGGGATCCAAATAGAGAAAGAAGAAATAAAACTCTCCCTCTTTGCAGATGACATGATCTTGTATTTAAAGAATCCCATAGACTCCACTCACAAATTACTCAAGCTGATTCAAAACTTTGGCAAAGTAGCAGGTTATAAAATTAACCCCCAAAAATCAATGGCTTTTCTGTATGCCAACAATGAGAAAAGTGTGGCTGAAATTAGGAAAGCAACTCCATTTGTAATAGCCCCACAAAAAATAAAATACCTAGGAATTAACTTAACTAAAGAAGTGAAGGACCTCTATGATGAAAACTTTAAAATCTTAAAAAAGGAAATCAACACAGAACTTAAAAAATGGCAAAACCTCCCATGCTCCTGGATTGGAAAGATTAACATTGTGAAAATGGCAATTCTTCCCCAAGGCTATCTACAAATTCAACGCAATACCTATCAAAACTAAAACCTCATTCTTCAAGGAAATAGAAGAGGCAATCCAAAAATTCATATAGAACAATAAAAGACCCCGAATATCAAAAACGCTCCTCAACGGAAAGAACACTACTGGAGGAATATCAATACCAAACTTCAAACTCTACTATAAAGCCATAGTAATCAAAACACCTTGGTATTGGCATAAGAACAGACCTCAGGACCAATGGAATAGAACTGAAAACCCAGAAATGAACCTACAGACCTATAGCCATCTAATCTTCGATAAGGGAGCTAAAACAATAGAATGGAAGAAAGACAACCTCTTCAGTAAATGGTGCTGGCAAAATTGGTTAACTACATGTAGAAAACTTAAGCTAGATCCTTATATATCACCCTGCACCAGAATCAACTCCAAATGGATCAAAGACCTTGAACTCAAAGCAGACACTCTGAAAACATTACAGGATGGAATAGGAGAAACCCTAGGTCTCCTTGGCTCAGGCCGAAATTTTCTGAATAGAGACCCGGAAACACAACAAATCAAAGAAAGGTTGGACAAATGGGATTGCATAAAGTTGCAGAGCTTCTGCAGGGCAAATGACATAGCTAGCAAGATCAATAGAAAACCCACGGATTGGGAGAAGATCTTTACTAGCCATACAACGAACAAGGGTCTCATATCTAAAATATACTTGGAACTCAAAAAATTAAACCCCCCAAAAACAAATCCTCAAAGAAACAACTGCCCAATAAATAAGTGGGCGAAAGACTTAAAGAGAAATTTCTCTGAAGAAGAAAGAAGGATGGCCAATAGACCATGTAGAAATGTTCAACATCCCTAGCCATAAAAGAAATGCAAATCAAAACAACGTTGAGATATCACCTCACTCCAGTTAGAATGGCAAAAATCAAGAACTCTTAACAAAAACAGATGCAGGAGGGGATGTGGACAGAAAGGAACTTTACTTCATTGTTGGTGGGAATGTAAACTTGTTCAACCACTTTGGAAAGCAGTATGGAGGTTCCTCAAAAGACTTCACATAGAACTCCCCTATGACCCAGCAATCCCACTTTTGGGCATTTACCCAAATGTTTACAAACAAGACCACACTAAAGCTACCAGCACAACTATGTTTATTGCAGCATTATTTACCATAGCTAAGCTATGGAACCAACCCAGATGCCCCTCAGTAGATGAATGGATCAAGAAAATGTACACAATGGAATTCTATGCCTCCATCAGAAAGAATGACATTTCCCCATTTGTTAGGAAATGGAAAGGTTTGGAAAAAATTATATTAAGTGAAGTAAGCCAGGCCCAAAGAAGCATAGGTCCCATGGTTTCCCTTATTTGCAATATCTAGTATATGTATGAGTCAAGCGCAAAAGGTCAGATAATGTGATGTCAGGAAAATGAACCCTTAGATGTGTATTTTAATGTTTTTTTCTTTCTTGCATGTGTTTCTAAAGCATTTATAAGATTATTTCTTTGTTGCTTTGTATGTCCCTCCCCCACAGTATAACCCCTGATTTCACTATATTTGATGTCAGTATAACTTGTGGAGGAGATGGGGAAAAACCAGTTGTTTAAGGATACAGGTGGACCTGTTGCAACAATGAGAAGTACAAGTTGTCATGTCCAAAACGAGTTTTACAACGTCGGTGTGGGGGGGGGGGAGGGGGGAAGGAGAAGGATTGGGATTGGGGGGAGGGGGGAGGCTGGGAAGGGATGTGAAGAGTAAACAAAGGAGGAGGCTGCAATGCTTGGTAAGAAATGTACACATTATCCTGCCCATGTAATTGTAACTCCTCTGTACAGTATGTTCACAAATAAAATTTAAAAATAAAAATAAATACATAAATAAATAGGGATACAGGTGGACCATTGCAAAAATGCGATGTACAAGTTGTTATGTCCAAAACGAACTTTACAACTTTGGTTTGTGAGTGGGGAGAATATGGGAGGGGGTGTACTGTGGGGGAAGGCAGGAGGAGGATGGGAAAATATGGGGAGGGGAAACAAAGGAGGATGATACAATACTTTATAAAAAATGTACTCATTAAATTGCACACGTAATTCCGACCCCTCTGTACATTGTTTCAGCAAAAAAATAAATGAACAAATAAATAAATAAATAAATTTAAAAGCAAGAAAAGATAGAGCACACAGAACTTGGGGACCTTTAAACAGTTTTAATGCCCCCAAGCAATGAGGGTTTACTCCTTCCCCAACGGAGTGACATGCCTCCATAGTGAAATTGACAGCACCAATCTTCCCAAGAAGCTCTGGTCTGCATCCAAGCAAGACAGAAAGTGTCCCATCCTGTCTACAATCACAGGTTCCTTTTTTTTTACTTACCACTTGGAGAGATGAAAAGTTTCTGAGACCTCAGTATGTAAATGACAAGATAGAGCAATCAGACATTCGGTGAGGTGAACAATATAATATGGTGCCCAAGTTCTGAAGGCTTTACATATTCTCAAAGAGATACAAGAGAAATAGACAGCATGGTTCTATCACAGGCAACAGCGGTGTGCATCCTAGCAGGGCTTGAAGCCCCTTACACTGTCCACAGTAACAAGTCCGAATTTTTTCCTTGCAATTCAGGGTGGGCTGACCAGTGTTAGAATGCTCAGGATGAAAAAGACAAGATAGAGCACTGAGAATGTGGGGAACTTAAAACAAAATTGTTTTATGTCGCCAAGGTTCTGAATGCTCTATACCTTCGAAAAAGAAAAGACCAGCCCCCGAAGAGAAATAGACAACATGGTTCGGTTTCTAGCAGCCCCTGTGTGCATCCGGGCATGGTCAAAACCCCTCTTGGTGTCACCATCCGCAGGTTAATCTTTTTTTCCTTGCAATTTAGGAGAGCTGTGGAGGGTTTGGGAGTACAGGAGGCAAATAACAAGAGAGAGTTCTCAGAATTTGGGGACCATAAAGAAAATTGTTTTAAGGTCTCCATGTTCTGAGTGCTCTCAAATTTTCCCAAAAGCCAGACAAGCCACTTCGGAGAAATAGAAAGCATTGTTCTGTCCCAGGCAACTGTGCTTTGAATCTTAGCGGGGCTTAATGACCCTTGCACTATCCACAGTAAACAATCGAAACTTTGTTCTTCCAATTCTGGAGGAAGTGTCCAGTGTTAGGAAGCCCAGCTACAAACGATAAGATAGAGTACTCAGAGTATCGGGACCCGAGAACAGTCTTAAGGCCCCCAAAGAAGGAGGGCTCTACACCTTCCCCAAGGAAGAGACATGTCCCCAAAGAGAAATTCGCAGCACATATCTTTCCCAAGAAGCTCGGCTCTGCATCCTAGCAATATTGAAAATGTCTCATTCCGTCTACAATAACAGGTGAAATTTTTTTCCTTTTAATTCTGAGAGAGTAAAAAGTGTTTAGGAACTCAGGATGCAAAGAACAAGATAGAGCATTCAGAACCTCAGCGATTTAAAACATTACAGTTTTAAGGTGACCAGGTTCTAAATGCTCTACACATTCCCCAAAGGAAAGACAGGGCTCTAAGGAGAGATAGACATCACCGATCTATCCCAGGCATCTTCGGTCTGCATCCTAGCAGGACTTCAACCTCCTCACACTGTCCCCGTTATCCAGTCCCAATTTTTTCCTTACAATTCTGGGATTGCTGAGCAGTGTTAAGGAGGTGAGGATGAAAACGACAAGATAGATCCTGAGAACTTGGGTACGTTAAAACTGAACTGTTTTTTTGGCGCCTCAGTTGTGAATACTCTCCACCTTCCATAACGAAGAGACAAGTCACCAAAGAGAAATAGACAGCATATTTCGGTCTCTAGTAGCTCCTATGTGCCTCCTGGCATGTTTCACAGCCCCTCTCAGTATCACCATCCATAGGTCTAAAGTTTTTTTGAAATATTGGGAGAGCTGAGGAGGTTTTGGGAGCACAGGATGCAAATAACAAGAAAGAGCTCTCACAACTTGGGGACCTTAAAACAATAATTTTAAGTGCTCTACTCCTTCCCCAAAGCTGATAAAAGCCGCTAAATAGAAATAGACTGCATTTTTCTCGCCGAGGCAACTCTGGTCTGCATCCATCAGGGCTTAATGCCCCTCACACTGTCCACAGAGCCCAGTCCAATTTGTTTCATCCAATTCTGGGAGAGCTGACCTGTGTTAGCGAGCTCAGGATGCAAACGACAACATAGAGCACTCAGAAATTGGTGACCTTAATACTTTTAAGGTCCCCAATTGAGGAGGCTCTACTCCTTCCCCAATGGAGAGACAAGCCTCCAAAGATATATAGACAGCACCGACCTTTCCTACTAAGCCCTAATCTACATCCTAGCAAGACTGAAAGTTCTATATACTGTCAACAATAACAGGTCCAATTATATTCCTTGCAATTCTGGGAGAGTTGAAATGTGTTTGGAAGCAAAGGATGCAAACGACAAGATAGAGCAACACAGAAATTTGGCGCCTTAAAACAAAATTGTTTTTTAGGGCTCAAATTCGCAATGATCTACACCTTCCCCAAAGGAGAAACAAGCCTCTAAATAGAAATATACCGCATTTTTCTAACCCAGGTTACTCTGGTCTGCATCCTAGCATGGCTGAAAGCTCCTTATACTGTCCATCCACAGTATCCAGTCCAATATTTTCTTCCAATTCTGGGAAAGCTGACCAGTGTTAGCTAGTTCAGCATGCAAACGAAAGTTTGAGTAAAGCGGAGAAATTCAGATAAGGTGATGTTAATGAAATGAACCCTAAGATATGTATTCAAATGTTTTTTATTTGCTTTCAAGCGATTGTTTATGACACATTCATAAGATCATTCCTTTTTTACTTTGTAAGTCCCTCCCCATTTAAAACCACTGCTTTCACTGTATTTAATGTCGGTATAATTTGTGGAGGGGAAGTGGAAACACAATTCTTTTAAATAGGGATACAGGTGAACCCATTGCAAAAATGCGATGTACAAGTCGTTATGTCCAAAACGAACTTTACAACTTTGGTTTTTGTGTGGTGCGGGGTATTGGAGCGGGGAGGATTGTTGGGGAGGGCAGGAGGAGGATGGGAAAAGATGGGAAAGGGAAACAAAGGAGGACGTTACAATACTTTATAAAAAATGTACTCATTATCTTGCACATGTAATTGTAACCCCTCTGTACATTGTTTTCACAAAAAATAAATGAACAAATAAATAAATGTATAAATTTAAAAGCAAGAAAAGATGGAGCACTCAGAACTTGGGCACCTTGAAACAGTTTGAAGGACCCCAAGCAATGAAGTTTTACAAGCCTCCATAGAGAAATTGACAGCACCAATCTTCCCAAGAAGCTCTGGTCTGCATCCTAGCAAGACAGAAAGTGTCTCATCCTGTCTACAATCAGAGGTTCCGTTTTTTTTCTTTACCACTGGGAGGGCTGAAAAGTTTTTGAGATATCAGGATGTAAACGACAAGATAGACCACTCAGACCTTGGGTAAGGTAAACAATCCTGTAGGTTGCCCAAGTTCTGAAGGCTCTACAATTCCTCAAAGGAGATACAAGCCGCTAAAGATAAATAGACAGTATTGATCTATCACAGGCAACAGCGGTGTGCATCCTAGCAAGGCTTGAAGACACTTACACTGTCCACAGTAACAAGTCCGAATTTTTTCCTTGCAATTCAGGGTGGGATGACCAGAATTAGGATGCTCAGGATGAAAATGACACGATAGAGCACTGAGAATGTGGGGAAATTAAAACAAAATTGTTTTATGGCGCCAAGGTTCTGAATTCTCTATACCTTCGAAAAAGAAAAGACCAGCCCCCGAAGAGAAATAGACTACATCGTTCGGTTTCTAGCAGCCCCTGTGTGCATCCTGGCATGGTTCAAAGCCCCTCTTAGTGTCACCATCCGCAGGTCAATCTTTTTTCCTTGCAATTTTGCCAGAGCTGTGGAGGGTTTGGGAGCACAGGATGCAAACAACAAGAGAGAGTTCTCAGAATTTGGGACCATAAATAAAATTGTTTTAATGTCTCCAAGATCTGAGTGCTCTCAACTTTTCCCAAAAGCGAGACAAGCCACTTCGGAGAAATAGAAAGCATTGTTCTGTCCCAGGCAACTGTGCTGGGCTTAATGACCCTTAGCAGGGCTTAAAGACCCTTGCACTATCCACAGTAAAGAGTTCAAACTTTGTTCTTCCAATTCTGTGAGAAGTGACCAGTGTTAGGGAGCCCAGGTAAAAACAATAAGATAGAGTACTCAGAATATGGGGACCTTAGAACAGTCTTAAGGACCCCAAAGAAGTAGGGCTCTACACTTCCCCAAGGAAGAGACACCCCTCCAAAGAGAAATTCACAGCACCCATGATTCCCCAGAAGCTCTGCTCTGCATACTAGCAATATTGAAAGTGCCTCATTCTGTCTACAATAACAAGTGAATTTTTTTTCCTTTTCATTCTGAGAGAGGTCAAAAGTATTTAGGAACTCAGGATGCAAAGAACAAGATAGAGCACTCAGAACCTCGGCGATTTAAAACATTATTGTTTTACGGTGACCAGGTTTTAAATGCTCTACACATTCCCCAAATGAAAGACAGGGCACTAAGAAGAATTTGGCAGCATCAGTCTATACCAGGCATCTTCTGTCTGCATCCTATCATGGCTTAAATCTCCTCACACTGTCCCCATTAACCTGTCCCAATTTTTTCCTTGCAATTCTGGGATTGCTGAGCAGTGTTAAGGAGTTCAGGAAGAAAACTAGAAGATAGAGCCCTGAGAACTCGGGTACCTTAAAACAGAACTATTTTATGGCCCCCCAGTTGTGAATACTCTCCACCTTCCAAAATGAATAGACATGCCACCAAAGAGAAATAGACAGCATATTTCGGTCTCTAGTAGCTCTTACGTGCATCCTGGCATGGTTCACAGCCCCTCTCGGTATCACCAGCTATAGGTGAAAAGTTTTCTTTGAAATATTGGGAGAGCTGAGGAGGTTTTGTGAGCACAGGATACAAATAACAAGAAAGAGCACCCACAAATTCCCCAAAGGAGAGAAAAGCCGCTAAATAGAAATAGACTGCATTTTTCTCGCCCAGGCAAATCTGGTCTGCATCCATCAGAGTTTAATGCCCCTCACACTGTCCACAGAGCCCAGTCCAATTTGTTTCATCCAATTCTGGGAGAGCTGACCTGTGTTAGCGAGCTCAGGATGCAAACGACAACATAGAGCACTCAGAAATTGGTGACCTTAATACTTTTAAGGTCCCCAATTGAGGAGGCTCTACTCCTTCCCCAATGGAGAGACAAGCCTCCAAATATATATGGACAGCACCGACCTTTCCCACTAAGCCCTAATCTACATCCTAGCAAGACTGAAAGTTCCATATACTGTCAACAATAACAGGTCCAATTATATTCCTTGTAATTCTGGGAGAGCGGAAATGTGTTTGGAAGCACAGGATGCAAACGACAAGATAGAGCAACAGAGAAATTTGGCGCCTTAAAACAAAATTGTTTTTCAGGGCTCAAATTCGCAATGATCTACACCTTCCCAAAACGAGAGACATGCCTCTAAATAGAAATACACCGCATCATTCTAACCCAGGTTACTCGGGTCTGCATCCTAGCATGGCTGAAAGCCCCTATACTGTCACAGTAACCAGACCAATTTTTTTCTTCCAATTCTGGATAGCTGACCAGTGTCAGCAAGTTCAGCATGCAAATGAAAGTTTGAGTAAAGCAGAGAAAGTCAGATAAGGTGATGTTAAGGTGATATGTTAAGGTGATATGTATTCAATTTTTTTTAATTTGCTTTCAAGTGATTGTTTATGACACATTCATAAGATCATTTCTTTTTTACTTTGTAAGTCCCTCCCCAATTGTATAACCACTGCTTTCACTGTATTTCATGTCGGTATAATTTGTAGAGGGGAAGGGGAAAAACAATTCGTTTAAATAGGAATACAGGTGGACCCATTGCAAAAATGCGATGTACAAATGGTTATGTCTAAAACAACCTTTACAACTTTGGTTTGTGATTGGTGGGGGCTATAGGAGCGGGGAAGACTTTGTGGGAGGGCAGGAGGAGGATGGGAAAAGATGGGAAGGGGAAAGAAAAAAGGATGTTACAATACTTCATACAAAATGTACTCAATGTCTTGCACAGGTAATTGTAACTCCTCTGTACAATGTTTTCACAAAAAAAATAAATGAACCAATAAATAAATTAATTAATTAAAACAAGAAAAAATGGAGCACTCAGAACTTAAGGACCTTGAAACCGTTTGAAGGCCCCCAAGCAATGAGGGTTTACTCCTTCCCCAAAGGAGGGACACGCCTCCATAGAGAAATTACAGCACCAATCTTTCCAAAAACCTCTGGACTGCATCCTAGCTAGACAGAAAGTTTCTCATCTTGTGTACAATCAGAGGTTCCGTTTTTTTCCTTACCACAGGTAGGGCTGAAATGTTTTTGAGATCTCAGGATGTAAACGACAAAATAGAGCACTCAGACCTTCGGTGAGGTACACAATATTGTATGGTGCCCAAGTTCTGAAGGCTCTAGAAAACTCAAAGGAGATACAAGCCTCTAAAAAGAAATATACAACATGGTTCTACCACAGGCATCAGCGGTCTGCATCCAGGCAGGGCTTGAAGCCCCTTACACTCTCCACAGTAACAAGTCTGAATTTTTTCCTTGCAATTCAGGGTGGGCTAACCAGAGTTAGGATGCTCAGGATGAAAACGACAAGAGAGAGCAATGAGAATGTGGGGAACATAACACAAAATTATTTTATGGCGCCAAGGTTCTGAATGCTCAATACCTTCGAAAAAGAAAAGACCAGCCCCAGAAGAGAAATAGACAAAATCGTTCGGTTCCTAGCAGCCCCTGTGTGCATCCTGGCATTCAAAGCCCCTCTTGATGTCACCATCCGCAGGTCAATCTTTTTTTCTTGCAACTTTGGGAGAGCTGTGGAGGGTTTGGGAGCACAGGATGCAAACAAGAGAGAGTTCTCAGAATTTGGGGACCATAAAGAAAATTGTTTTAAGGTCTCCATGTTCTGAGTGCTCTCATCTTTTCCCAAAAGCGAGACAAGCCACTTAGGAGAAATAGAAAGCATTGTTCTGTACCAGACAACTGTGCTCTGAATCTTAACAGGGCTTAATGACCCTTACACTATTCACAGTAAACAGTCCAAACTTTGTTCTTGCAATTCTGAGACAAGTGACCAGTGTTAGGGAGCCCAGGTACAAACAATAAGATAGCGTCCTCAGAATATGGGGACCCTAGAACAGTCTTAACGCCCCCAAGGAAGGAGGGCTCTACACCTACCCCCAAGGAAGAGACACGCCTCCAAAGAGAAATTCACAGAACCCATCTTTCCCAAGAAGCTCTGCTCTGCATCCTAGCAATATAGAAAGTTCCTCATTCTGTCTACAATAACAGGTGAATTTTTTTTCCTTTTAATTCTGAGAGAGGTCAAAAGTGTTTAGGAACTCAGGATATAAAGCACAAGATAGATCACTCAGAACCTTGACGATTTAAAACATTATTGTTTTAAGGTGACCAGGTTCTAAATGCTCTACACATTCCCCAAAGGAAAGACAGGGCTCTAAGGAGAGTTAGACAGCATCGGTCTATCCCAGGCATCTTCGGTCTGCATCCTAGCAGGGCTTAAACCTCCTCACACTGTCCCCATTAACCAGTCCCAATTTTTTCCTTGCAATTCTGGGATTACTGAGCAGTGTTAGGGAGCTCAGGATGAAAACGACAAGATAGAGCCCTGAGAACTTGGGTACCTTAAAACAGAACAGTTTTAGGTGCTCCTCTACACCCATTATCCTTAGATTGGGCCTTCTGATGGTGTCTTCCAGGTGTTGGATAGACCTATCATATTTCTTGGACTTGTCTTGGATGGTTGTATGTTCTTTCTCTATAATGTCTAGGCTGTCTTCAATCCCTGAGATTCGATCTTCTGCATGGTCTAACCTGCTGTCAAGACTCTCTACTTTGTTTTTTATCTCTTTTCCTTCTAATTGGTCAGCTTTGATGGCTTCAAGTTCTTTGTTGAAGTTCTCTTTTAGGTCTTGTATGAATTTCTTTACTTCCTTAATTTGGTGTTCAGTGTTTGTTCTCAAATCACTTAGTTGATTGGTTATGGTTTCTTTGGACTCCCATTCCTTCTGTTGGGTTCCATTCAGCATTCCCTTTGTGGTCTCCCTGTCTTCCTTCAGCTCTTTTTTAATGGATTCCATGAATGCCTTTAGTGATCTTTGTGTATTCTCTACCTGGTCTCTCAATTCCTGAATTACTCTTTGATTAGCTTCCTCCCGTTTGTGGGATTCCTGCAGTTCTCTTTCTTCCTGTTCATGGGATTCCTGCAGTTCTCTTTGAGTTTTCTCAGCCTGCTCACGCCATTCCTCCCTTTCTCTTTGAGTATTCTCAAGTTGTTCACGCAAATCCTGTATCAGTTTTTGAGTAGCTTCCTCACGCTTATGATTTTCCTGTATAAACTTCTGGGATGCCTCCTCTCTCTCCCTATCACGCTCACACAGAGTCCTTTGTACATTGTCAAACTTCTCATTTATCATGTTTGCTAGTAGTGTTTGTAGAGCTATTTGGGAACTCTCCTCTGGATTATTCTTTATCTGTTCTAATCCCTGATTATCAGAGTTGGGAATTGAGATACCCGGATTTGCCATTTTTCTTGTGTTTTTCCGGCTTACTCTGCCCATTTGAGATGAAAATAGCACCAGTTTGGTGCTAGAACACTATCTTAAGGCAACCATCAACCAAAGTTTGCATTTGTACAGTCAATATTCTACAGATACAATCTAGTTCAACAGATACATCTATTCAACATCAAACAACTATATGTTAAAGGACTTCGAACCGCAGAAAAGAATTTGGAAAACCAGAAATTATTAGGATTAGGGAGAGATGTGGGTAAAAAAAAGGAATAGATTGGTGTGGGGAGGCACAGAGAGAGTTAACTATGTCATTATCACAATACAGGAAATGGGTTGGGTAGGATGCAAGTAGAGAGAGAGAGAAAAGGAAGAGACGGAAAGGGGAATGAAAAGAGACCAGAAAAAAAAAGAAACGTAAAGATTAATGTTATTATAGAGATTAAAAGACCATCTATTTAGAGAGGAATGTGAGTATATTAATAGAAGGGTAGGGACATAGAGGAGAAGTGAAAAACTTAAGAAAATGCTTAAAATATTATATAGGTATAAAGAGGTAGTACTGCTATTAAGGAATTTAAGTCTCAGAGGTTTTGAATTGAGTAATAAATTTGTGGATTAAGTGTGTACACAATGGGGGATAGAGACTACTAGTTAACAGAATGGAACCTTACTTCATTGTTGGTGGGAAAGTAAACTTGTTCAACCACTTTGGACAGCAGTATGGAGGTTCCTCAAAAGACTTCACATAGATCTCCCCTATGATCCAGCAATTCCACTTTTGGGCATTTACCCAAATGTTTACAAACAAGACCACAGTAAAGCTACCAGCACAACTATGTTTATTGCAGCATTATTTACCATAGCTAAGATATGGAACCAACCCAGATGCCCCTCAGTAGATGAATGGATCAAGAAAATGTGGTATATATACACAATGGAATTCTATGCCTCCATCAGAAAGAATGACATTGCCCCATTTGTTAGGAAATGGAAAGGTTTGGAAAAAATTATATTAAGTGAAGTAAGCCAGGCCCAAAGAAACATAGGTCCCATGGTTTCCCTTATTTGCAATATCTAGTATAGGTATGAGTCAAGCGGAAAAGGACAGATAATGTGATGTTAGGAAAATGAACCCTTAAATATGTATTTTAATGTTTTCGTTTCTTTCATGCATGTGTTTCTAACGCATTTATAAGATTATTTCTTTGTTGCTTTGTATGTCCCTCCCCCACAGTGTAACCCCTGCTTTCACTATATTTGATGTCAGTATAACATGTGGAGGAGATGGGGACAAACAAGTCGTTTAAGGATTCAGGTGGACCTGTTGCAACAATGAGAAGTACAAAATGTCATGTCAAAACCAGCTTTACAATGTCGGTGTGGAGGGGAGGGGGGTATGATTGGGTGGGGGGGAGGGCGGAGGCTGGGAAGGGAGGTGAAGGGTAAACAAAGGAGGCGGCTGCAATGCTTGGTAAGAAATGTATGCATTATCCTGCCCATGTAATTGTAACCCCTCTGTACAGTATGTTCTCAAATAAAATAAAATAAAAATCAAAACAGTTTTTTGGCGGCTCAGTTGTGAATACCCTCCACATTCCATAATGAAGAGACAATCCACCAAAGAGAAATAGACAGCATATTTTGGTCTCTAGTAGCTCCTATGTGCATCCTGGCATGGTTCACAGCCTCTCTCGGTATCACCAGACATAGGTCAAAAATTTTCTTTGAAATATTGGGAGAGCTGAGCAGGTTTTGCGAGCATAGATGCAAATAAGAGAAAGAGCACTCACGACATGGGGACCAAAGTCCTGAGTGTCCTACAACTTCCCCAAAGGGGAGAAAAGCAGCTCAATAGAAATAGACTGCATTTTTCTCTCCAAGGCAACTCTAGTCTGCATCCATCAGGGCTTAATGCCCATCACACTGTCCACAGAGCCCAGTCCAATTTGGTTCATCCAATTCTGGGAAAGCTGACCTGTGTGAGCCAGCTCAGGATGCAAATGACAAGATAGAGCATTCAAAAATTGGTGACCTTAAAACAGTTTTAAGGTCCCAAAGTGAGGAGGCTCTACTCCTTCCCCAATGGAGAGACAAGCCTCCAAAGATATATGGACAGCACCGACCTTTCCCACTAAGCCCTAATCTACATCCTAGCAAGACTGAAAGTTCCATATACTATCAACAATCAGAGGTCCAATTATATTCCTTGCAATTGATGGAGAGTTGAAATGTGTTTGGAAGCATAGGATGCAAAAGACAAGATAGAGCAACACAGAAATTCGGCGCCTTAAAACAAAATTGTTTTTCAGACTTCAAATACGCAACGATGTACACCTTCCCCAAAGGAGAGACAAGCGTCCAAATAGAAATAGACTGCATCTTTCTAACCCAGGTTACTTCGGTCTGCATCCTAGCATGGCAGAAAGCCCCTTATACTGTCCATCCACAGTAACCAGTCCAATATTTTCTTCCAATTCTGGGAAAGCTGACCAGTGTTAGCTAGTTCAGCATGCAAACGAAAGTTTAAGTAAAACAGAGAAAGTCAGATGTGGTGATGTTTATGAAACGAACCTAAGATATGTATTCAAATGATTTTTATTAGCTTTCAAGCGATTGTTTATGACACATGCATAAGATCAATTATCTTTAATTTGTAAGACCCTCCCCCATTGTATAAGCACTGCTTTCACTGTATTTCATCTCGGTATAAATTGTGGAGAGGAAGGGGAAAAACAATTCGTTTAAATAGAGATACAGGTGGACCCATTGCAAAAATGCGATGTACAAGTCATTATGTTCAAAATGAACTTTACAACTTTGGTTTGTCAGTGGTGGGGGGTTTGGGAGCGGGGAGGACTGTGGGGGAGGGCAAGAGGAGGATGGGAAAAGATGGGAAGCGGAAACAAAGGAGGACGTTAAAATACTTTATAAAAAATGTACTCATTATCTTGCACATGTAATTGTAAGCCCTCTGTACATTGTTTTCACACAGAAAATTAATGAACAAATAAATAAATAAATTTTAGAAAAAGAAAAGAGGGAGCACTCAGAACTTGGGGACCTTGAAACAGTTTGAAGTCCCCCAAGCAATGAGGGTTTACTCCTTCCCCAAAGGAGGGACACGCATCCATAGAGAAATTGACAGCACCAATCTTCCCAAAAAGCTCTGGTCTGCATCCTAGCAAGACAGAAAATGTCTCATCCTGTCTAAAATCACAGGTTCCATTTTTTTCCTTACCACTGGGAGGGCTGAAAAGATAGAGCACTAAGACCTTCGGTGAGGTAAACAATATTTTATGGTGCCCAAGTTCTGAAGGCTCTACAATTCCTCAAAGGAGATACAAGCCACTAAAGAGAAATAGACAGCATGTTCTATCACAGGCAACAGCGGTCTGCATCCTAGCAGGGCTTGAAGCCCCTTACATTGTCGACAGTAACAAGTCTGAATTTTTCCTTGCAATTCACGGTGGGCTGACCGGTGTTACTATACTCAGGATGAAAATGACAAGATACAGCACTGAGAATGTGGTGAACTGAAAACAAAATTGTTTTATGGCGCCAAGGTTCTGAATGCTCTATACCTTCGAAAAAGAAAAGACCAGCCCCCGAAGAGAAATAGACAACGCCGTTCGGTTTCTAGCAGCCCCTGTGTGTATTCTGGCATGGTTCAAAGCCCCTCTTGTTGTCACCATCCGCAGGTCAATCTTTTTTCCTTGCATTTATGGGAGAGCTGTGGAGGGTTTGGGAGCACAGGATGCAAACAACAAGAGAGAGTTCTCAGAATTTGGGGACCATAAAGAAAATTGTTTAAGGTCTCTAAGTTCTGAGTGCTCTCAACTTTTCCCAAAAGCGAGACAAGCCACTTAGGAGAAATAGAAAGCATTGTTCTGTCCCAGGCAACTGTGCTTTGAATCTTAGCAGGGCTTAATGACCCTTGCACTATCCACAGTAAACAATCGAAACTTTGTTCTTCCAATTCTGGGAGAAGGGACCAGTGTTAGGGAGCCCAGGTACAAACGATAAGATAGAGTACTCAGAATATCGGGACCCTAGATCAGTCTTAAGGCTCCCAAGGAAAGAGGACTCTACACCTTCCCGATGGAAGAGACACACCTCTAAAGAGAAATTCACAGCACCTATCTTTCCCAAGAAACTCTGCTCTGCATCCTAGCAATATTGAAAGTTCCTCATTCTGTCTACAATAACAGGTGAAAATTTTTTTCCTTTCAATTTTGAGAGAGGTCAAAAGTATTTAGGAACTCATGATGCAAAGAGCAAGATAGAGCACTCAGAACCTCGGCAATTTAAACCATTATTATTTTATGGTGACCAGGTTCTAAATGCTCTACACATTCCCCAAAGGAAAGACATGGCACTAAGGAGAGTTAGACATCATCGGTCTATCCCTGGCCTCTTCTGTCTGCATCCTAGCAGGGCTTAAAACTCCTCACACAGTCCCCATTAACCTGTCCCAATTTTTTCCTTGCAATTCTGGGATTGCTGAGCAGTGTTAAGGAGTTCCGGAAGAAAATGACAAGATAGAGCCCTGAGAACTTGGGTACCTTAAAACAGAACTGTTTTTGGCACCTCAGTTGTGAATACTCTCCACCTTCCATAATGAAGAGACATGCCACCCAAGCCAAATAGACAGCATATTTCGGTCTGGAGTAGCTTCTATGCATCCTGGCATGGTTCACAGCCCCTCTTGGTATCACCAGCCATAGGTGAGAAGTGTTCTTTGAAATATTGGGAGAGCTGAGGAGTTTTTGGGAGCACAGGATGCAAATGACAAGAAAGAGCACTCACGACTTGGGGACCTATAAACAATTGTTTTAAGGTCCCCAAGGTGTGAGTGCTCTACACCTTCCCCAATGGAGTGAAAAGCCGCTAAATAGAAATAGACTGCATTTTTCTCGCCCAGGCAACTCTGGTCTATATCCATCAGGGCTTGATGCCCCTCACACTGTCCACAGAGCACAGTCCAATTTGTTTCATCCATTCTGGGAGAGCTGACCTGTGTTAGCGATCTCAGGATGCAAACGACAAGATAGAGCACTCAGAAATTGGTGACCTTGAAACAGTTTTAAAGTCCCAAGGTGAGGAGGCACTACTCCTTGCCCGATGGAGAGATAAGCCTCACCCTAACCCTCAGCCTCACCCTAACCCTAACCCTAAATCTAACTTTAGCACTCATCCTAAACCTAATACTAACCCTAACCCTAACACTAACCCTAACCCTCACACTCACCCTCACACTCACCCTAAGCCTAACCTTAACCTAACCCTAATCCTAAACCTAACCCACACCCTCACCCTAACGCTAACCCTAAACCTAACCCTAAAACTCACCCTCACCCTCACGTTTACCCTATCACTAAGCCTAACCCTCACCCTAACCCGAACCGTCAACCTCAATGTAACCATAACCCTCACCCTAACCCTCACCCTAACCTTAACCCTCACCCTCACCCTAACACTCACCATCATCCTAACCCTCACACTAACCCTAACCGTCACACACACCTAAACGTTCACCTTCACCCGAACCCTCACACTCACCCTAACTTTCATCCTCACTCTAAACATCACCCTAACCCTAACCCTCACCCTAACCCTCACACTAACCCTCCCCCTAATCCTCCCCCTAACACTCATGCAAACCGTAACCCTCTCTCTCTCACCCTAACCCAAACCTTAAACTTTACCCTCACCCTAACCCTAACCCTCACACCAAACCAAACTTTTACCCTCACTCTAACCCAAAACCTACCCCTCATCCTAACCCTCACCCTAAACCTAACCCTCACCCTAACCCTAACCCTAACTCTCAACCTCACCCTAGTCCTTATCCTAACCCTAATCGTAACCCTAAATCTAAAACTCACCCTAACCCTAATCATAACCCTAACCCTCACCCTCACCTTAACTTTCACCCACAACCTCACCCTCACCCTTACCCTCACATTAAAACTAACCCTCACCCTAAACCTAACCCTAACCCTCACCTTCACCCTAACCCTCAACCTCAGACTAACACTAACCCCAACCCTAATCCTAGCCCTCATTGTAAACCTAATACTAACACTAACACTAAAACTCACCCTAACCCGAAACGTAACCCTAACCGTCACCCTTACCCTTACCCTCACATTAAACTTCAGCCTCCACTTAACACTCACCCTAATCCTAAACTCTAACCCTCACTCTCACCCTAACATTAACCCTCACACTCACCCTAACCATCATCATCACCCTAAGCCCCACCCTAATCCTAACCATCACCCACACCCTAACCCTCACCTGAACCCTCACTCTCACACTCAACGTCACCCTAACCCTAATCCTAAACCTAACCCTCACCTTAACTCTCACCCTCACCCTAACCATAACCTAACGCTCAACGTCACTCTAACTCTAACCCTAACCCTAAACCTAACCCTCACCCTCATCCTCACACTAAACCTATCCATAAACCTAACCCTCACCGTCACACTTTCCCTCACCCTAACCCTAACCCGAACCCGAACCCTCACCATAACCCTAACCCTAACCCTAATCGTAAACCTAACCCTCACCCTCACCCTCACACTAGCCTCATCCTAACCCTAACCCTAACCCTCACCCTCACCTTAAAATTCACCCTCTACCTCACACTCACCCTAACCCTCACATTAACCCTAACCCTCACCCTAAACCTAACGCTAACCCTCACCCTCACCCAAACCCTCAAACTCAGCCTAACACTAACCCCAATCCTAATCCTTAACCTAAACTTCACACTCACCCTCACACTAACCCTAACCCTAACCTTCACCCTCACCCTCACACTAACCCTAAGGCTAACCCTAATCCTCAGCCTCAGCCTAACCCTCACACTATAACCCTTAACCTCACATGAAGCCTAACCCTAACAATAACCCTCACAGTAAACCTAATACTCACACTAACCCTAACACTACCCCTCAGCCTAACCATCAACCTAACATTAACCCTAACCCTAATCCTCACACTATCCCTAACCCTAACCTGAACCCTCAACCTCACCTTAAACTTAATGCTAACCCTAACCCTCACCCTCACCCTAACTCTCACCCTAACACTTACCCTCAACATAACCCTATCCCTCACCCTCACCCGCACCCTAACCCTCACCCTAACACTTACCCTCACCCTAACCTTCAAACTAAACCAAACCCTAATCCTAACCCTAAACATTACCCTAAACCTCACCCTAACGCTCATCCTAATCCTAACCCTAACCCTCACACTAACCTTAACCCTAACCTTAACCCTCACCCTCACTCTAACCCTCATCCTAACCCTTATCTTCACCCTAACCCTAACACTAACCCTAACCATCACCCTAACCCTAACCCTCATCCTCATCTTAACCGTAAACCTATCTCTCAGATTATCCCTCACCCTAACGTTCACACTCACCCTAAACATCACCCTAACTTGAACCCTCACCCTAACCCTAACCCCAATATTCACCCCAACCCTTACCTTCACCCACATCCTCAACCTCACCCTAATTTTCACCCTAACCGAACCCTAACCCTTACCTAACCGAAACCCTCAACCTCATCCTCACCCTCACCCCAACCCGCACCCTCACCCTAGCCCTCACCCTAACCCTAACCCTAACTTTAACCCTCAATATCACCCTCACCCTCACACTCACACTCAGCCTAACCCTCACCAAAACCCTAAGCCTATCCCAAACCTCACCCTAAACCTAACTCTCATCCTAAACCTCACCATAAACCTACACAACACACTCACCCTAACACTAACCCTAAACCTAAAACTCACCCTAATCATCACCCTAAACCTAACTCTAATCCTAACCCTCACCCTCACCCTAAACCTCACCCTAACCCTTAGCCTCACAATAACCCTAACCCTAACCCTAATCCTCACCCTATACCTCACCCTAACCCTTACACTCACCATCACGCTAAACCTAACCCTAAACCTCACCCACACCCTAACCCTCACCTGAACCCTCACCCTAACCCTAACCTTGATCATAACCCTTAAACTCACCCTCACAATCAACCTCACCCTCACCCTCACCCTAAACCTAAACCTAACCCTCACCCTCACCCTAAACCTAAACCTAACCGCAAAACTAATCCTCAACCTCACACTAACCCTACCCTATCCATAATCCTAACCATCACCCTCACACTTACCCTCACACTAACCCTAAACCTCACACTAACCCTCAACCTAACCCTAAACCTAACCCTCACTCTAATCTTTACCTTAAACCTAACACTAACCCTAAACCTCACCCTCACCATAACCCTCACATTAACCCTTAACCTAACACTAACCCTAAAATTAACCCTAACCCTGACCCTAACCCTAAACCTAACCCTCACCCTAACCCTAACCCTAACCCTCACACACACCATAACCCTCACCCTCACCCTCACCCGAAAACTTACCCGAACCCTAACCCTACCCTCACCCAAAACATCACCCTAAACCTAACCTTAACTCTCACCCTCACCCTAACCCTAACTCTCACCCTCAACCTAATCCTCACACTATCCCTAAGACACAATTACCCTCACCCGAACCCTAACCCTAACCCTAATTCTAAAGCTAGCCCTCACCCTCACACACACACTTACCCTAACCCAAAACCTAACCCTCCATCTCACCCTGACCCTAACCCTCACCCTCAACCTAACCCTATCCCTAATCCTAATATTCACCCAAACCCTAACCCTCACCCTAACCCTAAACCTAACCCACACTTCACCCTAACCCTAACCCTCACGGTAAACCTAACCCTCACCCTCACCCTAATCCTAAACCAAACCCTAACCCTAACCCTAACCCTCAGCCTAAACCTAAAGCTAAGCCTAACACTCACCATCACCTTAACCCTCACCCTAACCCTAACCCTAACCCACACTTCACCCTAACCCTAACCCTAACCCTAACCCTCACCCTAACCCTAACCCTCACCTTAAACCTGACGCTAACCCTAACCTAAACCTCACCCTAAACCTCACCCTAACCCTTATACTCACACTAACGCTAACCCTGAACCTAACCCTCACAATAACACTAACCCTCACACTAAGCCTAAATCTACCCTCACCCTAAACCTCAGCCTCACAATAACCCTAACCCTAACCCTCACCCTAACCCTAACCCTCATCCAAACCCTCACCGACACCCTAACCCTCAACCTACCCCTAACCCACACCCACACCCTAACCATCACCCTCACCCGAATCCTCACCCTCACCTGAACCCGAACCCTCACCCTAACCCTCAACCTCACCCTAAACATCACTCTAAAACTAACCCTCACCCTAACACTAATCCTCACCCTAACCCTAACCCTCACCCTAACCCTCACCATCACCCAAACACTCACCCTAACCCTGACCCTCACCCACACTGTAACCCTCACCGTCACCCTAACCCTCACCCTAACCCTAACCCTAAACCTAACCCTCATCATCAGCCTAACCCTAAACCGAACCATCACCCTCACCTTAACACTCACCCTCATCCTCACCCGCAACCTTACCCGCTCCCTAACCCTTATCCTCACACTAACCCTAACCCTACCCCTCAACATAACCCTGAGCCTAACCCTAACCTTAAACCAACCCTCACCCTAACACAAACCCTCACCCTAAACCTAACACACCCTAAACCTCAACCTAACCCTATTCCTACCCCTCACCCTACAACTCACCCTAACCCTAACCCTAACCCTAAACCTAATCCTCACCCTAACCCTAAAACTTACCTAACCGAAACCCTAACCCTCAACCTCACCCTAGACCTCACTCTAACCCTAACCCTAACCTTAACCCGCACCCTCCCCCTCCCCCTCCCCCTCAGTCAATCCCTAAACCTAACCCTAATCCTTACCCTAAACCTCCCACTCACCCTCACCCTAACCGTACCCTAACCCTAAACCTAACCCTCACCCTTATCCTAAACCTAACACTCACCCTCAACCTCACCCTAACCCTAACCCTAAACCTCACCCTCACCCTAACCCTCACACTAACTCTAAATCTCATCCTAACCCTAACCCTAACCCTCACCCTAACCCTAACCCTCACCCTCACCCTAATCCTCAAATTCCCTCACCCTCACCCTCACCCTAAACCTAACCCTCACCCTCACACTCACCCTAACCCTCACCCTAATCCTAAACTTACCCTCACCCTCAACTTCACCCTAACCCTCAGACTAAACCTGACCCTAACCCAAAAACTCACCCTAACACTAACTCAAACCCTCACACTAAACCTAACCCTCACGCTAACCCTAATCATAACCCTCACCATCACCCCAAACATAAACCTAACCCTAATCCTCACACTAACCCTCAACCTCACACTAACCTTATCCCTAAGCCGAACCCTAAACCTAACCCTACCCCTCACCCTAACCTTAACCTTACCCTTACCCTAACCTTAACCCAAACCCTCACCCTAACCCTAACCCTCAACCTAACACTCACCCTCATCCTAATCCTCACCTTAAACCTAACCCTAACCATTACCTAACCAAAACCCTCACGCTCACCCTCAACCTAGCCCTCCCCATAACCCTAAACCTCAACCTAACCCTAACCCTAAACCTCACCCTCACCCTACCCCTCACCTAAACCTAACCCTAACCCTAACCCTCACCCTAACCCTAACCCTAAACCTAAACCTCACCCTAACCCTAACGCTAACCCTAACCCTCACCCTCAACCTAACCCTCACCCTAACCCTTACCCTCACACTAACCCTAATGCTAACCATAACCCTCAAACTCCACCCCCTGCCCCTCAGCCTAACCTTAACCCTAACCCTAATCCTGACCCCAAGCCTCACCCCCATCACCCTAACCCTAACCCTAAACTTAAAAATGACCCTATACCTAAAGCCAACTCTAATCCTAACCCTAACCCTAACCCTAAAACTCACCCTAACCCTAATCCTAACCCTAACTCTCAACCTCACCCTGACCCTCACCATAACCCTCACACTCACCCTCACCATCACCCTAACCTCACACTAACCCTTAACCTCAACCTAACACTATCCCTAACCCTCACCCTCACCCTCACCCTCACCCTCACTCTCAGCGTAACCCTAATGCTAAACCTATCCCTCACCCACACCCTCACCCTAACCCTAATGCTAACCCTAACCCTCAATCTTCCCCTTCCCCTCCCCCTCAGCCAAACCTTAACCCAAACCCCAATCCTTACCGTAACCCTCACCCCCATGCTCACCCTAACTCTAAGCATCACCTTAAAAATAACCCTAACCCTAAAGCCAACCCTAACCCTAAAACTCACCCTAACCGTAATCCTAACCCTAACTCTCAACCTCATCCTCACCCTCACCCTAACCCTCACCCTCAGCCTCACCAACACCCTAACCCTCACACTAACCCTAAATCTCAACCTAACTCTAACCCTAATCCTCACCCTCACCCTCATTCTCAGCCTAACCCTAATCCTAAACCTAACCCTCACCCTCACCCTCACCCTAAACCTAATGCTAAACCTAAACTTCGCCCTCACCCTCACCCTCACCCTCACCTTAACCCTCACCCTCACCATCTCCTCACACTCACCATCACACACACCCTCACCCTAAACTCACCCTAAGCCTAACCCTCACCCTAAACCTAACCCTAAACTTCACCCTAACCCTGAACCTCAACCTAACAGTCATCCTAACCCTAACACTAACCCTAACCCTCACCATCACATGAACCCTCATCCTAACGCTAACCCTAACCCTCACACTAACCCCAAACATCACCCTAAACCTAACCCTAACCCTCAAACTCACACTAAACCTAAGCATCACCCTAACACTCACCCTCACCCTAACCTCACCCACACCCAAAACCTCGCCCGAAGCCTAACCCTCACCCTAAACTTCACCCTCATCCTCACCCTCTGCATAACCCTAAACCTAACAATAATCCTAACCTTAACGTTCACCCTCACCCTAACCGTAACCCTAACCCTAACCCTAACCCTCCCTCTCACCCTCACTCTAACACTAACCCTAACCCTCACCCTCACCCTAACCCTAACACAAACGGTAAACCTCACCCTCACCCTCACCCTAATCCTAAACCAAACCCTAACCCTAACCCTAACCCTCAGCCTAAACCTAAAGCTAAGGCTAACACTCACCATCACCTTAACCGTCTACCTAAACCTTATCCTCACTCTAACCCTAAACCACACACACACTCTAAACCGCAACCGAACCCGAACCCTCACCCAAACGCTCACACTCACCCTAACCCTCACCCTCATCCTCACCCTCACCCTAAACCTAACACTCACCCTAAGCCTAACCGTAACCCTAACCCTCACCCTAACCCTAACCCTCAACCTCACCCTCATACTAAGCCTCAGCCTATCCCTAAACCTAACCCTAATCTTAACCCTAACCCTCACCCTCACCCTCACCCTAACTGTAACCCTAATCCTAACCATAACCCTCACCCTCACCCTCACCCTAACACTAACCCTAACCCTCACCCTCACACTCAGCCTAACCCTAACCCTAATACTAACCCTAATCCTCACCATCAGCCTCAGCCTAACCCTAAAGCTAACCCTAACCCTCACCCTCAGTCTCAACTTCACCCTCACCCTAAGCCTCACCCTAAGCCTAACCCTATTCCTAAACCTCACCCTCACCCTAACCCTAACACTAACCCTCACCCTCACCCTAACCTTCACCATCACCCTAACCCTCACCCTTACCCTAACACTCACCCACACCCTAAAACTCAACCTCACCCGAACCCGAACCCTCATACTAATCCCCACCCTCACCCTAAACATCACCCTAACGCTACGCCTCACTATAAGCCTAAGCCTCACCCTAACCCTAACCCTCACCCTCACCCTAACCCTAACTCTAACCCTAACCCTCACCCTAACTCTAACCCTCACCCTCACCCTAACCCTAACTCTAAAACTGACCCTCACCTCACCCTACCCCTAAACCTAACACTAACCCTAAACCTCACCCTAACCCTCACCTTAAACCTCACCCTTACCTTCACCCTAAACCAAACCCTAAATCTCACCCTCACCCACACCCTAACCTTCACCCTAACACTTACTCTCACCCTAAACATAATCCTAACGCTAACCCTCACACTAACCCTAACCCTCACCCTAAACCTAACCCTCACCCTCACCTTAACCCTAAAACTAAACATACCCCTCTCCCTAACCATCTCCATAACCCTAACCCTAACACTAACCCTAACCCTAAACTTACCCCTAACCCTCACCCTCACCCCTACCCTTACCTTCACCCTAACATTTACCGTCACAATAACCCTCACCCATACCCTCACCCTCACCCTCTCCTGAGCCCTCACCCTCACCCTAACACTCACCCTCATGCTAACCATAACCCTAACCCTTACTCTCACCCTAAACCTAACCCTAACACTCATCCTTACCCTAACCCTCATCCTAACCTTAACCCTAACCCTAAACCTAAGCCTCACAATAACCCTCACCCTCACCCTAACCCTAACCCTAAACCTTACCCTCATCCTAACCCTTACCCTTACCCTAATCAGAACCCTCACATCAACCATAACCCCCACCCTAACCCTTACCCTACCCCTCACACTAAACATCACCGTAACCCTAACACTAAACTTCACACTAACCCTAACACTCACCCTAAACCTAACCTTACCCCTCACCCTCACCCTAACCCTATCCCTAACTTAACCCTCACCCTAAACCTAAAACTAACCCAAAACTTCACCCTCACACTAATCCTTACCCTACCCTACAACTCACCTTAACCCGCACCCTAACACTAACCGTAACTCTCACCCACACCCTAACCCTATACCACACCCAAACCCTCACCCTCACCCTAAAGCTCACCCTCACCCTAACTCTCACCCTAATCCTAGCCCTCAACCTAACCCTAACGCTAACCCTAACCCACAACCTAACCCTAACCCTAACTCTACCCCTCACACTAAGCCTAACCCTAACCCTACCCTTTCTCTAAACCTCAGCCTAACCCTAACTCTAAACCTAACCATTGCCCTAAACCCAACCCTAACCCTCAACCTCAACCTAACCCTAACCCTCACCCTAACCCTAACAATACCCCTCAACCTACCCGCCACCTTCACCCTAACCCAAACCATCACAATACCCCTAACCCACACCCTAAACCAAACCCTACCCCTCACACTAAGCTTCAACCTCAACCTCACGCTAACCCTAACGCTAACCCTCACCCTCAACCTCACCCTAACCCTGAACCTGACCCTTTACTTACCGTAAACCTAACCCTAACCCTCACAGTAACCCTAACCCTAAACCTACCCCTAAACCTAACTCTAACCCTTACCCTCACGCTAGCCCTCACCCTAACCGTAACCCTAACCATAACCCCCACCATAACCCTCAGTCTCACCCTAAACATCACTGTAACCCTAATCCTCACCCTAATCCTAACCCTCACCCTCATGCTCACCCTCCTACCCCTACCCCTAACCCTCACCCTCACCATCAGCCTAACCATAAACCTAACCCTAATCCTAAACCTAACCCTCACACTCACCCTCAAACTAACTCTCAACCTCACCATAGCCCTCACCCTAACACTAAACATAAACCTGCCCCCTCCCCCTCAGCCTAACTCTAACGCTAATCCTAACCCTAACCCTCACCCTCACACTAACTCTTACCCTCACCCTAGCCCTCACCCTAACCCTAAACCTAACATTAACCCACACCCTCAGCCAAACCATAACCCTAACATTGATCCTAAGCCTAACCCTCACCCTCATGCAAAACATAACCCTATCCATCACCATAAACCTAACCCTCACCCTCACCCTAACACTATCCCTAACCCTCACCCTAACTCTAACCCTAAACCTAACCCTCACCCTAACCCTAAAAATACAGCTCAACCTAACCCTCTTCCTAACCAAAACTAAACCTATCCCTAACAATAACCCTAATCCTCACACTAACCCTAAACCTAGCCCTCACCCTAACCCTCAACCTAACCCTCACCCTAACCCTAACCCTAACCCTAACCCTCACCCACACCCTAACCCTCAACCTAAACCTATACCTCATTCTAACCCTAACCCTAAACCCTACAGTAACCCTAAACCTACCCCTACCCCTAAACATAACTCTAACCCTCAGCCTTATGGTAGCCCTAACCCTAACCCTCACACACAGCCTAAACCTAACAATAACACGAACCCTAACCCTACACCTCACCCTCACCCTACCCCTAACCCTAACAATAACCCTAACCCTCACCCTAACCCTAAAAATACCCCTCACCCTACCCCTCACATTAACCGTAAACCTAACCCGAACCCTCGCAATAACCCTAATCCTCACCTTAACCCTACCCCTACCCCTTACCCTAACCCTCACGCTATCCCTCACCCTAACCCTAACGCTAACCCTAACCCTCAGCCTAACCCTAACCCTCAACCTAACCCTAGCCCTCACCCTCAGCCATACACTAACTCTATCCCTCACCTTCACCCACACTTTCACCCTAAACATCATCATAAACCTAATCCTCTCCCTAACCCTAAACCTCACCCTCAGACTAACCTTAACGCTAACCCTAACCCTAAACCTAACCCTAACCCTCAACCTCACCATAATACTAACGCTAATGCTAACCCTAACCCTCACACTCACACTCACCCTAACCCTAAACCTAACCGTCACCCAAGCCAGAACCCTCAACTGGAACCTAACCCTAACCCTCACCCTCATCCTAACCCTAACCCTCATCCTAACCCTAACCCTACCCCTCACCCTAACCCTCACACTAACCCTAACACTAAACCTCACACTAAACCGAACTTTCACCCTAAGCCTAACCCTAGCCCTCACCATAAACCTCACCCTCACCCTCACCGTCACCCTCAGCCTAACCAAAACGCTAAAACTAGTCCTAACCCTAACCCTCATATTAAGCCTACCCTTCACCCTCACCGTAGCTCTCACCCTAAGCGTCAGCCTAAAACTAACCCTCACCCTCAGCCTCACCCTCAGCCTAACGCTCACCCTAACCCTAATCCTAACCCTAACCCTCAACCTCACCCTCATCCCAACCCTCACCCTCACCCTCACCCGAAACATCACCCTAACACAGACCCTCACCCTAACCCTAAACCTAACCCTCACCCTAACACTAACCCTCACGTGCACCCTCAACCTAACACTCACCCTCACCCTAGCACTCACTCTAACTCTAAGCCTAACCCTCACCCTAACCATAAACCTCATCTCACCATCACCCTAATCATCCGCCTGACCCTAACCCTAACCCTAACCGTAACCCTCACCCGAACCCTAACACAAGCCCTAACCCAGTCCCTAAACCTCACCCTCACCACAACCCTAACCCTAACTCTCATCCAAACCGTCACCTCACCCTAACCCTCACCATCACCCTAACCCTCACCCACACCCTAAACCTGTCCCTCACCCTCAGCCTAACACTAACCCTAAACCTAATCATAAACCTAACCTGGATCCCCACCCTCACCCTAAACCTAAACCTAACACTACGCCTCAGCCTAACCATCACCCTAACCCTAACCCAAACCGTAACCATCACCCTTACCCTGAACCTAACCCTAACCCTAAACCTATCCCTAACACTCATCCTTAAACTAATCCTCATCCTAACCTAAACCCTAACAATAAACCTAAGCCTCACCCTAACCTTCACCCTAACCCTAACCCTAAACCTAAACCTTACCCTCATCCTAACCCTTACCCTTACCCTGACCCTAACCCTAACCCTCACATCAACCCTAACCCTCACACTAACCATAACCCTACCCCTCACAATAAACCTCACCCTAACCCTAACCCTAACCCTCACCCTTACCCTAACCCTAACACTAACCCTAACCCTGACCCTAACCCTCACCCTATCCCTTACCCACAACCTAACGTTCATCCTCTCCCGAACTCTCACCCTCACCCTAACCCTCACCCTGACGGGAAACATCACCCTAAACCTAACCCTCACCGCAACCCTTACCCTCACCATAACCCTAACAATAACCCTAACCCTAACCCTCACACAAACCCCAAAACTCACACTAACCCTAACCCTAAACCTTACCCTCACCCTAACCCTAACCCTAATTGGAACCTTCACACCAACCCTAACCCTCATCCGAACCCTACCCTACACCTCAACCTAACCCTCACCCTAACGCTAAACCTAACCCTAACCCTCACACTAACCATAAAGCTCACCCTAACCTTAAACCTACCACTCACCCTCATCCTACCACTAGCCTTAACCCTCACACTAACCCTAACCCTAACCCTAACCCTCACCCTAACCTTAAAAATATCCCTCAACCTAACCCTCACCCTAACCCTAAACCTAACCCTACCCCTCACAATAACCCTAACCCTCACCCTATCCCTAACCCTAGCCCTCACCCTAACCCTCACCCTAACACTAACTCTAACCCTAATCCTCACCCTCAACCTAACCCTCAACCTAAACCTATACCTCACCCTAACCCTAACCCTAAACACTACAGTAACCCTAACCCTAACCCTACCCATAAACCTAATTCTAACCCTCACCCTTACCCTAGTCCTAACCCTTACCCTCACCCTCACCCTAACCCTAACCCTATCATTCACCCTCAGCCTAACCCTAATCCTAACCCTAACCATAACCCTACCCCTCATCCTCACCCTACACCTAACCCTAACCCTCACCCTCAGCCTAACCCTAACCATAACACTAACCCTAAACCTACACCTCACCCTCACCCTACCCCTAACCCTAAATCTCACCCTAACCCTCACAATAACCCTAACCCTCACCCTAACCCTAAAAATACCCCTCACCCTAACCCTAAACCTAATCCTAACCCTCATAATAAACCTAATACTCACCCTAACCCTTACCCTACACCAAACCCTAACCCTCACCCTAACGCTCACCCTAACTGTAACGCTAACTCGAACCCTCACAGTAACCCTTACCCTCAACCTAACCCTAGCCCTCACCCTCACCCAAAACCTTCCCCTAACCCTCACCTTAACACTCACTCTCACCCTAAACATCACCATAAGCCTAATCCTCTACCTAACCCTAACCCTCACCCTCACCCTCACCCTAACCCTAACCCTAACCCTAACACTCACCCTCAGCCTAAACCTAACCCTAACCCTAACCCTAAACCTAACCCTAACCCTCAACCTCACCCTCACACTAACCCTAAAGCTAACCCTAACCCTCACACTCACACTCACCCTAACCCTAAAACTAAACCTCACCCAAGCCTTAACCCTCACCTGGAACCTAACCCTAACCCTCACCCTCATCCTAAACCTAACCCTCATCCTTACCCTAACCCTAACCCTCACCCTAACCCTAACACTAAACCTCACACTAAACCGAGCCCTCACTCTAAACCTAACCGTAGGCCTCACCCTAACCCTCAATCTAACCCTCATCCTAACCCTCACACTCACCCTAAACCTCAGCCTAACCATAACACTAACACTAGTCCTAACTCTACCCCTCACATTCAGCCTACCCCTCACACTCACCCTAGCACTCAGCCTAAGCCTCACCGAAAAAATGACCCTCACCCTCATCCTCACCCTCAGCGTAACCCTCACCCTAACCCTAATCCTAACCCTAACCCTCAACCTCACCCTAACACTCACCGTCACTCAAACCCTCACGCTAACCCTAAACCTCATCCACACCCTAACCCTCACCCTCACCCTCACCGGAAACATAACCCTAACACTAACCCTCACCCTAACCCTAAACCTAACCCTCACCCTAACACTATCCCTCACATGCACCCTCAACCTAACACTCACCCTCACCCTAGCACTCACCCTAACTCAAAGCCTAACCCTCACCCTAACCCTAACCCTCACCCTAACCCTAACCCACATCTCACCATCACCCTAATCCTCAGCCTAACCCTAACCCTAACACTAGCCGTAACCCTCACCCTAACGCTAACACAAGCCCTACCCCTGTCCCTAAACCTCACCCTCACTGTAACCCTAACCCTCCCCCTCATCTTAAGAATCACCTCACGGTAACCCTCAACATCACCCTAACCCTCACCCACACCCTAAACCTGTCCCTCACCCTCAGCCTAACCCTAACCCTAACCCTAACCCTAATCCTAAACCTAACCCTCATCCCCACCCTCACCCTAATCCTAAACCTAACCCTACGCCTCAGCCTAACCATCACCCTAACCCTAACACTAACCCTAACCCTCACCCTTAACCTAAAACTAACCCTAACACGCAACCTCACCCAAACCCTCACCCAACACTAACCCTCACCCACAATCTAACCCTCACCCTTACTCGAACCCTCAACCTCACCCTAACACTCACCCTCACCCTAAACATCCCCCAAACACTAACCCTCACCCTAACCCTCATCCTAACACTAACACTCACCCTCACCCCCACCTTCAGCCTAACCCTAACCCTATCCCTTATACTAACCCTAGCCCTCAACCTCACCCTCACCCTAAATTTAAACCTAACCCTAACCCTAAACTTCAAACTCACCCTCACCCTCACCATAACCCTAACCCTAACCCAAAATCTAACCCTAACCCTCAACCTAAACCTAACCCTCAATATCACACTAACCCTCAGCCTAACCCTACCCCTCACCCAAACCCTAACCCTAACCCTTACCCTCACCCTATCCCTAACCCTAACCCTCAACCTCACCTCTCCCTCACCCTCAGCCTAACCCTAACCCCAACCCTTATCCTAACCCTAAACCTCAACCTCACTGTCACACTAAACTTAAAATTAAACCTAACCCAAACCTTCAACCTCACCCTCACCCTCACCCTAACCCTAACCCAAACTTTAAACCTAACCGTCACCCTAACCCTAACGCTCACCTTCACTCTAACCCTCAGCCTAACACTAGGCCTCACCCTAAACCTAACCCTCACCCTCACCTCACCGTAACCCTAAACCTAACACTAAATCTAAACCTCACCATAACCCTCACCCTAACCCAAACCCTAAATCTCACCCTCACCCTTACACTGACCTTCACCCTAACACTTTCTCTCACCCTAAACCAAATCCTAACCCTAACCCTCAGACTAACCCTAACCCTCACCCTAAACCTAACCCTCACCCTCACCCTAACCCTACCCCTCTCCCTAACCGTCTCTGTAACCCTAACCCTAACACTAACCCTAACCCTAACATTACCCCTAACCCTCACCCTCACCCCCACCCTCACCCTCACCCTAACCCTAACCGTCACAGTAATCCTCACCCATACCCTAACCCTCACCCTCTCTTGAGCCCTCACCCTCACCTCACACTCACCCTCACGCTAAACATCACCCAAACCCTTACTCTCACCCTTAACCTACCCTTAACACTCATCCTTACTGTAACCCTCATCCTAACCTTAACACTAAGCCTAAACCTAATCCGCACCCTAACCCTCACCCTAACCTTAACCCTAATCCTAAACCTAAACCTCACCCTCATCCTAACCCTTACCCTTACCCTAACCCTAACCCTAACCCTCACATCAACCCTAACCCTCACCCTAAACCTAACCCAAGCCCTCACACTAAACCTCACCCTAACCCTAACCCTAACCCTAACCCTCACCCGAACCTTCACCCTCAGCCTAAACCTAACCTTACCCCTCACCCTAACGCTAACCGTAACCCTCACCCACATCCTAACCCTAACCCTCACCCGAACCCTCACCCTCAGCCTAACGCTCACCCTCACCCTAACTCTCACCCTCACCTTAGCCCTCAACCTAACCCTAACGCTATCCTTAACCCTCATCCTAATCCTAACCCTAACCCTACCCCTCACACTAACCCTAACCCTAACCATACCCTCTCTCTAACCCTCAGCCTAACCCTAACCCTAACTCTAAACATTGCCCTATCCCTAACCCTAACACTCAACCTCACCCTAAATGTAACCCTCACCCTAACCTTAACAATACCCCTCACCCTACCACTCGCTCTCACCCTAACCATAACCCTCACAATAACCCTATACTTCACCCTAAACCTAACCCTACCACTCACCCTAAGCTTCAACCTAACCCTCACGCTCACGCTAACCTTAACGCTAACCCTCACCCTCACCCTCATGCTAACCCTCAACCTAACCCTTTACCTTACCATAACCCTAAGCCTAAACCTCATAGTAACCCTAACCCTACCCCTACCCCTAAACCTAACTCTAACCCTTACCCTCACCCTAGCCCTCACCCTAACCCTAACCCTAACCCTAACCCTCACCAAAACCCTCAGTCTCACCCTAAAAATCACTGTAACCCTAATCCTCACCCTAACCCTAACACTCACCCTCAACCTCACCCTACCCCTACCCCTAACCCTCACCCTCACGCTCAGCCCAACCATAAACCTAACCCTAATCCTAAACCTAACCCTCACACTCACCGTCAGACTAACTCTCACCCTCACCCTAGCCCTCATGCTAACCCTAAACATAACCCTCCCCTCTCCCCCTTGGCCTAAACCTAATCCTAATCCTAACCCTAACCCTCAACCACACATTAATTCTTACCCTCACCCTAGCCCTCACCCGAAACCTAAACCTAACATTAACCCTCACCCTCACCCTCAGCCTAACCCTAAACCTAGCATTGATCCTAAGCTTAACCCTCACCCTCATGCTAACCATAACCCTATTCCTCACCCTAACCCTAACCCTCACCCTCACCCTAACACTAAACTTAACCCTAAACCTAACCCTCACTCTTACCCTAACCCTAACACTAACCCTAACCTTCACCCAAACCCTCAGCCTAACCCTTACCCACAACATAACCTTCACCATCTCCCGAACACTCACCCTCACCCTAACCCTCACCCTCACGGGAAACATCACCCTAACCCTAACCCTCACCCTAACCCTTACCCTCACCATAACCCTGAAAATAACCCTAAACCTAACCCTCACACAAACCCCAAAACTCACACTAACCCTAATCCTAAACCTTACCCTCACCCTAACCCTAACCCTAACCGTAACTTTCACAACAACCCTAACCCTCATCCGAACCCTACCCTACCCTCAACCTAACCCTCACCTTAACGCTAAAGCTAACTCTAACCCTCACATTAACACGAACGCTCACCCTAACCTATACCTACCCCTCACCGTCAGCCTACAACTAGCCCTAACCCTCACCATAACCCTAACCCTAAACCTAAACCTCACCCTAACCCTAAAAATACCCCTCACCCTAACCCTCACCCTAACGATAAACCTAACCCGAACCCTCAAAATAACCCTAACCCTCACCCTAACCTAACACTAACACTCAGCCAAACCCTAACACTAAACCTAACCATTGCTCCAACCCTAAATCTAACCCTCACCGTCACCCTAACCCTAAAACTCACCTTAACCATAACAATACCCCTCACCCTACCCCTCACCCTCACCCTAACCCTAATCCTCACAATAACCCTACCCCTCACCCGAAACCTAAACCTACCCCTCACCCTAACTTTCAACCTAAACCTCACCCTAACCCTAACGCTAACCCTAAACCTCACCCTCACCCTAACCCTCACCCAAACCCTTTACCTCACCCTAACCCTAACCCTAACCCACACAGTAACCCTAACCCTCACCCTAAACCTAACACTACCCCTCACCCTAACCTTCATCCTAACCCTAATTCTAACCCTTACCCTCACCCTAGCTCTCACCCTAACCCTAATCCTAACCCTAACACTCACCTAACCCTCATTCTCACCGTAAACATCATTGTAACCCTATTCCTCACCCTAACCCTAACCCTCACCCTCACCCTCAGCCTCACACTAACTCTCACGATCACCCTCCTCCTCAGCCTAACCGTAAACATAACCCTCCCCCTCCCCCTCAGCCTAAGCCTAACCCTAACCCTAATCCTAACCCTAACCCTCACCCTCACACGAAATCTTACCCTCACCCTAGCCCTCACACTCAGCCTAACCCTAACCCTAACATTGATCCTAAGCCTAACGCTCACCCTCACGCTAACCATAACCGTATCCCTCACCCTAACAATAACCATCACCCTCACACTAACCCTAAACTTAACCCTAACCCTAACCCTCACCCTAACCCAACCTTAACACTAACCCTATCTATCACCCTTACCCTCACGCTAAACTTCACCCTAACCCTTACCCACACCCTAAACTTCACCTTCTCCCGAATCCTCACGCTCACCCTAACCTTCACCCTCACGCGAAACATCACCCTAACCCTAACTTTCACCCTAACCCTTACCCTCACCCTAACCCTAACAATAACCCTAAACCTAACCCAAACAAAAACCCCAAACCTCACACTAACCCTAAACCTAAACCTTACCCTCACCCTAAACCTAACCGTAAACCATACCTTCACACAAACACTAACCCTATCCCTCAACCTAACCCTCACCCTAACGCTAATCCTAACCCTAACCCTCACAACTAACCCTAACCCTCACCCTAACCCTAACCCTAACCCTCAACGTCAGCCTACCACTAGCCCTAACCCTCACCATAACCCTAAACCTAACCCTCACACTAACCCTAAAAATACCACTCACCCTAACCCTCACCCTAACCCTAAACCTAACCCTAACACTCACAATAAACCTAACCCTCACCCTAACCCTAACCCTACCCCTCACCCTAACCCTCACCCTAACCCTAACACTAAACCTCACACTAAACCTAACACTTACACTAACCTTAACCTTCACACCAACCCTAACCCTCATCCTAACCCTAACCTACCACTCAACCTAACACTCACCCTAACACAAAACCTAACCCTAACACTCACACTAACCATAACCCTCACTCTACCCATAACCCTACCCCTCACCCTCATGCTACTACTAGCACTAACCCTCACCCTAACCCTAAACCTCACCGTAACCCTAAAAATACCCCTCACCCTAACCCTCAGCTTAACCCTAATGCTAACCCTAACAATCACCCTCACCCTAACCCTCAACCTAACCCTATACCTCACCCCTAACCCTGACCCTAACCCTGACAGTAAATATAACCCTTACCTTACCCCTAAACCTAACTCTAACGCTCAACCTTACCCTAGCCCTAACCCTCATCCTCACCCTCACCCTAACCCAAACGCTATACCTAAACTTCACCCTCAGCCTAACCCTAACCCTAACACTAATCCTACCCCTCACCCTCATCCTACCCCTAACCCTAACCCTAACGCTAACCCTCACACTAACCCTAACCCTCACACTAACCCTAAAAATACCCCTCAAACTAACCCTCACCCTAACCCTAAACCTAACCCTAACCCTCAAAATAACCCTAATCCTCACCCTAACCCTAACCCTACACCTCATGCAAACCCTAACCCTAACCCTCACCCTAACCCTAACGCTAACCCTAAAACTCACTCTAACCCTAACCCTCAACCTAACCTTATACCTCACCCAAACCCTAAACCTAACTCTCACCCTAACCCTAACTCTCACCCTAAACATCACCGTAACCCTAATCCTAACCCTAACCCTAACTCTCACCCTCACCCTCACCCTAACCCTAACCCTAACCCTAAACTTCTCCCTCAGCCTAACCCTAACCCTAACCCTAACCCTAAATCTAACCCTAACCCTCACACTCACACTCACCCTAAGCCTAAACCTAACCCTCACTCAAGTCCTAACCCTCACCTTGAACCTAACCCTAATGATCACCCTCATCCTAACACTAACCCTCATCCTAACCCTAACCCTACCACTCACCCTAACACTCACCCTAACCATAAACCTAAACCTCACACTAAACCTAACCCTCACCCTAACCCTAACCCTAGCCTTCACCCTAACCCTCACCCTAACCCTCACCCTCACCATCACCCTCAACCTCAGCCTAACCATAACCCTAACACTAATCCTAACCCTAACCCTCACCCTCAACATAACCGTCAACTCACCCTAACCCTCACCATCAACCTAACCCTCACCCACACCCTAAACCCGTCCCTTACCCTCATCCTCACCCTCAGCCTAACCCTAAACCTCATTGCCACCCTCACTCTAAACCTAAACCTAACCCTACGCCTCACCCTAACTCTCACCCTAACCCAAACCCTAACACTAACCCTCACCCATACGCTAAACCTAACCCTAACACTCAACCTCACCCTAAACCTCACCCTAAACCTCACCCACAACCTAACCCTCACCCTCACCCGCACCCGCAAACTCACCCTAACTCTCACCCTCACCCTAAACATCACCCAAATCCTAACCCTCACCCTAACCCTCACCCTAACACTAACCCTCACCCTCACCCTCACCCTCAGCCTAAACCTAACCCTAATCCTTATCCTAACCCTAACCCCCAACCTCACCCTCACCCTAAACTTAAAACTAAACCTAACCAAAACCTTCAACATCACCCTCACCCTCACCTAAACCTAACCCTAACCCTAACCCTAAACCTCACCTTCACCCTAACCCTTACCCTTCCCTTAACCCTAACCCTCACACCAACCCTAACCCGCACCCTAACCCTAACCATACCGCTCTCACTAAAACTCACCCTAACTCTAAACCTAACCCTAACCCTCACATTAAACCTAACACTTACCCTAAACCTAACCTTACCCCTCACCCTCACTCTAACCCTTAACCTAACCCTAAAGCTCACCCTAAACCTAACGATCACCAGATCCCTCACCCTCACCCTAAACCTCACCCTACCTTACCCCCCAACCGAACCCTATCCCTAACGCTAACCATAACCCTCACCCACACCCGAACCCTAACACTCACCCAAACCCTCACCCTCACCCTAAAGCTCACCCTCACACTATCACCCTCAGCCTAGCCCTCAACCTAACCCTAATCCTAACCCTACCCCTCACCCTAATCCTCACCCTAACAGTAACCCTCACACTAACCCTAACACTAACCCTCAGCCAAACCCTATCCCAAACCCTAACAATTGCCCTAAACCTAAACCTAAACCTCACCGTCACCCTAACCCTCACCCTAACCATAAAAATACTCCTCACCCTACCCCTCACCCTCACCCTAACCCTAACCCTCACAATAACCCTAACCCTCACACTAAACCTAACCCTACCCCTCAACCTAACCTTCAACCTAACGCTCACCCTAACCCTAACTCTAACCCTAACCCTCACCCTCACCCTAACCCTCAACCTAACCCTTTACCTCACCCTAACCCTAACCCTAACCCTAACCCTCACAGTAACCCTAACCCTCACCCTAAACCTAACCCTACCCCTCACCCTAACCTTCAACCTAACCCTCATCCTAACCCTAATTCTAATCCTTACCCTCACCCTAGCCCTCACCCTAACCCTAATCCTAATCCTAACCGTCACCTAACCCTCATTCTCACCCTAAACATCACCCTATTCCTCACCCTAACCCTAACACTCACCCTCACCCCTACCCTCACACTAACTCTCACCCTCACCCTCCTCCTCAGCCTAACCCTAAACATAACCCTCCTCCCTCACCCTCAGCCCAAGCCTAATCCTAACCCTAATCTTAACCCTAACCCTCACCCTCACACGAAATCTTACCCTCACCCTAGCCCTCACACTCAGCCTAACCCTAACCCTAACATTGAACCTAAGCTTAACGCTCACCCTCACGCTAACCATAACCGTATCCCTCACCCTAACAATAACCATCACCCTCACACTAACCCTAAACTTAACCCTAAACCTAACCCTCATCCTAACCCTAAGCCTAACACTAACCCTAACTCTCACCCTTACCCTCACCCTAAACTTCACACTAACCCTTACAGACACCCTAACCTTCACCCTCTACTGAACCCTCACCCTCACCCTAACACTCACCCTCACGCGAAACATCACCCTAACCCTAACTTTCACCCTAACCCTTACCCTCACCCTGACCCTAACAATAACCCTAAACCTAACCCAAACACAAACCCCAAACCTCACACTAACCCTAAACCTAAACCTTACCTTCCCCCTAAACCTAACCGTAAACCAAACCTTCACACAAACACTAACCCTCACCCTAACCCTACCCTATCCCTCAACCTAACCCTCACCCTAACGCTAAACATAACCCTAACCCTCACACTAACCCTAACCCTCACCCTAACCCTAACCCTACCCCTCAACGTCAGCCTACCACTAGCCCTAACCCTCACCCTAACCCTAAAAATACCCCTCACCCTAAGCCTCACCCTAACGCTAAACCTAACCCTAACACTCACAATAAACCTAACCCTCACCCTAACCCTAACCCTACCCCTCACCCTAACTCTCACCCTAACCCTAACACAAAACCTCACACTAAACCTAACACTTACCCTAACCCTAACCTTCACACCAACCCGAACCCTCATCCTAACCCTAACCTACCACTCAACCTAACACTCACCCTAAAGCAAAACCTAACCCTAACCCTCACACTAATCATAACCCTCACCCTAACCCTAACCCTACCCCTCAACCCTCACGCTACTACTAGCACTAACCCTCCCCCTAACCCTAACCCTCACCCTAACCCTAAAAATACTCCTCACCCTAACACTCACCTTAACCCTAACGCTAACCCTAACCCTCACCCTCACCCTATCCCTCAACCTAACCCTATACCTCACCCTAACCCTGGCCCTAACCCTGACAGTAAACCTAACCCTAACCCTAACCCTAAACCTAACTCTAACGCTCAACCTTACCCTAGCCCTAACCCTCACCCTAACCCTAACGCTATACTTAAACCTCACCCTCAGCCTAATCCTTACCTAACCCTAATCCTAACCCTCACCCTCAACCTACCCCTAACCCTAACACTCAACCTAACCCTCACAATAACCCTAATCCTCACACTAACCCTAAAAATACCCCTCAACCTAAACCTCACCCTAAACCTAAACCTAACCCTAACCCTAACTCTCACCCTAAACATCACCGTAACCCTAATCCTCACTCTAACCCTAACTCTCACCCTAACCCTCACCCTAACCCTAACCCTAACCCTTAACTTCTCCCTCAGCCTAACCCTAACCCTAAACCTAACCTTAAACCTAATCCTAACCCTCACACTCACACTCACCCTAAGCCTAACCCTAACCCTCACCCTAGCCCTAAACCTAACCCTAACACTCACAATAAACATAATCCTCAACCTAACCCTAACCCTACCCCTCAGCCTATTCCTCACCCTAACCCTAACACTAAGCCAAACCCTAACGCTATCAGTAATGCTAAAACTAACCCTACTCCTAAACCTAACTCTAACCTTCACCCTTACCATAGCCCTAACCCACATCCTCACCATCACCCTCACCCTAAACCTAAACCTCACCCTCAACCTAACCCTAACCCTAACCCTAACCCTACCCCTCACCCTCTCCCTACCCCTAACCTAAACCTGACCCTGACCCTCAAAATAAGCCTAAACCTCACCCTAACCCTAAAAATACCCCTCACCCTAATCCTCACCCTATCCCTAAACCTAACCCTAAACCTCACAATAACCCTAATCCTCACCCTAAACCTAACCCTGCCCCTCACCCTAACCCTGACTCTAACCCTTACCCTAACCCTAACGCTAACCATAACCCTCACCCTAAACCTAACCCTTAACCTAAACCTAGCCCTCACCCTAACACTAACCCTAACCCTTACGCTAACACTCAGTCTCACTTTAAATATCACCGTAACCCTAATCCTCACCCTAACCCTAACCCTTACCCTCACCCTCACCCTAACCCTAACCCTAATCTTAACCCTCACCCTCAGCCTAAACCTAACCCGAACCCTAACCCTAAACCTAACTCTAACCCTCAACCTCACCCTCAAAATTACCCTAAGGCTAACCCTAACCCTCACACTCACACTGACACTAAACCTAACCCTCACCCAAGCCCTAACCTTCACCTGGAACCTAAGCCTAATCCTCACTCTCACTCTAACCCTAACCCTCACCTTATCCCAAACCCTACCCCTCACCCTAACCCTAACACTAAACCTCAAACTAAAACTAACCCTTACCCTCACCCTAACCTTCACACCAATCCTAACCGTCACCATAACCCTAACCTACCCCTCAACCTAACCCTCACCCTAACGCAAAACCTAACACTAACCCTCACACTAACCATAACCCTCACCCTAACTCTAACACTACCCCTCACCCTCACGCTACCACTAGCCCTAACCTTCACCCTAACCCTAAAAATACCACTCACCCTAACCCTCACCTTAACTCTAACGCTAACCGTAAACCTCACCCTCACCCTAACCCTCAACCTAACCCTATACCTCACCCTAACCCTATCCCTAACTCTGACAGTAAACCTAACCCTAACCGTACCCCGAAACCTAACTCTAACCCTAAACCTTACCCTAGCCCTAACCCTCACCCTCACCCTCACCCTAACCCTAACGCTATACCTAAACCTCACCCTCAGCCTAACCCTAACCCCAACCTTAACCCTAATCCTACCCCTCACCCTCATCCTGCCCCTAACACTAAACATAAAACTATCCCTCAAAATAACCCTAACACTCACACTAACCCTAAAAATACTCCTCACCCTAACCCTCTCCCTAACCCTAACCCTAACCCTAACCCTCAGAAGAACCCTAATCCTCACCCTAACCCTAGCCCTACACCTCATGCAAACCCTCACCCTAACACTCACCCTAAACCTAACCCTCAACCTAACCTTATACCTCACCCTAACCCTAACCCTAACCCTCACCCTAACCATCATTCTCACCCTAAAAATCAGCGTAACCCTAATCCTCACTCTAAACCTAACCCTCACCCTCACCCTCACCCTAACCCTAAACCTAACCCTAAACACCTCCCTCAGACTAACCCTAAACCTAATCCTACCCATAACCCTAACCCTAACCCTCACCCTCACACTCACATTCACCCTAACCCTAAACCTAACCTTCACCCAAGTCCTAACCCTCACCTGGAACCTAATCCTCACACTCACCCTCATCCTAACCCTAACACTCATCCTAACCCTAACCCTACCACTCACCCTAACCCTCACCCTAACCCTAACACTAAACCTCACACTAAACCTAACCCTCACCCTAATCCTAAACCTAGCCCTCATCCTAACCCTCACCCTAACACTCATCCTCACGCTAAACATCACCCTAACCCTAACTCTCACCCTAAGCCTAACCCTAACACTCACCCTTACCCTAACCCTCATCCTAACCTTAACCCTTACCCTAAACCTAACCCACACCCTAACCCTCACCCTATCCCTAAGCCTAACCCTAACAACCACACTTAACATAACCCTTACCCTTAACCTAACCCTAGCCCTAACCCTGACACCAACCCTAACCCTCACTCTAACCCTAACCCTACCCCTCACACTAAAACTCACCCTAACCCTAACACTAACCCTAACCCTCACATTAACCTTAACACTGACCCTAAACCTAACCTTACCCCTCAATCTCACCCTAACACTAACCCTAACCCTAACACTCACCCTAAACCTAACCCTCACCAGATAACTCACCCTCACCCTAAACCTCACCCTACCTTACCCCTCCACCTAATCCTCACCCTAACGCTAACTGTAACCCTCACCCACACCCGAACCCTAACACTCACCCGCACCCTCACCCTCACCCTAAAGGGCACCCTCACCCTCACCCTAAAGCGCACCCTCACCCGAACTCTCACCCGCAGCCTAGTCCTCAACCTAACTCTAACGCTAACCCTAACCTTCATCCTAACCCTACCCTAACCGTAACCCTCACATTAACCCTAAACCTAACCCTCAGCCAAACCCTAACCCTAACCCTAACCAATGCCCTAACCCTAAACCTAACCCTCACCATCACCCTAACCCTTAAACTCACCCTAACCATAACAATACCCCTCACCCTACCCCTCACCCTAACCCTAACCCTAACCCTCACAATAATCCTAACCCTCATCCTAAATCTAACACTACCCCTCACCCTAACATTCAACCTAACCCTCACCCTAACCATAACGCTAACCCTAACCCTCACCCTCCCTTTCACCCTAACCCTCAACCTAACCCTTTACCTCACCCTAAGCCTAACCCTACCCCTAACCCTCACATTAACCCTAACCCTCACGCTAAACCTAAGCCTACCTCTCACCCTAACCTTCAACTTAACCGTCACCCTAACCCTAACTCTAACCCTAACCCTCACCCTAACCCTCACTCTCATCCTAACCTTTACTGTAACCCTAATTCTCACCCTAGCCTAACCCTCAACCTCACCCTCACCCTAACCCTAACCCTAACACTCACTGTCCTCCTAAGCCTAACCCTAAACCTAACCCTAATCTTAAACCTAACCCTCACCCTCACACTAACTCTCACCCTCACCCTAACCCTCACGCTAACCCTAAACTTAACCCTCCCCCTTCCCCTCAGCCTAAACCTAACCCTAACTCTAATCCTAACCCTAACCCTCATCCTCACGCTAAAACTTACCCTCACCCTAGCCCTCACACTAACACTAAACCTAACCCTACCCCTCACCTTCACCCTCACCCTCAGCCTAACCCTAAACCTAGCATTGATCCTAAGCCTAACCCTCACCCTCATGCTAACCCTAACCTTATACCTCACCCTAACCCTAACCCTCACCCTCACCATAACCCTAAACTTAACCTTAACCCTAACCCTCAACCAAACTCTAACCCTAACACTAACCCTAATCCTCACACTAACCCTAACCCTAACCCTTGCCCAAACCCAAGCCTTCACCTTCTCCCGAACCCTCACCCTCACCCTAACCCTCACCCTCTCGCAAAACATCGCCCTAACCCTAACCCTCACTCTAACCCTTACCCTGACCCTAACCTTTACAATAACCCTAACCCTAACCCTCACACAAACCCCAAACCTCAGAGTAACCCTAACCCTACAGCTAACCCTCACCCTAAACCTCACCCTAACCCTAAACCTCACACTAAACCTAACAATTACACTAACCCTAACCTTCACACCAACCCTAACCCTCATCCTAACCCTAACCTACCACTCAACCTAACACTTACCCTAACACAAAACCTAACCCTAACCCTCACACTAACCATAACCCTCACCATAACCCTCACCCTAACCCACACCCTCTCACTACCACTAGCCCTAACCTTCACCCTATCCTTAACCCTAACCCTAAAAATACACCTCACCCTAACCCTCACCTTAACCCTAACGCTAACCCTAACCCTCACCCTCACCCTAACCCTCAACCTAACCCTATACCTCACCCTAACCCTAACCCTTACCCTGACAGTAAACCTAACACTGACCCTACCCCTAAACCTAATTCTAAGAATAAACCTTACCCTAGCCCTAAACCTCACCCTCACCCTCACCCTAACCCTAACGCTATACCTAAACCTCACCCTCAGCCTAACCCTAACCATTACCCTAACCCTAATCCTACCCCTCACCCTCATCCTACCCCTAACCCTAAACCTAACCCTATCCCTCACAATAACCCTAACCCTCACACTAACCCTAAAAAGACCCCTCACCCTAACCCTCTCCCTAACCCTAAACGTAACCCTAACGCTCACAATAACCTAATCCTCACCCTAACCCTAACCCTACACCTCATGCAAACCCTCACCCTAACCATCACCCTAACCCTAACACTAACCCTAACACTCACCCAATCCCTAACCCTCAACCTAACCTAATACCTCAACCTAACCCTAACCCTAACCCTCACTCTCACCCTAAACACCATAACCCTAATACTCACCCTAAACCTAACTCTCACCCTCACCCTCACCCTAACACTAACCCTAACCCTAAACCTAACCCTAACCCTCACACTCACACTCACCCTAACCCGAAACCTAACCCTCACCCAAATCCTAACCCTCACCTGGAACCTAACCCTAATGATCACCCTCATCCGAACCCTAACCCTCATCCTAACCCTAACCCTAACACTCACCCTAACCCTCTCCCAAACCTAACACTAAACCTCACACTAAACCTAACCCTCACACTAACCCTAACCCTAGCACTCACCGTAACCCTCACCCTAACACTCATCCTCACGCTAAACATCACCCTAACCCTAACTCTCACCCTAAGCCTAACCCTAACACTCACCCTTAGCCTAACCCTCATCCTAACCTTAACCCTAACCCTAAACGTATCCTGCACCCTAACCCTAATCCTAACCCTAACCCTAACCCTAAACCTCACCCTAAGCCTAACCCTAACACTCACACTTAACATAACCCTTACCCTTACCCTAAACCTAACACTAACCCTCACACCAACCCTAACCCTCACCCTAACCCTAAACCTACCCCTCACACTAAACCTCACCCTAACCCTAACACTAACCCTAACACTCACATTAACCCTAACACTCACCCTAAACCTAACCTTAACCTTCACCCTCACCCTAACCCTAACCCTAACCCTAACGCTCACCCTAAACCTAACCCTCACCAGATATCTCACCCTCACCCTAAACCTCACCCTACCCTACCCCTCAACATAACCCTCACCCTAACGCTAACCGTAACCCTCACACACACCCGAACCCTAACACTCACCCGAACCTCACGCTCACCCTAAAGCTCACCCTCAACCGAACTCTCACCCTCAACCGAACTCTCACCCTCAGACTAGCCCTCAACCTAATCCTAACGCTGACCCTAAACCTAACGCTAACCCTAACCCTAACAGTAACCCCACACTAACCCTAAACCTAACCCTCAGCCAAACCTTAACCCTAACCCTAACCATTACACTAACCCTTAAACCTAACCCTCACCATCACGCTAACCATTACTCTAACCATAACCATAACAATACCACTCACCCTACCCCTCACCCTCACCCTAACCCTAACCCTCACAATAACCCTAACCCTCACCCTAAACCTAACACTACCCCTCACCCTAACCTTCAACCTATCCCTCAACCTAACCCTAACGCTAACCCTAACCCTCACCCTCACCCTCATCCAAACCCTCAACATAACCCTTTACCTCACCCTAACCTTAACCCTACCCCTAGCCCTCACAGTAACCCTAACCCTCACCCTAAACCTAACCCTACCCCTCACCCTAACCTTCAAATTAACCCTCACCCTAACCCTAATTCTAACCCTTACCCTCACCCTAGCCCTCACTCTAACCCTATTCCTAACCCTAAACCTCACACTAACACTCACTCTGACCCTAAACATCACTGTAACCCTAATCCTCAACCTGACCCTAACCCTCACCCTCACCCTACTCCTAACCCTAACCCTCACCCTCCTCCTAAGCCTAACCCTAAACCTCACCCTAATCCTAAACCTAACCCTCACCCTCACACTAACTCTCACCCTCACCCTAGCCCTCACCATAACCCTAAACATAACCCTCTCCACTTCCCCCTCAGCCTAACCCTAATCCTAACCCTAATCCTAACCCTAACTCTCACCCTCTCACTAACTCTTACCCTCACCCTAGCCCTCACCCTAACCCTAAACCTAACCCTAACCCTCACCCTCAGCCTAACCCTAAACCTAGCATTGATCCTAAGCCTAACCGTCACCCTCATACTTACCCTAACCTTATACCTCACCCTAACCCTAACCCTCACCCTCACCCTAACCCTAAACTTAACCTTAATCCTAACCCTCACCCTAACCCTAACCCTAACACTAACCCTAATCCTCACACTAACCCTCAGCCTAACCCTTACCCACACCCAAACCTTCACCCTCTCCCTAACACTCAGCCTCACCCTAACCCTCACCCTCAAGCGAAACATCACCCTAACCCTAACCCTCACCCTAACCCTTACCCTCACCCAAACCTTAACAATAACCCTAACCCTAACCCTCACAAAAACCCCAAACCTCAGAGTAACCCTAACCCTATACCGAACCCTCACCCTAACACTCAACCTAAACCTAAACCTCAACCTAACCCTAACGCTAAACCTAACCCTAACCCTCACACTAACCCTAACCCTAACCGTAACCCTAAAAATACCCGACACCCTAACCCTCATCCTAACCCTCAACCTAACCCTAACCCTCACAATAACCCTAACCCTCACCCTAACCCTAACCCTAACCCTCACCCTAACCCTAACACTAACCCTCACCCTAGCCCTCACCCTAATCCTTACCCTAACCCTCACCCTCATCCTCAACCTCAGCCTAACCATAACCCTAACACTAATCCTAACCCTACCCCTCACATTCACCCTACTCCTAACCCTCACCCTAGCACTCACCCTAAGCCTCACTGTAAAACTAACCCTCACCCTCATCCTCACCCTCAGCCTAACCCTCACCCTAACACTAATCCTTACCCTAACCCTCAACCTCACCCTCATCCTAACCCTAACCCTAACCCCAACCCTCACCCTCGCCCTCACCCTTACCCTCACCCTAACCCTAACCCTCACCATCGACCTAACCCTAACCCTCACCCTAAACATCACCCTAAACCTAACACTAACCCTAACCCTCACCCTCACCCTAAACCTAGCCCTCACCCTGTCATCCTCACGCTAAACATCACCCTAACCCTAACTCTCACCCTAAGCCTAACCCTAACACTAACCCTTACCCTAACTTTCATCCTAAGCTTAAACCTAACCCTCACACTAACCCTCACCCTAACCCTAAACCTAACCCTAAAACTCACTCACATCCTAACCCTTACTCTTACCCTAACCCTAACCCTAACCCTCACACCAAACCTAAACCTCACCCTAACCCTAACTCTACCCCTTACACTAAACCTCACCCTAACCATGCACTAACCCTAACCCAAATGCTCACCCTAAACCTAACCCTCAACAGATCCCTCAACCTCACCCTAACCCTTACCCTACCCTACCCCTCAACCTAACCCTCACCCTAAAGCTAACTGTAACCCATACCCACACCCGAACCCTAACACTCACCCGAAACCTCACCCTCACCCTAAAGCTCACCTCACCCGAACTCTCACCCTCAGCCTAGCCCTCAACCTAACCCTAATGCTAACCCTAACCCTAACGCTAACCCTAACCATAAACGTAACCCTTCACTAAACCTAAACCTAACCCTCAGCCAAACCCTAACCCTAAACTTAACCATTGCCCTAACCCTAACCCTAACCCTCACCATCACCCTAAACCTTATTCTCACCCTAACCATAACAATACCCCTCAACCTACCCCTCACCCTCACCCTAACCCTAACCCTCACAATAACCCTAACCCTCACCCTAAACCTAACACTAACCCTCACCCTAAACTTCAACCTAACCCTCACCCTAACCATAACGCTAACCCTAACCCTCACCCTTAACGTAACCCTACCCCTCACCCTAACCTTCAAATTAACCCTCACCCTAACCCTAACTCTAACCCTTACCCTCACCCTAGCCCTCACCCTAACCCTATTCCTAACCCTAACCCTCGCGCTAACACTCACTCTCACCCGAAACATCACTGTAACTCTATTCCTCACCCTAACACTAACCCTCACCCTCACCCTACCCCAAACCCTAACACTCACCGTCCTCCTAAGCCTAACACTAAACCTAACCCTAATCCTAAACCTAACCTTCACCCTCACCCTAACTCTCACTCTCACCCTAGCCCTCACCCTAACCCTAAACATAACCCTCTCCCCTTCCCCCTCAGCCTAACCCTAACCCTAACCCTAATCCTAACCCTAACCCTCACACTCACATTCACTCTTATCCTCACCCTAGCCCTCACCCTAACCCTAAACCTAACCCTAACCCTCACCCTCACCCTCACCCTCAGCCTAACCCTAAACTTAGGATTGATCCTAAGCCTAACCCTCACCCTCATGCTAACTCTAACCTTATACCTCACCCTAACCCTAACCCTCACCCTCACCCTAACCCTAAACTTAACCTTAACCCTAACACTCATCCTAACCGTAACCCTAACACTAACCCTAATCCTCACACTAACCCTAACCGTAACCCTTACCCACACCCAAACCTTCACTCTCTCCCGAACCCTCAACTTCACCCTAAACCTCACCCTCACGCGAAACATCACCCTAACTCTAACCTTCACCCTAACCCTTACCCTCACCCTAACCCTAACAGTAACCCTAATCCTAACCCAAACACAAATCCCAAACCTCACACTAACCCTAGCCCTAAACCTAAACCTAACCTTCACACCAACACTAACCTTCGCCCTAACCCTACCCTACCCTTCACCCTAACCCTCACCCTAACAATAAACCTAACACTAACCCTCACGCTAACCCCAACCCTCACCCTAACCCGAACCCTACCCCTCAAACTAACCCTCACCTTAACCCTCACACTAAACCTCACACTAATCCTAACCCTCACCCTAACCCTAAAAATACCCCTCACCCTAATCCTCACCCTATCTCTAAACCTAACCCTAACCCTCACAATAAACCTAACCCTGAACCTAACCCTAACCTTACCCCTCACCCTAACCCTCACCTTAACCCTAACATTAACCCAAACCATCACGCTCACCCTAACCCTCAACCTAAACCAATACCTCACCCTAACCCTAAACCTAACACTGACAGTAACCCGAATCCTAACCCTACCACTAAACCTAAATCTAATCCTCAACCTTACACTAGCCCTAAACTTAACTCTCACCCTAACCTTCACGCTCACCTTAACCCTAACCCTGAACCTAACCATCAACCTAAACCTCACCCTAACACTCACCTTCACCCTCACCCTCACCCTAAACCTAACCCTCACCCTCAGCTTAACCCTAACCGTAACCCTACCCCTCAACCTCACCTTAACCGTAACCCTAAACCTAACCCTAACCCTCACAATAAGCCGAAACCATACCCTAACCCTAAAAATACCCCTCACACTCAACCTCACCCTAAACCTAAACCTAATCCTAACCTTCACAATAACCCTAATCCTCACCCTAAACCTAACCCTGACCCTAACCAGCACCCTAACCCTAACGCTATCCCTAACCCTCACCCTAACCCTAACCCACAACCTAAGCCTAGCCCTCACCCTAATCTTATCCCTAACCCTCATGCTAACCCTCATTCTCACCCTAAACATCACGGTCAACCTAATCCTCAACCTAACCCTAACTCTCAGCCTCACCCTCAACCTAACCCTAACCCTAACCATAACCCTCACCCTCAGCCTAACCCTAACCCTAACCATAACGCTAAACATAACCCTAACCCTCACCCTCACCCTCACACTAAACCTAACGCTAACCCTAAACCTCACACTTACCCTAAACCTAAACCTCACTCAAGCCCTAACCCTCACCTGGAACCTAACCCTAAACCTCACCGTCATTTGAACCCTAACACTCATCCTAACCCTAACCCTACCGCTCACGCTAAACCTCACCCTAACCCTAACACTAAACCTCACACTAATCCTAACCCTCACCCTAACCCTAACCCTGGCCCTCACACTAAACCTCACCCTAACAACCACACTCATCCTCAACCTCAGCCTAACCATAACCCTAAAACTAATCCTAAACTTACCCCTCACCCTCACCTTACCCCTCACCCTCACCCTACAACTCACCCTAAGCCTCACCCTAAAACTGACACTTACCCTCATCCTCACCCTCAGATTAACCCTTACCCTATCCCTAATCCTAACCCTCACCCTCAGCCTAACCCTAACCCTAACCCTAACCCTCACTTTCACCCAAACCGTAACCCTAAACCTAACCTTAACCCTCACAATAAGCCTAAACCTCACCCTAACCCTAAAAATACACCTCACCCTAACCCTAAACCAAACCCTAACCTTCACCATAACCCTAATCCTCACCGTAAACCTAACCCTACCCCTAAACCTAACCATGACACTAACCTTCACCCTAACCCTAACGCTAACCCTAACACTCACCCTAACCGTAACCCTCAACCTAACCCTAGCCCTCACCCTAACCTTATCCTTAAACCTCACGCTAAACCTCACTCTCACCCTAAACATCACCGTAAACCTAATCCTCAACCTAACCCTAACCCTCACCCTCACCCTACCCCTACCCCTATCCCTAACCCTAACCCTCACCCTCAGCCTAACCCTAACCCTAACCCTAACCCTAAACCTAACCCTAACCCTCAACCTCACCCTCACACTAACCGTAACGCTAACCCTAAGCCTCACACTCACACTCACCCTAAACCTAACCCTCACCCAAGCCCTAACCCTCACCTGGAACCTAACCCTAACCCTCACCCTCATCCTAACCCTAACCCTCATCCTATCCCTAATCCTACCCCTCACCCTAACCCTCACCCTAACTCTAACACTAAAACTCACACTAAACCTAACCCTCACCCTAACCCTAACCCTGGCCCTCACCCTAACCTCATCCTAACACTTACCCTCAGCCTCAACATCAGCCTAACCATAACCCTAAAACTAATCCAAACCCTACCCCTCACCCTCACCCTACCCCTCACCCTCACCCTACAACTCACCCTAAGCCTCACCCTAAAACTAACCCTCACCATCATCCTCAACCTCAGCCTAACCCTCACCCTCACCCTAACCCTAACCCTAACCCTAACCCTCAACCTAACCCTCATCCTATTACTAGCCCTAACCCCAACCCTCACCCTCGCCCTCACCTACACCATCACCCTAACCCTAAACCTCACCCTCGACCTAAACCTAAACCTCACCCAAAACATCACCATAACACTAACCCTAATCCTAAACGTAACCCTCACCCTAACCCTAACCCTAAAACTCACACTAACCCTAACCTTCACCCTAAACCTCACCCTCACCCAAAACATCACCCTAACACTAACCCTCACCCTAACCCAAACACTCACCCTAACACTAACCCTCATGTGCACCCTCAACCTAACACCCTCACCCTAGCACTCACCCTAACTCTAAGCCTACCCCTCACCCTAACCCTAATCCTCACCCTAACCCTAACCCTCATCTCACCAACACCCTAATCCTCAGCCTAACCCTAACCCTAACATTAACCCTAACCCTCACCCTAACCCTAACACAAGACCTACACCTCTACCTATCCCTCAACCTCACCCTAACCCTAAACCTTTACCTCACCCTAACGTTAACCCTAACCATCACCCTCACCCTGACCCTCACCTCACCCTAAATTTCACCGTCACCCTAATCCTGACCAACACCCTATACCTCTGCTTCTCCCTCACCCTCATCCTCACCCTCAGCCTAACCCTAATCCTAAACCTAACCATCATCCCCACACTCACCCTAATCCTAAACCTAACCCTATGCCTCACCCTAAACTTCACCCTAACCCTAACCCTAACCCTAACCCTCACCCTTACCCTAAACCTAACCCTAACACTCAAACTCACCCTAAACCTCACCCTAAACCTAACCCTCAACCTCAACCTAACACTCAACCTCACCCTAAGCATCACCCAAACACTAACCCTCACCCTAACCCTCACCCTAACACTAACCCTAACCCTCACAATAACACTAACCATCACCCTAACCCTACCGCTACCCCTTATCCTAAACCTCACCCTCACACTCAGCCTAACCCTCAACCTAACCATATACCTCAACCTAACCCTAACCCTAACCATGACAGTAAGCATAACCTTAACCTTACCCCTAAACCTAACTCTAACTCTCACACTTACCCTAGCCCTAACCTTCACCCTCACCCTCACACTCACCCTAACCCTAACCCTAACCCTAACACTAACCCTAACCCTCACCCTAAACCTAAAAATACCCCTCACCCTAACCCTCACCCTAACCCTAAACCTAACACTAACTCTAACAATAACCCTAACCCTCACCCTCATCCTAACCCTAACCCTCATCCTAACCCTACACTACCCCTCAACCTAAACCTCAACCTAACGCTAACACTAAACCTCACACTAAACCTAACCCTCACCCTAACCCTAACCCTAACTCTAGCCCTCACCCTAACGCTCACCCTCACCCTCAACCTCAGCCTAACGATAACACTAACACTAATCCTAATCCTATCCCTCACCCTCACCCTACCCCTCACGCTCACCCTAGCCCTCACCCTAAGCCTCACCCTAAAACTAACACGCACCCTCATCCTGACCCTCAGCCTAACCCTCACAATAAACCTAATACTAACCCTAACCCTAACCCTGACAGTAACCCTACCCCGAACCCTACCCCTAAACCTAACTCTAACCCTCACCCTTACCCTAGCCCTAACCCTCACCCTCACCTTCACCCTCACCCTATCCCTAACCCTCACCCTCGACCTAACCCTAACTCTCACCATAAACCTCACCCTAATCCTAACCCTAACCCTAATGCTAAACCTCACCCTAATCCTAACCCTAACCCTAATGCTAACCCTCACCCTAACCCTACCCCTAAACCTCACACTAACCCAACCCTCACCCTAACCCTGACCCTAGCCCTCACCCTAACCTGAAATATCACTCTAACACTAACCCTCACCCTAACTCTAACCCTCACCCTCACCCTAACCCTAACCCTAAACCTCACACTAACCCTAACCCTAGTCCTCACCCTAAACCTCACCATAACCCTCACCCTCACCCTAAACATCACCAATACACTAACCCTCACCCTCATACTAACCCTAACCTCCACTAACACTCAGCCTAACCCTAACCCTAACCCTAACCATTGCCCTAAACCTAACCCTAACCTTCAACCTCACCCTCACCCTAACCCTAACCCTCACCCTAAACCTAACAATACTCCTCACCCTACCCCTCACCCTCAACCTAACCCTAACCCTCACAATAACCCTAACCCTCACCCTAACCATAACCCTACTCCTCACCATAACCTTCAACCTAAGCCTCACCCTAACCCTAACGCTAACCCTAACTCTCAGCCTCACCCTCACCCTCAACCTAACCCTTTACATCACCCTAACCCTAACCCTCACAGTGACCCTAACCGTAACCCTACCCCTAACCCTAACTCTAACCCTTTCCCTCACCATAAACCTAACAATAACCGTAACCCTAACCCTAACACAAACCCCAAACCTCACACTAACCCTAACCCTAAACGTACCCTCACCCTAACCCTGACCCTAACCATAACCTTCACACCAACCCTAACCCTCACCCTAACCCTACCCTACCCCTCAACCTAAGCCTCACCCTAATGCTAAACCTAACCCTACCCCTCACAGTTACCCGCACCCTCACCCTAACCCTAACCCTACCCCTCACCCTCACCCTACCACTAGCCCTAAACCTCACTCTAACCTAACCCTAACCCTAACACTCACCCTAATCCTAAAAATACCCTTCACCCTAACCCTCACCCTAACCCTAACCTAACCCTAACCGTCACAATAACCCTAAGCCTCACCATCACCCTAACCCTACCACTCACCCAACGCCTCACTCTAACCCTAACCCTAACCCTAACCCTAACCCTAACACTAACCCTAACCCGAACCCGAACCTGAACCCTCAACCTAACCCTATACCTCACCCTAACCCTAACCCTAAACCTGACAGTAACCCTAAACCTAACCCTACCCCTAAACCTAACTCTCACCTGTACCCTTATCCTAGACATAATCCTCAACCTCAACCTCATCCTAAGCCTAACCCTAACCCTAACCCTCACCCTCAGCCTAACCCTAACCCTAAACCTAACCCTAACCCTATGCCTCACCCTCACCGTACCCCTAACAGTAAACCTAACCCTAACCCTCACAATAACCCTATCCCTCACCCTAATGCTAAAAATACCCCTCACCATAAGCCTCACCCTAACACTAAACCTAACCCTAACCCTAACCCTAACCCTCACCCTAACCCTCACACTAACCCTCAACCTAACCCTAAAACTCAAACTAACCCTAGTCCTCACCCTAATCCTAACCCTAACCCTAACCCTCACCCTAACCCTCACTCTCACCCGAAACATCACCATAAACCCAATCCTCACCCTAACCCTAACCCTCACCCTCACCCTCACCCTAACCCTAACCCTAACCCTAACTCTCAACCTCAGCCTAACCCTAACCCTAACACTAAGCTTAAACCTAACCCTAACCCTCAACCTCACCCTCACACTAACCCTATCGCTAACCCTAAACCTGACACTCACACTCACCCTAACCCTAAACTTAACCTTCACCCAAGCCCTAATCCTTACCTGGAACCTAACCCTAACACTCACCCTCACCCTAACCCTAACCCTCATCCTAATCCTAAACCTACCCCTCACCCTGATCCTCACCATAACACGAACACTAAACCTCACACTAAAACTAACCCTCACCCTAACCCTAAACCTAACCCTAAAAATACCCGTCACCCTAACCCTCACCCTAATCCTCAACCTAACCCTTACCCTCACAATAACCCTAACCCTCACCCTAACCCTAACCCTACCCCTCACCCTAACCCTAACACTAACCCTCACCCTAGCCCTCACCCTAATCCTTACCCTAACCCTCACCCTCACCCTCAACCTCAGCCTAACCATAACACTAACACTAATCCTAACCCTACACCTCATATTCACCCTACTCCTCACCCTCACCCTAGCACTCACCCTAAGCCTCACCCTAAAACTAACCCTCACCCTCATCCTCAACCTCAGCCTAACCCCCACCCTAACTCTAATCCTAACCCTAACCCTCAACCTCACCCCCATCCTAACGCTAACCCTAATCCCAACACTCACCCTCGCCCTCACCCTCACCCTCACCCTAACCCTAACACTCACCATCGACATAACCCTAACCCTCACCCTAAATATCACCCTAAACCTAACACTAACCCTAATCCTCACCCTAACCCTAAACCTAGCCCTCACCCTAACCCTCAACCTAACACTCATCCTCACGCTAAACATAACCCTAACCCTAACTCTCACCCTAACACTCACCCTTACCCTAACTCTCATCCTAAACTTAACCCTAACCCTAAACCTAACCTTCACACTAACCCTCACCCTAACCCTAACCCTAACCCTAAACCTCACCCTCATCCTAACCCTTACCCTTACCCTAACCCTAACTCTAACCCTCAGACCACCCCTAACCCTCACCCTAACCCTAACCCTACCCCTCACACTAAACCTCACCCTAACCATACATTAACCCTAACCCTCACATTAACCCTAACACTCAACCTAAACCTAACCTTACCGCTCACCCTCACCCTCACCCTAACCCTAACGCTCACCCTAAACCTAACCATCACCAGATCCCTCACCCTCACCCTAACCCTCACCCTAAGCTACCCCTCAACCTAAGCCTCACCCTAACGCTAACTGTAACCTTAACCCACACCCGAACCCTAACACTAACCCGAACCCTCACCCTCACCCTAAAGCTCACCCTCACCCGAATTCTCACCCTCAGCCTAGCCCTCAACGTAACCATAACGCTAAACCTAACCCTCACCCTAACCCTAACTCTAACCGTAACCTTCACTCTAACCCTAAACCTCACCCTCAGCCAAACCCTAACCCTAACGCTAACCATTGCCCTAACCCTAACTCTAACCCTCACCATCGCCCTAACCCTTACTCTCAACTTAACCATAACAATACCCCTCACCCTACCCCTCACCCTCACCCTAACCCTAACCCTCACAATAACCCTAACCCTCACCCTAAACCTAACACTACCCCTCACCCTAACCTTCAACATATCCCTCACCCTAACCCTAAGGCTAAAACTAACCCTCACCCTCAACCTCACCCTAAACCTCAACCTATCCCTTTACCTCACCCTTGCCCTAACCCTACCCCTAACGCTCACAGTAATCCTAACCCTCACCCTAAACCTAACCTTACCCCTCACCCTAACCTTCAACCTAACCCTCACCCTAATCCTAACTCTAACTCTTACCCTCACCCTAGCTCTCACCCTAACCCTAATCCTAACCCTAACCCTCACCCTAACCCTCACTCTCAACCTAACCATTAATGTAACCCTAATCATCACCCTAACCCTAACCCTCACCCTTACCCTCACCCTACCCCTAACCCTAACCCTTACCCTCATCCTCAGCCTAACCCTAAACTAACCCTAATCCAAAACCTAACCCTCACCCTCACACTAACTCTCACCCTCACCCTAGCCCTCACCCTAACCCTAAACCTCATATTAACCCTCACCCTTACACTCACAATCAGCCTAACCCTAACCCTTACATTGATCCTAAGCCTAACCATCACCCTCACGCTAACCATAACCCTATCCCTCACTCAAACAATAACCCTCACCCTCACCCTAACCCTAACAGTAACCCTAACCATAACCCTCACCCTAACCCTAACCCTAACACTAACCCTAACCCTCACCCTAACCCTCACCCTCAACCTAACCCTAAACCTAACCTTCACACCAACACTAACCTTCACCCTAACCCTACCCTACCCCTCAACCTAATCCTCACCCTAATGCTAAACCTAACACTAACCCTCACACTAACCCTAACCCTCACCCTAACCCTAACACTACCCCTCACCCTAACCCTCACCCTAACGCTAACACTACCCCTCACCCTAACCCTCACCCTAACGCTAACACTAAACCTCACACTAATCCTAACCCTCACCCTAACACTAAAAATACCCCTCAACCTAATCCTCACCCTATCCCTAAACCTAACCCTAACCCTCACAATAAACCAACCCTGAACCTAACCCTAACCCTACCCCTCACCCTAACCCTCACCTTAACCCTAACACTAACACAACCATCACCCTCACCCTAACCCTCAACCTAAACCTATACCTCACCCTAACCCTAACCCTAACCCTGACAGTAACCCTAATCCTAACCCTACCCCTAAAACTAAATCTAACCCTCAACCTTACACTAGCCCTAACCTTAACTCTCACCCTAACCTTCACGCTCACCTTAACCCTAACCCTGAACCTAACCATCAACCTAAACCTCACCCTAACACTCACTCTCACCCTCACCCTCACCCTAACCCTAACCCTCACCCTCAGCCTAACCCTAACTGTAACCCTACCCCTCACCCTCACCTTAACCGTAACCCTAAACTTAACCCTAACTCTCACAATAAGCCTAAACCTCACCCTAACCCTAAAATTACCCCTCACCCTAACCCTAAACCTAACCTAACCTTCACAATAACCCTAGTCCTCACCCTAACGTTACCCCTAAAACTAACCCTGACCCTAACCCTCAGCCTAACCCTAACAGTAACCCTCACCCTAACCCTAAACCTCAACCTAACCCTAGCCCTCAACCTAACCTTACCACTAACCCTCACGCTAACCCTCATTCTGACCCTAAACATCACTGTAACCCTAATCCTCAACCTAACCCTAACTCTCAGCCTCACCCTCACCCTAACCCTAACCCTCACCCTCAGCCTAACCCTAACCCTAACCCTAGCCCTAAACCTAATCCTAACCTTCAACCTCACCCTAACAATAACCCTAATGCTAACCCTAAGCCTCACACTCACACTCACCCTAAACCTAACCCTCACCCAAGCCCTAACCCTCACCTGGAACCCAACCCTAACCCTCACCCTCATTATAACCCTAAACCTCATCCTAACCCTAACCCTACCCCTGACCCTAACCCTCACCCTAACCCTAACACTAAACTTCACACTAATCCTAACCCTCACCTTAACCCTAACCCTGGCCCTCACACTAACCCTCACCCTAACAATCACACTCACCCTCAACCTCAGCCTAACCATAACCCTAAAACTAATCCTAACCCTACCCCTCACCCTCATCCTACCCCTCACCCTCACCCTACAACTCACCCTAAGCCTCACCCAAAAACTAACCCTCACCCTCATTCTCACCCTCAGCCTAACCCTTACCCTAACCCTAACCCTAACCCTCACCCTCAGCCTAACCCTAACCCTAACCCTACCCCTCACCCTCACCCTAACCGTAAACCTAAACCTAACCTGAACCCTCACAATAAGCCTAAACATAACCCTAACCCTAACCCTAAATTAACCCTAACCCTAAACTTCAACCTAACCCTAACCCTAACACTAACCTAACGCTCACACTATCCCTAACCCTCACCCTCACCCTACCCCTACCAGTCACCCTCAACCTACCATTAGCCCTAACCCTCAACCTAACCCTAACCCTAACCCTAACCCTCAACCTAACCCTAAAAATAACTCTCACCCTAACCCTCACCCTAACCCTCACCCTAACCCTGATGGAAACCCTAATGCTCACCCTCACCCTTACCCTCAACCTAACCCTATACCTCACCCTAACCATAACCCTAATCCTGACAGTAACCCTAAATATAACAGTACCCCTAAAACTAACAGTAACCCTCACCCTTACCCTACCCCTAACCCTCACCCTCAACCTCACCCTAACCCTAACCCTCACCCTCATCCTAACCCTAACCCTAAAGCTAACCCTACACCTCACCCTCACCCTACCCCTAACCCTAAACCTAACCCTAATCCTCACAATAACCCTAAACCTCACCCTAACTCTAAAAATACCCATGACCCTAAACCTCACCCTAACCCTAAACCTAAACCTAAAGTTCACAATAACCCTAATCCTCACCCTAACCATAACCCTACCCCTTCCCTCATCCTCACCCTAACCCTCACCCTAACCCTAACGCTAACCCAACCCACACGCTAACCCTAACCCTCAACCTAACCCTACCCCTCACCCTCAACTTAGGACTAACCCTCACCCTAACACTCAATCTCACCCTAAACCTCACTGTAACCCTAATCCTCACACTCACCCTAATCCTTGCCCTCACCCTAACCCTAACCCTAACCCTAAATCTGCCCCTTACCCTCAACCTCACCCTCACACTAAACCTAACGCTAAACCTAACCTTCACACTCACACTCACCCTAACCCTAAACCTAACCCTCACCCAAGCCAAAACCCTCACCTGGAACCTAAACCGAACCCTCACCGTCATCCTAACCCTAACCCTCATCCTAACCTTAACCCTACCCCTCACCATAACCCTCACACTAACCCTAACACTAAACCTCAACCTCGACCTAACCCTAACCCTCACCCTAAACATCACCGTAAACCTAACCATAACCCTCACCATAACCCTAAACCTAAACCTCACAATAACCCTAACCCTCATCCTAACCCTAAAACCTAAACCTAGCCCTCACCCTAACCCTGACCCTAACCCTCACCCTCACCCGAAACATCACCCTAACACTAACCCTCACCCTAACCCTAAACCTAACCCACACCCTAACACTAAACATCACACGCACCCTCAACCTAACACCCTCACCCTGGCACTCACCCTAACTCTAAGCCTAAACCTCAACCTAAACCTAGCCCTCACCCTAACTTTAACCATCATCTCTCCATCACCCCAATCCTCAGCCTAAACCTAACCCTAACACTAACCATAAACCTCACCCTAACCCTAACACAAGCCCTACTCCTGTCCCTAAACCTCACCCTCACCCTCACCCTAACCCTCATCTCAACCTAACCCTCACCCTCACCCAAACCCTCATACACACCCTAAACCTCTCCCTCACCCTAACCCTCACCCACACCCTAAACCTCTCACTCACCCTCATCCTCACCCTAACCCTCATCCCCACCCTCACCCTAACCCTAAACCTAACCCTATGCCTTACCCTAACGCTCACCCTAACCCTATCCCTAAGCCTAATACTCAACCTCACCCTAAACCTTATCCTAACCCTAACCCTCACACACACACTAACCCTCACCCTTACCTGAAACCTCAACCTCACCCTAACACTCACCCTCACCCTAAACATCACAGAAACACTAACCCTCACCCTAAACCTCACCCTAACACTAACTTTCACGCTCACGCTCACTCTCAGCCTAACCCTAACCCTAACCGTAATCCTAACCTTAACCCTCAAACTCACCCTCACCCTAAACTTAAACCAAACCCTAAGCCTAACCTTCAACCTCATCCTCACCCTCAACCTAACCCTAAACCTCACCATAAACCTTACCCTCACCCTAACCCTAACAATAACCCTAAACCTAACACTCACACAAACCCCAAACCTCACACTAACCCTAACCCTAAACCTAACACTCACTCTAACGCTAAAACTAACACTAACCTTCACACCAACCCAAACCCTCATCCTAACCCTACCCTACCCCTCAAACTAACCCTCACCCTAACGCTAAACCTAACCCTAACCCTCACACTAACCCTAACGCTCACCCTAACCTTAAACCTACCCCTCACCCTCACCCTACCACTAGCCCTAACCTTCACCCTAAACCTAAACCTAACCCTAACTCTAACCCTCACCCTAACCCTAAAAATACCACTCACCCTAACCCTCACCCTAACGTTAAACCTATCCCTATCCCTCACAATAACCCTAACCCTCAATCTAACCCTAACCCTACCCCTAACCCTAACCCTGACCCTCACCCTAAACCTCAACCTAACCCTATACCTCACCCTAAACCTAACACTTACTCTAACCCTTAGAGTAACCCTAACGCTAACCCTACCCCTAAACCTAACTCTAACCCTCACCCTTACACTAGCCCTAACCCTTACCCTCACCCTCACCCTAACCCTAAAACTAAACTTCACCCTCAGCCTAACCCTAACACTAACCCTTACCCTACCCCTCACCCTCACCCTACCCCTAACCCTAAACCTAACCCTAACCACCACAACAACCCTAACCCTCACCCTAACCCTAAAAACACCCCTCACCCTAACCCTCACCCTAACCCTAACGCTAACCCTAACCCACACCCTAACCCTAACCCTCAACCTAACCCTAGCCTTCACCTTAACCCTAACCCTAACACTACGCCTCCCTAACCTTCACACTCACCCTAAACATCACCATAACCCTAATCCTTACCCTAACCCTAAACCTCACCCTCAGCCTAACCCGAACACTAACCCTAACCCTAAACCTAACACTAATCCTCAACCTAACCTTCACACTAACCCTAGAGCTAACTCTAACCCTCACACTCACCCTAACCCTAAACCTAACCCTGACCCAAGGCCTAACCCTCACTTGGAAGCTAACCCTAACCCTCACACTAATGCTAACCCTACCCCTCACCCTAACCCTCACTGTAACCCTCACCCTCACCCTCAAACTCAGCCTAACCATTACCCTAACATTAATCCTAACCCTAACCCTCACATTTAGCCTAGCCCTCACCCTCACCCTAGCACTCACCTAAGCCTCACCCTAAAACTAACCCTCACCCTCATCCTCACCCTCACCCTAACCCTCACCCTAACCCTAATCGTAACCCTAACCCTCAACCTCACTCTCATCCTAACCCTAACCCTAACCCCAACCCTCACCCTTACCCTCACCCTCACCCTAACCCTAACATTAACCCTCACCCTCAACCTAACACCAACCCTCACCCTTACCCTAAACCTAATCCTAACCCTAGCCCTCACTCTAATCCTGACCCTAACCCTCAACCTCACCCGAAACATCACCCTAATACTAACCCTCACCCTAACCCTAAACCTAACCCTCACCCTAACACTAAACCTCACGCGCACCCTCAACCTAACCCTCACCCTCACCCTGGCACTTACCCTAACTCTAAGCCTAACCCTTACCCTAAGCCTAACCCTCACCCTAACTTTAACCCTCAACTCACCATCACCCCAATCCTCAGCCTAACCATAATGCTAACACTAACCATAACCCTCACCCTAACCCTAAAACAAGCCCTACCCCTGTCCCTAACCCTCACCCTCACCCTAACCCTAACCCTCACCCTCACCCTAACATTCACCTCACTCTAACCCTCACACTCACCCTAACCCTCACCCACAACCTAAACCTCTCCCTCACCCTCCTCCTCACCCTCAGTCTAACCCTAACCCTAACCCTAATCCTAACCCTAACCCTAATCCCCACCCTCACCTTAACCCAACCCTCACCCTAATCCTCACCCTAACCCTATCCCTAAGCCTAATACTCAACCTCACCCTAACCCTTATCCTAACCCGAACCCTCACACGCACCCTAACCCTCACACTCACACGAACCCTCAACCTCACCCTAACACTCACCCTCACCATAAACATCACGCAAACACTAACCCTCATCCTAATCCTCACCCTAACAGTAACCCTCATCCTCACCCTCACCCTCAGCCTAACCCTACCCCTAAACGTAATCCAAACCTTAACCCTCAAACTCACCCTCACCCTAAAATTAAACCTAACCCTAACCCTAACCTTCAACCTCATCCTCACCCTCACCCTAACCCTAACCCTAACCCAAACTCTAACCCTAACCCTCACCCTAAACCTAACCCTCACCATCACACTAACCCTCACCCTAACCCTAACCCTCACCCTAACCCTAACCCTCACCCTCACCCTAACCCTAACCCTAACCCTCACCCTCACCTCACCCTAACCCTAAACCTAACACTAACCGTAAACCTCACCCTAACCCAAACCCTAATTCTCACCCTCACCCTCACCCTAACCCTAACCCTAACCCTTACCCTCACCCTAAACATAATCCTAAACCTACCCCTCACACTAATCCTAACCCTCACCCTAAACCTAACCCTCACCCTCACCTTAACCCTAACACTAACCCTACCACTCTCCCTAACCTTCTCCATAACCCTAACACTAACCCTCACCATAACCTTACCTCTAACCCTCACCCTCACCCCTACCCTGACCGTAACCCTAACACTTACTGTCACACTAACCCTCACCCACACCCTAACCCTCACCCTCTCCTGAACCCTCACCCTCACCCTAACCCTAAAAATACCCCTCACCCTAACACTCACCCGAAACCTAAACCTAAACCTAACCCTCACAATAACCCTAACCCTCACCCTAACCTTAACCCTACCCCTCACCCTAACGCTCACCCTAACCCTAGCCGTCACCCTAACCCTAACCCTAACCCTCACTCTCACCCTATCCCTTGCTCTCACCCTAAACATCACCGAAACCCTAATCCTCACACTAACCCTCACCCTCATCCTCACCCTAACCCAAACCCTAACCCTAAACCTAACCCTAACCCTCAACCTCATCCTAACACTAACCTTAATGCTAAAACTAACCCTCACACTCACACGCACCCTAACCCTATACCTAACCGTCACCCAAGCCCTAACCCTCACCTGGAACCTAAACCTAACCCTCACGCTCATCCTAACCCTAACCCTCATCCTAAACCTAACCCTACCCCTCACCCAAACCCTCGCTCTAAACCTAATCCTAACCCTAACTCACAATAACCCTAACCCTCACCCTAAACCTAACCCTCACCCTCACCCTAACCCTAACACTAACCCTACCCCTCTCCCTAACAGTCTCTGTAACCCGAACCGCAACGATAACCCTCACACTAAACTTACCCCTAATCCTCACCATCACCCCTAGCCTCATCCACACATTAACACTTAAAGTCACACTAACCCTAACCCACACCCTAATCCTCACCCTCTCCTGAACCCTCACGCTCACCCTAAAACTCACCCTCACGCGAAACATCACCCTATCCCTAACTCTCACCCTAACCCTAAACCTAACACTCACCCTTACCCTAACCCTCATCCTAACCTTAACCCTAACCCTAAAAAACCCTCAACCTAACCCTAATTCTAACCCTAAACCTCACCCTAACCCTAATCTTTACCCTTACCCTAACCCTAAACCTAAACCTCACACCAACCCTAACCCTCACCCTAACCCTAACCCTACCCCTCACCCTAAACCTCACCCTAACCCTAACCCTAACCCTCACACTAACCCTAACACTCACCCTAAGCCTAAACTTACAACTCACCCTCACCTAAACCCTAACCCTAAACCTAAACCTAACCCTCACCCTAATTCTCACCCTCTCTTAACCCTTACCCTACCCTATCCCTCAAACTAATCCTCACCCTAAGCATAATCATTACCCTCACCCACAAACTAACCCTAACCATCACACAAATCCTCACCCTCACCCTAAAGCTCACCCTCATCCTAACTCTCACCCTCACCCTAGCCCTCAAACTAAACCTAACGCTAACCCTAACCCTCACCCTAAACCTTACCCTAACCGTAACCCTCACACTAACCCTAACCCTAACCCTCAACCTAATCCTAACCCTTACCCTCACCCTAACCCTCACAATAACCCTACCCCTCACCCTAACCTTAACCTAACCCTCACCCTAACCTTCAACCTAACCCACTCCCTAACCCTAATGCTAACCCTAACACTTCCCCTCACCCTAACCCTCAACCTAACCCATTACCTCACCCTACCCCTAACCCTAACGGTAACCCTCACAGTAACCCTAAACCTAACCTTACACATAAACCTAATTCTAACCCTTACCCTCATCCTAGCCCTCACCCTAAACCTAACCCTCACCCTATCCCTCACTCTCACCCTAAACATAATTGTAAATCTAATCCTCACCCTCACCCTAACCCTCACCCTCACACTACCCCTAATCCTAACCCTCACCCTCACCCTCATCCTAACCCTAAAGCTAACCCAAATCCTAAACCTACCCTTCATCATCACCCTCACACTATCTCTCACCCTCACCCTAGCCCTCACCCTAACCCTAAACATAACATTGCCCCCCTCCACTTCAGCCTAACCCTAACTCTAACGCTAAACCGAACCCTAACCATCACCCTCACACTAACACTTACCCTCAACCTAGCCCTCACCCTAACCCTAAACCTAACCCTAACCCTCACCCTCAGGCTAACCCTAAACCTATCGCTCACCCTAACCCTAACCCTCACAGTAACCCTACCATACCCCACAACCTAACCCTCACCCTAACGCTAAACCTAACCCTAACCCTCACACTAACCGTAACCCTCACCCTAACCCTAAACCTAACCCTCACCCTCACCCTACAACTAGCCCTAACCCTCACCCTAAACCTCACCCTAAACCTAAACCTAACCGTAACCTTCAAAATAACCCTAACACTTACCCTAACCCTAACCCTACCCCTCACCCTACCCCTCACCCTAACCCTCACCCTAACCCTAACGCTAACCCTAACCCTCACCCTCACCCTAACCCTCAACCTAAACCTATACCTCACCCTAAACCTAACCCTAAACCTAACCCTGACAGTAACCCTAACCCTAACACTACCCCTAAACCTAATTCTAACCCTCACCCTTACCGTAGCCCTAACCCTCACCCTCACCCTCATCCTCACCCTAACCCTACCCCTCACCCTCACCCTACCCCTAACCGTAAACATAAGACTAACCATCACAATAACCCTAAACCTCACCATAACCCTAAATATACCAATCACCCTAACCCTCATCCTAACCCTAAACCTAAACCTAACCCTCAAAATAACCCTAATCCTCACCCTAACCTTAACCCTACCCCTCACCCTAACCCTCACCCTAACCCTAACCCTAATCCTAACCCTCACCCAAACCCTAACACTCAACCTAACCCTAGCCTCATACTAACCCTAAACCTAACCCTAACCCTCAGCCTCACCCTAACCCTCACTCTCACCTTAAACATGACCGTAGCCCTAATCCTCAACCTAACCCTAACCCTCACCCTCATCCTCACCCTAAACCTTACCGTAACCCTAACCCTCACCCTCAGCCTAACCCTAACCCTAACCCTAAACCTAACCCTAACCCTCAACCTCACCCTAACACTAACCCTAACGCTAACCCTAACCATCACACTCACACTCACCCTAACCCTAAACCTAACCCTCACCCAAGCCCTAACCCTCACCTGGAACCTAACCCTAACCCTCACCCTCATCCTAACCCTCACCCTCATCCTAAACCTAACCCTACCCCTCACCCTAAACCTCACCCTAACACTAACACTAAACCTCACACTAAACCGAACCCTCAACTTAACCATAACCCTAGCCCTCACCATAACACTCACCCTAACCCTCACCCTCACCCTCAGCCTAACCATAACGCTAACACTAGTCCTAACCCTACCCCTCACATTCAACCTACCGCTCAACCTCACCCTAGCACTCACCCTAAGCCTCAGCCTAAAACTAACCCTCACCCTCATCCTCACCCTCAGCCTAACCCTCACCCTAACCCTAATACTAACCCTAACTCTCAACCTCTCCCTCATCCTAACCATCACCCTCACCCTCACCCGAAACATCACCCTAACACTAACCCTCACCCTAACCCTAAACCGAACCCTCACCCTAGCACTAACCCTCACACGCACCCTCAACCTAACACTCACCCTCACCATAGCACTCACCCTAACTCTAAGCCTAACCCTCACCCTAACCCTAACCCTCACCCTAACCCTAAACCTCAACTCATCATCAACCTAATCATAAGCCTAACCCTAACCCTAACCCTAACCGTAACCCTAACCCTAACCCTAACACAAGCCCTACCACTGTCCCTAAACCTCACCCTCACCCTAACCCTAACCGTCAACTCACCCTAACCCTCACCATCACCCTAACCCTCACCCACAACCTAAACCTGTCCCTCACCCTTCCTAACCCTAACCCTAACCCTAATCATAAACCTAACCCTCATCCCCACCCTCACCCTAAACCTAAACCTAACCCTACGCGTCACCCTAACCCTCACTCTAACCCTATCCCTAATCCTAATACTCAACCTCACCCTAACCCTTACCCTAACCCTAACACTCACACGCACTCTAACCCGAACCCGAACCCGAACCCGAACCCTCAACCTCACCCTAACCCTCAACCTAAACATCACCCAAACACTAACCCTCACCCTAAAATTCACCCTAACACTAACCCTCATCCTCACCCTCACCCTCAGCCTAACCCTTCCCCTAACCCTCATCCTAATCTTAACCTTCACACTCACCCTCACTCTAAAATTAAACCTAACCCTATCCCTAACCTTCAACCTCACCCTAACACTCACCCTAACCCTAACCATAACCCAAATTCTAACTCTAACCCTCACCCTAACCCTAACCCTCACCCTAACTATAACCCTCACCCTCACCCTAACCCTAACCCTAACCCTCACCCTCACCTCACCCTAACCCTAAACCTAACACTAACCTTAAACCTCACCCTAACCCTCACCCTAACCCAAACCCAAATACTCACCCTCACCCTAACCCTTACCCTAACCCTTACCCTCTCCCTAAACCTTATCCTAAACCTAACCCTCACACTAATCCTAACCCTCACCCTAAACCTAACCTTCACCATCACCCTAAACCTTACACTAACCCTACCACTCTCCCTAACCTTCTCCATAACCCTAACCCTAACACTAACCCTCACCATAACCTTATCGCTAACCCTCACCCTCACCCCTACCCTGACCGTAACCCTAACCCTTACTGTCACACTAACCCTCACCCACACCATAACCCTCACCCTCTCCTGAACCCTCAACCTCACCCTAACACTCATCCTCACGCTAAGCATCATCCTAACCCTACCTCTCACCATAAGCCTAACCCTAACCCTCATACCAACCATAACCCTCACCCTAACCCTAACTCTACCCCTCACACTAAACCTCACCCTAACCCTAACCCTAAACCTAACCCTCACATTAAACCTAACACTCACCCTAAACCTAACCTTACCCCTCAGCCTCACTCTAACCCTAACCCTAACCCTAATGCTCACTCTGAACCTAACCATCACCAGATCCCTCACCCTCACCCTAACCTTACCCTACCCTACCCCTCAACCTAAGACTCATCCTAACGCTAACCGTAACCCTCACCCACACCCGAACCCTAACTCTCACCCTCACCCTCACCCTCAACCTCACCCTAAAGCTCACCCTCACCCTAACTCTCTACCTCACCCTAGCCCTCACACTAACCCTCACCCTAAACCTGAACCTAACATTAAGCCTCACACTCACCCTCACACTCAGCCTAACCCTAACCCTAACATTGATCCTAAGCTTAACCCTCACCCTCACGCTAACCATAATCCTACCTCTCACCCTAACAATAACCCTCACCCTCACCCTAACCCTCAAACTAACCGTTAACCACATCCTAACCTTCACCCTCTCTCGAACCCTCACCCTCACCCTAACCCTCACCCTCACGCGAAACTTCACCCTAACTCTAACCTTCACCCTAACCCTTACTGTCACCCTAAACCTAACAGTAACCCTAACCCTTACCCAAACACAAACCCCAAACCTCACACTAACCCTAACCCTAAACCTTACCCTCACCCTAACCCTAACCCTAAACCTAACCTTCACACCAACATTAACCCTAACCCTAAACCTTACCCTCACCCTAACCCTAAACCTAAACCTAACCCTAACCCTCACAATAATCCTAATCCTCACCCTAACCCTCAGCCTAACCCTCACACTAACCATCACCCTAACCCTAAGGTTAAACCTAACACTAACCCTAACCCTAAACATCAACCTAAACCTCGCCCTCATCCTAAACCTAACCTAATCCTAACCCTCAGTCTCACCCTAAACATCACCGTAACCGTAATACTCACCCTAACCCTCACCCTCTCCCTAAACCTAACCCTATACCTCACCCTCAGCCTCACCTCCCCCTAACCCTTAACCTAACACAAACTCTAAACCTCAGCGTAACCCTCACCTTAACCCAAACCCTAAATCTAACCCTCACACTCACTCTAAGCCTCACCCTAACCCTTACCCTCACCATAAACCTAATCCTAACCCTAACCCTCACATTAACCCTAACCCTCACCCTAAACCTAACCCTCACCCTCACCCTCACCCTAACACTAAGCCTAACACTCTCCCTAACTGTCTCCGTAACCCTAACCCTAACACTAAACCTTACCCTAACCTTAAACCTAACCCTCACACTCACCCCTACTCTCACTCTCACCCTAACCCTTACTGTCACACTAATCCTCACACACACCCTAACCCTCACACTCTCCTGAACCATCACCCACACCCTAACACTCACCCTCATGCTAAATATCACTCTAAGCCTAACTCTAAACCTAACCCTAACCTTAACACTCACCCTTACCCTAACCCTCATCCCAACCTTAACCCTATCCCTAAACCTAACCCTCACGCTAACCCTCACCCTATACCCAACCCTAAACCTCACCCTCACCCTCACCCTAACCGTTACCCTTACCCTAACCCTACCGTAAGTCTAACCCTCACACCAACCCTAAACCTCACCCTAACCCTAACCCTACCCCTCATCCTAAACCTCACCCTAAATCTAACCCTAACCCTAACCCTCACACTAACCCTAACACTCACCCTAAACCTAATCTTACCCCTCACCCTCACCCTAACCCTAACTCTAACCCTAACCCTCACCCTAAACCTAACCCTCACCCAAATCCTCACCCTCACCCACGCCCTCACCCTAACCGTCACCCTAACGGTAACCCTCAGCCTGACACTAAACCTAACACTCACCCTAACACTAAACCTCACGCGCACCCTCAACCTAACACTCACTCTCACCCTAGCACTCAGCCTGATTCTAAGCCTAACCCTCAACCTAACCCTAACCCTCACCCTAATCCTAACCCTGTTCTCACCATCACCCTAATCCTCCTTCCAAACCTAACCCTAATAATAACCCTAACCCTCACCCTAACCCTAACACAAGCCCTAACCCTGTCCCTAACTCTTACCCTCACCCTAACCCTAACCCTTAATGCAACCCTAAACTTAACCCTAACCCTCACCCTCACCCTAACCTCACCTGACACTAACCATCAATGTCACCCTAACCCTCACCCACACAATAAACCTCTCCCTCACATTCATTTTCACCGTCACCCTAACACTAAACCTAACCCTACGCCTGACCCAAAGCCTCACCCGAACCCTCACCCTAACCCAAACCCTCACCTTTACCCTAAACCTAACCCTAACACTCAACCTCACCCTAACCCTCACCCTAACCCTAACCCTCACTCGAACCCTCAACCTCACCCTAACCCTCACCCTCATCCTAAACATCACCCAAACACTAACCCTCACCCTAACCCTCACCCTAAAACTAGCCCTCACCCTCACCCTCAGCCTAACCCTAACCCTAACCCTAACCCTAATCCTAACCCTAACCCTCAAACTCACCCTCACCATAAACTTCAACCTAACCCTAACCCTATCCTTTAACCTCACCCTCACCCTCACCCTAACCCTAATCCTAACCCTCACCCTAACCCTCACCCTCACCCTAACCTAACCCTCACCCTCACCTCACCCTATCACTAAACCTAACACTAACCCTAAACCTCACCCTAACCCTCCCCCTAATCCAAACCCCAAATTTCACCCTCACACTCACCCTAAACCTCACCCTAACCCTTACCCTCACCCTAAACATATCCTAACCATAAACCTCACACTAACCCTAACCCTCACCCTAAATCTAACCCTCACCCTCACACTAACACTTACCGTAACACCAAGCCTCATCCACAACCTAACCCTCACCCTCTCCTGAACCCTCACGCTCACCCTAAAACTCACTCTCACGTAAACATCACCGTAACCCTAACTCTCACCCTAACCCTAAACCTAACACTCACCCTTACCCTAATCCTCATCCTAACATTAACCCTATCCCTAAACCTAACCCTCACCCTAACCCTCACCCTAACCCGAACCCTACATCTAAACCTCACCCTCACCCTAACCCTTACTCTTACCCTCACCCTAATTCTAACCCTCACTGCAGCCCTAACCCTCACACTAACCCTAACCCTAACCCTCACTCTAAACCTCACCCTAACCCTAACTCTAACCCTAACCCTCACACTAACCCTAGCACTCAACCTAAACCTAAGCTTACAACTCACCATCATCCTAACCATAACCCTAAACCTAAACCTAACCCTCACCCTAATTCTCACTATCATCCTAACCCTCACCCACACCCTAATCCTAACCTTCACCCAAATCCTCACCCTCACCCTAAAGCTCATCCTCACCCTAATTCTCATCCTCAACCTAGCACTCAAACTAACCCTAACGCTAACCCTAACCCTATCTCTCACCCTAACCCTAACCCTCACCCTCACCCTAACCCTAAACTTAATCCTAACCCTAACCCTAACCCTAATACTAACCCTAAACTTCACCCTAACCCTCACCCTAACACTTATCCACACCCTAACCTGCACCCTCTCCCGAACCCTCAACCTCACCCTAATCCTCACCCTCACGCGAAACATCACCCTAACACTAACCCTCAACCTAACCCTTACCCGCACCCTAACCCTAAAAATAACCCTAACCCTAACCCTCACACAAACCCCAAACCTCACACTAAACCTAACCCAAACATTACCCTCACCCTAAACCGAACCCTAACCCTAAATCTCACATTAAACCTAACCCTCACACTAACCCTAACCCTAACCCTAACCCTCACCCTAACCCTAAACCTAACCCTATCCCTCACAATAACACTAACGCTCACCCTAACCCTAACCCTACCCCTCACCCTAATCCTCATCCTAACTCTAACGCTAACCCTAACCCTCACCCTCACCCTAACCCTCAACCTAACACTATACCTCAACCTAACCCTAAACCTCACCCTTACCCTGACAGTAAACCTAACCCTAACACTACCCCTAAACCTAACTCTAACCCTCAGCCTTACCCTAGCCCTCACCCTCATCCTCACCCTCACCCTAACCCTAACCATACCCTAAACCTCACCCTCACCCTAAGCCTAACCCTAACCGTAAACCTAACTCTACCCCTCAACCTTATCCTAGCCCTAACCTTAAACCTAAACCCAATCCACACAATAACCCTAACCCTCACACTATCCCTAAAAATACCTCTCACCCTAACCCTCACCCAAACCCTAAACCTAACCCTAACCCTCACAATAACCCTAATCCTCACCCTAACCCTGACACTACTCCTCACGCAAACCCTCACCCTAAAACTCACCCTAACCCTAACGCTAACCCTAACCCTCAACCTAACCCTAACCCTCAACCTAACCCTATCCCTCAACCTAACCCTAACCCTAACCCTCAACCTAACCCTCACTCTCACCTTAAACATCACCATAACCATAATCCTCACCCTAACCCCAACCCTCACCCTCACCCTCAACCTAACCCTAACCCAAACCCTAAATTTCACCCTCAGCCTAACCCTAACCCTAACCCTAACTCTAAACCTAAACCTATCCCTAACCTTAAACCTCACCCTCACACTAAACCTAATGCTAAGCCTAACCCTCTCACTCACACTCATCCTAACCCTAAACCTAACCCTCACCCAAGTCCTAACCCTCACCTGGAATCTAACCCTAACCCTCACCCTCATCCTAAACCTAACCCTCATCCTAACCCTAAGCCAACCCCTCAATATAATCCTCACGCTAACCCTAACACTAAACCTCACACAAAACCTAACCCTTACCCTAACCCTAAACCTAGCCCTCACCCTAATTCTCACCCTAATCCTCACACTCACCCTCAACCTAAACCTCAGCGTAACCATAACCCTAACACTAATCCTAAACCTAACCCTCACCCTAACCCTCACTCTCACCCTAAATATTACCGTAACCCTAATCCTCACCCTAACCCTAACCCTCACCCTCACCCTCGCCCTAAACCTAACCCAAATCCTAAACTTCACCCTCAGCCAAACCCTAACGCTAAGCCTAACCCTAACCCTCACCCTCACCCTCACACTAACCCTAATGCTAACCCTAAACCTCTCCCTCACACTCACCCTAACCCTAAACCTAACCCTCACCCAAGTCCTAACCCTCACCTGGAACCTAACCATAATCCTCACCCTAAAACTAACCCCAACCATCATCCTCACCTTCAGCCTACACCTCACCCTATCCCTAATCCTAACCCTAACCCTCAACCTCACCCTCATCCTAACCCTAATCCTCACCCCAATCCTCACCCTCGCCCTCACCCTCACCCTCACCCTAACCCTAACCCTCACCCTAAACATCACCCTATTCCTAACCCTAACCCTAAGCCTAACCCTCACCCTCACCCTAAACCGAAACCTCACACTAACCCTAACCCTCACCCAAAGCCTAAACCTAGCCCTCAACCTAACACTCACCCTAAACTTCACCCTCACCCGAAACATCACCCTAACACTAATCCTCACCCTAACACTAAACCTAACCCTCACCCTAACCCTAACCCTAAAACTCACACTAACCCTAACCCTCACCCAAACCATAACCCAAGCCCTCACCCTAACACTCACCCTAACCATCACCCTCACCCGAAACATCTCCCAAACACTAATCTCACCCTAACCCTCACCCTAACACTAACCCTCACCCTCACCCTCAACCTCAGCCTAACCCTAACCCTATCCCTCATCCTAACCCTAACCCTCAACGTCACCCTCACCCTAAACGTAAACCTAACCCTAACCCTAAACTTCAACCTCACCCTCACCCTCAACCTAACCCTAAACCTAACCCAAACTCTAAGCGTAACCCTCAACCTAACCCTAACCCTCACCATCACACTAACCCTCACCCTAACCCTAACCCTCACCCTAATCCTATCCCTCACCCTCACCCTAACCCTAACACTAACACTCACCCTCACCTCACCTTAACCCTAAACCTAACACTAACGCTCAACCTCACCCTAACCCTCACACTAACCCTTATCCTCACCATAAACCTAATCCTAACCCTAACCCTCACAGTAATCCTAACCCTCACCCTAAACCTAACCCTCACCCTCACACTAACCCTAACAATAACTCTACCCCTCTTCCTAACCATCTCCGTAACCCTAACACTAACACTAACCCTCACCCTAACCTTGCCCCTAATACTTTCCGTCACCCCTACCCTCACCCTCACCCTAACCCTTACCGTCAAACTAATCCTCACCCACACCCCAACCCTCACCCTCTTCTGAACCCTCACCCTCACCCTAACACTCACCCTCACGCTAAACATCACCCTAACCCTAACTCTCACCCTTAACCTAACTCTCCTTCTAACCTTAACCCTAAAACTAAAGCTAACCCTCACCCTAACCCTCACCGTAACCCTAAACCTAAACCTAAACCTCAGCCTTACCCTAACCCTTACCCTTACACTAACCCTAACCCTAACCCTAAACCTCACACCAACCCTAACCCTCACCCTAACCCTAACCCTACCCCTCACCCTAAACCTCACTCAAACCCTAAACCTAACCCTAACCCTCACACTAACCCTAACACTCAACCTAAACCTAACCTTAGCTGTCACCCTCACCCTCACCCCAACCCTAACCCTAATCCTAAACCTAACCCTCACCCTCACCCTAACCCTAACCCTCAAAATGACCCTAATAATACCCCTCAACCTAACCGTCACCCTCACCCTAACCCTAACACTCACAATAACCCTAACCCTCAACCTAACCCTAAACCTACCCCTCAGCCTAAACTTCAACCTAACCCTCACCCTAACCCTAACGCTAACCCTAACCCTCACCCTCACCCTAAACTTCAACCTCACCCTTTAACTCACCCTAACCGTAACCCTAACCCTCACATTAAAGCTATCCCTAACCCTACCCCTTAATCTAACTCTAACCTTACCCTCACCCTAGTGCTCAGCCTAAAGCTAACCCTAACCCTCACCCTAACCCTCACTCTCACCCTAAACATCACTGTAACCCTAATCCTCACCCTAACCCTAACCCTCACCCTGACCCTCCCTCTACCCCTAACCCTAACCCTAACCCTCACCCTCAGCCTAATCCTAAACCTAACCCTAATCCTAAACCTAACCCTCACCCTCACCCTTACACTAACACTCACCGTCACCCTAGCCCTCACCCTAACCCTAAACCTAACCCTAACCCTCACCCTCACCCTCAACCTCAGCCTAACCCTAAACCTAACATTGATCCTAAGCCTAACCCTGACCTTCACGCTAACCCTAACCTTATCCCTCACCCTAACTCTAACCGTCAACCTCACTCTAACCCTAAACTTAACCATAACCCTAACCCTCACCCTACCCCTACCCCTAACACTAACCTTAACACTCAACCTAAACCTTAACCACACCCTAACCTTCACCCTCTCCCTAACCCTCACCCTCACACGAAACATCACCATAAACCTAACCCTCACCCTAACCCTTACCCTCAACCTAACCCTAACAATAACCCTAATACTAACCCTCACACAAACCCCAAAACTCACACTAACCCTAACCCTAAAACTTACCCTCACCCTAACCCTAAACTTCACACCAACACTAACCCTCAACCTAACCCTACCCTACCCCTCAACCTAACCCTCACCCTAATGCTAAACCTAAACCTAACCCGCACACTAACGGTAACCCTCACCCTAACCATAACTCTACCCCTCACAATCACCCTACCACTAGCCCTCACCCTCACCCTCACCCTAAACCTAAGCCTAACCCTCAAACTAACCCTAAAAATAACCCTCACCCTAACCCTAAACTTAACCCTCAACCTAACACTCACCCTAACGCTAAACCTAACCCTAACCCTCACACTGAACGAAACCCTCACCCTAACCCTAACCCTACCGCTCACCCTCTCCCTACCACTACCCCTAACCCTCACCCTAACCCTAACCCTCACCCTCACCCTCACACTAATCCTAACACTAACCTTCACCTACAGCCTAACCCGAAACCAACCCTAACCCTAAACATACACCTAACCCTCACCTGGAACCAAACCCTAACCCTCACCCTCATCCTAACTCTAACCCTATTCCTAACCCTAACCCTACCCCCCACCCAAACCCTAACACTAAACCACCACTAAACCTAACCCTCACCCTATCCCTAATCCTAGCCCTCACCCAAAACTTCACCCTAACCCTCACCTTCAGCCTCAACCTCAGCCTTACCATAAACCAAACACTAATCCTAACCCTACCCCTCACCCTCACCCTAGTCCTCACCCTGATGCTAGCATTCACCCTAAGCCTCACCCTAAAACTAAGCCTCATCCTCATCCTCACCCTCAGCCTAACCCTCACCCTCACACTAATCCTAACCCTATCCTTCAAACTCACCCTAAACCTCACCCTCATCCTCACCCTAAACCTCACCCTACCCTAACCCTCAACCTAACCCTTACCCTAAAGCTAACCTTAACCCTCACCCACACCCTAACCCAAACCCTAACCCGAAACCTAAACCTCACCCTAAAGCTCACCCTAACCCTAACTCTCACCCTCACCCTAGCCCCCAAACTAACCATTAAGGTAACCCTAAACCTCACCCTAACCCTAACCCTTACGCTAACCCTCACACGAACCCTAACCCTACCCTCTCCCTATCCTTCAGCCTAACCCTAACCCAAACCCTAACCATTGCCCTAACCCTAACCCTAAACCTCAAACTCACCCTAACCCTAACCCTCACCCTAACCCTAACAATACCTCTCACCCTACCCCTCAGCCTCAACCTAACCCTAACCCTCACAATAACCCTATCCCTCACCCTAACCCTAACCCTACCCCTCACCCTAACCTTCCAACTAACCCTCACCCTAACCCTAACGCTAACCCTAAGCCTCACCCTCACCCTAACCCTCAACCTAACCCTTTACCTCACCCTAACCCTAACCCTAAACCTCACAGTAACCCTAATACTAACCCTACCCCTAAACCTAACACTAACCCTTCCCCTCACCCTAGCCCTCACCCTCACCCTAACCCTAAATCTAACCCTCACCCTAACTCTCACTCTCACCCTAAACACCACTGTAACCCTAATCCTCACCCTAACCCTAACCCTTACCCTCACCCTTCCCCTAACCCTAAACCTCACCCTCACCCTCAGCCCAACCCTAAACCTCACACTATTCCTAAAACTAACCCCCACCCTCAACCTCACACTAACTCTCACCCTCACCCTATCACTCACCCTAACCCTTAACATAAGCCTCCCCCCCCCGCCTCCTCAGCCTAACCCAAACCCTAACCCTAATCCTAACCCTAACACTCACCCTCACACTAACTCTTACTGTCACCATATCCCTCACTCTAACCCTAAACCTAACCCTAACCCTCACCCTCAGCCTAATCCCAACCCTAACATTGATCCTAAGTCGAACCCTCACCCTCACGCTAACCCTAACCCTATCCTTCACGCTAACCCTCACCCTCACCCTCACCCTAACCCTAAACTTAACCCTAACCCTAACCCTCAGCCTAACCCTAACCCTTACCCACACCCTAACCTTCACCCTCTCCCTAACCCTAACCCTAACCCTCTCCCTCACCCTCACGGGAAACATCACCCTAACCCTAACCCTCACCTTAACCCTTACCCCCAACCTAACCCTAACAATAACCCTAAACCTAACCCTCACACAAACCCCAAACCTCACACTAACCCTAATCAGAAACCTTACCCTCACCCTAACCCTAACGCTAACCTTCACATCAACCCTAGCCCTCACCGTAACCCTAGCCTACCCATCAACCTAACCCTCACCATAATGCTACACCTAACCCTAACCCTCAGACTAACCCTAACCCTCAACCTAACCCTAACCCTACCCCTCAGCCTCACCCTCCCACTAGTCCTAAACCTCATCCTAACCCTAACCCTAAGCCTAACCCTCACCCTAAACCTAAATATACCCCACACCCTAACACTCACCCTAACCCAAAACCTAAACTTAACCCTCACAATAACCCCTAAGCCTCACCCTAAACATAACCCAACCTCTAACCCTAACCCTCACCATAACCCTCACCCTAACCCTAACGCTTACGCTAACCCTCACCCTCACCCTCACCCTATACCTCACCCTAACACTAACCCTAACACTAACTCTGACAGTAAGCCTAACCCCAACCCTCCCCCTACACGTAACTCAAACCCTCACCCTTACCCTAGCCCTAAACCTCACCCTCACCCTCACCCTAACCCTAACCCTAAACCTAAAACTCACCCTCAGCCTAACCGTAAACCTAACCCTAACCCTACCCCTCACCCTCACCATGCCCCTAACCCTAAACCTAAACTTAACCCTCACAATAACCCTAACCCTCATCCTAACCCTAAAAATACCCCTCAACCTAACCCTCACCCTAACCCTAAACCTAACTCTAACCCTCACAATAACCCTAATCCTCACCCTAAACCTAACCCTAACCCTCAGCAAACCCTCACCCTAACCCTAAGGCTAACCCTAAACCTAACCCTCAACCTAACTCTAGCCGTCACCCTAAACCTAACCCTAATCCTTACCTTAACCCTATCCCTAACCCTCTCCCTCACCCTAACCCTAACCCTAACCCTCACCCTCAGCCTAACCCTAACCCTAAATCTACCCATAAACCTCAACCTCACCCTCACACTAACCCTAAAGTTAACCCTAACCTTCATACTCACACTCACCCTAAACCTAAACCTAACCCTCACCCAAGCCCTAACCCTCACCTGGAACCTAACCCTAACCCTCACCCTCATCCTATCCCTAACCCTAAACCTCACCCTAACCCTAACACTAAACCTAACACTAAACCTAAACCTCACCCTAACCGTAACTCGAGCCATCACTGTAACCCTCACCCTAACACTCACCCTCACACTCAACCTCAGCCTAACCATAACCCTAACACTAATCCTAACCATACCCCTCACCCTCACTCTACCCCTGACCTTCATCCTAGCACTCACCCTAAGCCTTACCCTAAAACTAACCCTCATCCTCATCCTCACCCTGAGCCTAACCCTCAATCTAACCCTAATCCTAACCCTAACCCTCAACCTCACCCTCATCCTAACCCTAACACTAACCCCAACCCTCACTCTCGCCCTCACCCTCACCCTCACCCTAACCCCAACACTCACCCTCGACCTCACCATAACCCTCACCCTAAATATCACCCTAAACCTAACCCTATCCCTAACCATTACCCTCCCCCTAACCCTAAACCTAAACCTCACACTAACCCTAACACTCTCCCTAACCCTAACCTTGGCGCTCACCATCACCAGAAACATCACCCTAACACTAACCCTCAACCTAACCCTAAACCTAACCCTCACCCTAACACTAACCCTCATGCGCACCCTCAACCTAACACTAACCCTCACCCTAACCCTAACACTCATCTCACCATAACCCTAATCCTCGGCCTAACCTTAACCCTAACACTAATAATAACCCTCACCCTAAACCTAACACAAGCCCTACCCCTTTCCCTAACCCTCACTCAACTCTAAACCTAACCCTCACCTGAAACCTCACCCTCACACTAAACCTCACCCTCACCCTCTCACCCTCACCCTAGCCCTCAACCTAACCCTAACGCTAACCATAAACCTCACCCTAACCCTCACACTAACACTAACCCTAACCCTACCCTCTCCCTAACAGTCAGCCTAACCCTAACCCTAACCCTAACCATTGCCCTAACTCTAACCTTAGCCCTAACCCTCACCATAACCCTAACCCTCACTCTAACCCTATCCTTACCCCTCACCCTAAACTTCAACCTAACCCTCACCCTAGCCCTCAACCTAACCCTAACCCTCACACTCACCCTAACCCTCAACCTAAACCTTTACCTCACCCTAACCCTAACCCTCACAGTAACCCTAGCCCTAACCCTGACCCTAAAGCTAACTCTAACCCTTACCCCCACCCTAGCCCTCACCCTAACCCTAACCCTAACCTTCACCCTCACCCAACCCCTAACCCTAACTCTCACCCTTACCCTCAGCTTAACCCTAAACCTAACCCTAATCTTAAACTTAACCCTCACCCTCACCCTCACACTAACTCTCACCCTCACCCTAGCCCTCACCCTAATGCTAAACATAATCCTCCCCCTTTTCCCTCAGCCTAACCCTAACCCTTACCCTAATCCTAACACTAACCCTCACCCTCACACTAACTCTTACCCTCTCCGTAGCCCTCACCTAACCCTAAAACTAACCCTAACCCTCACCCTCACCCTCACCCTCAGCCTAACCCTAACCCTAACATTGATCCTAAGCCTAACCCTCACCTTCACGCTAACCCTAACCCTATCCCTCACACTAATCCTAACCCTCACCCTGACTCTAACTCTAAACTTAACCCTAACCATAAACCTCACCCTAACCCTACCACTAACCCTAACCCTTACCCTAACCCTTACCCACACCCTAAACTTCACCCTCTCCCAAACCCTCATCCTCACCCTAATCCTCTACCTCACGCGAAACATCATCCTAACCCTAACACTCACCCTAACCCTTACCCTCACCCTAACCCTAGCAATAACCCTAACTTAACCCTCACACAAACCCCAAAACTCACACTAACCCTAACCCTAAACCTTACCCTCATCCTAACCATAAACCCAACCCTAACCTTCACACCAACCCTAACCCTCACCCTAACCCTACTCTACCCTCAACCAAACCTCCACCCTAATGCTAAACCTAACCCTAACCCTCACACTAACCCTAACCCTCACCCTAACCCTAACCCTACCCTTCACCCTCACCCTACCACTAGTCCTAACCATCACTCTAACCCTAACCCTAACCCTAAACCTCACCCTAACCCTAAAAATACCCCTCACCCTAACCCTCACCCTAACCCTAACCCTCACAATAAACTTAACCCTCACCTTAACCCTAAAAATACCCCTCACCCTAACCCTCACCCTAACCCTAAACCTAACCATAACCATCACAATAACCCTAACCCTCACCCTAACCCTAACCCTCAAGCTAACCCTAGCACTCACCCTAACCCTAACCCTAAACCTAACCCTCACCCTAACCCTCAATCTCACCCGAAACATCACTATAACCCTAATCCTTACCCTAACCCTAACCCTCACCCTCACCTTAACCATAACCCTAACCCTAACCCTCACCCTCATCCTAACCCTAACCCTAATCCTAAACCTTAACCTAACCCTAACCCTCAAACTCACCATCACTATAACCCTAACACTAACACTAACCCTCATACTCACACTCACCCTAACCCTAAACCTAACCCTCACCTGGAACCTAAACCTAACACTCATCCTCATCCTAACTCTAACCCTACCCTTCACCCGAACCATTACTGTCACACTAGCCCTCACCCACACCCTAAATCTCACCCTCTCCTTATCCCTCACCCTCACACTAACCCTAACACTAACCCTCACCCTAAATCCCACCGTAATCCTATCCCTAAACCTAACACTCATCCTAAACCTAACCTTACCCCCAACCTCACCCTAACCCTAACTCAAACCCTAACACTCACACTAAACCTAACCCTCACCCTAATCCTCACCCTCACCATAACCCTCACCCACACCTTAACACTCACCCCCAATCGAACCCTCACCCTCACCCTAACTCTCAACCTACCCTACCCATCAACCTAACCCTCACCCTAACGCTAACATTAACCCTCACCCACAACTTAACCCTCACCCTCACCCTCACCTTCACCCTCACCATTAAGGTCAACCTAAACCTAAGTCTCACGCTCACCCTAGCTCTCAACCTAACCGTAACGCTAACCCTAACCCTCACCCTAACCCTAACCCTAACCCTCACCCTCACCCTAAACCTAACAATACCCCTCACCCTACCCCTCACCCTCACCCTAACCCTAACCCTCAAAATACCCCTAAGCCTCACTCTAACCTTATCCCTACCCCTCACCCTAACATTCAACCTAACCCTAACCCTAACCCTAATGCTAACCCTAACCCTCACAGTAACACTATCCCTAACCCTACCCCTAAAGCTAATTCTAACCCTTACCCTCACCCTAGCCCTCACCCTAACCCTTACCGTCACCCTAACACTCACTCTCACCCTAAACATCACTGTAATCCTAATCCTCACCCTCACCCTAACCCTCACCCTCATCCAACCGCTAACCCTAACCCTCAGACTCACCCTCAGCCTAACCCTAAATCTAACCCTAAACCTGAACCTAAGCCACACCCTCACCCTCACACTAACTCTCACCCTCACCCTAGCCCTCACCCTAACCCTAAACCTAACATTGATCCTAAGATAACCCTCACCCTCCCCCCCTTCCACTCAGCCTAACACTAACACTTACCCTAATCCTAATCCTGACCCTCACCCTCACCCCCTCACCCTCAGCCTAACCCTAAACCTAACATTGATCCTAAGATAACCCTCACCCTCACCCTCACCCTCATTCTCATCCTAACCATAACCCTAACATTGGTCCTAACCCTAACCCTATCCCTCACACTAATCCTAACCTTCACCCTGACTCTAACCCTAAACTTAACCCTAACCCTAACACTAACACTAACCCTAACCCTCACCCTAACCCTGACCCAAACCCTAACCTTCACCCTCTCCCGAACCTTCACCCTCATCCCAGTCCTCACCCTCACGCGAAACATCACCCTAAACTAAACCTCACCCTAACCCTAACAAAAACCCTAACCCTAACCCTCCTAAAAAACCCAAACCTCACACTAATCCTTACCCTAAACTTTACCCTCAGCCTAACCCTAACCCTAACCCTAACCTTCACACCAAACCTAACCCTCACGTTAACCCTACTCTACCCCTCAACCTAACCCTGAACTTAACGCGAAACCTAACCATAACCCTCACACTAACCCTATCCCTCACCCTAACCCTAACCGTACCCCTCACCCTCACCCAACCACTAGACCTAACCCTCACCCTAACCCTAACCCTAACCCTAACACTCACCCTAAACCTAAAAATAACCCTCACCCTAACCATCACCCTAACCCTAAACCAAACCCTAACCCTCACAATAAACGTAATCCTCACCCTAACCCTAACCCTAACCCTCACCCTAACCATAACTCTCAAGCTAACCCTACCCCTCACCCTCACCCTAACCCTAACCCTAACCCTAAACCTAACCCTAATCCTTACCCTAACCTTAACCCTCACCCTCATCCTAACCCTAACGCAAACCCTAACCCAAAACCTAACTCTAACTCTCACAATAACCCTAACCCTCAACCTAACCCTAAAAATACCCCTCACCCAAACCCTCACCCTAACCCTAACCCTAAACCTCACCCTCATCCTAACCCTAACCCTAAACCTAAACCTAAACCTAACCCTAACCCTCACCCTCACCCTCACACTAACCCTATCACTAATCCTCATACTCACACTCACCCTAACCCTAAATCTAACCCTGACCCAAGCCCTAAACCTCACCTGGAACCTAATCCTAACACTCACCCTCATCCTAACCCTAACCCTACCCCTCACCCTAACACTTACCCTAACCCTAACTCTAAACCTCACACTAAACCTAACCCTCACTCTAACACTAAACCTAACACTAAACCTAACCCTCACCCTAACCCTAACCCGAGCCCTCACCCTAACCCTCACCCTAACCATCACCCTCACCCTCAGCCTCAGCCAAACCATAACCCTAACACTAATCCTAACCCTATACCTCACCCTCACCCTACCCCTCACCCTCACCCTAGCACTCACCCTAAGCCTAACCCTAACCCTAACCATAACCATTGCCCTAACCTTAACCCTCACCTTCACACTAACCCTAACCCTAACCGTAACCATACCCCTCACACTACCCCTCACCCTCACCCTAACCCTAACCCTCACAATAACACTAACCCTCACTCTAACCTTAACCTTATCCCTCACCTAACCTTCACTCTAACCTTCACCCTAACCCTAACACTAACCCTAACCCTCACCCTCACCCTAACACTCAACCTAACCCTTCACCGAAACATAACCCTAACCCAAACCCTAACCCTCACAGTAACCCTAAATCTAACCCTACCCCTTAACCTAACTCTAACCCTTACCCTCACCCTAGCCCTCACCCTCACCCTAACCCTAACCCTAACCATCACCCTGACCCTCACTCTCACCCTAAACATCACTGAATCACTAATCCTCACCCTAACCCTAACCCTCACCCTCACCCTTCCCCTAACCCTAACCTCACCCTCATCCTCAGCCCAACCCTAAAGCTCACCCTAATCCTAAACCGAACCCTCACCCTCAACCTCACCCTTCCCCTAACCCTAAACCTCACCCTCACCCTCAGCCCAACCCTAAACCTCAACCTAATCCTAAACCCAACCCTCACCTCACCCTCACACTAACTCTCACACTCACCCTAGCCCTCACCCTAACCCTTAACATAACAATCCCCCTCCCCCTCAGCCTAACCCTAACCCTAATCCTACCCCTAACCCTGACCCTCACACTAACTCTTACCCTCTCCCTAGCCCTCACCCGAACCCTAATCCTAACCCTAAACCTCACCCTCACCCTCAGCCTAACCCTAACCCTAACATTGATCCTAACCCTAACCCTATCCCTCACACTAACCCAAACCCTCACCCTCACCCTAACCCTAAACTTAACCCTAACCCTAACCCTAAGCCTAACACTAAACCAAACCCTCACCCTAACACTCACCCTAACCCTTACCCACACCCTAACTTCACCCCCTCCTGAAACTCACCTTCACCCTAACCCTCACCCTCACGCAAAACATCACCCTAACACTAACCCTCACCCTACCTCGAAAAATACCCCTCACCCTAAACCTCACCCTAACCCTAACCCTCACAATAACCCTAACCCTCAGCCTAACCCTAACCCTACCCCTCACCCTAACTCTCACCCTAACCCTAACGCTAACCCTAACCCTCACCCTCACCCTAACCCTCAACCTAACCCTACACCTCACCTTAACGCTACCCCTATCCCTAACCCTTACAGTAACCCTAACCCTTAACTTAACCCTAAACCTAACTCAAAACCTCACCCTTACCCTAGCCTTAACCCTAAACCTCACCCTTACACTAAATTGAACCCTAACACTCAACCTCACCCTAACCCTCACCCACACGTAACACTAACCCTAACCCTCACCATAACCCTCACCTTAACCCTTACCCACACCCTAACTTTACCCCCTCGTGAACCCTCACTTTCACCCTAACCCTCACCCTCATGAGAAACATCACCCTAAACCTAACCCTCACCCTAACCCTAAAAATATCCCTCACCGTAACTCTCACCCTAACCCTAAACCTGACAATAACCCTAAAACTCACCCTCACCCTCACCCTAACCCTGACCCTCACCCTCACCTCACCCTAACCCTAAACCTAACACTAACACTACTTCACCTTAACCCTCACCCTAACCCTAACCCTCACCCACAACCTAACCCGAACCCTCACCCTCACCCTCAAATCACCCCAACCCTCACCCTCACCCTAAACATCACCCAAACACTAACCCTCACCCTAACCCTAAGCCTCAACCTCACCCTCACCCTAATCTTAAACCTAAATATATCCCTAACCCTAACCTTCAACCTCACCCTCACCCTCACCCTAACCCTAAGCCTAACCCAAATTCTAACCCTAACACTCACCCTAAACCTAACCCTCACCATCACACTAACCCTCACCCTAACCCTAACACTCACCCTAACCCTAACCCTCACCCTCACCCTAAACCTAACCCTAACCCTCACCCTCACGTCACCCTAACCCTAAACCTAACACTAACCCTCAACATCACCCTAACCCTCACCCTATCCCAAATCCTAAATCTCACCCTCAGTCTCAACGTAACCCTCACCCTAACCCTTACCCTCACCCTAAACTTAATCCTAACCCTAACTCTCACACTAACCCTAAACCTCACCCTAAACCTAACCCTCACCCTCACACTAACCCTAACACTAACCCTACCCCCCTCCCTAATCGTATCCGTAACACTAACCCTAACACTAACCCTCACCCTAACCTTACCTCTTACCCTCTCCCTCACCCCTACCCTCACCCTCACCCTAAACTTAACTGTCACACTAACCCTCACCCACACCATAACCCTCACCCTCTCCTGAACCCTAACACTCATATTAACCTTAACCCTATCTTTCACCCTAAAACTCACCCTAACCCTAACCCTAACAGTAACCCTCACACTAACCCTAACACTCACCCTAAACCTAACCTTACCCTCACCGTCATCCAAAACATAACCCTAACCCTAACCTCACCCTAAACCTAACCCTCACCCTAATCCTCACCCTCTCCCTAACCCTCACCCACACCTTAACACTCACCATCACCTGAAACCTCACCCTCACGCTAACCCTCACCCTACCCTACACCTCAACCTAACACTCACACTAACGCTAACCATAACCCTCACCCACACCCTAACCCTAACCCTCACCCTCACCCTCACCCTCACCCTAAACCTCACCCTCACCCTAACTCTCACCCTCAGCCTAGCCCTCAATCTAACCCTAAAGCTAAACCTAACCCTCACCCTAACCCTAAACTGAACCTTAACCCTCACACTAAACCTAACCCTAACCCTACCCTCTCCCTAACCCTCAGCCTAACCCTAAACCTACCCCTAACCATTGCCCTAACCCTTACCGTAACCCTCACTCTCATCCTCACCTTAACCCTAACCCTCACCCTAACCCTAAAAATACCCCTCACCCTAACACTAACGCTCACAATAACCCTAACCTTCAACCTAACCCTAACGGTACCCCTCATCCTAACCTTCAACCTAACCCTCACCCTCCTTCTAACGCTAACCCTAACACTCACCCTCACGCTAACCCTCAACCTAAACCTTTACCTCACCGTAACCCTAACCCTAACCCAAATCCTCACAGTAACCCTAACCCTAACCCTACCCCTAAACCCTAACCCTAACCCTAACCCTAACCCTCACCCTAGCCCTCACCCTAACCCTAACCCTAACCCTACGCCTCAACCTAACCCTCACCCTAACCCTAACACTAAACCTCACACTAAACCTAACCCTCACCCTAACCCTAACCCGAGCCATTAAGGTGAGCCTCACCCTCACACTCAGCCTCAACCTCAGCCTAACCATAACCCTAACACTAATCCTAATCCTACCCCTCACCCTCACCCTACCCCTCACCCTCACGCTAGCACTAACCCTAAGCCTCACCCTAAAACTAACCCTCACCCTCGACCTAACCTTACCCCTCAGCCTCACCCTACCACTAGCCCTAACCCTCACTCTAACACTATGCCTAACCCTAAGCTAACCCTAAATATACCCCTCACCCTAACCCTCACCCTAACCCTAACCCTAACCCTATCCCTAACCCTAAAATACCCCTCACCCTAACCCTCCCCCTAACCCTAACCCTCACAATAACCCTAACCCTCACCCTAACCCTAAAAATACCCCTCACCCTAACCCTCACCCTAACCGTCACCCTAACCCTAACCCTCACAATAACCCTAATCGCCACCCTAACCCTAACCCTACCCCTCACCCTAACCCTCAACCTAACCTTCACCCTTACCCAAACGTTAACACTAACCCTCACCCTCACCCTAACCCTCAACCTAACCCTTCACCTCACCCTAACCCTAACCCTAAACGTAACCCTGACATTAACACTAACCCTAACCCTACCCCTAAGCGTAACTCTAATCCTCCCCCTTACCCTAGCCCTAAACCTCACCCTCACCCTCACCCTAACCCTAAGCCTAAACCTAACCCTAACCCACACCCTAACCCTCAACCTAAACCTTCACCTCACCCTAACCCCAACCCTAACCGTAACCCTGACAGTAACAATAACCCTAACCCTAACCCTAAACGTAACTCTAAGTCTCCCCCTTACCCTAGCCCTAAACCTCACCCTCACACTCACCCTATCCATAAGCCTAAACATAACCCTCACTCTCAGCCTAACTCTAACCCTAAACCTAACCCTAACCCTCACAATAAACCTAACCCTCACCCTAACCCTAAAAATATTCCTCACCCTATCCCTCACACTAACACTAAACCTAACCCTAACCCTCACAATAACCCTAATCCTCACCTTAACCCTAACCCTAACCCTCACCCTAACCCTAACGCTAACCCTACCCTTCACCCTAACCCTAACCCTTAACCTAACTCTAATCCTCACCCTAACCCTAACCCGAACCCTACCCCTCACCTTAACCCTCACTCTCACCCTAAACATCACCCTAACCCTAATCCTTACCCTAGCCCTCACTCTCACCCTCACCCTCACCTTAACCCTAACCCTAACCCTAACCCTCACTGTCAGCCTAACCCTAACCCTAACCCTAACCCTAACCCTAAATCTAACCCTAACCCTCAACCTCACCCTCACACTAACCCTAACGCTAAACTTAACTCTAATACTCACACTCACCCTAACCCTAAACCTAACCCTCACCCAAGCCCTAACCCTCACCTGGAACCTAACCCTAACCCTCACCCTCATTCTAACCCTATCCCTACCCCTCACACTACTCCTCACCATAACCCTAAAACTAAACCTCACACTAAACCTGACCCTCACCCTAACCCTAACCCGAGCCCTCACCCTAACCCTCACCCTAACCATCACCCACACCCTCAACCTCACCTAACCATAACCCTAACACTAATCCAAACCCTACCCCTGACCCTCACCCTACCCCTCACCCTCACCCTAGCACTCACCCTAAGCCTCACAATAAAACTAACCCTCACCATCATCCTCACCCTCAGCCTAACCCTCACTCTAACCCTCATCCTAACCCTAAACCTCAACCTCACCCTCATCCTAACCCTTACCCTAACCCCAACCCTCACCCTCGCCCTCACCCTCACCCTAATCCTAACCCTAACCCTCACCTTTGACCTAACCCTAACCCTCACCCTAAACATCACCCTAACCCTAACCCTATCCCTCACCCTAACCCTCCCCCTAACCCTAACCCTAAACCTCACACTAGCCCTAACCCTCAACCTAACCCTAAACCTAACCCTCACCCTAACACTAACCCTCACGTGCACCCTCAACATAACACTAAACCTCACCCTAGCACTCACCTTAACTCTAAGCCTAACCCTCACCCTAACCCTAACCCTAACCCTCACCCTAACCCTAAAAATACCCCTCACCCTAACCCTCACCCTAACCCTAACCCTCACAATTACCCTAACCCTCATCCTAACCCTAAAAATACCCCTCACCTTAACCCTCACACTAACCATAACCCTCACAATTACCCTAACCGTCACCCTAACCCTAACCCTATCCCTCACCCTAACCCTCAACCTAACCCTCACCCTTACCCAAACGTTAACGCTAATCCTCACCCTCACCCTAACCCTCAACCTAACCCTACACCTCACCCTCACCCTAACCCTAACCGTAACCCTGACATTAACACTAACCCTATCCCTACCCCTAAACTGTAGAGAGCTGCGAGAGGCTGCACCTGGAAGATGGCGCCGGCTTCCGCCCTCCGCATTCCCGATGTCGAGTGCACTCTGTGGTAAACAGCTCCTTATATGGCTAAGGCAGAGAATCTGGCTTGCTTCCGCGTACCTGAACCTATTGTTGGTTCCCATGTGGAGTATCAGGGTTGGCTACCCAGCGGGTACTTAAGGCTGTGGGGAATTCTCCCTGGGGTTGGGGTCAGAAGATTACTCAAAGGTCCTGAATAAACTGCAGAGAGAAGAGTTCGGTGTCGCATCTTCCTTGGTGGTCGAGGCGGTAGTGACACGTGGTGGCCTGTATGGGGACTCAGCCATAACCCCAATGAGGACTCAGAACTCTCTGCAGTGAGGGTGGTGCACTGGTAAGTCCCCAGGTAAAAGGGGAATCCACGACAAGAGCGGAGGATAAGTTTCCAGGTAAAAGGGGAATCTGCGACAAGAGCAGGGGATAAGTTCCCAGGTAAAAGGGGAATCCGCGACAAGAGCAGGGGATAAGTTCCCAGGTAAAAGGGGAATCCGCGTCAAGAGCGGGGAGGATTTTTGCTCTTCTCTGTAGATAAAGAGAGAGCGAGAACCCAGGGCTAGTCAATAGAGTAGCTAAAAGTAAAAGTAAAAGTTTGTTTACCAGCTTTAAATGTTTAAAACATGGGCGCTTCTTCTTCGCACCCAATTTTTTTGGCTCTCAATGAGCTACTGCACTCAAAAAAGTTAAAAATAAAAAAGAGTACTTTAGAGAGATTTTTGGATGAAAGTGACATCATTGCCCCGTGGTTCGCTGTCTCTGGAAGCCTCACGGTGGCCTCTTGGGAGAAACTAGGGAGGGACCTAGATTTTGCCTCTGAACAAGGAACGCTTAAGAGCGGGGTGAGACCAATATGGAAACTGATAAGAGGCTGTCTCGAGGACCAGCGTTGCAGTGAGGTGGTAGAGAATGGTCAGGCCGCCCTAGAAGTGCTGCAGGAAGAAAGATCGGAAAGGGCAGACAGCGAAAAGGAGGAGAGCAGGGGGGGGGATTATACCCCGATTTTGCCGAACTAGAGACCTCTGAGTCTACAGACTTACAGGAACTACAATCACTCATAGAACGAATAGAAAAAACAAAGATAAGAAAGAGGAGGAAAGGGAAGGAGAGAGAGGACCCAGATAAAGATGAATGCATGCCCTCCCTGCACCGCGCCACACCTTCGGCCCCTCCGCTCTCTGCGGAGGACCCCGGAAGTGGCAGCCCTGGCTGTTCTTTCAGCCCAGATGTGTGGAAAACGGTCAGAAGCGAGTTACATCTAGCCTGTCCAATATTTCAGGATCCACAGGGACAGTGGTATCATGAACCCTTAGATTTTAAGGTTATAAAATCTTTAGCTGAGTCTGTGCAGACATACGGAATCACAGCCTCCTTTACTGTAGCCCAGGTGGAAGCCCTAAACAGACACTGCATGACACCCGGTGATTGGAATGGGCTCTCACGAGCTTGTTTGAGCCCAGGTCAGTATTTAGATTGGAAGGCCTTTTTGATTGAATTTGCTAGTGAAGAGGCTGCAGCCAATCAGGCTGCGGGAAACCCAGCTTGGGACAGAGATATGCTGCTTGGACAGGGGAGATTCGCCAATCAGCAGATAGGCTACCCGGTTCAAGTTTATGAACAAATCAATAAAACTGGCATAAAGGCATGGAAAGCCTTACCAAATAAAGGCGAGGTGAGTGGCAATCTCACCAAAATCCTCCAGGGCTCTAAGGAGCCGTTTTCGGACTTTGTTGCCCGTATGGTCGAGGCCACTGGCAGAATTTTTGGTGACCCAGATGCAGCCATGCCATTAATTAAACAGCTTGTTTACAAGCAGTGCACTAAGGAATGCAGAGCCGCCATAACCCCATATAAGAATAGAGGACTAGAAGCATGGATGAAAGTTTGCAGAGAGCTGGGCGGACCACTAATGCTGGATTAGCTGCTGCTGTGGTGCAATTAACCCAGAAGAAAGGGGGAGGCTCAGGTGCGTGCTTTAGATGCGGCAAGATGGGACACATAAAGCGTAGTTTCCCTGAAAGAGGAAGTGTGATAGAAACAGGAAAGGGACAACAGCCTAAGCAGCCTGGGCTATGTAAAAGGGGGAAGCACTGGGCAGTTGAATGACGATCTGTGAAAGACATCAACAGTCGAACCTTAACGCAGGCCCATGAGGAAAGAACCCATTCAAAAAACGGGCAGCGGGGCCCCCGCCCTCAGGGCCCGCAAATACATGGGGCAGTCGAGAACCAGGATAGGAGCTACTACCCAGAACAGTGGCCGACCCTCTGGCACCCCAAGGACCGTGGAGAGCCACTGCGGGCTCAGCAGGACTGGACCTCCGTGCCACCACCAGACTCATATTAACTCCCTGAATGGGGGTCCAGTTAGTTGACACAGACTTCCAAGGACCCCTTGAGCCTGGCACGGTGGGATTGTTGATAGGGAGGTCATCCACAATTCTGCGGGGCCTTAAGGTGCATCCTAGTGTGATTGACCCAGACTATACTGGAATTGTAAAGATTATGGTTGAATCTCCTAAAGGAATTTTAGCCATCTCCCCAGGAGATAGAATTGCTCAGCTTTTGATTTTACCCAGTTTACATGACCATTTTGTGGCTCAGCCCAAGCTAAGAGGAAAGGGGGGTTTTGGATCCACAGGAACAGACTTAACATTCCTGTCTCTTGATTTGGACCAAAGACCAGTTCTTGAACTCAATGTTGATAATAAGAAAATTTTGGGCCTTTTGGGTACTGGGGCAGACAGGAGCATTATTGCCAGAAAAGATTGGCCATCGGGATGGCCTGTACAAGCGTCCTCCCAAATCTTACAAGGTCTGGGATATGCTAAGGCCCCTGACATGAGTGCGAGACAGCTACACTGGAGTGATGAAGAAGGATATCCCGGTATAATACAGCCTTATGTGTTAGAACTCCCGGTTTCCTTATGGGGCAGAGACCTTATGAAAGAAATGGGATTTAAATTAAGTAATGACTATTCCCCTGCATCACAGGACATGATGGTCCGTATGGGTTATCACCCCAGTTTTGGACTAGGTAAATTTCTACGAGGGGACAAGGAGCCTATTAAAGTGTACCAGAGAAACCACAGGCAGGGCTTGGGTTTTTCCTAGGGGCCACTGGGGGAGGGATTCCCATATCCTGGAAAACGGAGGAGCGGGTGTGGGTGCCTCAGTGGCCACTTTCCTCTGAAAAATTAACTGCCGCCAGGACATTAGTACAAGAACAGTTAACCCAAGGACACATTAAACCATCAGTATCCCCGTGGAATACACCTATTTTTGTTATTAAAAAGAAGTCTGGAAAATGGCATTTGTTACACGATTTACGAGCTATCAATAACCAGATGCAAATTATGGGCCCTGTACAACGAGGCCTACCTTTGCTTTCTTCCCTGCCGGCCTTTTGGCCCATTATTGTGATTGATATAAAGGATTGTTTTTTTTCCATTCCCCTACATGATCAAGACAGTGTGAGGTTTGCTTTTACTATTCCCTCCTGCAATCATGAGGAGCCAGATAAAAGATATGAGTGGGTAGTTTTGCCTCAGGGGATGGCCAATAGTCCTACTATGTGCCAACTTTATGTGGACGAAACTCTTGCCCCTCTTAGACAAAAATATCCCAAATTAAGGTGCATTCATTATATGGATGATATTTTACTAACAGCAAAGAGTAAACATATGCTGGAAAAGGCATATGTGGATTTGATTGAGATGCTAAAGCACAGAGGACTGTTTATAGCTCCTGAAAAGGTACAGCAGGACCAGGTTATTGATTACTTAGGAGCAAAAATATGTAAAAATTGCGTTACTCCACAAAAGGTAGAGTTGAGAAAAGATAATCTAAAAACCTTAAATGATTTTCAAAAATTGTTAGGAGATATTAATTGGGTTAGAAGCTATTTAAAGCTACCCAATTATGAGTTGAGACCTCTTTATGCTATGTTACAAGGAGACTCCGCTTTGGATTCTCCTAGACAGTTAACCAAAGAGGCAAGAGAGACTTTACATAAGGCAGAAGAGAGATTACAAAATGCCTGCTTACAGAGAATACAGGAAGACAAGAGTATTACCCTGTGTATACTCCCTACCTTTTCTCAACCTACTGGGTTGTTGTGGCAAGAAGGCCCATTGTTTTGGATTCACCTGAAAATATCACCGGCCAAGTCCATTGAATATTACCCTACTGCTGTGGCTGGTGTTGCACTATCTGGAATTCAACAATGCTTACAGTATTTTGGAATTGCCCCGTCTACCATTATAGTTCCTTACACCAGCCATCAAGTTCAAACCTTGTGTGCTACTATAGATGATTGGGCTATTTTACAGTGTAGCTTTACTGGACAAATAGACAACCACTTTCCAAAACATCTCCTTTTGGGTTTTTTTAAGGAACACCCAATTATCTTTCCTAAGGTAACGACTTCTCAACCTATTGTAAGTGCCCCTAATGTATTTACTGATGGCTCAAAAACGGGATGTGGTTTATACATGGTTGAGGCACAACGACCGGTACAACACCAGTTTCAGCCCGGTGCTCCTCAGATGGTAGAGTTAAAAATTGTTATAAAAGTTTTTGAAGCATGCCCGTTTCCTTTTAATTTAATATCTGATTCTGCTTATGTTATTAATGCCCTCAAGGTTTTAGAGGTTGCCGGACCTATTAAGAGTTCCAGTCCGGTTGGTCCATTATTTCAACAATTACAACAGTTGATTTGGCAGAGAAAATCCTGCTTTTATCCCTTGCATATTCGGGCTCATACTGGCCTGCCAGGACCCCTGGGCAAAGGAAATGATGTAGTGGATCAATGGACCCGACAAGAATGGGTATTTATTAGCTCTGTCTTAGAAAGAGCCAAAACCTTTCATAAAACATTTCATGTTAATGCAAAAGCACTACAACAAAAATTTCAAATTTCTTGAGCCGATGTGAGACAGGTGATATTAGACTGTCCTCGATGTGTAATTTATCAGCATCCACCTAGTGTTGGGGTTAATCCCCGGGGTTTGCTCCAGCTAAAAGTTTGGCAGATGGATGTGACTCACATCTCTGAGTTTGGACACCAAAAATATGTACATGTGTCTGTGGACACCTGCTCAGGTGTTATACATGCCACGCCCTCAGCTGGAGAAAAGGCACGCAATGTTATTGCCCATTGTTTGGAGGCCTGGGCAGCCTGGGGAAAACCTTATCAACTTAAGACTGACAATGGACCTGCGTACACAGGACAACAGTTTCCCTCCTTTTGTCATCAAATGGAGGTGCAACTTATACATGGTTTGCCCTACAATCCCCAAATCCAAGGCATTGTGGAACGTGCTCACTGCACAATAAAAGAGTGCCTACAAAAACAAAAGGGGGGAATTGGCCATGGCCGTACCCCAAAGGAAAGACTTTCTCTTGCTTTATTTACTATTAATTTTTTAAATTTGGATGCTCAGAGTCAATCCGCAGCAGATAGACATAATGAACCTTATGGCCCAGCAAAAGGGATGGTAAAATGGAAGGATGTCTTGACAGGGCTCTGGCGTGGGCCCGATCCCGTGCTGACATGGGCACAAGGCTCTGTTTGTGTTTTTCCTCAGGACCAACAAGATCCAGTGTGGGTGCCTGAACACTAGAAAAGCCCAGTGTGAAGAGGCACGAGATGCGGGGGGTGATGGTCTTCCTGCTCATCCTTGCGATAGTGCAACCAGGAAGACAGTACCGAGATGGGGGACCGTGTCCGTGTTCCCGAGACCGATGCCCGTACGACATGATGCATAACTGTTTCCTTGATTACAGTCTCTTCGGGTTCTGGTACCGTGACTGGTGTTGTGGCAACTGCTACGGGTTGTGTCGGCCAAAGTGTTAAACCTAAATCTTCTGTTACTCACAGGCCTACCTCTGTGTGCGTGTATCCCCCATTTTTGTTCATTGTGAGTATGGAAGAACTTACCTCGTGCAGTAATGAAACCTGCTTTTATACCCAATGCTGGAATGCCTCAAAGTTTAAATATGCTTTAGTTACCCGCATGCCTCATTGGGTGCCTGTGCCTGTGGATGCTCCTAATGCTATGACCCAATCATCTTAAGGAGGGGGGCTGGGAAGGTGGCTCAGTGGTAGAGCGCTTGCCTTGCATTCATGAGGCCCTGGGTTCGATTCCTCAGCACCATATAAGCAAAATGAAAAAAGCCGGAAGTGACGCTGTGACTCAAGTGGTAGAGCGCTGGCCTTGAGCTAAAGAGCTGAGGGACAGCGCCCAGGCCCAGAGTTCAGGCCCAGGAAAAAAACCTATTCAAAAAATGCTGCAAATTTGTCTAAACAGTTGTCTAGTTATCTTTTAGGTAATTGAACTGGGGAGTTCGACACCCTGATGGAACAGCTCAGGGGTGCCATCGTCATGGTGAACTCGACCCGAGTGGGTGCCGGATTGGCGGAGGGGTTATCTTCATGGATATCCCCTGCTATGAATCATCTTAAGGAATGGGCGGGTTTGGGAGCCCTGACAGGCCTCCTGGTGTTAGCCTCCTTGGTATGTCTGCGGTGCATTTGCCAAATTAGAGGTTCTCAGCGTCGCAGTGCAGCCATGATTATCCAAGCCTTTACAGGCATTGGAGCAGGTCAGTCCCCCCAAGCGTGGCTTGCCACCCTAAAACAATGAACACAGATTGCAAAGCCAAAGTACTGCAGTCGAGAGGCATGCGTTTTGCCCTCGAGGAGAGCATGTTTGATTGCACACGGGTTCGATTCGCCTTTTCCCGTCCTTGTGAAAAACGAATCAATGGACAGGCTGAGTCATCCCTAGAGAAGGCGCCCTCTGGGAGAAGGCTTGTATGCAGTCCTTGCATTGCACAACAGGGATCAGACCTCTGTTCTCATCTGTGTTCTTTAAACAAAAAAGGGGGAACTGTAGAGAGCTGCGAGAGGCCGCACCTGGAAGATGGCGCCGGCTTCTGCCCTCCGCCTTCCCGATGGCGAGTGCTCTCTGTGGTACACAACTCCTTATATGGCTAAGGCAAAGAATCTGGCTTGCTTCCGCATACCTGGACCTATTGGTGGTTCCCACGTGGCGTATCAGGGTTGGCTACCCAGCGGGTACTTAATGCTGTGGGGAATTCTCCCCGAGGTTGGGGTCAGAAGATTACTCAAAGGTCCTGAATAAACTGCAGAGAGAAGAGTTCGGTGTCGCATCTTCCTTGGTGGTCCAGGCGGTAGCGACACTAAACGTAACTCTAATCCTCCCCCTTACCCTAGAACTAAACCTCACCCTCACCCTCACCCTAACCCTAAGGCTAAACCTAACCCTCACCCTCAGCCTAACCCTAACCCTAAGCCTAATCCTAACCCTACCCCTCACTCTCACCCTACCACAAACCCTAAACCTAACCCTAATCCTCACAATAAACCTAACCCTCATCCTAACCCTAAAAATATTCCTCACTCTATCCCTCAAGCTAACACTAAACTTAACCCTCACAATAACCCTAATCCTCACCTTAAACCTAAGCCTAACCCTCACCCTAACCCTAAGGCTAACCCTAAACTTCACCCTAACCCTAACCCTCAACCTAACCCTAGGCCGCACCCTAACCCTAACCCTCACCTTAACCCTCACTCTCACCCTAAACATCACCATAACCCTAATCCTTACCCTAACCCTAACGCTCACCCTCACCCTCACCCTAACTCTAACCGTAACCCTAACCCTAACCCTCACCATCAGCCTAACCTTAACCCTAACCCTAACCCTAAACCTAACCCTAACCCTCAACTTCAACCTAACACTAACCCTAACAATAACCCTAACTCTCATATTCACACTCACCCTAACCATAAACCTAAACCTCACCCAAGCCTAAACCCTCACCCTCATCCTAACCCTAACCCTACCCTTCACCCTAACCCTCATTCTAACCTAACACTAAACCTAATCCTCACCCTAACCCAAACCCGAGCCCTCACCCTAACCCTCACCCTAACCCTCACCCTCACCCTCAACCTCACCTAACCATAACCCTAACACTAATCTTAACCCTACCCCTCACCCTCACCCTACCCCTCACCCTCAACCTAGCACTCACCCTAAGCCTCACCCTAAAACTAACCCTCACACTCATCCTAACCCTCACCCTCACCCTAAACCTAACCCTCACCCTCGACCAAACCCTAACCCTCACCCTAAACATCACCCTAACCTTAAGCCTATCCCTAACCCTAACCCTCACCCTAACCCTAACGCTTAACCTCACACTAACCCTAAACCTCACCCTAACCCTAACCCTAGCCCTCACCCTAAACCTCACCCTAACCCTCACCCTCAGCCGGAAACATCACCCTGACACTAACCCTCAACCTAACCCTAACCCTAACCCTCACCCTAACACCCTCAAGCTCACCCTCAACCTAAAACTAACCCTCACACTAGTACTCACCCTAACTCTAAACCTAACCCTTACCCTAACCCTAACCCTCACCCTAACCCTAACCCTCATCTAACCATCACCCTAATCCTCAGCCTAACCCTAACCCTAACACCAACCCTAACCCTCACCCTAACCCTAACACAACCACTAACCCTGTCCCTAACCCTCACCCTAACCCTAATCTTTAACCTCACCGTAACGTAAAACCTAACCCTCAACCTCACCCTAACCCTCACCTCACCTTAACACTCACCGTCACCCTAACCCTCACCCACACCCTAAACCTCTCCCTCACCCTCATCCTCACCCTCAGCCTAACCCTAACCCTAACCCTAATCCTAAACCAACCCTCATCCCCATCCTCACCCTAACCCTTACCATTACCCTAACCCTAACCCTAACCCTCACACCAACCCTAACACTTACCCTAAACCTAACCCTACGCCTCACCCTAAACCTCAACCTAAACCTAACCCTAACCCTCACACTAATCCTAACATTCACCCTAAACCTAACCTTACCCCTCACCCACACCCACACCCACACCCTAACCCTAACCCTCACACTAAACCTAAACCTCACCCTAATCCTCACCCTCACGCTAACCCTCACCTACACCTTAACACTCACCCTCATCTGAACCCTCACCCTCACCCTAACCCTCACCCTACCCGACCCCTCAACCTAAACCTAATCCTAACGCTAACCATAACCCTCACCAACACCCTAACCGTAACCCTCACCCGAAACCTCACCCTAAAGCTCACCCTCACTGTAACTCTCACCCTCTCCCTAACCCTCAGCCTAACCCTAACCCTAACCCTAACCATTATCCTAACCCTAACCCTAACCCTCAACCTCACCCTAACCCTAACTCTCACCCTGACCCTAACAATGCCCCTCACCCTACACCTCACCCTCACCCTAACCCTAACCCTCACAATAAACCTAACCTTCACACTAACCCTAACCCTAACCCTCACACGAACCCTAAAGCTAACCTAACCCTCACCCTCACGCTAACAGTCAAGCTAATACTTTACCTCATGCTAACCCTAACCCTCACAGTAACCCTAACACTAACCCTACCCCTAAAACAAACTCTAAACCTTACCCTCACCATAGCTCTCACGCTAACACTAACCCTAACCATAACCCTCACCCTAACACTCACTCTCACCCTAAACATCACTGTAACCCTAATCCATAACTTAACCCTAACCATCACCCTCAACCTCACCCTAACCCTAACCCTAACCCTCACACTCACACTCAGCCTAACCCTAAACATAACCCTAATCCTAAACATAACCCTCAACCTCACACTCACACTAACTCTCACACTCACCTTAGCCCTCACCATAACCCTAAACAAAACCCTTCCCCCTCCCCCTCAGCCTAACCCTAACCCTAAACCTAATCCTAACCCTCACCCTCACACTAACTCTTACTCTCACCCTAGCCCTCACCTTAACCCTAAACCTAAGCCTAACCCTCACACTCACCCTCACCCTCAGCCTAACCCTAACCCTAACATTGATCCTAAGCCTAACCCTCACCCTCACGCTAACCCTAACCTTATCCCTCACCCCAACCCTAACCCTCACCCTCACCATAACCGTAAACTTAACCCTAAACCTAACCATCACCCTAACCCAAACCCTAACACTAACCCTAAACCTCACCCTAACCCTCACCCATACCCTTACCCACAACTTACACGTCACTCTCTCCCGAACCCTCACTCTCACCTAACCCTCACCCTAATGCTAAATATCACCCTAACCCTAACTTTCAACCTAAACCTTACCCTCACATTAACCCTAAAAATATCCCTAACCCTAACCCTCAGACAAACCCCAAACCTCACACTTACCCTAACCCTAAACTTTACCCTCACCCTAATGCTAACCCTAACCTTAAACTTCACACCAACCCTAACCCTCACCCTAACCCTACCCTACCTCTCAACCTAAGCCTCACCCTAATGCTAAACCTAACCTTAACGCTCACACTAACACTAACCCTCACCCTAACCCTAAACCTACCCCTCACCCTCACCCTACCACTAGCCCTAAACCTCACCCGAACCCTAACCCTAAACCTAACCCTCACCCGAACCCTAAAAATACCCCTCACCCTAACCCTCACCCTAACCCTAAACCTAAACCTAACCCTCACAATAAACCTAACCCTAACCCTTACCCCTCACCCTAACCATCACCCTAACTGTAATGCTAACCCTAAACCTCACCCTCACTCTAAACCTCAACCTAAACCTATACCTCACCCTAACCCTAACACTAACCCTAACCCTGACAGTAACACTAACCCTAAACCTACACCTAAAGCTAACTCTAACCCTCACCCTTACCCTAACCCTAACCCTCACCCTCAGCTTAACCCTAACACTAACCCTAACCTTACCCCTCACCCTCACCCTACACCTAACCCTAAACGTAACCCTAACCCTCACAGTAACCCTAACCCTCACCCTAACGCTCTAAATACCCCTCACTCTAACCCTCACCATAACTCTAAACTTAAACCTAACCCTCACAATAACCCTAATCCTCACCCTAAACGTAACCCTCAACCTAACCCTATCCCTCACCCTAACCCAAACCCTAACCCTATCCGTCACCCTAACACTCCCTCTCACCCTAAACATCACCGTAACCCTAATCCTCATCCTAACCCTTACCGTCACCCTCACCGTCACCATCACCCTAACCCTAACCCTAACCCTCACCCTCAGCCTAACCCTAAACTTAACCAGAAACCTAACCCTAACCTTCAACCTTACCCTCACACTAACCGTAACGCTAACCCTATCCCTCACACTCACACTCACACTAACCCAAAACCTAACCCTCACCCAAGCCCTAACCCACACCTGGAACCTAACCCTAACCCTCACCCTCATCCTAGCCCTAACCCTCATCCTAACCCTAACCTTACCCCTCACCCTAACCCTAACACTAAACCTCACACTAAACCTAACCGTCACTCTAACCCTAACCTGAGCCCTCACCATAAACCTCACCCTAAAACTCACCCTCACCCTCAACCTGAGGCTAACCATAACCCTAAAACTAATCCTAACCCTAACCCTCACCCTCACCCTACCCATCACCCTCACCCTAGCACTCACCCTAAGCCTCACCCTAAAACTAACCCTCAACCTCATCCTCACCCTCACCCTAACCCTCACCCTAACCCTAATCCTCAACCTAAACCTCACCCTAAACCTAATCCTAAACCTAACCCTCAAACTCACCCTAACCTTAACCCTAACGCTAACCCCATACCTCACTTTCACCATCACCCTCACCCTAACCCTAACCCTAACCCTCACCCTCAACCTAACCCTAACCCTCACCCTAAACATCACACTTACCCTAACCCTAACCCTAACCCTCACCCTAGCCCTAACCCTAAACCTCACACTAACCCAAACCCACACCCTAACACTAACCCTAGCCCTCACCCTAACCTTCACCCTAAACCTAACCCTCACCCGAAACATCACCCTAACACTAACCCTCACCATAACCCTAAACCTAACCCTCACCCTAACACTAACCCTCAAGCACACCCTCAACCTAACACTCATCCTAGCACTCACCCTAATTATAAGCCTAACCCTCACCCTAACCCTAACCCTCACCCGAACCCTAACCTTCATCTCACCATCACCCTAAACCTCAGCCTAACCCTAACCCTAACACTAACCCTAACCCTCAACTTAACCCTAACACAAGCCCTACCCCTGTCCCGAAACCTCACCCGAAACCTCAGCCTAACCCTAAACATCACCCAAACACTAACCCTCAGCCTAAACCTCAACCTAACACTAACCCTCACCCTCACCCTCAAACTTAGCCTAACCCTAACCCTCAACCTAAACCTAACCCTAAACCTCAACCTCACCCTCACCCTAAACTTAAACCTAATCCTAACCCTAACCCTAACCTTCAACCTCACCCTAACCCTAACCCTAACCCTAACCCTAATCCTAAACCTAATCTTCAACCTCACCCTCCTCCTCACCCGAACCCCAACCCTAATCCAAAATCTAACCCTAACCCTCACACCAACCCTAACCCTCACCCCAATCCTAAACTTACCCCTCACCCTAAGCCTCACCTAACCCTAACCCTAACAATAACCCTCACACTAACCCTCACACTCACCCTAAACCTAACCTTACCCCTCACCCTCATCCAAAACCTAACCCTAACCCTAACCCTCACCGAAACCTCACCCTCACCCTAAAGCTCACAATCAACCGAACTCTCACCCTCACCCTAGCCCTCAACCTACCCCTAACGCTAAACCTAAACCTCACCCTAACCCTAACCCTCACACTAGCCCTAACCCTAACCCTACCCTCTCCCTAACCCTCAGCCTAACCCTAACACTAACCCTAAACATTGCCCTAACCCGAAACCTAACCCTCACCCTCACCTTAACCCTAACACTCACCCTAACCCTAACAATACACCTCACCTTACCCCTCACCCTAATGCTAAGCCTAACACTCACAATAACCCTATCCCTCACACTAACCCTAACAATACCCCTCACCCTAACCTTCAACCTAACCCTCACCCTAACTCTAAAGCTATCCCTAACCCTCACAATCACCCTAAATCTGAACCTAAACCTTTACCCCACCCTAACCCTAACCCTAACCCTAAACCTCACAGTAACCCTAACCCTAACCCTACCCCTAAACCTAACTCTAACCCTTACCGTCACCCTAGCCCTCACCCTAACCCTAACCCTAACCCTACCCCTCACCCAAATGCTCAACCTAACCCTAACACTAAACCTCACACCAAAATTAACCCTCAACCTAACCCTAACCAGAGCCGTTAGGGTGAGCCTAAACCTCACCCTCACCCTCAACCTCAGCCTAACCATAACCATAACACTAATGCTAACCCTACCACTCACCCTCACCCTAGCACTCACCCTAAGCCTCACCCTAAAACTAACACTCACCCTGAGCCTAACCCTAAACCTAACCCTAATCCTAACCCTAACCCTCAACCACAGCCTCATCCTAACCCTAACCCTAACCCCAACACTCATCCTCGCCCTCACCCTCAACCTCACCCTAACCCTAACCCTCACAGTCAACTTAACCCTAACACTCACCCTCACCCTACCACTAGCCCTATCCCTCATACTAACACTAAACCTAACCCTAAACATACCCCTCACCCTAACCCTCACCCTAAACCTAACCCTCACAATAACCTTAACCCTTACCCTAACCCTCATCCTAAACCTAAACCTAACCCTATCCCTCACAATAACCCTAATCGTCAGCCTAACTCTTACCGTACCCCTCACCCTAAATCTAATCCTAACCCTCAACTTCACCCTCACACTAACCCTAACGCTAAACCTAACTATCATACTGACACTCACCCTAACCCTAAACCTAACCCTAACCCTGACAGTAACCCTAACCCTAACCCTACCCCTAAACGTAACTCTAAACCTCCCCCTTACCTTAGCCCTAAACCTCACCCTCACCCTCACCCTAACCCTAAGCCTAAACCTAAACATCACCCTCAGCCTAAACCTAACCCTAACCCTAACCCTAAACCTACCCCTCACCCTCACCCTACTGCTAACCCTAAACCTAACCCTAACCCTCACAATAAACCAAACCCTCACCCTAACGCTAAAAATATTCCTCACCCTAACCCTCACGATAACACTCAACCTAATCCTAACCCTCACAATAACCCTAATCCTCACCTTAATCCTAACCCTAACCCTCACCCTAACCCTAAGGCTAACGCTAACCTTCACCCTAACCCTAACCCTCAACCTAAACCTAGGCCTCACCCTAACCATCACCTTAACCCTCACTCTCACCCTAAAACTCACTGTAACTCTAATCCTTACCCTAACCCTCTCCCTCACCCTCACCCTCACCCTCACACTAACCCTAACCCTAACCCTCAACGTCAGCCTAGCCCTAACCCTAACCCTAAACCTAAACCTAACCATAACCCTCAACTTCACCCTCACATTAACCCTAACGCTAAACCTAACTCTCATAATCAGAATCACCCTAACCCTAAAACTAACCCTCACCTGGAACCTAACCCTAACCCTTACCCTCATTCTAACCCTATCCCTACCCCTCACACTACCCCTCACCATAACCCTAACAATAAACCTCACCCTAAACCTAACCCTCACCCTAACCCTAACCCGAGCCCTCACCCTAACCCTCACCCTAACCCTCACCCACAACCTCAATCTCACCTAACCATAACCCTAAAACTAATCCTAACCCTACCCCTCACCCTCACCCTACCCCTCACCCTCACCCTAGCACTCACCCTAAGCCTCACAATAAAACTAACCCTAACCCTCATCCTCACCCTCAACCTAACCCTCACCCTAACCCTAATCCTAAACCTAAACCTCAACCTCGCCCTCATTCTAACCCTTACCCTAACCCCAACTCTCACACTCGCCCTCCAACTCACCCTCACCCTAACCCTAAACCTCACCCTCGACCTAACCCTAACCCTCACCCTAAACATCACCCTAACCCTAACCCTATCATTAACCCTAAACCTCCCCCTCCCCATAACCCTAACACTAAACCTCACACTAGCCCTAACCCTCACCCTAACCCTAACCCTATAGCTCACCCTAACCCTTACCCTCACCCTAAACATCACCTTAACACTAACCCTCAAGCTAACCCTAAACCTAACACTCACCCTAACACTAACCCTCACACGCACCCTCAACCTCACACTAAACCTCACCCTAGCACTAAACCTAACTCTAAGCCTAACCTTTACCCTAACCCTAACCCTAAGCCCAACCGTCAGGCTCGCCCTCACCCTCACCCTCAACCTAACCCTAACCCTCACCCTCGACCTAATCCTAGCCCTCACCCTAAACATCACACTAACCTTAACCCTTATCACTAACCCTAACCCTCCCCCTAACCCTAACCCTTAACCTCACACTAACCCTAACCCTCAGCTAACCCTAACCCTATCCCTCACCCTAACCCTCACCCTAACCCTCACCCTCAGCCGGAAACATCACCGTAACACTAACCCTCAACCTAACCCTAAACCTATCCCTCACCATAACACCCTCAAATGCACCCTCAACCTAAAACTAACTCTCACCCTAGCACTCACCCTAATTCTAAGCCTAACCCTTACCCTAACCCTAACCCTCACCCTAACCCTAACCCTCATTTAACATCACCCTAATCCTCAGCCTAACCCTAACTCTAACACTAACCCTAAACCTCACCCTAACCCTAACACAACCACTACCCCTGTCCCTAAACCTCACCCTAACCCTAACACAAACACTACCCCTGTCCCTAACCCTCACCCTAACCCTAACCCTTAACCTCACGCTAACCATAAACCTAACGCTCAACATCACCTTAACCCTCAACTCACCCTAACACTCACTGTCACCCAAACCCTCAGCCACACCCTAAACCTCACCCTCACCCGCATCCTCACCCTCAGCCTAACCCTAACCCTAATCCTAATCCTAACCCTAACCCTCATCCCCACACTCACCCTAACCCTAACCCTCACCCTCAGCCTAACTCTAACCCTCACCCTAACCCTAACCCTAACACTCACCCTCACCTCACACAAACCCTAAACCTAATACTAACCCTAAAACTCACAATAAACCTCAGCCTAACCCAAACCCTAAATCTCCCCCTCACGCTCACCCTAAACCTCACCCTAACCTTTACCCTCACCCTAAACATAATCCTAAACTTAACCCTCACACTAACCCTAACCCTCACCCTAAACCTAACCCTCACCCTCACACTAACTCTTACCCTCACCCTAGCCCTCACCCTAACCCTAAACCTAACATTAACCCTCACCCTCAGCCTAACCCTAACACTAACATTGATCCTAAGCCTAACCCTCACCTTCAAGCTAACTCTAACCTTATCCCTCACCCCAACCCTAACCCTTACCCTCACCCTAACCGTAAACTTAACCCTAACCCTAACCCTCACCCTAACACTAATCCTAACACTAACCGTAAACCTTACCCACACCCTAACTTCACCCCCTCCAGAACACTCACCTTCACCCTAATCCTCACCCTAACCCTAAGCCTCACCCTAACCCTAAAAATACCCCTCACCCTAACCCTCACCCTACCCCTAACCCTCACAATAACCCTAACCCTCACCCTAACCCTCACCCTAACTCTAACGCTAACACTCTCACCCTAACCTTAACTCTCAACCTAACCCTATACCTCACCCTAACCCTACCACTAACCCTAACCCTGACAGTAACCCTAACCCTACCCCTAAACCCAACTCAAACCCTCACCCTTACCCTAGCCCTAACCTTCAACCTTAACCTCACACTAAACCTAACCTTAACACTCACCCTCACCCTAACCTTCACCCTAACCCTAACCCTCACCCACACTCTAACCCTCACCTGAACCCGAACCCTCAACTTCACCCCAACCCTCACCCTCACCCTAAACATCACCCAAACACTAATCCTCACCCTAACCCTAATCCTTAACCTCACCCTAATCTTTAACCTAACCCTCAACCTCATCCTAACCCTCACCTCACGCTAACACTCACCGTCACCCTAACCCTCACCCACACCCTAAACCTCTCCCTCACCCTCAACCTCACCCTCAGCCTAACCCTAACCCTAACCCTAATCTTAACCCAACCCTCATCCTCACCCTCACCCTAACCCTTACCATTACCCTAACCCTAACCCTAACCCTCACACCAACCCTAACACTCACCCTAACCCTAACCCTAACCCTCACCCTAAACCTCACCCTAAACCTAACCCTAACCCTCACACTAATCCTAACACTCACCCTAAACCTAACATTACCCCTCACCCACACCCACACCCACACCCTAACTCTCACCTTCACCATAAACCTAACCCACACCGTAATCCACACCCTCACCCTAATCCTCACCCACACCTTAACACTCACCCGAACCCTCAACCTCACCCTAACCCTCACCCTACCCGACCCCTCAACCTAACCCTAACCCAAACGCTAACCATAACCCTCACCCACACCCTAACCGTAACCCTCACCCGAACCCTCACACTAAAGCTCACCCTCACCTTAACTCTCAACCTCTCCCTAACCCTCAGTCTAACCCTAACCCTAACCCAAACCATTACCCTAACCCTAAACCTAACCCTCACCCTCTCCCTAACCCTAACTCTCACCCTAACCCTAACAATGCCCCTCACTCTACACCTCACCCTCACCCTAACCTTAACCCTCACAATAACCCTAACCTTCACACTAACCCTAACACTACCCATGACCCATGATCTTAACCCTAACTCTCACCCTAACTCTTACCCTCATCCTAACCCTAAAAATAACCCTAACCCTAAACCTCACACAATCCCCAAACCTCACACTAACCCTAACCCTAAACTACACCCTCACCCTAATGCTAACCCTACCCTAAACTTCACACCAACCCTAACCCACACCCTAACCATAATCTACCCCTCAACCTAACCCTCACCCTAACGCTAAACCTAACCCTAAAGCTCACACTAACACTAACCCTCACCCTAACCCTAACCTACCCCTCACCCTCACCCTACCACTAGCCCTAACGCTCACCCTCACCCGAACCCTAACCCTCACCCTAAACCTAAAAATACCCCTCACCCTAACCCTCACCCTAACCCTAACCCTAACCCTAACCCTCACAATAACCCTAACCCTAACCCTACCCCACACCCTCACCCTCACCCTAACCCTCACTCTAACCCTAACACTAACCCTAAACCTGAGAGTAACACTAACCCTAAACCTACACCTAAACCTAACTCTAACCCTCACCCTTACCCTAACCCTCACCCTCATCCTCACACTCAGCCTAACCCTAATCCTAAAACTAACACTCAGACTCACCCTCATCCTAACCCCACCCCTAACCCCAAACCTCACCCTCGCCCTCACCCTCACCCTAACCCTAACCCTAACCCTCACCCTGGACCTAACCCAAGCCCTCACCTTAAATATCACCCTTACCCTAACCCTAACCCTCACCCTAGTCCTAACCCTAAACCTAGCACTAACCCAAACCCTCACCCTAACCCTAAACCTAGCCCTCACCCTAACCCTCACCCTAAACCTAACCCTCACCCTAAACATCACCCTAACACTAACCCTCACCCTAACCCTAAACCGAACCCTCACTCTAACACTAACCCTCACACGCACACTCAACCTAACATTCACCCTAGCACTCACCCTAACTCTAAGCCTAACCCTCACCCTAACCCTAACCCTCACCCTAACCCTAACCCTCATCTCACCATCACCCAAATCCTCAGCCTAACCCATACCCTAAACCTCACCTTAACCCTAACACAAGCCCTACCTCTGTCCCTAACCATCACCCTCACTCTAACCCTTAACCTCACCCTAAACTTAACCCTAACACACACCCTCACCATAACCCTCACATCACCCTAACCCTCACTGTCACCCTAAACCTCACCAACACCCTAAACCTCTCCCTCACCCTCATCCTCACCCTCAGCCTAACCCTAACCCTAAACCTAATCCTAACCCTAACCCTCATCCCCACCCTCACCGTAACCCTAAACCTAATGCTACGCCTCACACTAACCCTCACCCTCACCCTGACCCTAACCCTCACACTTACCCTAAACCTAACCCAAACACTCAACCTCACCCGAACCCTCACCCGAACCCTAACCCTCACCCACACCCTAACCCTCACCCTGACCCTAACCCTAACCCTAACCTTCAACCTCACCCTCACCCTAACCCTAACCCTAACCCTAATCCTAGCCCTAACCCTCAATCTCACCCTCACCCTAAACTTAAACTTATCCCTAACCCTAACCCTAATCTTCAACCTCGCGTTCATCCTCACCCTAACCCTAACCCTAACCCAAACCCTAACCCTAACCCTCACCCTAACCCTCACCCTCACCCTAACCCTAACGCTCATCCTCACCCTAGCTCATACCCTAACCCTTACCCTCACCTCACCTTAACCCTAAACGTAACACTAACCCTAAACCAAACCCCAACTCTCACCCTCACCCTCACCCTAACCCTTACCCTCACCCTAAACCTAATCCTAACCATAACCCTCACACTAACCTTAACCCTCACCCTAAACCTAACCCTCACCCTAACCCTAACACTAACCCTACCCCTCTCCCTAACAGTCTCTAACTCTAAACCTAATCCTAATTTAAACTTACCCCTAACCCTCAACCTCACCCCTACCCTAACCCTAATCCTAACTCTCACCCTAACCCTAAACCTCACCCTCAACCTAACCCTAACCATAACCTAAACCTCACCCTCACCCTAATCCTTACCCTAACCCTAACTTTAACCCTAACCCTCACCCTAAACCTAACTCTCCCCCTAATCCTCACCCTCACCCTAACCCTCACTCACACCTTAACACTCACGATCACCCTCACCCTCACCCTCACCCTAACCTTCACCCTACCCTACCCCTGAACCTAACCCTCACCCTAACGCTAACCATAACCCTCACCCAGAACCTAACCTAACCCTCACCCTCACCCTTTAGTTCACCCTCACCCTCAATCTCACCCTCAGCCTAGCCCTCAACCTAACCCTAATGCTAAACCTAACCCTCACCCTCACCCTAACGCTAACCCTAACCCTCACTCTAACCCTAACCCTAACCATAACTATTGCCCTAACCCTAACCCTAACCCTCACCCATACCCTCACCTTAACCCTAACCCTCACCCTAACCCTAACAATACCCCTAACTCTACCCCTCACCCCAACGCTAACCCTAACACTCACAATAACCCTATCCCTCACACTTACCCTAACCCTACCCCTCACCCTAACCTTCAACCTAACCCTCACCCTAACTCTAACGCTAACCCTAACCCTCACCCTCACCCTAAACCTCTACTTAAACCTTTACCTCACCCTAACCCTAACACTAACCCTAACACTCACAGTAACCCTTACCCTAACCCTACCCCTAAACCTAACTCTATCCCTTACCCTCACCCTAGCCCTCACCCTAACCCTAACCCTAAGCCTACCCCTGACTCTAACCCTCACCCTAACCCTAACACTAAACCTCACACTAAAATTAACCCTCAGCCTAACACTAACCCGAGTCGTTAGGGGGAGCCTAACCCTCACCCTAACCCTCAACCTCAGCCTAACCATAACACTAACACTAATCCTAACCCTACCCATCACCCTCACCTTACCCCTCACCCTCTCCCTAGCACTCACCCTAAGCCTCACCCTAAAACTAACCCTCACCCTCAGCCTAACCCTCAACCTATCCCTAATCTTAACCCTAACCCTCAACCACACCCTCATCCTAACCCTAACCCTAACCCCAACCCTCATCCTCGCCCTCAACCTGATCCTCACTCTCACACTAACCATAACGCTAACCCTAAACCTAACCCTCACCCTCAGCCTAACCGTAACCCTAACCCTAAACCTAACCCTAACCCTACCCCTCAGCCTCACCCTACTGCTAACCCTAAACCTACCCCTAACCCTCACAATAACCCTAACCCTCAGCCTAACCCTAAAAATATTTCTCACCCTAACCCTCACGCTAACACTAAACCTAACCGTAACCCTCACAATAAACCTAATCCTCATCTTAAACCTAACCCTAACCCTCACCCTAACCCTCACCCTAACCTTAACCCTAACCCTACCCTTCACCCTAACCCTAACCCTCAACCTAACCCTAGGCCTCACCCTAACCATAATCCTAACCCTAACCCTCACCTTAACCCTCACTCTCACCATAAACATCACCGTAACCTAACCCTAACCCTCATACTCACCCTCACCCTCACCCTAAACCGAATCCTAACCCTAACCCTCACCGTCAGCCTAATCCTAACACTAACCCTAACCTTAAACCTAACCCTAACCCTCAAACTCACCCTCACACTAACCCTAAAACTAACCCTCACCCTCACCTTACCCCTCACCCTCGCCCTACCACTTACCCTAAGCCTCACCGTAAAACTAACCCTCACCCTCATACTCACCCTCCTCCTATCCCTCACCCTCACCCTAATCCTCACCCTCGACCTAACCTTAACCCTCACCCTAAACATCACCCTAACCTTAACCCTATCCCTAACACTAACCCTCCCCCTAACCCTAACAGTTAACCTCACACTAACCCTAACCGTCACCCTAAACCTAACCCTAGCCCTCACCCTAACCCTCACCCTAACCCACACCCTCAGCCGAAATATCACACTGACACTAACCCTCAACCTAACCCTAAACCTAACCCTCACCCTAACACCCTGAAGCGCACCCTAAACCTAACACTAACGCTCACCCTAGCACTCACCCTAACTCTAAGCCTAACCCTTACCCTAACCCTAACCCTCACCCTAACCCAAACCCTCATCTAACCATCACCCTAATCCTCAGCCTAACCCTAACCCTAACAAGAACCCTAACCCTCACTCTTACACAACCACTACTCCTGTCCTTACCTCTCACCCTAACCCTAACCGTTAACCTCACCCTAACCTTAAACCTAACCCTCAACCTCACCCTAACCCTCACCTCACCCTAACACTCACTGAAACCCTAACACTCACCCAAACCCTAAACCTTTCCCTCAACCTCATCCTCACCCTCAACCTAACCCTAACCCTCACCCTCACCTCACCCTAACCCTAAACCTAACACTAACCCTAAACCTCACCCTAAAACTCACCCTAACCCAAACCCTAAATCTCAGCCTCAACCTCACCCTAACCCTCACCCTAACCCTTACCCTCACCCTAAACCTAATCCTAACCCTAACCCTCACACTAACGCTAACCCTCACCCTAAACCTAACCCTCACCCTCACCCTACCCCTAACAATAACCCTACCCCTCTCCCTAACTGTCTCCGTAACCCTAACCCTAACACTCACCCTCACCCTAACCTTACCCCTAATCCTCACCCTCACCCCTAACCTCACCCTCACACTAACCCTTACAGTCACACTAACCCTCACCTACACCCTAAATCTCACCCTCTGCTGAACCCTCACCCTCAACCTAACACTCACCCTCACGCGAAACATCACCCTATACCTAACTCTCACCCTAACCCTAACCCTAAAACTAACCCTCACCCTAACCCTCATCTCACCATCACCCTAATCCTCAGCCTAAGCCTAAGCCTAACCCTAACCCTAACCCTAACCCTAACACAAGCCCTAGCCCTGTCCCTAACCCTCACCCTCACCCTAAACCTAACCGTTAACCTCATCCTAAACTTAACCCTAACCCTCATCCTTACCCTAACCCTCACCTGACCCTAACCCTCACCCTCACCCTGACCCTCACTCACACCATAAACCTCTCCCTCACCCTCATTCTCACCCTCAACCTAACGCTACACCTCACCCTAACCGTCACCCTAACCCCAACCCTAACTCTCACTCTTACCCTAAACCTAACCCTATCACTCACCCTCACCCTAACTCTCACCCTAACCCTACACCTCACACGAACCCGAACACTCAACCTCAACCTAAACTTCACCCTCACCCTAAACATCACCCAAACACTAACACTCACCTTAACCCTCACCCTTACTCTCAACCTCAGCCTAACCCAAACTCTAACCCTAATCCTAACCTTAACCCTCAACCTCACACTCACCCTAAAATTAAACCTAACTCTAACCCTAAGCCTAATCTTCAACCTCACCCTCATCCTCACCCTAACCGTAATCCTAACCCAAACAGTAACCCTAACCATCACCCTAAGCCTAACCCTCACCCTAACGCTAACCCTCACCCTCACAATAACCCTAACCCTAACCCTAACCCTCAACCTTACCCTAAAACTAACCCTAACACTTACTCTCACACTAACCCTCAAGCTAACCCTAACCCTCACCCACAACCTACCCCTCACATGAACCAGAACCCTCAACCTCAGCCAAAATTTCACCCTCAAACTAAACATCACCCAAACACTAAACCTCACCCTAACCCTCACCCTAACACTAACCCATACCATTACCCTCACCCTCAGCCTAACCCTAACCCTAACCCTAATCCTAAACCTAACCCTCAACCTCACCCTCACCCTAAACTTAAACCTAACTCTAACCCTAACCCTAATCTTCAACCTCACCCTCATCCTCACCCTAACCCTAATCCTAACCCAAACTCTAGCCCTAACCCTCACCCTAACGTTAACCCTCACCCTCACCCTAACCCTAAAACTAACCTTAACCCTCACCTCACCCTAACCCTAAACCTAACACTAACCCTAAATCTCACACTAAACTTCACCCTAAACCAAATCCTAAATCTCACCCTCACCCTCAACCTAACCCTCACCCTAACCCTTACCCTCACCCTAAACCTAAACCTAACCCTAACCCTCACACTAACCCTAACCCTCACCCTAAACCTAACCCTCACAATAACCCTAACCCTCACCCTAAACCTAACCCTCACACTAACCCTAACCCTCACCCTAAACCTAACCCTCACCCTCACCCTTACCCTAACACTAACCCTATCCCTCTTCCTAACCGTCTCCGTAACCCTAACCCTAACACTAACCCTCACCCTAACCTTACCCCTAACACTCACCTACACCCCTACCCTCACCCTCACCCTAACACTTACCATCACACTAACCCTCACCCACACCCTATCTCTCACCTTCTCCTGAACCCTCACCCTCACCCTAACACTCATCCTCACGCTAAACATCACACTAGCCCTAATTTTCACCCTAACCCTAACCCTAACACTTACCCTGACCCTAACACTCATCCTAACCTTAACCCTAACACTAACCCTAAACCTAACCCTAAACCTCACCCTCACCCTAACCCTTACCCTTACCCTTACCCTAACCCTAACCCTAACCCTCACACAAACCCTAACCCTCACCCTAACCCTAACCCTACCCCTCACCCTAAACCTCACCCTAACCCTAAACCTAACCCTCACACTAACTTAACCCTCACCCTAAACCTAACCTTACACCTCACCCTCACCCTAATCCTAACCCTAACCCTCACCCTAAACCTAACCCTCACCCTAATCGTCACCCTAATCCTAACCCTCATCCACACCTTAATACTCACCCTCACCTAAACCCTCAACTGAACCCTAACCCTCACCCTACACTACCCCTCAACCTAACCCTCACCCTAATGCTAACTGTAACCCTCACCTGCACCATAACCCTAACCCTCACCTGAACCCTCACCCTCATCCTAAATCTCACCCTCACCGTAACTCTCACCCTCACACTAGCCCTCAACCTTACCCTAACCCTAACATTAACAGTCACTCTAACCCTCACTCTCACCCTAAACATCACTGTAACCCTAATCCTCACCCTCACCCTCACCCTCACACTACCCCTAACTCTAACACTCAACCTCACCCTCAGCCTAAACCTAAACCTAAATCTAACCCTCACCCTCACACTAACTCTCACGCTCACCCTAGCCCTCACCCTAACCCTAAACATAACCCTCCCTTCCTCCCCCTCAGCGTAACCCTAAGATTAAACCTAATCCTAACCCTAAACCTAACCCTCACACTCTTACCCTAACCTTAGCCCTCACCATAACCCTAACCCTCACCCTCATCCTAAACCTAAACTTAACCCTAACCCTAACCCTCACCCTAATCCTAACCCTAACACTAACCCTAACCTTCACCCTAAACTTCACCCTAATCCTTACCCACACCCTAACCTTCACCCTCTCCCGAACCCTCAACCTCACCCTAAGACTCACCTTCACGCGAAACATCACCCTAACCCTAACCCTCATTCAAACCATTACCCTCACCCTATCCCTAACAATAACCCTAACCCTAACATTCACACAAATCCCAAACCTCACACTAAACATAACCCTAAAACTTACCCTCACACTAACCCTAAAAATATCCCTAACCCTAACCCTCAGACAAACCCCAAACCTCACACTAAACATAACCCTAAACCTTACCCTCACCCTAACCCTAACCCTAAACCCTAACTTGAACACCAACCCTAACCCTCACCCTAACCCTGCCCTACCCCTGAACCTAACTCCCACCCTAACGCTAAACCTGACCCTAAACCTCACACTAACCCTAACCCTCACCCTAACCCTAAACCTACCGCTCATCCTCAGCCTACCACTAGCTCTAACCCTCACCCTAACCCTAATCCTAAACCTCACCCTAACACTAAAAATACCCCTCACCCTAATTCTCACCCTATCCCTAAACCTAACCCTAACCCTCACAATAACCCTAAACCTACCCCTCATCCTAACCCGCACCGTAAACCTCACACTAAACATAACGCTAACCCTAACCCTAACCCTCAACCTAACCCTATACCTCAACCTAACCCTAACCCTAACCCTAACCCTGACAGTTACCCTAACCCTAACCCTAACCCTGACAGTAACCCTAACCCTAATCTACCCCTAAATCTAACTCTAACCCTTACCCTTACCCTAGCCCTAATCCTCACCCTCCCCCTCACCCTAACCCTAACCCTCACCCTCACCCTCAGCCTAACCCTATCCCTAACCCTAAACCTAACCCTACCCCTCACCCTCACCCTACCCCTCACCCTCACCCTACCCCTAACACTAAACCTAACCCTAACCCTCACAATAACCCGTAACCTCACTCTAACCCTAAAAAGACCCATCACCCTAACCCTCACCCTAACTCTAAACCTAAACCTAACTCTCAAAATAACCCTTATCCTTACCCTAAACCTAACCCTACCCCTGACCCTAACCCTCACCCTAAACCTAATGCTAACCCTAACCCTCACCCTAAACCTAAACCTAATGCTACGCCTCAAACTAACCCTCACCCTAACCCTAACCCTAACACTCACCCTTACCCTAAACCTACCCTAACACTCAACCTCACCCTAACCCTCACCTTCTCCTGAACCCTCACCCTCACCCTAACACTCACCCTCACGCTAAACATCACCCTAACCCTAATTCTCACCCTAACCCTAAACCTACCACTCACCCTTACCCTAACCCTCATCCTAACCTTAACCCTGAACCTCATGCTCACCCTCACCATAACACTAACCCTAACCCTAAACCTCACCCTCACCCTAACCCTTACTTTTACCCTAACTCTAAACCTAACCCTAAGCCTCACACCAACCCTAACCCTCACCCGAACCCTAACCCAAAACCTACACTACCCCTCAACCTAACCCTCACCCTAATGCTAACCGTAACCCTCACCCGCACCCTAACCCTAACCCTCACACGAACCCGGAACCTCATCCTAAAGCTCAACCTCACCCTAACTCTCACCCTCACCCTAGCTCTCAACCTAACCCTAACCCTAACCCTGACTGTCACTCTATCCCTCCGTCTCACCTTAAACATAACTGTAACCCTAATCTTCACCCTAACCCTAAACCTCACCCTCACCCTCACCCTACCCCTAACCCTCACCCTCAACCTCAGCCTAACCCTAAACCTAACCCTAAATCTAAATCTAACCCTCACCCTCACACTAACTCTCACCCTCACCCTAGCCCTCACCCTGACCCTAAACATAAACCTCCCCTCCTCCCCCTCAGCCTAACCCTAATCCTCACCCTATCCCTCACCCTCACACTAACTCTTACCATAACCCTAGCCCTCACTCTAACCCTAACCCTCACCCTCATCCTAAACCTAAACTTTACCCTAACCCTAACCGTCACCCTAACCCTAACCCTAAACTTTACCCTAACCCTCGCCCTAAATCTTACCCACACCCTAACCATCACCCTCTCCCGAACACTCAACCTCACCCTAATCCTCACCCTCACGCAAAACATCCCCCTAACCCTAACCCTCATCATAACCCTTACCCTCACCCTAACCCTAAAAATGCCCCTCACCCTAACCCTAAACCTAACCCTAACCCTCACAATAACCCTAATCCTCATCCTAACCCTAACCCTACCCCTCACCCTAACCCTCACCTTGACCCTCACTCTCATCTTACCATCACCCTAATCCTCAGCCTAATCCTAAACCTAACACTAACCTTAACCCTCACCCAAACCCTAACACAAGCCTTACCCTTGTCCCTAACCCTCACCCTCACTGTAACCCTAACCGTCACCCACACCCTAAACCTCTCCCATACCCTCATCCTGATCCTCAACCTAAACCTAACACTCCCCCTCACCCTAACCATAACCCTCACCCTCACCTCACCCTTACCCTAAACCTAACACTAACCCTAAACCTCACCCTAACCCTCACCCTAACCCAAACCCTAAATCTCACCCTCACCCTCACCCTAACCCTCACCATATCCCAAACCCTAAATCTCACCCTCACCTTCACCCTAACCCATACCCTAACCCTTAACCTCACCCTAAACCTAATACTAACCCTAAACCTCACAATAACCCTAAACTTCACACTAAACCTAACCCTCACCCTCACCCTAACCCTAACACTAACACTACCTCTCTCCCTAACCGTCTCTAACCCGAACCCTAACACTAACCCTCACCCTAAACTTACCCCTAATCCTCACCAACACCCCTACCCTCACCCTCACCCTAACCCATACCGTCACACTAACCCTCACCCACACCCTAAGCCTCACCTTCTCCTGAACCCTCACGCTCACCCTAACACTCACCCACACGCTAAATATCACCCTAACCCTAACTCTCACCCTAACCCTAAACCTAACAGTCACCCTTACCCTAACCCTCATCCTAACCTTAATCCTAACCCTAAACCTAACCCTCACCCGAACCATCACCCTAACCCTAACCTTAACCCTAAACCTCACTCTCACCGTAAACTTTATCCTTACCCTAACCCTAAACCTAACCCTCACACCAAACCTAACCCTCACCCTAACCCTAACCCTACCCATCAACCTAAACCTCACCCTAACCCTAACCCCAACCCTCACACTAACCCTAACACTCACCCTAAACCTAACCTTACAACTCACCCTCACCCTATCCCTAACCCTAAACCTAAACCTAACCCTCACTCTAATTCTCACCTTCACCCTAACCCTCACCCAAAACTTAACACTCACCCTCACCCACACCCTCACCCTAACCCTCACCCTACCCTACCCCTCAACCTAATCCTCACCCTAACGATAACCATAACCCTCACCCAAATCCTCATCCTCACCCTAAAGCTCACCCTCACCCTAACTCTCACCCTCACCCTAGGCCTCAAAATAACCCTAACGCTAACCCTAACCCTCACCCTAACCCTAACCCTCACACTAACCCTAACCCTAACCTCTCCCTAACCCTCAGCCTAACCCTAACCCTAATCTTTGCCCTAACCCTAACCCTAATCCTCAACCTCATCTAACCCTTACCCTCACCCTAACCCTAACAATAGCCCTCACCCTACCCCTCACCTTCACTCTAACCCTAACCCTCACAATAACCCTAACCATCACCCTAACCCTAACCCTACCCCTCACCCTGACCTTCAACCTAACCCTCACCCTAAACCTAACGCTAATCCTAACCTTTACCCTCACCCTAACCCTCAACCTAACCCTCATAGTATCCCTAACCTCACTCTAAATCTATCCCTACCCCTCACGCAAACCTTCAACATAACCCTCACCCTAACCCTAACACTAACCCTAAATCTCACCCTCAGCCTAACCCTCAACCTAACCCTTCACCTCACCCTTACCCTAACCCTAACCCTAACCCTAAGAGTAACCCTAACCCTACCCCTAACCCTAAATCTAACTCTAACCGTTACCGTCACCCTAGCCATCACCCTAACCCTAACCGTCACCCTAATCCTCACTCTCAGCCTAAACATCACTGTGACCCTAATCCTCACCCTAACCCTAACCATTACCCTCACCCTCACCCTAACCTTAACCCTAACCCTCACCCTCACCCTCAGCCTAACCCTAAATCTAACCCTAATCCTAAACCTAACCCTCATCCTTACCCTCACACTAACTCTCACCCTCACCCTAGCCCTCACACTAACCCTAAACATAAACCTCGCCCTTTCACCCTAAGCCTAACCCTAACCTTAACCCTAATCCTAACCCTAACCCTCACACTGAAACTAACTCTGACCCTCACCCTAGCCCTCCCATAAACCTAAACCTATCCCTAACCTTCACCCTCACCCTCACCATCAGCCTAAACCTAACCCTAACATTGGTCCTAAGACTTACCCTCACCCTCATGCTAACCCAAACCCTCACCCTCACCCTAACCCTAAACTTAACCCTAACTGTAACGCACACCCTAACCCTAACCCTAACAATAACCTTAACCCTCACCCTAAACCTCACCCTAACAATTTCCCACACCCTAACCTTCACCCTCTCCCGATACGGAACCCTCACCCTAAACCTCACCCTCACCCTAACCCTAACAATAACCCTAACCCTAATCTTCACACAAACCCCAAAATTCACACTAACCTTAACCCTAAACCTTACATTAACCCTAACCCTAAACCTAAACCTAACCTTCACACCAACCCTAACTCTCACACTACCCCTACTGTACCCCTCAAACTACCCTCAGACTAATGATAAACCTAACCCTCATCCTCACACTAACCCTAACCCTCACCCTAACCCTAACCCTAAAACTCACCCTAAACCTAAAAATATCCCTCACCCTAACCCTCACAATAACCCTAACCCTCACCCTAACCCTAACCCTACCCCTCACCCTAACCCTGACCCTAACCCTCATCCTAACCCTAACGCTAACCCTAACCCTCACCCGAACCCGAACCCTCAACCTCACCCTAACCCTCACATTCACCCTAAACATCACCCAAACACTAACCCTCACCCTAACCCTCACGTATCACTAACCCTCACCCTCACTCTCAGCCTAACCCTAACCCGAATCTGAACCCTAACCCTCAAATTCACCCTCACCCTAAACTTAAACCTAACCCTAAACCTAACCCTAAACTTCAACCTCACCATCACCCTTACCCTAACCCAAACCCTAACCCAAACTCTAACCCTAACCCTCACCCTAACCCTCACCATCACACTAACCCTCACCCTAACCCTAACCCTCACCCTAACCCTAACCCGCTCCCTCACCCTAACCCTAACCCTAACCCTAACATTCACCCTCACCTCACCCTAACCCTAAACCTAACACTGACCCTAAAACTCACCCTATCCCTGACCCTATCCCAAACACTAAATCTCTCCCTCACCCTCACCCTAACCCTCACCCTAAGCCTTACCCTCACCCTAAACCTAATCCTAAACCTAACTCTCACACTAACCCTAAACCTCACCCTAAACCTAACCCTCAACCTCACATTAACTCTAACACTAACCCTACCCCTCTCCCTAACCGTCTCCATAACCCTAACCCTAACACTAACCCTCACCCTAACCTTACCTCTCACCCTCACCATCACCCTTACCCTCACCCTCATCCTAACCATTACAGTCACACTAACCCTCACCCACACCCTAACCCTTTACCTCTCCTGTAACCTCACCCTCACCCTAACACTCACCCTCATGCTAAACATCACCCTAACCCTAACTCTCACCCTAACCATAACTCTAACACTCACCCTTACACTAACCCTCATCCTAACCTTAACCCTAACCCTAAACCTAACCCTCACCCTCACCCTAACCCTAACCCTAAACCTTACCTTCACCCTAACCCTGACCCTTACCCTAACCCTAACCCTAACGGTAACCCTCACACCAACCCTAATCCTCACCCTAACCCTGACCCTACCCCTCACCCTAAACCTCACCCTAACCCTAACAGTCACACTAACCCTAACATTCACCCTAAATCTAGCATTACCCTCACCCTCACCCTCATCCTAACCCTAACGCTAACCCTCACCCTAAACCTAACCCTCACCATAATCCTCACCCTCACCTTAACCCTCACCCACACCTTAACACTCACTCTCGCCCTCCCCCTCACCCTCACCCTAACCCTCACAGTACCCTACCTCTCAATTTAACCTTCACCCTAATGCTAACCGTAACCCTCACACACCCTAACCCTAATCCTAACCCTAACATTGATCCTAAGCCTAACCCTCACCCTAACCCTAAACTTAACCCTAAATCTATCCCTCACCCTAACCCTAACCCTAACACTAACCCTAACCCTCACCCTAACCCTCACCTTAACCCTTACCCACACCCTAAACTTCACCCTCTCCCAAACCCTCACCCTCACCCTAACGCTCACTCTCACGTGAAATATCACCCTAACCCTAACCCTCATCCTAACCCTTACCCTCACCATAATCCTAACAATAACCCTAACCCTAACCATCACACAAACCCCAAACCTAACACTAAACCTAACTCTAAACCTTAACCTCACTCTATACCTAACACTAACCCTAAAATTCACAGCAACCCTAACACTACCCCTAACCCTACCCTACCCCTCAACCTAACCCCCACCCTAACGCTAAACCTAACCCTAACCCTCACACTAACCCTACCCTTCACCCTAACCCTAACCCTACCCCTCACCCTCAGCCTACCACTAGACCTACCACTCACCCTAACCCTAACCCTTACCCTCACACTAACCCTAAAAATACCCCTCACCCTAATCCTCACCCTAACCCTAAACCCAACCCTAACCCTCACAATAACCCTAATGCTCACCCTAACACTAACCCGACCCGTCACCCTAACCCTCACCCTAACCCTCACAATAACCCTAACCCTCACAATATCCCTCAACCTACCCCTCACCCTACCCCTCACCCTAACCATGACGCTAACCCTAACTCTCACACTCGCCCTTACCCTCAAACTAACCCTATACCTCACCCTAACCCTAACCCTAACCCTAACCCGGACAGTTACCCTAACCCTAACCCTAACCCTGACAGTTACCCTAACCCTAAGCTACACCTAAACATAACTCTATCCCTCACCGTTACCCTATCCCTAACCCTCACCCTCAACCTCACCCTAACCCTAACCCTAACCCTAAACCTCACCCTCAGCCTAACCCTAACCCTACCCCGAACCCTAACCCTACCCCTCACCCTCACCCTACCCCTAACCCTAAACCTAACCCTTACCCTCACAATAACCCTAACCCTCACCCTAACCCTAAAAATACCCCTTACCCTAACCCTCACCCTAACCTTAAACCTAACCCTAACCCTCACAATAACCCTAATCCTCACCCTAACCCTAACCTACGCCTCACCCTAACCCTCACCCAAACCCTAACACTAACCCTAACCCTCACCCTTACCCTAACCCTCAAACTAACCCTAGCTCTCACCCTTACCCTAACCCTAACACTAACCCTCACTTTAACCCTCACTTTCACACTAAACATCACCATAACCCCAATCCTCACCCTAACCCTAACCCTAACCCTCACCCTCAGCCTCAGCTTAACCCTAACCCTAACCCTGACCCTAAACCTAACCCTATCCTTCAACCTCACCCTCACACTAACTCTAACGCTAACCCTAACCCTCACACTCACCGTAACCCTAAACCTAACCCTCACCCAAGCCCTAACCCTCACCTGGAACCTAACCCTAACACTCACCGTCATCCTAACCCTAACCCTCACCTAACACTAACCTTACCCCTCACCCTAACCCTCATACAAACCCTAACACAAACCCTCACCCTAACCCTCACCCTCAACCTCAACCTCAGCCTAACCATAAACCTAACACTAATCCTAACCCTACCTCTCACCCTCCCCTACCACTCATCCTCAACCTAGCACTCACCCTAATCCTCACCGTAAAACTAACCCTCACCCTCATCCTCACCGTCAGCCTAACCCTCACCTTAACACTAATACTAATATTAACCCTCAACCTCAATCTCATCCTAACCCTAACCCTAACCCCAACCCTCACCCTTTCCCTCACCCTCACCCTCACCCTCACCCTAACCCTAATCCTCACCCTCAACCTAATCCTAACACTCACCCTAAACATCACCCTAACCCTAAACCTAACCCTAACCATCACCATAACCCTAACCCTAAACCTCACACTAACCCTAACCCTCACCCTCACCCTAACCCTAGCCCTCACACTAACCCTCACCCTAACACTCACCCTCACTCGAAACATCACACTAACACTAACCCTCTCCCTAACCCTAACCCTAATACTGACCCTAACACTAACCCTCACGTGCACCCTCAACCTAACACTCACACTCACCCTAGCACTCAACCTAACTCTAAGCCTAAACCTCGCCCTAACCCTAACCCTCATCTCAACATCACCCTAATCCTCAGCCTAACCCTGACATTAACCCTTACCCTCACCCTCACCCTAACCCTAACCGATATCCTCACCATAAACTAACCCTAATCGTCATCCTCACCCTAACCCTCACATCAACCTAACACTCACGCTCACCCTAAACCTCACTCACAGCCTAAACCTCTCCCTCACCCTCATGCTCACCCTCAGCCTAACCCTCACTCTAACCCTAATCCTAAACCTAACCCTCAACCTCACCCTCATCCTAACCCTAACCCTAACCCCAACCCTCACCCTCGCCCTCAAACTCACCCTCACCCTAACCCTAACCCTCACCCTCTACCTAACCCAAACCTTCAGCCTAACCCTAAACCTAACCCTAATCCTAACCCTAACCCTCATCCCCACCCTCACCCTAACCCTAAACCTAATGATACACCTCACACTAACCCTCACCCTAACCCTACCCTAAACCAAACCCTTACCCTAAACCTAACACTAACACTCAACATCACCCTAACCCTCACCCTAACCCTAACCGTCACCCACACCCTACCTCTCACCCTCACCCGAACCCTCAACCTCACCCTAAACTTCAGCCTCACCGTACACATCACCAAAACACTAACGCTCACCCTAACCCTCGACCTAACCCTATATCTCACCCTAACCCTAATCCTAACCCTAACCCTGAGAGTTACAATAATGCTAACCCTAATCCTGACAGTAATCCAAACCCTAAGCTACCCCTAAACCTAACTCTAAACCTCACCCTTACCCCAGCCCTAACCCTCACCCTCACCCGCACCTTAACCCTAACCCTAACCTTAACCCTCACCCTCAGCCTAACTCTAACCCTAACCCTAACCCTAACCCTAAACCTCACCCTCACCCTACCCCTAACCCTAAACCTAACTCTAACCCTCACAATAACCCTAACCCTCACCCTAACCCTAAAAATACCCCTCACCCTAACCCTCACCCTAACCCTAAAACTAACCCTAACCCTCACAATAACCCTACCCCTCACCCTAACCCTAACCCTAACCCTAACACTAAACCTAACCCTCACCTTAACCCTAACCCTCGACCTAAGCCTAGCCCTCACCCTCACCCTAACCCTAACCCTAACCCTCACCCTAACCCTCACTCTCACCCTAAACATCACCGTTACCTTCACCCGAACCCAAACCCTAACCCTCACCCGAACCCTCTCCCTCATCCTATATCTCACACTCACCGTAACTCTCACCCTCACCCTAGCCCTCAACCTAAAACTAACCCTAAACCTAACTGTCACTCTAACCCTCACTCTCACCCTAAACATTACTGTAACCCTAATACTCACCCTAACCCTAACCCTCACCCTCACCCTCACGCTAGCCCTAACCCTAACCCTCACCCTCACCCTCAGCCTAACCCTAAACCTAACCCTAAACCTAAATCTAACCCTCACCCTCACACTAACTCTCACCCTCACACTGACCCTCACCCTAACCCTAAACATAACCCTCCCCTCCTCCCCCTCAACCTAAGCCTAAGCCTAACCCTAATCCTAACCCTAACCCTCACACTCACACTAACTCACCGTAACCGTAACCCTCACCCTCATCCTAAACCTAAACTTAACACTAACCCTAACCTTCATCCTAACCCTAACCCTAAGTGTAACCCTAACCTTCACCCTAACCCTCACCCTAACTCTTACCTACACCCTAACCTTTACCTCCTCCCGAAGCCTCAAACTCACCCTAACCCTTACACTCACGTGAAACATCCCCCTAACCCTAAACCTCACCCTAACCCTTACCCTCACCCTAACCCTAAAAATAACCCTAACCCTAAACCTCACACAAACCCCAAACCTCACACTAAACATAACCCTAAACCTTACTCTCAACCTAACCCTAACCCTAACCCTCACACCAACCCTAACCCTCAACCTAACCCTAACCGTACCCCTCAACCTAAACCTCACCCTAACCCTAACCCTAACCCTAACCCTCACACTAACCCTATCCCTCACATTAAACATAACCTTATCCCTCACCCTCACACTAACCCTAACCCTAACCCTAACCTTCACCCTAAACCTAACCCTCAACCTAATCCTCAACCTCACCCTAACCCTCACCCTCATCTTAACACTCACCCTCACCCTCACCCTCACCCTCACCCTAACCCTCACCCTACAATACCCCTCAACATAACACTGACCCTAATGCTAACCATAACCCTCACCCGCACCCTAAACCTAAACCTCACCCGAACCCGAACCCTCATCCTAAAGCTCACCCTCACCTAATTCTCACCCTCACCTTAGCCCTCAACCTTACCCTAACCCTAAACCTATCAATCACTTTAACACTCACTTTCACCCTAAACATCACTGTAACCCTAATCCTCACCCTAACCCTAACCCTCATCCTCACCCTCGCCCTACCCCTAACCCTAACCCTGAACCTCACCCTCAGCCTAACCCTGAACTTAACCCTAAACCTAAATCTAACCCTGACCCTCACACTAACTCTCACCCTCACGCTAGCCCTCACCCTAACCCTAAACATAACCCTCCCCTCCTCCCCCTCAGCCTAACCCTAAGTCTAACCCTAATCCTAACACTAACACTCACCTTCACACTAACTCTTACCCTAACCCTAGCCCTCACCCTAACCCTAACCCTCACCCTCATCCTAAACCTAAACTTAACCCTAACCCTAACCCTCACCCTAACCCTAACCCTAACACTAACCCTAAACTCCACACTAACCTTCACCCTAATACTTACCCACACCCTAACCTTCACCCTCTCCTGAACCCTCAACCTCAACCTAACCCTCACCCTCACGCAAAACATCACCCTAACACTAGCCCTCACTCTAAACCTTACCCTCACCCTACCCCAACAATAAACCTATTCCTAACCCTCACACAAACACCAAACCTCACACTAAACATAACCCTAAACCTTACCCTCACCCTAACCCTAGCCCTAACTCTAACTTTCACACCAACCCTAACCCTCAACCTAACCCTAACCCTAACACTAACCCTAACCTTCACCCTAACCTTCACCCTAATACTTACCCACACCCTAACCTTCACCCTCTCCCGAACCCTCAACCTCACCCTAACCCTCACCCTCACGCGAAACATCACCCTAACCCTAACCCTCATTCTAAACCTTACCCTAACCTCACCCCTAACAATAAACCTAACCCTAACACACAAACACCAAACCTCACACTAAACATAACCCTAATCCTTACCCTCACCCTAACCCTAACCCTAACTATAACTTTCACACCAACCCTAACCCTCAACCTAACCCTGCCCTACCCCTCAACCTAACCCCCACACTAATGCTAAAACTAACCCTAAACCTCACACTAACCCTAACCCTCACCCTAACCCTAACCCTACCCCTCACCCTCAGCCTACCACTAGCCCTAACCTTCACCCTAACCCTCATCCTAAACCTCACCCTAACACTAAAAATACGCCTCACCCTAACCCTCACCCAAACACTATACCTCACCAAAACCCTAACCCAGACACTAATCCTAACCCTAAGCTACCCCTATACCAAAATCTAACCCTCATCCTTAAACTAGACGTAACTCTCACCCTCACCCTCACCCTAACCTTAACCCTAACCCTCACCCTAACCCTCACACTAGCCCTAACTCAAACCCTAACCCTCACCCTAACCCTAAACCAAATGCTACGCCTCACCCTCACCGTAACCCTAACCGTCAATCCTTACCCTAAACCTAACCCTAACACTCAACCTCACCCTAACCCTCAAACTAACTCTAACCCTCAACCACACCCTACCCCTCACCCGAACCCGAACTCTCAACCTCACCTAACATTCACCCTGACCCTAAACATCACCCAAACATTAACCCTCAACCTAACCCTCAACCTAACACTAACCCTCACCCTCACCCTCACCCTCAGCCTAACCTTAACCCTAACCCTAACCCTCAACTTCACCCTCACCCTAAACTTAAACCTAACTCTAACCCTAAACCTAACCTTCAACCTCACCCTCATCCTCACCCTAACCCTAACCCTAACCCAAATTCTTACCCTAACCCTAACCCTAACCCTAACCCTCACCCTCACCCTAACCCTAACCCTCACCCTCACCCTCACCCTCACCCTCACCTCACCCTAACCCTAAACCTAACACTAACTCTAAACCTCACCCTAACCCAAACCCTAAATCTCACCCTCACCCTCACCCTAACCCTCACCCTAACCCTTACCCTCACCCTAAACCTAATCCTAACCCTAACCCTCACACTAACCCTAACCCTCACCCTAAACCTAACCCTCATCCTCACCCTAACCCTAACACTAACCCTACCCCTCTCCCTAACCGTCTCCGTAACTATAACCCTAACACTAACAATCATCCTAACTTTACCCCTAACACTCACCCTCACATTCTCCTGAACCCTCACCCTCTCCCTAACACTCACCCTCACCCTCACGCTAACCCTCAACCTAAGCCTACACCTCACCCTAACCCTCACCCTAACCCTAAACCTAACCCTAACCCTCACAATAACCCCAATCCTCACCATAACCCTAACCCTTACCCTCAACCAAATCCTCGCCCTAAACCTCACACTAACCATAACGCTGACCCCAATCCTCACCCTAACCCTAACCCTCAACCTAACCCCAGCCCTCACCCTCATCCTAACCCTAACCCTCACCCTAACACTCACTCTCACCCTAAACATCACCGGAACACTAATCCTCACCCTAACCCTAACCCTCATCCTCACCCTAACATTAACCCTCACCCTCGGCCTAACCCTAAACCAAACCCTAACCCTAAACCTAACCCTAACCCTAACCTCACCTTCACACTAACCCTAACGCTAAACCTAACTCGCACACTCACCCTAACCCTAAACCTTACCCTCACCCAAGCCCTAACCCTCACCTGGAACCTAACACTCACCCTCACCTAACCCTAACCCTATTCCTAACACTAACTCTAAACCTCACTCTAACCCTCACCCTAACCCAAACATTAAATCTCACCCTCACCCTCAACCTAACCCTCACCCTAAACCTTACCCTCACCCTAAACCTAATCCTAAACCTAACCCTCACAGTAACACTAAACTTCACCCTAAACCTAAGCCTCACCCTTACCCTAACCCTAACACTAACCCTACCCCTCTCCCTAACCGTCTCTGTAACCCGAACCCTAACACTAACCCTCACCCTAAACTTACCCCTAATCCTCACCATCACCCCTACCCTCATCCTCAACCTATCCCTTACCGTCACACTAACCCTCAACCACACCCTAACCCTCACCTTCTCCTGAACCCTCACGCTCACCCTAACACTCACCCACACGCTAAACATCACCCTAACCCTAACTCTTACCCTAACCCTAAACCTAACACTTCCCCTTACCCTAACCCTCATCCTAACGTTAACCCTCACCCTAAACCTAACCCTAACCCTCACACTAAACCTAACACTCACCCTAAACATAACCTTACAACTCACCCTCACCCTAACCCTAACCCTAAACCTAAACCTAACCTTCATCTAATTTTCACCCTCACCCTAACCCTCACCCACACCTTAAAACTCACCCTCACCCTCACCCTCACCCTAACCCTCACCCTACCCTACCCTTCAACCTAATCCTCACCCTAACGATAACCGTACCCCTCACCCACACCCTAACCCTAACCCTCAACCAAATCCTCACCCTCACCCTAAAGCTCACCCTCAACCTAACTCTCACCCTTACCCTAGCTCTCAAACTAAACCTAACGCTAACCCTAAACCTCACCATAACCCTAACCCTAACCCTAACCCTCACACTAACGCTAACCCTACCCTCTCCCTAACCCTCAGCCTAACCCTAACCCTAATCATTGCCCTAACCCTAACCCTAATCCTCACCCTAACCCTCACCCTCACACTAAATCTTACCTTCACCCTAGCCCTCACCCTAACGCTACACATAACCCTAACCCTCACCTTCACCTCACACTCAGCCTAACCCTAAACCTTACATTGATCCTAAGCCTAACCCTCACCCTCACGCTAACCCTAACCCTATCGCTCACCCTAACCCTAACACTCACCCTAACCCAACCATACCCCTCAACCTAACCCTCACCCTAACGCTAAACCTAACCCTCACCCTCACCCTACCACTATCCCTAATCCTCACCCTAACCCTAACCCTAACACTAACCCTCATCCTGACCCTAAAAATAACCCTTACGCTAACCCTCATTCTAAAACTAAACCTAACCATAACCTTCAAAATAATCCTAACCCTCAAAATAACCCTAACCCTACCCCTCACCCTAACCCTCACCCTAACCCTAAACCTAACCCTAACCCTCACCCTCACCCTAACCCTCAACCTAACCCTATACCTCACCCTAACCCTAACCCTAACCCTAACCCAGACAGTAACCCTAACCCTAACCCTACCGTTAAACCTAACTCTCACCCTAACCCTTACCATAGCCCTAACCCTCACCCTCACCCTCACCATAACCCTAACCCTAACCCTAACCCTCACCCTGAGCCTAACCCTAACCCTAACCCTAACCCTAACCCTACCCCTCGCCTCAAACTATCCCTAAACCTAAACCTAACCCTAACCCTCACAATAACCCTAACCTTCACCCTAACCCTATATATACCCCTCACCCTAACCTTCATCTTAACCCTAAACCTAACCCTAACACTCACAATAACCCTAATCCTCACCCTAATCCTAAACCTACCCCTCACCCTACCCCTCACCCTTACCCTATCCCTAATCGAACCCTCAGCCTAACCCTAACCCTCAATGTAAAACTAGCTCTCACCCTAATCCTAACCCTAAACCTAACCCTCACCCTCACCAGAACCCTCACTCTCACCCTAAACATGATCTTAACCCTAATCCTCACCCTAACCCTAACCCTCACCCTCACCCTAAGCCTAAGCATAACTCTAACACTCAACCTCAGCCTAACCCTAACCCTAAACCTAATCCTAACCCTCAACCTCACCCTAACACTAACCCTAACGCTAACCCTAACCCTCACACTCACACTCACCCTAACCCTAAACCTATCCCTCACCCAAGCCCTAACCCTCACCTCGAACCTAACCCTAAACCTCACCCTCATCCTAACCCTAACCCTCATCCTAACCCTAACCCTACACCTCACCCTAACCCTCAACCTAACCCTAACACTAAACCTCACCCTAAACCTAACCCTCACCCTAAGCCTAACACTAACCTTAGCCCTCACCCTAACCCTCACCCTCACACTCAAACTCAGCTTAAACATAACCCTAAAACTATTCCGAACCCTACCCTTCACCATTGCCCTACCCCTCACCCTCATCATAGCACTCAACCTAAGCCTCACCCTAAAACTAACCCTCACCCACATCCTTACCCTTAGCCTAAACCTCACCCTAACCCTACCCTAACCCTAAGCCTCAAACTCACACTCATGCTAACCCTAACACTAACCCCAACCCTCACCCTAGCCCTCACCCTCACCCTCACCCTAACCCTCACCCTCACCCTCGACATAACCCTAACCCTCAACCTAAACAGCACCCTAACCCTAACCCTAACCCTAACCCTCACCCTAAACCTAACTCTAAACCTCACACTAACTCTAACCCTCACCCTAACCCTAACCCTAGCCCTCACCCTAACCCTCACCCTAACCCTCACGCTCACCCGAAACAATACCCAAACACTAACCCTCACCCTTACCCTAAACCTAACCCTCACCCTAACACTAACCCTCACGCGCAACCTCAACCTAACACTCACCCTCACCCTAGCACTCACCCTAACTCTAAGCCTAACCCTCACCATAACCCTCACCCTAACCCTAACAATCAACCTAACCCTAACACTCATCTCACCATCACCCTAATCCTCAGCCTAAACCTAACCCTAACACTAACCCTAACCCTCACCCTAACCCTAACATAAGCCCTACCCCTGTCCCTAACCCTCACGCTCACCCTAACACTAACCCTTAACCTCACCCTAAATTTAAACCTAACCCTCACCCTCACCCTAACCCTCACCTCACCCTAACTCTCACTGTGACCCTAACCCTCACCCACACCCTAAACCTCTCCCTCACACTCATCCTAATCCTCACCATATCCCTAAACGTAACCCTCACCCTCACCTCAACCTAACCCTAAACCTAACACTCACCCTTACCCTAACACTCATCCTAACCTTAACCCTAACCCTAAACCTAACCTTCACCTTAATCCTCACCCTAACCCTAACCCTAACCCTAAACCTCACCCTCACCCTAACCCTTACCCTTCCCCCAACCCTAACACTAACAGTAACCGTCACACCAACCCTAATCCTCTCCCCTCAACCTAAACCTCACCCTAACCCTAACCCTAACCTTCACACTAACCCTAACACTCACCCTAAACCTAACCTTACCCCTCAGCCTCACCCTCACCCTAACCCTAACCCTAACTCTCACCCTAAACCTAACCCTCACCATAATCCTCACCCTCACCCACACCTTAACACTCACTTTCACCCGAACCCTCACCCTCACCCTAACCCTCACCCTACCCTACCTCTTAACCTAACCCTCACACTAATGCTAAATGTAACCCTCACCCACACCCTAACCCTAATCCTCACCTGAACCCTCACCGTCACCCTAAAGCTCACCCTCATCCTAACTCTCACCCTCACCCTAGCCCTCAATCTAAACGTAATGCTAACCCTAAACCTCACCCTAACCCTAACCCTAACCCTAACCCTAACCCTCACACTAATCCTAACCCTAACCTTACCCTCTCCCTAACCCTCAGCCTAACCATAACCGTTGCCCTAAATCTAACCCTAACCCCCACCCTCCCCTTAACCCTAACCCTCACCCTAACCCTAACACTACCCCTCACCCTAAACTTCAACCTAACCCGCACCCTAACCCTAAAGCTAACCCAACCCGGACCCTCACCCTAACAATCATCTTAACCCTTAACCTCACCCTAACACTAACCCTAAACCTAAACCTAACCCTCACAGTAACCCTAACCCTACCCCTAAACCTAACTATAAACCATACCCTCAGCATAGCCCTCACCCTAACCCTAACCCTAACCCTAAATGTCACTCTAAACCTCACTCTCATCCTGAACATCATAGTAACCCTAATCCTCACCCTAACCCTAACCCTCACACTCACCTTCACCCTCAGCCTAACCCTAAACCTAAACCTAATCCTAAACCTAACCCTCACACTAAGTCTCACCCTCACCCTAACCCTATACATAACCCTCCCCTCCTCCCCCTCAGCCTAACCCTAAGCCTAACTCTAGTCCTAAGCCTAACCCTCACCCTCACACTAACTCTTAACCTAACCCTAGCCCTCACCCTAACCCTAAACCTAACCCTTACCCTCACCCTCAGCCTAATCCTAACCCTAACATTGATCCTAAGCCTAACCCTCACCCTCACCCTGAACTTAACCCTAACCCTATCCCTCACTCTAACCCTAACACTAACCCTAACCCTCACCCTAAACCTCTCCCTAACCCTTACCCACACCCTAACCTTCACCCTCTCCAGAAACCTCCCCCTCCCCCTAACCCTCACCCTCTCGCGAAACATCACCCTAACCCTAACCCTCATCCTAACCCTTACCCTCACCCTAAACCTAACAATAACCCTAACCCTAACCCTCACACAAACCCCAAACCTCACACTAAACCTAACCCTAAACCTTACCGTCAACCTAAACCTAACCTTAAACCCTAACTTTCACACCAACCCTAACCCTCACCCTAACCCTACCCTATCCTTCAACCTAACCCCCACCCTAACGCTAAAACTAACACTAACCCTCACAATAACCCTAACCCTCACCCTAACCCTAACCCTACCCCTCACCCTCAGCCTACCACTAGCCCTAAACCTCACCCTAACCCTAACCCTTATCCTCACCCTAACCTTAACAATACCCCTCATCCTAACCCTCACCCTAACACTATATCTAACCCTAACCCTCACAATAACCCTAACGCTCAACCTAACCCTATACCTCATCCTCACCCTAACCCTAACCCTAAAGTTGACATTAACCCTAACCCTAAGCTACCCCTAAACCTAACTCTTAACCTCACACTTACCCTAGCCATAACCATCACACTCACCCTCACACTCACCCTAACCCTAACACTAAACCTCACCCTCAGCTTAACCCTAACCCTAACCATAACCCTCACCCTCAACCTTATTTTACCCCTAATACTAAACCTAACCCTAACCCTCACAATAACCATAACCCTCACCCTAACCCTAAAAATATCCCTCAACCTAACCCTCACCCTAAACCTAAACCTAACACTAACCCTCACAATAACCCTAATCCTCACCCTAACCCTAACCATACCCCTCACCCTAACACTCATTCTAACCCTCACCCTAACCCTAATGCTAACCGTAACCCTCACCCTAACCCTAACCCTCAACCTAACCCTAGCATCACTCTCACTCTATCCCTAAACCTAACCCTCACCCTAACCCTCACTCTCACCCTAAACATCACGGTAACCCTAATCCTCACCCTAACCCTAATCCTCACCCTCACCCTCACTCTAACCCTAACCCTCACCCTCAGCCTAACCCTAACCCTAACCCTAAACCTAAACCTAACCCTAACCCTCAACCTCACCCTCACACTAAACCTAAGGCTAACCCTAACCCTCACACTCACACTCACCCTAACCATAAACCTAACCCTCACCCAAGTCCTAACCCACACCTGGAACCTAAACCTAACCCTCACACTCATCCTAACCCTAACCCTCATCCGAACCCTAACCCTACCCCTCACCCTAACCCTAACACTAAATCTCACACTAAACTTAACCCTCACCCTATCCCTCACCATAGCCCTCACCCTAACTCTCACCCTAACACTCACCCTTACCCTCAACCTCAGCCTAACCATAACCCTAACACTAATCCTAACCCTACCACTCACCCTCACCCTACACCTCACCTTCACCCTAGCACTCACCCTAAGCCTCACGGTAAAACTAACCCTCACCCTCAGCCTAACCCTCACCCTAACCCTAATCCTAAACCTAACCCTTAACCTCACCCTCATCCTAACCCAAACCCAAACCCCAACCCTCACTTTCGCCCTCACCCTCACCCTCACCCTAACCCTAATCCTCACCCTCAACCTAAACCTAACCCTCGCCCTAAACATCACCCTATCCCTAAACGAAACCCTAAACCTAAGCCTAAACCTCACACTAACCTTAACCCTCACCCTAACCCTAACCCTAGGCCTCACACTAACCCTCACCCTAACACTCAACCTCACCTGAAACATCACCCTAACACTAACCATCACACTAACCCTAAACATAACCCTCACCCTAACACTAACCCTCACGTGCACCCTCAACCTAACACTCACCCACACCCTAGCACTCACCCTAACTCTAAGCCTAACCCTCACCCTAACCCTAACCCTCACACTAACCCTAACACTCATCTCACCATCACCCTAATCCTCAGCCTAATCCTAACCCTAACCCTAACCCTAACCCTAACACAAGCCTTACCCTTGTCCCTAACCCTCACCCTCACCCTAACCCTAACAGTTAACCTCACCCTAAACTTAAACCTAACCCTCACCCTCAGCCTAGCCCTCACCTCACCCTAACCCTCATCCTCACCCTAACCCTCACTCACACCCTAAACCTCTTCTTCACCCTCGTCCTCACACTAAACTTAACCCTAACCCAAGCCTAACCCTAACCCTAACCCTCATCCACACCCTCACCCTCACCCTAAACTTAACCCTACACCTCACCCTAACCCTCACCGTAACCCTCACCCTTACCCTAAACCTAACCCTAAACATCATCCTCAGGCTAACCCTCACCCTAATCCTAACCCTCACCCACACCCTACCCCTCACGCTCACCCTAACCTTCACGCTCACCCTAAACATCACCCAAACACTAACCCTCACCCTAACCCTCACCCTAACACTAACCTTCACCCTCAACCTCACCCTCAGCCTAACACTAACCCTAACCCTAATCCTAACCCTATCCCACAACCTAACCTCACCTTAAACTTAAACCTAACTCTAACCCTAACCCTAATCTTCAACCTCACCGTCATCCTCACCCTAACCCTAACTCAAACCCAAACGCTGACCCTAACCCTCACCCTAACCCTCACATTCACCCTAACCCTAATCCTAACCCTCACACTCACCTCACCCTAACCCTAAACCTAACACTAACCCTAAACCTCACCCTAATCCTCACACTCACCCAAACCCTAAATCTCACCCTCACACTCACCCTAACCCTCACCCTGACCCTTACCCTCACCCTAAACCTAATCCTAAACCTAAACCTCACCCTCACCCTAACCCTAACCCTTACCCTAACCCTAACCCTAACCCTAACCCTCACACCAACCCTTACCCTCACCCTAACCCTAACCCTACCCCTCCCCCTAATCCTCACCCTAACCCTAACCCTAATCTTAACCCTCACACTAACGCTAACACTCACACTAAACCTAACCTTACCCCTCACCCTCCCCTAACTCTAACCCTAAAACTAACCCTCACCCTAAACCTAACCCTCACCCTAATCCTCACCCTCACCCTAACCCTCACCCACATCTTAACACTCACACTCACGGAAAGCTTCACCCTCACCCTAACGCTCAACATACACTACATCTCATCCTAACCTTCACCCTAACGCTAAAAATAACCCTCACCCACACCCTAACCCTAACCCTCAACCGAACCCTCAATGGAACCCTAAAGCTCACCTTCAGCCTAACTCTCACCCTAGCCCTCAACCTAAACCTAACTCAAACCCTAACCCTCACCCTAACCCTAACCCTAACCCTACCCTCTCCCTAACCCTCAACCTAACCCTAAACCTAACCCTAACCATTGCCCTAACCCTAACCCTAACCCTCACCCTCACACTAACCCTAATTCTCACACTAACCCTCAACCTAACCCTTACCCCTACACTAAGCTTCACCCTCTCCCAAACTCTAACCCTCACCCTAAACCTCACACTCACGCGCAACATCACCCTAACCCTAACCCTCACACTAACCCTTACCCTCACCCTAACCCTAACAAAAACCCTAACCATAACCCTCACACAAATGCCAAACCTCACACTAACCCTAACCTTAAATCTTACCATCTCCCTAACCCTAACCCTAACCTTCACACCAACCCTAACCTTCACCCTAACCATACCCTCCCTATCCCTCAACCTAACGCTCACCCTAATGCTAAACCTAACCCTAACCCTTAAAGTAACCCTAACCCTCACACTAACCCTAACCCTTCCCCTCACCCTCACCCTACCACTAGCCCTCACACTCACCCTAAACCTAACCCTAACCCTCACCCTAACCCTAAAATTACTCCCCACCCTAAGCGTAAACCTAAACCTAACCCTCACAATAACCCTAACCGTTACCCTAACCCTAACCCTACCACTCACCCTAACCCTCACCCTAACCCTCACCCTAACCCTAACGCTAACCCTAACACTCACCCTCACCCTAACCCCCAACCTAATCCTATACCTCACCCTAACCCTTACCATAACCCTAACCCTGACAGTAACCCTAACCGAAACCCTACACCTAAACCTAACTCTAACCCTCACCCTTACCCAAGCCCTAGCACTCACGCCCACCCTCACTCTAACCCTAACCCTAAACCTAACCCTCACCCTCAGACTAACCCTAACCCTAACCCTAACCCTACCCCTCACTCTCACACTACCCCTAACCATAAACCTAACCCTAACCCTTACAATAACCCTAACCCTTACGCTAAACCTAAAAATACCCCTCACCCTAACCTCACCCTAACCCTAAACCTAAGTCTAACCCTCACAATAACCCTAATCCTCACCCTAAATAACCCTACACCTCACCCTAAGCCTCACCCTAACCCTCAATCTAACCCTAGCGCTAACCCTAACCCTCACTCTAAACCTAACCCTCAACCTAACCCTAGCCCTCACCCTAACCCTAACAGTAACCATAATCCTCACCCTAAACTTCACTCTCACCGTAAACATCACTGTAACCCTAATCCTCACCCTAACCCTAACCATCACCCTCACCCTCACCCAAACCCTAACCGTAAGCCTAATCCTCACCCACATCCTAACCCTAACCCTAACCCTAAACCTAAACCTAACCTTAACTCTCAACCTTACCCTCACACTAACCCTAACGCTAACCCTAATCTTCACACTCACACTCACCTTAACCCTAAACCTAACTCTCACCCAAGCCCTAACCATCACCTGGAACCTAACCCTAACCCTCACCCTCATCCTAACCCGAATGCTCATCCGAACCCTAACCCTACCCCTCACCTTAACCCTCACCCTAAACTTAAACCTAAACCTCAGAATAAATCTAACCCTCTCCCTAACCATAACCCTAGCCCTCACACTAACACTCAGCCTCACCCTCAGACTTACCCTCAACCTCAGCCTAACCATAACACTAACACTAATACTAACCCTACCCTTCACCCTCACGCTACCCCTCACCCTCATCCTCACCCTCAGCCTAACCCTCACTATAACCCTAATCCTAACCCTAACCCTCAACCTCACCTTCATCCTAACCCTAACCCAAACCCCAACCCTCACTCTTGCCCTCAACCTCACCCTCACCCTAATCCTAACCCTCACCCTTGACCGAACCCTAACCCTCACTCTAAACATCACCCTAACCCTAACCCTAACCCCAACCCTGACCCTAACCCTAACCCTAAACCTCACACGAACTCTAACCCTCAACCTAACCCTAACCTTAGCCCTCACCCTAACCCTCAACCTAACCCTCACCCTTACCTGAAACATCACCCTAACACTAATCCTCACTCTTAACCTAAACCTAACCCTCACCCTAACACTAATCCCTCACACCCACCCTCAACCAAACACTCACTCTCACCCTAGCACTCACCCTAACTCAAAGCCTAAACCTCACCCTAACCCTAAACCTCACCCTAACCCTAACCCTCATCTCACCATCACCCTAATCCTCAGCATAACACTAACACTAACACTATCCCTAACCCTCTCCCTAACCCTAACCCAAGCCCAACCCCTATCCCTAACCCTCACCCTCACCCTCACCCTAACCCTCACCATCAACCTAACACTCACCCACATCCTAAACCTCTCCCTCAAACTCATTCTCACCCTCAGCCTAACCCTAACCCTAACCCTAATCCTAACCCTCACTCACACCCTAACCCTCACCCTCACCCGAACCCTCATCCTCCCCCTAACCCTCACCCTCACCTTAAACATCACCCAAACACGAACACTCAACCTAACCCTCACCCAAACCCTAAACCTAACCCTAACCCTCACAATAACCCTAACCCTCACCCTACCCTATCCCTACCCCTCACCCTAAACCTCATCCTAACCCTCAGCCTAACCCTAACAATAACCCTAACCCTCACCCTCACCCTAACGCTCAACCTAACCCTATACCGCACCCTATCCCTAAACCTAAACCTAACACTGACAGAAACCGTAACCATAACCTACCACTAAACCTAACTCTAACCCTCACCCTTACCCTGGCTCTAACCCTCAACCTCACCTTCACCTTAACCCTAACCCTAACCCTCACCCTCAGCCTAACCATAACCCTACCGCTCACCCTCACCCTAGACCTAACCCTAAACCTAACCCTAACCCTAACAAAAAACCTAGTCTTCACCCTAACCCTAACCCTACCCCTCACACTAAACCTCATCTTAACCATAACGCTAACCCTAACCCTCACACTAACCCTAACCCTCAACCTAACACTAGCCCTCACCCTAACCCTAACCCTAACCCTAACCCTCACCCTAACCCTCACTCTCACCCTAAACATAACCGAAACTCTAATCCTCACCGTAAGCCTAACCCTCACCCTCATCCTAAACCTTACCCTAAACCTAACACTCTCCCTCAGCCTAACCCTAATCCTAAACCTAAACCTAAACCTAACCCTAACCCTCACCCTCAGCCTAACCCTCACCCAAACACTAACGCCAAACCTCACCCTGGCCCTCACCTTCACCCTCACCCTAACCCTAATCCCCAACCTCGACCTAACCCTAACCCTCACCCTAAACATCACCCTAACCCTAACCCTAATCCTAAACCTAACCCTCATCCCCACCCTCACCCTAAACCTAAACCTAACGCTACGCCTCATCCTAACCCTCACCCTAACCCTAAGCCTAACCCTAACCCTCACCCTTACCCTAAACCTAACCCTAACACTCAACCTCACCCTAACCCTCACCCTAACCCTAACCCTCACCCACACCCTAAACCTCACCCTCACACAAAACCTCAACCTCACCCTAACCCTCACCCTTACACTAAACATCACCCAAACACTAACCCACACCCCAACCCTCATCCTAACACTAACTCTCACTCTCACCCTCAACCTCAGTCTAACCTTAACCCTAAACCTAATCCTAACCCTAAACTTCAAACTCAACCTCACCCTAAACTTAAAACTAACCCTAACCCTAATCTTCAACCTCACCCTCATACTCACCGTAACCCTAACCCTAAACCAGACTCTAACCCTAACACTCACTCTAACCCTAACCCTCATCCTAACCCTAACACTCACTCTAACCCTAACCCTAACCCTAACCCTCACCCTCACCTCACCCTAACCCTAAACCTAACATTAACCCAAAACCTCACTCTAACCCTCACCCTAACCCAAACCCTAAATCTCACCCTCCCCCTCACCTTAACCCTCACCCTAACCCTTACCCTCACCCTAAACCTAATCCTAACCCTAACCCTCACACTAACCCTAAGCCACACCCTAAATCTAATCCTCACCCTCACCCTAACCCTTTTCCCCAACCTCGACCTAACCCTAACCCTCATCCTAAACATCACCCTAACCCTAAACCTAACCCGAATCCTCACCCTAACCCTAACCCTAAACCTCACACTAACCCTAACCCTCACCCTAACCCTAAACCTAGCCCTCACCTTAACCCTCAACCTAACACTCACCCTCATCTGTAACATCACCCTAACTAACACTAACCCTCACCCTTACCCTAAACCTAACCCTCACCGTAAGACTAACTGTCACGCGCACCCTCAACCTAACCCTAACTCTCATCTCACATTCACCTAATCCTCAGCCTAACCCTAACCCTAACACTAACCCTAACCCTCACCCTAACACTAACACAAGCCGAACCCCTGTCTCTAACCCTCACCCTAACCGTTAACCTCACCCTAAACTTAACCCTAACCCTCACCCTCACCATAACCCTCACCTCACCCTAACGCTCACCGTCACCCTAACCCCCACCCACACCCTAAACCTCTCCCTCACCCTCATCCTCACCCTCAGCCTAACCCTAACCATAACCCTAATCCTAACCCTAACCCTCATCCCCACCCTCACCCTAACACTAAACCTAACACTACGCCTCACCATAACCCTCACCATAACCCTAAACCTAACCCTAAACCTCACCCGTACCCTAAACCTAACCGTAACACTCAACCTCACCCTAACCCTGACCATAACCTTAACCCTCACCCACACCCTAACCCTCACCATCACACGAAACCTCAACCTCAACCTCACCCTAACCCTCAACCTCACCCAAAACATCACGCAAACACTAACCTTCACCCTAAACCTCACGCTAACACTAACCCTCACACTCATCCTCAACCTCAGCCTAACATTAACCCTAACCCTAATACTAACCCTAAAACTCAACCTCACCCTCACCCTAAACTTAAACCTAACCTTAACCCTAATCTTCAACCTCACCCTCATCCTCACCCTAACACTAACCCTAACCCAAACTCTAACCCTAACCCCCACTCTAACCCTAAACCTCACCCTAACCCTCACCCTCACCCTCACCCTAACCCTAACCCTAACCCTAACCCTCACCCTCACCTCACACTAACCCTAAAACTAACACTAACCCTAAACCTCACCTTAACCCTCACCCTAACCCAAACCCTAAATCACCCCCTCCCACTCACCCTAACCCTCACTCTAACCCTTACCCTCACCCTAAACCTAATCCTAACCCTAACCCTCACACTAAATCTAATCCTCACCCTCACCCTAACCCTAACACAAAACCTATGCCTCTCCCTAACTGTCTCCGTAAACCTAACCCTAACACTAACCCTCACCCCAACCTTACCCCTAACCCTCACATTCACCCCTACCCACACCATCACCCTAACCCTTACCTTCACACTAATGCTCACCCACACGCTAACCCTCAACTTCTCCTGAACCCTCACCTTCACCCGAACACTCACCCTCATGCTAAACATCACCCTAACCCTAACTCTCACCCTAACCATAACCCAAACACTCACCCTTACCCGAACCCTCATCCTACACTTAAACCTAACCCTAAACCTAACCCTGACCCTAACCCTCACCCTAACCCTAATCCTAACCCTAAACCTCAACCTCACCCTAACCCTTACCCTTACCCTAACCCTAACCCTCAGCCTAAAGGTAACCCTCAACCTAATCCTCACCCTCACCCTAACCCACACCCACACCTTAACCCTCACCCTCACCCTCACCCTCATTCTCACCCTAACCCTCACCCTACACTACCCCTCAACCTAACCCTCACCCTAACACTAACCATAACCCTCAACCACACCCTAACCCTAACCCTCAACCGAACCCGAACCCTCACCCTAATGCTCACCCTCACCCTAACTCTCACCCTCACCCTAGCCCTCAACCTAACCCTAATGCTATCCCTAACCCTCACCCTAAACCTAACCCTAAACAGTAACCTCTCACTAAACCTAACCCTAACCCTACCCTCTCCCAAACCCTCAACCTAACTCTAACCCTAACCCTAACCATTGCCCTAACCCTAATCCTAACCCTCACCCTCACCCTAACGCTAACCCTCACCCTGACCCAAAAATTACCCCTCATACTACCTATCAACCTCATCCTAACACTATCCCTCACAGTAACCCTAACCCTCACCCTATCCCTAACCCTAACCCTCATCCTAACCTTCAACCTAACCCTCACCCTAACCCTAACGCTAACATTAACCAGCACCCTCACCCTCACCCTAACCCCCAACCTCACCCTTAACCTCAAACTAACCCTAACCCTAACCGTACCCCTAACCCTAACCCTACCCCTAAACCTAACTCTAACAATTACCCTCACCCTAGACCTCACCCTAACCCTAAACCTAACCCTAACCCTCACTCTCACCATAAACATCACTTTAACCCTAATCCTCACCCTAATCTTAACCCTCACCCTCAACCTCACCCTAACCCTAACCCTCAACCTCACCCGCACACTCATCCTAACCCTAACCTAACCTTAACAATAACCCTAACCCTAAACCTACCCCTAACCCTAACCCACACCCTAACCCTAATCCTAACCCTAACCCTAAAACTCACCCTAAACCTCACCCTAACCCTCACCCTCACCCTCAGCTTAACCATAACCCTAACCCTAATCATAACACTCACACTCACCCTCACTGTTACCCTAACCCTAAACCTAACCCTCACCCTCACCATAACCCTCACCATAATCCTTACCCTCACCCTCACCCTAACCCTCACACTAAACATAAACCTCAACCTCAGTCTAACACTAACCCTCACACTCACCCTCACCTTCATGCTCAGCCTAACCCTAAACCTAATCCTAACTCTAAACCTCAAACTCACCCTCACCCTCACCCTCACCCTTACCCTAAACTTCAACCTCACGCTAACCCTAACTCTAACCCGAACCCTCATCCTAACCCTAACCTTCACTGTAACCCTGACCCTAAACCTCACCCTAACATTAACTCTAACCCTAATGCTAACACTACCCCTCACCCTCACCCGAACCTTCACCCTAACCCTTACCCTCAACCTAACCCTAACCCTAACCCTAACCCTCACACTAAAACTAACCCTCACCCTAAGCCTAACCCTATCCCTCAGTGTATCCCTCACCCTCACCCTAACCCTCACCCTAACCCTAACCCTAACGCTAACCCTAATCCTAACCCTAACACTAACCCTAACCCCATCCCTCACCCTAACCCTCACCCTAACCCTAACCCTCACCCACACCCTAACCCTCACCCTAACCCTAACTCTAACCCTCACCCTCACGCTAAATCTCACCGTAACCCTAATCCTCACCCTAAACCTAACCCTCACCCACACCCTAACCTTCACACTCACCCGTACCTGAACCCTCCCCCTAACCCTCACCCTCACCCTAAACATCATCCTGACCCTTACCCTCACCCTCACCCTAAACATCACCCTAACCCTATCCCTCACCCAAAACCTCACCCTTACCCTAATCCTCACCCTCACCCTAACCCTAACCCTTACTTAACCGAAACACTTACCATCACCCACACCCTCACCCTAACACTCACCTTCACCCTAGCCCTCACCCTAATCCTAACTGTACCCCTAACCGTAACCATCATTCTCACCCTCACCCTCACCCTCAGCCTAACCCTAACCCTAAAACAAATCCTAACCCTAACCCTCACCCTCACCCTCACACAAACCCTAACCCTATATGTAACTCTAACTCTCACCCTCACCCTCAACCTCACCCTAACCGTAACCCTAACCCTAACAATAACCCTAAACCTCACCTTAACCCTAATACGAACCCTAACCCTAAATCTCACCCTAACCCTCACCCTCACCCTCAACCTCACCCTCAGCCTGACCCTAACCCTAACCCTATTCCTAACCCTAAAACTCAACCTCAGCTTCACCCTCACCCTAAACCTAAACATAACCTAAACCTCACCCTCACCCTAAACCTCACCCTAACCCTCACCCTCAACCTCACCCTGAGCCTAATCATCACCCTAACCCTCACACTAACCCTAACCTTCACCCTAACCCTAAACCTAACCCTCACCCTCACCCTCACCCTAATCCTAACCCTAACCCTAGCTCTCACCCTCACTCTGACACTACCCATCACACTAACCCTCACCCTAACCCTAACCCTAACCCTAAACTTCACCCTAACCCTAAACCTAACACTAACCTTCACCCTCACCCTAATGCTCACGGTCACCCTAACCATCACCCGAGCCCTAACTCTAGCCCACACGCTAACCGTCACCCTAACCCTAACCCTAACCCTCACCGGAACCCTAACCCTAACCCTAACACTAACACTCACCCTCACCCTAACTCTCACCATCACCCTTAACCCTCACCCAAACCCTAACCTTCTCTCAAACCCTAACCCTCACCCTCTTCCGAACCATACACTCACACTCACCTTTGCCCTCACCCTGAACATCACGCTAACCCTAACCCTCACACTCACACTCACCCTGCCCCTCACCTTAACCCTAACCCTCACACTAACCCTCGCATTCACCCTAATCCTCACCCTACCCAAACCCTAAACCTTACCTAAACAATACCCTCACCCTCACCCTCACTGTCACCCTAACTCTCACCCTAACATCACCCTCACCCTAACCCTCAGCCTAACCCTAACCCTAACCCTATTCCTAACCCTCACCCTTACCGTCACACTCACTCTAACCCTAAAACTAACCCTAAACCTCAACCTCACCCTCTCCCTCACCCTAACCCAAACCTAACCCTAAAAATAACCCTGAACCCAACCCTACACCTAACCCTAACCCACACCCCAACCCTAATCCTAACCCTAACCCTAAAACGCACCTTAACCCTCACCCTCGCCTTCACCCTCACTCCAGCCTATCCCTAAACCTAACCCTAATCCTAACCCTCAAACTCAACCTCACCCTCACCCTAAACCTAAACCTAACCCTCACATTCACCTCAGCCTAACCCTATCCCTAATCCTAAACCTAACCCTCACCCTCACCCTCACTCTCACCCTAAACTTCATCCTCACCCTAACCCTAATCCTAACCCTCACCCTAAACCTAACCTTTCCCCTAACCCTAACCCCCATCCTCACCCTAACCCAAAACCTAAACCTAACCCTCACCCTAATCCTACCTCTAACCCTAATGCTAACCCTAACCCTCACCCTGACCCTAAACCTCACCCTAACCCTTACCCTCACCCTCACCCTAACCCTAACCCTCACACTAAACATAAGACTCACCCTAAGCCTAACCCTACCCCTCAGCCTAACCCTCACCCTAAACCTCACCCTAACCCTATTCCTCACCCTATCCCTAAAGTTAACCCTAACCCTCACCGTAACCCTAACCCTCACCCTAACCCTAATGCTAACCCTAACCCTCATCCTCACCCTAACCCTCACCCTAACCGTTACCCTCACCCTAACCCTAACCCTCATCCTCAAACTAACCCTCACCCTAACACTAAACATAACCTTCACCCTAACCCTAACCCTCACCCTAATCCTAATGCTAACCCTAACCATTACCCTCAACCTAACCCTCACCATAACCCTTACTCTCATCCTAACCCTAACCCTCACCCTAATCCTATTCCTCACCCTATCCCTAACGCTAACCCTAACCCTCACCCTAAACCTAACCCTCACCCTAACGCTAAGGCTAACTCTAACCCTCCCCCTCCCCCTAACATTCAGCCTAACCCTAACCTTATAACTAATCATAACTCGAACCCTCACCTTCACTTTCACCCTAACTCTAACCCTAACCCTAACCCTAACCATCATCCTCTCCCTATCCCTAACCCTATCCCTAACCCACACCCAATACCTAACCCTCACCTTAACCCTAACCCTAATCCTCACCCTCACCCTAAACCTAACCCTAACCCTAACCCTCACCCTAACCCTAATTCTAATCCTCACCCTAACCCTCACGCTAAAACTAACGCTAAACCTAACTCTCACCCTCACCCTACCCCCTCATCCTAACCCTCACCCGAACCCAAACCCTTACCCTAACCCTAAACCTCACCCTAATGCCAACTCTAACCCTAACCCTCACCCTCACCCTAACGCTAAACCTCACCCTAACACTAACCCTCACCCTAACCCTAACCCTCACCCTAACCCTCACCCTAACCCTAACCTTAACCGTTACCTAACTGAAACCCTCATCCTCACCCACACCCTCACCCTAAACTTAACCCTCACCCTAACCCTCACCCGAATACTCACCCTAACCCTAACCCTAAATGTTACCTAACAGAAACCCTCATCCTCACACACACCCTCACCCTAAACCTCACCTTCACATTCACCCTCACCCTCAGCCTAACCCTAAACCTAAGCCTAACCCTAATCCTAACCCTAACCCTCAACCTCCCCCTGTCCCTAACCCTAACCGTCATCCTCACCCTCACCCTAACCCTAACCCTAACAATAACCCTATCCCTAACCCTAACCCTAACCCTCACCCTAAGCATAACACTAATCCACACCCTCACCCTAGCCCTCAAACTAAACCTAATCCTAACCCTAACCCTACTGTCACACTAACCCTCACGCTCACTCTAACCCTCACCCTAACCCTAACCCTAACCCTCACACTAAACCTAAGACTCACCCTAAGCCTAAACCTACCCCTCTGCCTAACCCTCACCCTAAACCTCACCCTAACGCTATTCCTCACCCTATCCCTAAAGTTAACCCTAACCCTCACTGTAACCCTAACCCTCACCCTAACCCTAACCCTAACCCTAACACTAAACCTCACCCTAACCCTCACCGTAATCATATTCCTAACTCTAACCCTAACCCTCACCCTCATCCTAAACCTCACTCAAACCCTTTCACTCACCCTGACCCTAACCCTCACACTAATCATAACCCTCACCCTAACCCTAACCCTTACCTTCACCCTCACCCTCAGCCTAAACCTAACCCTAACACTAAACCTAACACTAACCATAACCCTCACCCTCACCCTCACCCACACCCTAACGGTAACCCTCTACCTCACCCTCACCCTTACACTTATCCTAACACTAACCCTCACCCTAACCATAACCCTAACCCTAATGCTAACCCTAACCCTCACCCTGGACCTAACCCTCACCCTAACCCTTTCTCTCACCCTAACCCTCACACTAAACCTAACCCTAACCCTAACCCTAACCCTAATCTTCAGCCTAATCCTCACCATAACCATCACCCTGACACTAGCCCTCACCCATAACTAACCCTAACTCTGACCCTAATACTCACCCTATCCCTAAACCTAACCCTAACCCTCACCCTCACCCATCCCTCAACCTAACCCTAATCCCAATCCACACACTCACCCTAGCCCTCAAACTAAACTTAATCCTAACCCTAACCCTAACCTTCACACTAACCCTTACCCTAACTCTAACCCTAACCCTCACCCTCACCCTCACCCTAACCCTAACCCTAATCCTAACCTTCAACCTAACCCTAATGCTAACCCTAAACCTGCCCTAACCTTAATCCTCACCCTAAAACTTACCCTCACCCTCACGCTAACCTTAACACTAACCCTAACCCGTACCCTCAAACTAACACTAACCCTGCCCCTCACCGTAACCGTACCCCTCCCCCTAGCCCTCACCCTAACCCTGACCCTAACACTCACCCTCACCCTAACCCTAACCCTAAACCTCATCTTCACCCTAACCTTCATCCTAAACCTAACCCTAACCCTCACCCTCAACCTAACCCTCACCCTAACCCTTACCCTCACCCTAACCATTACCCTCATGCTAACCCTAAACCTAACCCTCACACTAACCCTAACCCTAACTCTAACCCTCATCCTCAACCTGACCCGAACATTTTCCATAAACCTAACCCTCACCCTAACGCTAACCCTAACTCTAAACGTCACCCTCACCCTCACGCTCACTGTCACCCTAACCCTCACCCACATTCTAACCCTCACCCTCATCCTAACCCAAACCTTAACCCTAACCCTAAACCTCACACTAACCCCCACCCTCACGCTAATACCTAACCCTAAACCTAACCATTACCTAACCAAACCACTCACCCTCACGCTAACTTTCACCCTAAACCTAGCCCTCACCCTACCGCTAACCCTAGCCCTAACTCTAACCGTCACTATAACACTCACACTCACCCTCACCCTAACCAAAACCCTAACTTTAACAATAACACTAACCCTAAACCTCAGGCTAACCCTCACCCTAACCCTTACCCTAACACTCACCCTCACCTTAACCCTCACCCTAACCCTTTCCCTCACCCTCACCCTAACCCACACAGTAAACATAACCCTCACCCTAATCCTAAATCTCACCCTCACCCTCAACCTCAGCCTAAATCTAACCCTAACCCTAATCCTAACTCTAACCCTCACACTCACCCTCACCCTAACGGTAACCCTAACCCTAACCCTCACCCTCAGCCTAACCCTAACTGTAACCCTTACCCTCACGCTCACCCTAACCCTCAAACTAACCCTAACCCTCACCCTCACCCTAAACTTAGCCCTCACCCTCACCCTCATCCTCACCCGCAAGCTCACCCTAACCTTAATCCTAACCCTAACCCTCACCTTCACCCTAAACCTAACCCTAACCCTCACCCTAACCCTAACCCTAACCCTAACCCTAAACCTCCCCCTAACCCTATCCCTAACCCCAATCCTCACCCTATCCCTAACCCTAACCCTAACCCTCACCCTCAACCTAGCCCTCACCCTAACGCGAACACTAACCCTATCCCGCACCCTAACCCTAATTCTAATCCTAACCCTCACCCTCGCCAAAACCTTCACTCTAACCCTAACCCTACCCCTCAGACTAAACCACACCCTAACCCTAAACCTAATCTTCACATTATCCCTAAACATAACCCTTACCCTCACCCTAACACTAACACTAAACCTCACCCTCATCTTCACCCTAACCCTTTACCCTAACCCTCACCCTCACCCTACCCCTAAACCTCACACTAACCCTCACCCTCACCATAATATTCACCCGAACCCTAAACCTAACCATTACCTAAACAAAGCCCTCATCCTCACCCTCACCCTCACCCTCACCCTCACCCTAACCCTAAACCTCAACCTAACCTAACTCTAACACTAATGCTAACCCTAACCCTCACCCTCATCCTAACCCTAACCCTCACACTAAACCTAACCCTCATCCTAAGACTTAACCCAACTCCTCAGCCTAAACCTCACCTTTACCTTCACCCTCACCCTACTGCTAACCGTAGCCCTAAATCTAACCGTCACTATAACACTCATACTCAGCCTCAACCTAACCAAAACCCTAACCCTAACAATAAACCTAACCCTAAACCTATCGCTAACCCTCACACTAATCCTAACCCTCACACTAACATTAACCCTACCCCTCACCTTATCCCTTTCCCTAACCCTAAGCTTAACCCTAACTCTCACCATAACCCTCACCATAACCCGAACCTTCACTCTAAGCCTAACCCTAACCCCCATCCTCACCCTAACAGTAAACCTAACCCTAACATTCAACCTAACCCTAATTCTAACCCTAAGGCTAACCCTAAACCTCACCCTCACCCTAACCCTCACATTAAACCTAACCCTCACCCTAAGCCTTAATCCTACCCCTCAGCCTAACCCTCACGTTCACCCTCACCCTCACTCTAAGGCTAACCCTAACCCTCACCCTCACCCTAACAATTATCCTCACACTAAACCTAACCCTAACCCTAACACTCACACTAATCCTAACCCTCACCCTAACACTAATCCTACCCCTCACCCTAACCCTTACCCTATCCCTAACCCTAACCCTAACCCTCACCATAATCCTCACCATAACCCTAACCCTAACCCTCACCCTCACCCTAAACCTAACCCTAACCCTAAACCTCACCCTAACCCTCCCCCTCACCCTCACCCTAAACCTAAACCTAATTCTCACCCTAACCCTCACCCTCAACCTAAACCTTACCCTAACAAGAACCTTCACCCTAACCCTAATCCTAACACTAACGCTAACATTGACCCTCACCCTCAACCTAATACTCACCCTAACCCTTACCGTCGACTTAACCCTAACCCTAACCCTAACCATAAACCTCACACTAAACCTAACCCTCACCCTAACCCTAACCCTACACCTATGCCTCAGCCGTACCCTAACCCTAACCCTCAACCTCACCCTAACCCTCACCCTTACCCTAAACCTCACCCTCAACCTAACCCTCACCCTAACCCGAACCCTAATCCTAATCCTCACCCTAACCCTTACCCTCAACTTAACTCTAACCCTAACACTTACCCTAACCCTCACTCTCACCCTAAACCTTACCCTAACCCTAACCCTCACCCTAAACCTCACCCTAAACCTAACGATAACCCTAACCCTCACCCTCACCCTAAACCTTACCTTTACCATAACCCTAATCCTCACCATCACCCTAACCCTAACTGTAACCCTAACACTCACCCTACCCCTAACGCTAACCCTAAACCTCACACTCACCCTAACCCTCATCCTAAACCTTACCATCACCCTCACCCTAACCCTAACCCTATCCATCACATTAACCCTAACCCTAACTCTAACCCTAACCCTAACCCTCACCCTCAGCTTAACCCTAACCCTAAACCAAATCCTAACCCTTACACTCACCCTCAGCCTCACCCAACCCCTAACCTTATCCCTAACTCTAACACTCAACCTCAGCCTCAACCTCACCCTAACACTAACCCTCACCCTCACCCTAACCCTCACCCTAACCCTACCGCTAAGCCTAAGCCTAACCCTCACCCTAACCAGAACCTTAAACATCACCCTAACCCTCACCCTAACCCTAACCCTAATGATAACCCTAACCTGCACCCTACACCTCACCCTAACCCTAACTCTAACCCTAACCCTCACCGTAACCCTCACTTTAACCCTAACACTCACCGTCACCCTACCCCTCACACTAAACCTAAAACTCACCCTAACCCTAACCCTAACCCTAACACTCACCCTAACGCAAACCCTCACCCTAACCCTAACCCTCACACTAACCCTAACACTCACGCTAAACCTAACGCTAACCCTAAACCTAATGCTCACCATAACCCTCACCCTACACCTCAACCTAACCCTAAAACTAACCCTAACCCTCACCCTAAACCTAACCCTAATCCTAACCCTAACCATCACCCTAACCCTCAACCTAACCCTAACCCTAGTCATAACCCTAACCCTCAAATAACCCTCACCCTAACCCTACCCCTCACCCTAACCCTAACCATAACCCTTACCCTCAACCTAACACTCACCCTAATCCTAACACTAACCCTAACCCTCCCCCTAAGCCTAACCCAAACCCTAACACTCACCCTAATCATCACCCTTATCCTAACCCTAAACCTAAAGCTCACACTCACCCTAAACCTCACCCTAACCCATACCCTCACCCTAACCCTACTCCTAACCCTAACCTTCACACTAACCCTACCCCTCACCCTGACCCTAACACTAACCCTCATCCTAACCCAAAGCCTAAACCTAACCCTCACCCTAACCCTAACACTACACTTAAGCCTAACCCTCACCCTAATCCTAACCCTAAACCTAAACCTCACCCTATCCCTTAACCTAACCCTAACCCTCACCCTCACCCAAGGCCTCACCCTAACCCTAACAGTAACCCTCACCATCACCATCACCCACATCCTCAGCCTAACTCTCACCCTCACCCTCACACACACCCTCAGCCTAACCCTAACCCTAAATCTAATCCTAACCATAACCCTCAGCATCACCCTCACCTTAACACTAACCCTAACACTAACCAGAACCCTAACCCTCACCCTCACCCTAACCCTAACCCTCACCCTAAACCTAACCCTCACCCTCACCCTCACCCTCACCCTCACCCTAACCCTAACGCTAATCCTAACCCTCACCCTAACCCTCACCCTCACCCTAAATCTTACTCTAATCCTAACCCTCACCCGAAACCTCACCCTGAACCTAACGCTAACCCTAAACCTCACCCTCACCCTAACTCACCCAAACCCTTACCCTCACCTTAAGTCTAACCCTCACCCTCACCCTTACCCTCACTGTAACCCCAAACTTCACCCTAACCCTAACGCTAACCCTAAACCTCACCCTCACACTAACACTCACCCTAACCTTAACCCTAATCCTAATCCTCACCCTAACCCTTACCCTCTCCTTAACTCTAACCCTAACACTTACCCTAACCCTCACTCTCACCCTAAACCTTACCCTAACCCTAACCCTCACCCTAAACCTCACCCTAAACCTAACGATAACCCTAACCCTCAGCCTCACCCTAAACCTTACCTTTACCCTAACCCTAACCCTCACCCTCACCCTAACCCTAACTGTATCCCTAACCCTCACCCTACCCCTAACGCTAACCCTAAACCTCAGCCTCACCCTAACCCTCATCCTAAACTTTACCCTCACCCTCACCCTAACCCTAACCCTATCCATCACATTAACCCTAACCCTAACTCTAATCCTAACCCTAACCCTCACCCTCAGCTTAACCCTAACCCTAAACCAAATCCTAACCCTTACCCTCACCCTCAGCCTCACCCTACCCCTAACCCTATCACTAACTTTAACACTCAACCTCACCCTCAACCTCACCCTAACACTAACCCTCACCCTCACCCTAACCCTCACCCTAACCCTACCGCTAAGCCTAAGCCTAACCCTCACCCTAACCAGAACCTTAAACATAAGCCTAACCCTCACTCTAACCCTAACCCTAACGATAAGCCTAACCCTCACCCTACACCTCACCCTAACCCTAACTCTAACCCTAACCCTCACTGTAACCCTCACTCTAACCCTAAAACTCACCGTCACCCTACCCCTCACACTAAACCTAAAACTCACCCTAACCCTAACCCTAACCCTAACACTCAACCTAACCCAAACCCTCACCCTAACCCTAACCCTCTCACTAACCCTAACCCTCACGCTAACCCTAACGCTAACCCTAAACCTAATGCTCACCATAACCCTCACCCTACACCTCAACCTAACCCTAAAACTAACCCTAACCCTCACCCTAAACCTAACCCTAATCCTAACCCTAACCATCACCCTAACCCTCAACCTAACCCTAACCCTATTAATAATCCTAACCCTCAAATAACCCTCACCCTAACCCTAACCCTAACCCTCACAATAACCCTTACCCTCAACCTAACCCTCACCCTAATCCTAACACTAACCCTAACCCTCCCCCTAAGCCTAACCCAAACCCTAACACTCACCCTAATCCTCACCCTTATCCTAACCCTAAACCTAAAGCTCACACTCACCCTAAACCTCACCCTAAACCATACCTTCACCCTAACCCTACTCCTAACCCTAACCTTCACACTAACCCAACCCCTCACCCTGACCCTAACACTAATCCTCATCCTAACCCAAAGCCTAAACCTAACCCTCACCCTAACCCTAACACTAACCTTAAGCCTAACCCTCACCCTAATCCTAACCCTAAACCTAAACCTCACCTTATCCCTAACCCTAACCCTAAGCCTCACCCTCACCCAAGGCCTCACCCTAACCCTAACAATAACCCTCACCATCACCATCACCCACATCCTCACCCTAACCCTCACCCTCACCCTCACACACACCCTCAGCCTAAACTTAACCCTAAATCTAATCCTAACCATAACCCTCACCCTCACCCTCACCTTAACACTAAACCTAACACTAACCCTAACCCTAACCCTCACGCTCACCCTAACCCTAACCCTAACCATAACCCTAATCCTCACCCTAAACCTAACCCTCATCCTCACCCTAACCCTAACCCTAATCCTAACCCTCACCCTAACCCTCACCCTCACCCTAAATCTTACCCTAATCCTTACCCTCACCCTAAACCTCACGCTAACCCTAAACCTCACCCTCACCCTAACTCTCACCCTAACCCTTACCCTCACCGTAAGTCTAACCCTCACCCTCACGCTAACCCTAACTGTAACCCTAACCCTCACCCTAACCCTAACCCTAACCCTAAACCTCACCCTCAACCTCAACCTAAACCTAAACCTAACCCTAACCCTCACCCTATCCCTAATCCTTACACTAACCCTAACCCTAACCCTCACTCTCACTCTCAACCTAAAACTAACCCTAAACCTAATCCGCACCCTCACACTCACACTCACCCTAACACTAACCTTAACCCTCACCATCACCCTAAACCTTATCCTCACACTAACTCTAACCCTAACCCTAACCCTAACCCTCCCTGAACTCTAACTCTAACCCTAAGTTTCACCCTCACCCTAACCCTCACCCTAAACCTAACACTCACCCACACCCTAAAACTCACCCTCACCTGAAACCTCACACACCACCTCACCCTCACCCTCACCCTCACCCTAACCCTCACCCTAACCCTAACCCTAACGCTAAACCTAACCCTCACACTAACCCTAACCCTCACCCTAACCTGAAACCTAACCCTAACCCTCCCCTCCCCCTCACCTAATCCTAATCTAATCCTAATCCTAACCCTAACCCTAATCCTAACCCTAATCCTCACCCTCATCCTCATCCTAAACATAAATCTAATCCTAATCCTCATCCAAACCTTAACCGTCACCTTAATCCTAACCCTAACCCTCACCCTCACCCTAACACTAACCCTAACCCTAACCTTCACCCTAACCCTCACCCTAACCATAACGCCAAACCTAAACCTCACCCTCACCCTAAACCTCACCCTAACTCTTACCCTGAACATAATCCTAAAACTAACCCTAATCCTCACACTAAACCTAACTCTAACCCTAACCCTCAGGCTAATGCTCAGCCTAACCATAATCATCACCCTAAACCTAAACCTCACCCACACCCTACCCTCACCCGAACCCGAACCCTAACGTTCACACTTACCCTAAGACTAACCCTAACGCTAAACCTAAAAATAAACCTAAACCTAACTCTAACCCTTGACAAAAACCTAAACCAAACTCTAACCCTCACCCTTACCCTAACCCTAACACTAACACTAAACATAAACCTAACCCTCACCCTAACCCTAACCCTAACCCTAACCCTCAGCTAACACTCACCCTAACACTCATGCTAACCCAAAACCTCACTTTCACCCTCAACCTATCCCTAAACCTTACCTTCACCATAACACTAACCATAACTAAACCTCACACTAAACCTAACCCTCACCCGAACCCTAACCCTACCCTTAAGCCTAAACCTCACACTAACCCAAACCCTCACCCTCACCCTAACCCTCACACTAACTCTAACTCTCACCCTAACCCTTAAGCTAACCCTAAACCTAATGCTCACCCTAACCCTCACACTACACCTCAGCCTAATCCTAAAATTAACCCTAACCCTCATCCTAACCCTAACCCTCACAAAGCCCTAACCCTAAACTTAACTCTAACCCTCACCATCTCCCTAAACCTCACAATCACCCTCACACTCACCCTCAAACTAACCCTAACTCAAACCCTAACCAAAACCCTAACCCTCACCCTAATCCTCATCCTAACACTAACCCTAACCCTAACTCTCACCCTCACCCGCACCCTAACCCTATCCCTCACTCTAACCCTAACCCTCACCCTAAACCTAACCCTAACCCTCAAACTCACCCTAACCCTAACCCTAAACCTAACCCTCAACTTTACCGTAATCCTCACCCTAAACCTAACCCTCATGCTCACCCTAACCCTCACACTAACCCTAATACTAAACCTAAACCTAATCATCACCCTAACCCTCAACCTAACCCTAAACCTAGTCATAACCCTAACCCTCAAATAACCCTCACCCTAACCCTAACCCTCACCCTCAACCTAACCCTCACCATAATCCTAACCCTAAACCCAACCCTCCCCCTAAGCCTAACCCAAACCCTAACAATCACCCTAACCCTCACACTTACCCTAACCCTAAATCTAACCCTAACTTTCACAATAACCCTACCCATCACCCTAGCCCTAACACTAACCCTCATCCTAACCCTAACCCTAAACCTAACACTCACCCTAACACTAACCCTGACCCTTACCCTCAATCTAAGACTAACCCTCACCATTACCCTCACCCTAACACTAACCATAATCTTAACCCTCACCCTCACCCTAACCCTAACCCTAACCCCCTCCGTAACACTCACCCTCAACCTAACCCTAACCCTAACTCTCACCCTCACCTTAACCCTAACGCTAACCCTAACCCTCACCCTAAACTTCATCCTCACCCTAAACCTAACCCTCAACCTAACACTCAGCCTCACCCTATCCCTAATCCTAACACTAACCCTCACCCTAAACCTAACCGAACCCTAACGCTAACCCTAACCCTCACCCTCACCCTAACCCTCACACTAGACGTAACTCTCACCCTAACTCAAACCTTACCCTTAAGCCTAACCCTCACCCTAACACTAACCCTAAACCTAATCCTCACCCAAGGCCTCACCCTAACCCTAACAGGAACCCTCATAGACACCATCACCCACATCCTCACCCTAACCCTCACCTTCACCCTCACACACACCTTCAGCCTAACCCTAACCCTAAATCTAATCCTAACAATAACCCTCAGCATCACCCTCACCTTAACACGAACCCTAACACTAACCAGAACCCTAACCCTCACCCTCACAATAACACTAACCCTAACCCTAACACTAACCCTCACCATAAACCTAACCCTCACCCTAACCCTAACCCTAACCCTAATCTTAACCCTCACCCTAACCCTCACCCTCACTCTAAATCTTACTCTAATCCTAACCCTCACACTAAACCTCACCCTAAACCTAACGCTAACCCTAAACCTCACCGACACCTTAACCCTCACCCTAACCTTAACCCTAATCCTAATCCTCAAGCTAACCCTTACCCTCACCTTAACTCTAACCCTAACCCTTACCCTAACCCTCACTCTCACCCTAAACCTTACCCTAAACCTAACCCTCACCCTAAACCTCACCCTAAACCTAACGCTAACCCTAAACCTCACCCTCACCCTAACTCTCACCCAAACAATTACCCTCACCGTAAGTCTAACCCTCACCCTCACCCTAACTCTAACTGTAACCCCAACCCTCACGCTAACCCTAACGCTAACCCTAAACCTCACCCTCACCCTAACACTCACCCTAACCCTACCCATAATCCTAATCCTCACCCTAACCCTTACCCTCACCTTAACTCTAACCCTAACCCTTACCCTAACCCTCACTCTCATCCTAAACCTTTCCCTAACACTAACCCTCACCCTAAACCTCACCCTAAACCTAACGCTAACCCTAAACCTCACCCTCACCCTAACTCTCACCCTAACCCTTACCCTCACCCTAACCCTAACCCTCACCCTCACCCTAACACTAACTGTAACCCTAACCCTCACTCTACCCCTAACGTGAACCCTAAACCTCACCCTCACCCTAACCCTCATCCTAAACTTTACCCTCACCCTCACCCTAACCCTAACCCTATCCATCACATTAACCCTAACCCTAAATCTAACCCTAACCCTAACTCTCACCCTCAGCTTAACCCTAACCCTAATCCAAATCCTAACCCTTACTCTCACCCTCAGCCTCACCCTACCCCTAACCCTAATGCTAACAAGAAACCTCACTCTCAACCTAACCCTCACACTAACCCTTACTCTCACGCTAACCTTAACCCTAACCCTGACCCTCACAATCACACTAACACTCACCGTCACCCTAACCCTCACCCTTACCCTAACCCTCACCCACATCCTAAACCTAACCCTCACCAAAACACTTACCCTCACCCTAACCCTCACCCTCACCCTAAACATCATCCTAACTCTAACCGTCACCCTCACCCTAAACCTAACCATCACCCTAACTCTAAACCTCACCCTGACCCTCACCCTCACTCTAAGCCTAACACTAACACTAACCCCAATCCTAATTCTAACCCTCACCCTCACCCTCACCCTCACATAAACCGTAAACCTAAACCTCACCCTCACCCTAAACCTAACCCTCACCCTAACTCTAAACCTAACCCCAACCCTAACCCTCACCCTAACCATTACCCTCACCCTAGCCCTAACCCTAACCCTCAACTTCAGCCTAAACCTAACCCTAACCCTAACCCTTACCCTAATCCTTACCCTCAACTTAACCCTATCCCTAACCCTCACCCTAACCCTCAACTTCACCATAATCCTCACCCTAAACCTAACCCTCAAGCTCACCCTAACCCTAACTCTAACCCTAAACCTAATCATCACCCTAACCCTCAACCTAACCCTAACTCTAATCATAACCCAAACCCTTACCTACCACTCATCCTAACCCTCACCCTCACCCTCTCACCCTCACCCTAACCCTTACCCTCAACCTAACACTCTCCCTAATCCTAACCCTAAGCCTAATCCTCACCCTAACCCTAACCCTAACCCTAAACCTCACCCTAAACCTCACCCTTAATCTAACCCTAACCCTAAGGCTTACCCTCACCTTAAATCTAACCCTAACCCATATCCTCACCCTAACCCTAATCCTAAGGCTAAACTTCACACTAACCCTACCCCTCACCCTGACCCTAACACTAACCCTCATCCTAAACCTAAACTTAAACTTAAACCTCACCCTTACCCTAACCCTAATCATCACCCTCACCCTAAGGCTAACCCTAGCCCCAACCCTCACCCTAACCCTAACCCTAACCCTAACCCTCACCCTACACCTCACCCTAAACCTAACTCTAAACCTGACCCTAACCGTCATCCTAACTCTAACCCTAACCCTCACCCAACCCTAACCCTAACCCTAACTCTAACCCTCACCCTAACCCTAACCCTATCCTTACCCTCACCCTCAGCCTAACCCTAATCCAAAACCAATCAAAGCCCTAAAGCTCACCCTCACCATAAAACTAAAACTAACCCTAACACAAACCCAAACTCCCATCCTCACCATAACACTAACCCTAACACTTACCCTTAACCTCACCCTAACAGTAACCCTAAACTTATCCCTCACCCTCACCCTAACCCTAACCCTAACCCACTCCCTAAACCTAGCCCTCACCCTAACCCTAACACTCACCCTCAACCTCACCCTAACCCTAACCCTAAACCTAAACCTCACCCTTACCCTCACCTTAACACTAACCCTAACCCTAACCCTCAACCTCACCCGAACCCTAACCCTCTCCCTAACCCTAACCCTCACCCTAAACCTAACCCTAACCCTCATCCTCACCCTAACCCTCAGCCTAACCCTTACCCTCAACCTAACCCAAACGCAAACCCTAACCCTCACCCTAACCCTCACCCTAACCATAACCTTACCCTCACCTTAACCCTAACCCTAACCCTAACCCTCACACTAACCCTAACCCTCACCCGAATCCTTACCCTCACCCACATCCTAACCCTAACCCTCACCCGAATCCTTACCCTCACCCTAACCCTCACCCCAAACATCATCCTAACCTTAACCCTCACACTCGCCCTCACACTAAGCCTAACCCTAACACTAACCCTAACCCTAAATCTAACCCTCACCCTCACCCTCACCCTCAAATAAACCCTAACCCTAACCCTCACCCTCACCCTAAACCTAACCCTAAACCTAACCCTCACCCTCACCCTAAACCTAACCCCAACCCTAACCCTCACCCTCACCCTCACCCTAACCCTAACCCTAACATTCACCCTAACCCTCACCCTAACCCTAACCCTAACACTAACCCTCACCCCCACCCTAACCCTCACCCTAACCGTAACCCTCACCCTAGCCCTAAACCTAACCCTAATCCTCAAACTAATCCTAACCCTCACCCTCACCCTAACCCTAACCCTCAAGCTAACTGTAAAACTATCCGTAACCCTCACCATCACCCTAATCCTCACCCACACCCTAACCCTCACCCACACCCTAACCCTCAACCTCACCCGAAACTGAACACTCACCCTAACCCTCACCCTCAACCTAAACCTCACCATAAGCCTAACCTTCACCCTCACGCTAAACATCACCCTAACCCTATCCCTCACCCTAATACTCACCCTAAACCTAACCCTAACCCTTACCTAACCGAAACCCTTACCATCACCCATAATGTGAACCTAACACTCACCCTCACCCTAACCCCCACCCTAACCCTAACCCTAACACTAACCCTCAACCCCAACCTAACCCACACCCTAACGGTTACCCTCAGCCTAGCCCTAATCCTAACCCTAAACCTTAAACTAAACCTAACCCTCACCATCACCCTTACCCTCACCCTCACCCTAACCCTAAACCTAAGCCTAACAATAACCCACACCCTAAACCTCACCCTAATCCTATTCTTATCACTAACCCTCACACTAACCCAAAATCTCACCTTAAACTTAAACCTCAACCTAACCATAACCCTCACCCACACCCTAACCCTCACCCTCACCCGAACCTGAACCCTCACCCTAACCCTCACCCTAAACATCACCCTAACCCTCACCCTGACCCTCACTCTTAACATCACCCTAACCGTATCCCTTACCCTAACCCTCACCCTCACCCTAATCCTCACCCTAAACGCTAACCCTCACACTCACCCTCACCCTAAACCTAACCATCACCCTAACCCTAACCCTAACACTCACCCTGAACCTAAACCTAACCCTCACCCTAATCCTAACCCTCACCCTCACCCTCAACATAAGCCTAACCCTAACACTATCCCTAATCCTAAATCTAAACTTCACCCTCACCCTCACCCTCACATAAACCCTAACCCTAACCCTCACCCTCACCCTAAACCTAACCCTCACCCTCACCCTAAACCTAACCCCAAAAGTAACCCTCACCCTCACATTCACCCTAATCCTAACCCTAACCTTCAGCCTAAACCTCACACTAACCCTAAACCTAACACTAACCCTCACCCCCACCCTAATCCTCACCCTAACCATTACCCTCACCCTACCCCTAACCCTAACCCTAACCCTCAAACTAAACCTAACCCTCACCGTAACCCTAACCCTAACCCCTAAGGCTAACCGTAAAACTATCCCTAACCCTCAACATCACTCTAACCCTCACCGTCACCCTAACCCTCACCTAAGCTTAACCCTCACTCATACCCTAACCCTCACCCTAAGCCTAACCCTGTCACTAACCCTCACACTCACCCTAAATCTCACCATAACCCTAAACCTCACCCTAACCCTAACCCTCACCCACAAACTAATCCTCACCCTCACCCAAAACCGAACCCTCAACCTAACCTTCAACTTCACCCTAAACATCACCCTAACCCAACCCTCACCCTCACCCTAAACATCACCCTAACCCTAACCCTCACCCTAACCCTCACCTTCACCCTAATCCTCACCCTAAAACTAACCCTAACCCTTATCTAACTGAAACCTTAACATCAACCACAACGTCACCCTAACACTCCCCCTCACTCTAGTACTCACCCTAACCCTAAACCTACCCCTAACCCTAACCCTCACCCTCACACTCAGCCTCAGCCTAAACCTAACCCTAAATCAAATCCTAACCATAACCCTCACCCTCACACTCACCTTAACACTAACACTAAGACTAACCATAACCCTAAACGCTAACCCTCACCCTCACACTAAACCTAACTCTACCCCTAACCTTCAAACTAACCCTAACCCTCACCCTAAACCTAAGCCTAACCCACATCCTAACACTAATCCTAACCCTAACCCTCACCCTAAATCTCACCGTAACCCTAATGCTCACAATGAACCTAAACCTCACCCCCACCCTAACACTCACCCTAACCCTAAGCCTAACTCTAATCCTCACCCTCAACCTCACCCTCACACTAACCATAACCGTAACAATAACCCTAACCCTAAACCTCACCCTAACCATAACTCTAACCCTAAATCTCAAACTAACCCTCACACTCACCCTCACCATCACCCTCAGCCTAACCCTAACCCTAACCCTATTCCTAAACCTAACCCTCAACAACACCTTCACCCTCACCCTAACCCTAAACCTAAACCTAATCATCACCCTCACCCTAACCGTCAACCTCAACCTCACCCTCAGCCTAACCGTAACCCTACACCTAATCCTAACCCTAATCCTCACCCTCAGCCTCACCCTAACCCTAACCCTAACTCTCACCTTCACGCTAACCCTACCCCTCACACTACCCCTCACCCTAACTCTAACCCTAACCCTAACCCTCACCCTAACCCTAATCCTAACCCTAAACTTCATCATCACCGTAACACTCACGGTCACCCTAAATATCACCCTAACCCTAACCCTCACCCACACACAACCCTCACCTTAAACATAAGCCTAACCCTCACCCTATCCCTGACTCTAACCCTAATGATAACCCTAAACTTCACCTTCACCCTAAACCCTCACCTTAACCCTTACCGTCAACCTAAACCTAACCTTAACCCTCACACTAAAACTAACCCTCACCCTAAGCCTAACCCTACCTCTCAGCCTTAACTTCACCCTATCCCGCACCCTAATCTTAACCCTCACCCTAAACCTAATGCTAACCCTAACCCTCACCCTCACCCTAACACTCACCCTAATCCTTACCCTCACCCTAACCCTAATCCTCACCCTAAAACTAAACCTAACACTCACACTAACCCTAACCCCAACCCTAAACCTAACCCTAACCCTAACCCTCACCCTATCCCTAACCCTAACACTCACCCTCACCTGACCCTTACCCTCACCTTAACCCTACCCTTAACCCTAACCCTCACACTAACACTAACCCTCACACTAACCCTAACCTTATGCCTCATCCTAACCCTCATCCTAATCCTAACCCTAACACTAACACTCAACCTAACCCTAACCCTAACCCTAACCCTCACCTTAACCCTAACCCTCACCCTCACCTTCATCCTTACCCTCAGCCTAAACCTAACCCTAACCCAAATCCTAACCTTCACCTAACCATTACCCTCAACCTAACCCTAACCTTACCCCTAACCCTCAAACTAACCCTAACCGTCACCCTAACCCTAAACCAAACCCACACCCTAACCCTAACTCTAACCCTAACCCTCACCATCACCCTAACCTTCCCATCAACCTAACCCTCATCCTAATCCTAAACCTAAACCAAACCCTCACCATAACCCTAACGCTAACCCTAAACCTAACACTAACCCTATTTCTAACTCTAACCCGCCACCTCAACTTCACCCTCACCATACACTAAACCTAAGCCTAACTCTCATGCTAACCATAACCCTCACCCTCACCCTCACCCTCAGCATAACCCAAACCCTAACCCTAATACTAACCCTAACACTCACCCTCAACCTCACCCTAACCCCAACCCTAACCCTAATTCTCACCCTCACCCTAACCCTACCCCTCCCACTAACCCTCACACTAGCTCTAAACCTAAACCTAACTCTCACCCTAACCCTAAACCTAACCCTAACCATGACCCTCACCCTAATGCTCACGGTCATCCTAACCATCTCCCTAACCCTAAGCCTCACCCACACCCTAACCCTCACCGTAACCCTAAGCCTAACCATAACCCTAACCCTCACCCTACAGCTCACCCTAACCCTAACTCTTACCCTAATCCTCAACCCTTACTGTAATCCTCACCCTAATCCTTACCCTAACCTTCACCCTCACACTAACACTCACGCTATCCTTAACCCTAACCATCACCCAAACCCTCATCCTATCCCTAAATCTAACCTTAACCCTCAACCTCACCCTAACCCTAAGCTCACCAGCACCCTAACCTTACCCATCAACTTGACCCTCATCCTAATCTTAACCCTAACCCTAACCCTCAAATTAATCCTAAACCTAAAACTAACCCTAAACCTTACCCTAACACTCACCCTCACCGTCAACCTCACACTCACCCTAACCCTAACCCTAATCCTCACCCTCACCCTAACCCTAACCCTCACCCTAAACCTTACCCTCACCCTCACCCTCTCCCTAACCCTAACCCTAACACTCACCCTAACCCTCACCCTCACCCTAAACTTTACCCTAACCCTAAACTTCACCCTAACCCTCACCATAACCTTAACGCTAACCCTAAACCTCACCCTCAACCTAACTCTCACCCTAACCCTTACCCTCACCCTAAGCCTAACCCTCACCCTCACCCTAACCCTAAGTGTAAACCTAACCCTCACCCTATCCTTAACGATAACCCTAAACCTCAAACTCAACCTAAATCTCACCCTAACCCTTACCCTCAAACTAACCGTAACCGTAAACCTAATCCTCACCCTAACCCTCACCCTCATCCTAAACTTTACCCTAACCCTAACCCTCACCCTAAACTTCACCCTAACCCTAATGCTAACCCTAAACCTCACCCTCACCCTAACTCTCACTCTAACCCTTACCCTCACCCTAACCCTAACCCTCACCCCCACCCTAACCCTAACTGTAACCCTAACCCTCACCCTAACACTAACGCTAAGCCTAAACCTCACCCTCACCCTAACCCTCATCCTAACCCTTACCGTCACCCTAACCTTAACCCTAAACCTAAACCTCACAATCACACTAACACTCACTGTCACCCTAACCCTCACCCTTACCCTAACCCTCACCCACATCCTAACCCTAACACTCACCTAAGTCTAACCCTCACTCATACCCTAACCCTCACCCTAACCCTAACCCTGTCACTAACCCTCACACTCACCCTAAATCTCACCATAACCCTAAACCTCACCCTAACCCTAACCCTCACCCACACCCTAATCCTCACCCTCACCCGAAACCGAACCCTCAACCTAACCCTCACCCTCACCCTAAACATCACCCTAACCCTAACCCTCACCCTCACCCTAAACATCACCCTAACCCTATCCCTCACCCTCACCCTAATCCTCATCCTAAACCTAACCATAACCCTCATCTAACTGAAACCTTAACATCAACCACAACGTCACCCTAACACTCACCCTCACCCTAGTCCTCACCCTAACCCTAACCCTACACCTAACCCTAACCCTCAACCTCACCCTCACCCTCAGCCTAACCCTAACCCTAAACCAAATCCTAACCATAACCCTCACCCTCACACTCACTTTAACACTGACACTAACATTTACCATAACCCTAAACGTTAACCCTCACCCTCACCTTAACCCTAAGCCTAACCCTAAAAGTAACCCTAACCTTATTTCTAACTCTAACCCGTCACATCAACTTCACCCTCACCATACCCTAAACCTAACCTTAACCCTCACATGACCCTCACCCTCACAATAACCCTCACCCTCACCCTCACCCTCAGCATAACCCAAACCCTAACCCTAATCCTAACCCTAACACTCACCTTCAACCTCACCCTAACCCTAACCCTAACCCTAACTCTCACCCTCACCCTAACCCTACCCCTCCACTAACCCTCACACTAGCTCTAAAACTAACCCTCTCACCCTAACACTAACCCTAACCCTAACCTTAACCTTGACCCTCACCCTAATGCTCACGATCATACTAACCATCTCCATAACCCTAAGCCTCACCCACACCCTAACCCTCACCCAAACCCTAACCCTACCCATAACCCTAACCCTCACCCTACACCTCACCCTAACCCTAACTCTAACCCTAACCCTCACCCTTACTGTAATCCTCACCCTAAACCTTACCCTAACCTTCACCCTCACACTAACACTCACGCTAACATTAACACTAATCCTCACCCAAGCCCTCAGCCTATCCCTAAATCTAACCCTAACCCTCAGCCTCATGCTAACCCTAACCCTCACCATCACCCTAATCTTACCCATCAACCTAACCCTCTTCCTAAACCTAACCCTAACCCTAACCCTCAAACTAATCCTAAATCTAAACCTAACCTTCAACCTTACCCTAACATTCACCCTCACCCTCACCCTCAACCTAACCCTAACCCTAATCCTCACACTCAGCCTAACCCTAACCCTCACCCTAAACCTTAACCTCACCCTCACCCTCACCCTAACCCTAACACTCACCCTGACCCTAACCCTCATCCTCACCCTAAGCCTTACCCTAACCCTAAACTTCACCCTAACCCTCAACATAACCCTAACGCTAACCCTAAACCTCACCCTCAACCTAACTCTCAACCTAACCCTTTCCCTCAACCTAAGCCTAACCCTCACCCTCACCCTAACCCTAACTGTAAACCTAAACCTCACCCTATCCTTAACGCTAACCCTAAACCTCAACCTCACCCTAATCCTCACCCTAACCCTTACCCTCAACCTAACCCTAACCCTAAACCTAATCCTCACCCTAACACTCACCCTCACCCTAAAACTTAACCTAACCCTAACCCTCACCCTAAACCTCACCCTAACCCTAACGCTAACCCTAAACCTCACCCTCAACCTAACTCTCACTCTAACACTTACCCTCAACCTAACCCTAACCCTCACCCCCACCCTAACCCTAACTGAAAACCTAACCCTCACCCTAACCCTAACGCTAACCCTAAACCTGACCCTCACCCTAATCCTCATCCTAACCCTTACCCTCACCCTAACCTTAACCCTAAACCTAAACCTCACAATCACACTAACACTCACTGTCACCCTAACCCTCACCCTTACCCTAACCCTCACCCACATCCTAACCCTAACCCTCACCTAAGCCTAACCCTCACTCATACCCTAACCCTCACCCTAACCCTAACCCTGTCACTAACCCTCACACTCACCCTAAATCTCACCGTAACCCTAAACCTCACCCTAACCCTAACCCTCACCCATACCCTAAACCTCACCCTCACCCAAAACCGAACCCTCAACCTAACCCAAACCTTCACCCTAAACATCACCCTAACCCTTACCCTCACCCTCACCCTAAACATCACCCTAACCCTATCCCTCACCCTAACCCTCACCCTCACCCTAATCCTCACCCTAAAACTAACCCTAACCCTTATCTAACTGAAACCTTAACATCAACCACAAGGTCATCCTAACACCCTCACCCTATTCCTCACCCTAACCTTAAACCTACCCCTAACCCTAACCCTCACCCTCACCCTCAGCCTATCCCTAACCCTAAATCAAATCCTAACCACAACCCTCACCCTCACACTCACCTTAACACTAACACTAAGACTAACCATAAACCTAAACGCTAAACCTCACCCTCACCTTAACCCTAAGCCTAACCCTAAACCTCACCCTAACCCTAACCCTCACCCTCAACCTAACCCTAACCCTAACCCTCACCCTAACCCTCACCCTCACCCTAAATCTTACCCTAACCCTAACCCTCACCCTAACCCTCACCATAACCCTAACCCTAACCCTAACCCTAACCCTAACCCTATTTCTAACTCTAACTCGCCACCTCAACTTCACCCTCACCATACCCTAAACCTAACCCTAACCCTCACGCTAACCCTCACCCTCACCCTCACCCTCAGCATAACCCAAACTCTAACCCTAATACTAACCCTAACACTCACCCTCAACCTCACCCTAACCCCAACCCTAACCCTAACTCTCACCCTCACCCTAACCCTACCCCTCCAACTAACCCTCACACTAGCTCTAAACCGAACCTTAACTCTCACCCTAACCCTAACCCTAACCCTACCCTTGACCCTCAACCTAATGCTCACGGTCATCCTAACCATCTCCCTAACCCTAAGACTCACCCACACCTTAACCCTCACACTAACCTTAACTCTAACCCTAACCCTCACCTTACAGTAATTCTCACCTGAATCCTTACCCTAACCTTCACCCTCACACTAACACTCATGCTAACCCTAAACCTAACCCTCACCCAAACCCTCATCCTACCCCTAATGCTAATCCTAACCCTCACCCTCACCCTAAACATGACCCTAACCTTTATCCTCACCTTAAACCTAACCCTAACCCTAACCCTAACCCTCACACTAAACCTAACCCTCACCCTAACCCTAACCCTACCCCTAAGCCTAAACCTCACCATAACCCTAACCCTTACCGTAATCCTCACCCTACCCCTAAACCTAACCCTAACCCTCAACCTCACCCTAACCCTAAGCCTAACCCTCACCCTCACCCTAACACTAACCCTAAACCTAACCCTAACTCTCACCCTCACCCTAACCCTAACCCTAACCCTCACCCTAACCCTAACCCTCACCCTAAGCCTAACCTTAACCGTCAACCTCACACTAACCCAAACCCTAAACCTAACCCTCACCCTAACCCTTACCCTCACCCTAATCCTATCCCTAACCCTCACCCTAAACCTCAACTTCACCGTAATCCTCACCCTAAACCTAACCCTTATGCTCACCCTAACCCTCACCCTAACCCTAACCCTAATCAGAACCCTAACCCTCAAACAATCGCTAACTCTAATCCTAAACCTGACCCTCACCGTACCCGTCACCCTAACCCTAATCAGAACCCTAACCCTCAAACAATCGCTAACTCTAATCCTAAACCTGACCCTCACCCTACCCGTCACCCTAACCCTAACCCTAACCCTAACCCTCACCCTCACCCTAAACCTTACCCTCAACCTAAACCTCACCCTCACCTTAAATCTCACCCTAACCCATACCCTCACCCTAACCCAAATCCTAACACAATCCTTCACACTAACCCTACCCCTCACCCTGCACCTAACACTAACCCTCATCCTAACCCTAACACTCACACTAACCCTAATGCTAACCCTAATCCTCACCCTCAGCCTAACCCTCACCCTAATTCTTACCCTCACCCTAAACCTAACCCTCACCCTCACCCCAATCCTCACGCTAACCCTAACCCTAACACTCAACCTAACCCTCACCCTAACCCTAACCCCAACCCTAAACCTACCCCTAACCCTAACACTCACCGTAACCCTAACACTCACCCTAACCCTAATGCTAACCCTAACCCTCACACTCACCCTAACACTCACCGTAACTCTTACCTTCACCATAACCCTCACCCTTACCCTAACCCTCACACTCAGCCTAAGCCTAAGCCTAACCCTACCTCTCAGCCTTAACCTCACCCTAACCCTCACCCTAACCTTAAACCTCACCCTAACCCTAATGCTAACCCTAACCCTCACCCTCACCCTAACCCTTACCCTCACCCTAACCCTAACCCTCACCCTAATCCTCACCCTAAAACTAAACCTAACCCTCACACTAACCCTAACCCCAACTCTAAACCTAACCCTAACCCTAACCCTCACACTAACCCTAACCCTCACTGTACCCCTAACCTCACCCCTCAGCCTAACACTCATCCTAATCCTAACCCTAACACTAGTACTCAACCTAACCCTAACCCTAACCCTAACCCTCACCTTAACCCTAACCCTCACCCTCACCATCACACTCACCCTCAGCCTAACCCTAACCCTAACCCTAATCCTAATCCTCACCCTAACCATTACCCTCACCCTAAACCTTACCCTCACACTAACCCTAACTCTAACACTAACCCTCAAACTAACCCTAACCCTCACACTAACCCTAAACCTAACCCACACCCTAACGCTAATCCTAATCCTAACCCTCACCCTAAATCTCACCGTAATCCTAACCCTCACAATGACCCTAAACCTCAACCACACCCTAACACTCACCCTAACCCTAACCCTAACTCTAACCCTCACCCTCAACCTCACCCTAACCCTAACCATTACCATAACAATAACCCTAACCCTAAACCTCACCCTAACCATAAAACTAACTCTAAATCTCAAACTAACCCTCACACTCACCCTCACCATCACCCTCAGCCTAACCTTAACCCTATTCCTAAACCTAACCCTCAACCACACATTCACACTCACCCTAACCCTAAACCTAAACCTAACCCTCACCCTAACCCTCACCCACTCCCTCGCCCTCAGCCTAACGGTAACCCTAAACCTAATCCTAACCCTAATCCTCACCCTCAGCCTTAACCTATCCCTAACCCTAACCCTAACTCTCACCTTCACGCTAACCCTAATCCTAACCCAAACCTTCACCATAACCGTAACGCTCACGGTCACCCTAAATATCACCCTAACCCTAACCCTCACACACACAGAACCCTCACCCTAAACCTAAGCCTATCCCTCACCAAATCCCTGACTCTAACCCTAATGATAACCCTAAACTTCAGCTTCATCCTAACCCTCACCCTAACCCTTACATTCAACCTAACCCTAACCCTAACCTTCACACTAAACCTAACCTTCACCCTATGCCTAACCCTACCTCTCAGCATTAACCTCACCCTATCCCTCACCCTATGCTTAACCCTCACCCTAACCCTAATGCTAACTCTAACCCTCACCCTCACCCTAACCCTCACCCTAACCCTTACCCTTACCCTAACCCTAACCCTCACCCTAATCCTCACCCTAAAACTAAACCTAACCCTCACACTAACCCTAACCCCAACCCTAAACCTAACCCTAACCCTAACTCTCACCCTATCCCTAACCCTAACACTCTCCCTCACCTTAACCCTCACCCTGACACTTACCCTCCCCTTAACCCTAACCCTAACCCTCACACTAACCCTAACCCTCACCGTAACCCTAACGTTAACCCTCGGCCTAACCCTCATCCTAATCCTAACCCCAACACTAACACTCAACCTAACCCTAACCCTAACCCTAACCCTCACCTTAACCCTAACCCTCACCCTCACCTTCACCCTCACCCTCAGCCTAACCCTAACCCTAACACTAATCCTAACCCTCACCCTAACCATTACCCTCACCCTAAACATTACCCTCACCCTAACCCTAACCTTTCCCCTAACCCTCAAACTAAACCTAACCCACACCCTAACCCTAACTCTAACCCTAAGCCTCACCATCACATCAACCTAACCCTCATCCTAATCCTAACCCTGACTCTAACCCTCACCATAACCCTAACGCTAACCCTAAACCTTACCCTAACCCTATTTCTAACTCTAACCCGCCACCTCAACTTCACCCTCACCATACCCTAAACCTTACCCTAACACTCACACTAACCCTCATCCTCACCTTTACACTCAGCATAACCCAAACCCTAACCCTAATGCTAACCCTAACACTCACCCTCAACCTCACCCTAACCCCAACCCGAACCCTAACTCTCACCCTCACCCTAACCCTACCCCTCCCACTAACCCTCACACTAGCTCTAAACCTAACCCTAACTCTCACCCTAACCCTAACCTTGACACTCACCCTAATGCTCACGGTCATCCTAACCATCTCCCTAGCCCTAAGCCTCACCCATACCCTAACCCGAACCCTAACCCTAACCCTAACTGTAACCCTAACCCTCACCCTAACCCGAACCCTAACCCTAAACCTCACACTCACCCTAAACCTCACCCTAACCCTTAGCCTTACCCTAACACTAACCCTAACCCTAACCAACACACTAAACCTAACCTTAACTCTAACCCTAAACCTAATCCTCACACTAACCCTAACCCTAATTGTAACCCTAACCCTAACCCTCACGCTCAAGCTCACCCTAATTCTAACCCTAATCCTAAACCTCACCCTAAACCTAACCTTAAACCTAAACCTCACAATCACCCTACACCTCACCGTCAACCTAACCCTCACCCTTACCCTAAGCCTTACCCACATCCTAACCCTAACCTCACCCGAACCCTTACCCTCACCCTAACGCTCACCCTCACCCTAAACATCACCCTAACCCTAACCCTCATCCTCACCCTAAACCTAACCATCACCCTAACCCTAACCCTCACCCTCACCCTCACCCTAAGCCTAACCGTAACATTAACCCTAATCCTAAATCTAACCCTCACCCTCACCCTCACCCTCACACAAACCCTAACCCTAACCCTCACCCTAAACCTAACCCTAAACCTAACCCTAACACTAACCCTCACCCTCACCCTAACCTTAACCCTAACCCTAACCTTCACCCTAACCCTCACCTTAACCCTAACCCTAACACTAACTTTCAATCCCACCCTAACCCTCACCCTAAACGTTACCCTCACCCTAGCCCTAATCCTAAACCAACCCTTAAACTAAACCTTACCCTCACCCTAACCCTAACCCTCACGCTAACCATAAAACTAATTCTAACCCTCACCATCACCCTAACCCTCACTGTCACCCTAACCCTCAACCTAAGCCTAACCTTCATCCATACCCTAACCCTCACCCTAATCCTAACCATATCACTAACCCTCAAACTCACCCTAAAACTCACCGTAACCCTAAACCTAACCCTCACCCACACCCTAACCCTGACCCTCACCCTAACCCATACCCTCACACTAACCCTCACCCTCACCCTAAACATCACCCTAACCCTAACCCTGACGCTCACGCTAAACATCACCCTAACCCTATCCCTTACCCTAACCCTCACCCTCACCCTAAACCTCACCCTAAACCTAACCCTAACCCTTACCTAACAGAAACACTTACCATCAACCACAACGTCACCGTAACACTCACACTCACCCTAGCCCTCTCCCTAAACCTACCCCTACCCCTAACCCAGCACTCACCCTCACCCTCACCATCAGCCTAAGCCTAACCCTAAACCAAATCATAAACATAACCCTCGCCCTCACCCTCACCTTAACACTAACCCTAACACTAACCATAACCCTAAATTCTTAAACTCACCCTCACCCTAACCCTAACCCTAACCCTAACCATCACCCTAACCCTAACTCCCACCCTCACCCTCACCCTAAACCTAACCCTAACCCTCACCCTAAACCTCACCCTCACCCTCAAACTAACCCTCACCCTAACCCTCACCCTCACCCTCGCCCTCAGCATATCCCAAACCCTAACTCTAATCATAAACCTAACACTCACCATCACCCTAACCCTCACCCTCGCACTCGGCCTCACCCTAACCCTCAGCCTAAACCTAACCATAACCCTAATCCTAACCCTAACCCTTACCCTCACCCTCACCCTAACCCTAATCATAACAATAATCGTAACCCTAACCCTACCCCTAACCTTAAACCCCACACTAACCCTAACCCTAACCCTAACAATAACTCTAACCCTACCCCTACCCCTAACCCTAACCCCCACCCTAACCCTAATCCTAACCCTGAAACTCACCCTAACACTCACCCTCAACCTCACGTCAACCTAACCCTAAACCTAACCCTCACCCTCAAACTCACCCTAACCCTCACCCTGACCCTTACCCTCACCCTCACCCTCACCCTCACCCTCACACTAACCCTAACCTTCTCACCCTCACCCTAGCCCTCACCCTAATCTTAATCCTAACCCTAACCCTCACCATAACCCTCAGCCTAACCTTACCCTAAACCTAACACTAACCATCACACTAAACCTAACCCCCACCCTAACCCTAAACTTACCCCTCACACTAACCCTAACCCTAACCCTCACCCATCCCTAACGCTAACCCTCACCCTTACACTCACCCTTAGCCTAACGCTAAACCTAACTCTAATCCCAACCCTAACCCTCACCTTCACCCTCACCCTAAACCTAACCCTAACCCCAAACCTCACCCTCACCCTCACCCTAACCCTAAACCTAACAATAACCCTAAACCTAACCCTAACCTTTACACTCACCCTCAACCTAACCCTAACCCTCACCCTCAGCCTCACGCTCACACTAACCCTAACCCTAAACTTAACCCTCACACTCAACCTCCCCCACACCCTCACCCTAAACTTCACCCTCACACTAACCCTAACTCTAACCCTAAACCTCACCCTAACCCGAAACTTCAACGGAACCCTAACCTGAACCCCCACCCTCAACCTCACCATCACCCTAAACCTAACCCTAACCCTCACCCTAACCCTAACTCTCACCCTAATGCTAACCCTCACCCTAAGCCTAACACTACCCCTTAGCCTAATGCTAACCCTAACTTTTACCCTAACCTTACCCTAATCCTCACCCTCACCCTAACGGTAACCCCAAACCTAAACCTAACTCTAACCCTTACTCTCATCATAACCCTAACCCTAACCTAACCATCATACTATCCCTAACCCTCACCCTAACCCTAACCCTCACCCTAACCCTAACCCTAACCCTAACCCTAATGCTAACCCTAATCCGCACCCTCACCCTAACCCTCACCCTAACTCTGACTCTCACTATAACCCTCACCCTTACCCTAACCCTCACCCTCACCCTCAGCCTAACACTAACCCTAACTCTAAACATCACCCTCACCCTAACTGTAACGCTTACCCTAACCCTTACCCTCACCCTAACCCTAACTCTAACTCTCATACTAACCTTAACCCTCAACCTATCCCTAACACTAACCAACACCCTAAACCTAATCCTAACTCTAATCCTCACCCTAAATCTCACCTTAACCCTAACCCTCACAATAACCCTAAACCTCACCCCCACCCTAACCCTCAGCCTATCCCTAACCCTAACTCTAACCCTCACCCTCAACCTCACCGAAAACCTAACCATAACCCTAACAATAACCCTAACCCTAACCCTCACCCTCACCCTAACCCTAACCCTAACTCTCACCCTCACCCTAACCCTACCCCTCACTTTTACCCTCAACCTAACCATAACCCTAACTCTCAACCTAACCCTAACCCTAACCCTAACCTTCACCCTCACCCTAACGCTCACGGTCACCCTAATTATCACCCTAATTCTAAACCTCACCACACCCTAACCCTCCCCCTAACACTAACCCTAACCCTCACCCTAACCCTAACACTAACACTAACCTTCACCCTCACCCTAAATCTCACCATTAACCTAATCCTCACCCAAACCCTAACCCTCACCCAAACCCTAACGCTCCCCCTCCCCCTCACCCTCACCCTCACACTAAACTTCGCCATCAACCTAACCCTCAAGCTAAACCGCACCCTAACCCTAAGCCTAACCCTAAACCTCACCCTCACATTAAACCTAAACCTCAATCTAACCCTAACCCTACCCTCACCATACTCTTCACCCTAAACCTAACCCTAACCTTAACTCTCACCCTCATCCTAGACCTCACACTAACCCTAATCCTAACCATAACCCTCACCCTAACCCTGACCCTAACCCTCAACCTAAACCTCACACTAAACCTAACCCTCACCCTAACCCTAACCCTCACCCTCACCCTCACCCTCTCCTTAACCGTAGCCCTCACCCTAACCCTCACCCTAACCCTTACCCTAACACTAACGCTAACCCTAACCGTCACCCTCACCCTAACCCTCACGCTACCCCTTATCCTCGCCCTAATCCTCACCCTAACCCTAACCCTTAACTAACCGAAAACCTCACTCTCACCCTCAACCTCACTCCAAAATTCACCCTCACACTTGCCCTCATCCTAAGCCTGACCCTAACCCTAACCTTAACCCTAACCCTCACCCTCACCCTCACACTCAGCCTAACCCTAACCCTAACCCTAACCCTCAAACTCACTCTCACCCTCACACTCACCCTCACCCTAATCTAACCCTACCCCTCACCTTAATTCAAAACCTTACCCTAAACCTCACCCTCACCTGCAACCTCAACCTCATTCTCACACTAACCCTAACCTTCTCACCCTCACCCTAGCCCTCACCCTAATCTTAATCCTAACCCTAACCCTCACCATAACCCTCAGCCTAACCTTACCCTAACCCTAAACCTAACACTAACCATCACACTAAACCTAACCCCCACCCTAACCCTAAACTTACCCCTCACACTAACCCTAACCCTAACCCTCACCCATCCCTAACGCTAACCCTCACCCTTACACTCACCCTTAGCCTAACGCTAAACCTAACTCTAATCCCAACCCTAACCCTCACCTTCACCCTCACCCTAAACCAACCCTAACCCCAAACCTCACCCTCACCCTCACCCTAACCCTAAACCTAACAATAACCCTAAACCTACCCCTAACCCTAAACCTCACCCTAACCCTCACCCTAACACTCACCGTCACGCTAACCCTCAACCTCACCCTCACCCTCACCCAAATCCTAACCCTAACCCTAACCCTAACCCTAACCCTAACCCTCACCCTCACCCTAACCCTCACCCTCACCCTCATCCTCAAACTAACCCTAACCCTAAGCCTAAGCCTAACACTAACCCTCACCTTCACCCTCACACTCACACTCACCCTCAGCCTAACCATAAACCTAACCCTAATCCCAACCCTAACCCTCACCCTAAACCTAACACTAACACTAAATCTCTCCCTCCCCCTCCCCCTCCCCCTCATCCTAACCCTAACCCTAAGAATAATCCTAACCCTAATCCTAACCCTAACCATCAACCTAACCCTAACCCTCACCTAAACTTCAGCCTAACCCTAAACCTAACCCTAATCCCAACCCAAACCCTCACCCTAAACCTAAATCTAACACTAAATCTCTCCCTCACCATCACCCTCGCCCTCACACTTAACCTAACCCTAAAAATAATTCTAACCCTAACCCTAAACCTAACCGTAAACCTAACCCTCACCTTCACTCTAACCCTAACCCTAACCCTAACCCTCAACCTAAACCTCACCCTAAACCTACCCCTCAGTCTAACCCTCATCCTAACCCTAAACCTAACCCTACCCTCACCTAAACCTAAGCCTAACCCTAACCCTAAACCTCACCCTAACCCTCACCCTAACCCTAACGCTAACCTTAACAAAACATCCGCACCCTAAACCTCACCCTAACCCTTAGCTCACCCTAAACCTAACCCTAACCCTAATCATAAAACTAACCCTAACCCTTACCCTAATCCTAACCCTCACCTGAACACTAACCCTAACCCTAAACCTCACCCTAACACTAACCCTAAACATAACCCTCACCCTCACCCTAAACATCACCCTAACACTATCACTCACCCTAACCCTAAATTTCACCCTAACCCAAACCCTCACCCTCACCCTAGTACTCATCCTAACCCTAACCCTAACCCTAACACTCAACCTAACCCTCACCCTAACCCTAACCCTAACCATAACCCTAACCCTCACCCTCACACTAGTCCTCATCCTAACCCTAACCCTAACCCTTACCCTCACCCTCACAATCACCTTAACACTAACCCTAACCCTAACCCTCAACCTAAACCTCACCCTAAACCTATTCTTAACCCTAACTCTCACCCTAAACCGAATCCTAACACTAACCCTAACCCTAACCCTCACCCTAACACTCACCCTAACCCTAATGCTAACCCTAACCTCACACTCACCCTAACACTCACCCTATCCCTTATCCTCAACCTAATCCCCAGCCTAACCCCAAACCTTAAATAACCAAAACCCTCACTCTCACCCTCAAACTCACCCTAAACCTCACCCTCACACTAGCCCTCACCCTAAGGCTAACCCTCACCCTCACCCTCACTCTCACCCTCACCCTCAGTCTAATCATAAACCTAACCCTAATCCTACCTCTAAGCCTTACCCTCACCCTAACCCTAATCCTCACCCTAAACCTAACCCTAACCCTAAACCTAAACCTCACATTAAACCTAAACCTCAATCTAACCCTAACCCTACCACTCACCCTACTCCTCACCCTAAATCTAACCCTAACATTAACTCTCACCCTCACCCTAGACCTCACCCTAACCCTGACCCTAACCCTCACCCTAAGCCTAACCATAAACCTAACAATAAACCTAACCCTCAACCTATCCCTAACCCTCACCCTAACCCTCACCCTCTCCTTAACCGTAGCCCTAACCCTAACCCTAACCCTAACCCTCACACTAACACTAAGGCTAACCTTAACCCTAACCCTCACCCTAACCCGTACCCTAACCCTTACCCTCACCCTCACCCTAACCCTAAACCTCACCCTAACCTCTAACCCTTACCCTCACCCTAACCCTAAACTCACCCTAACCAAAACCCTTACCCTCACCCTAACCTAACACTCACCCTAACCTTCACCCTCAACCTAAACCTCAACCTAATCCAAACCCTTACCTAACCGAAACCTTCACCCTCACCCTAAACCCCACCCTCACCCTAGCCCACGCCCTAAGCCTAACCTCACCCTCAACTTCACCGTCACCCTCTGCCTAACCCTAACCCTAACCCTAATACTAACCCTAACCCTGACAATAACCCTAACCCTAACCTTAACCCCAACACTCCCCCTAACCCGAAACTTAATCCTAACCCTAAAACTCACCCTAACCCTCACCCTCACCCAAACCCTCATTCACACCCTCTCCCTCACCCTCACCCTCAGCCTAACGTTAAACCTAACCCTAATCCTAACCCTCACCCTAAATCTCACCCTCAGGGCTAACCCTAACCCTATCCCTAACCCTACCCTATCCCTAACCCTCACCCTAACCCGTACCCTAACCCTTACCCTCACCCTCACCCTAAACCTAATCCTCACCCTAACCTCTAACCTTTACCCTCACCCTAACCCTAACACTCACCCTAACCAAAACCCTTACCCTCACCCTAACCTAACACTCACCCTAACCTTCACCCTCAACCTAAACCTCAACCTAATCCAAACCCTTACCTAACCGAAACCTTCACCCTCACCCTAACCCCCACCCTCACCCTAGCCCACGCCCTAAGCCTAACCTCACCCTCAACCTCACCATCACCCTCAGCCTAACCCTAACCCTAACCCTAATACTAATCCTAACCCTAACAATAACCCTAACCCTAACCATAACCCCAACACTCCCCCTAACCCGAAACTTAATCCTAACCCTAAAACTCACCCTAACCCTCACCCTCACCCTAACCCTCATTCACACCCTCTCCTTCACCCTCACCCTCAGCCTAACGTTAACCCTAACCCTAATCCTAACCCTCACCCTAAACCTCACCCTCAGGGCTAACCCTAACCCTATCCCTAACCCTACCCCTCACCATGACTCTAACCCTACCCCTCACCCTAACCCTAAACCCAATCCTCACCCTCACCCTAAAAATCACCCTAACCCTAACCCTCACCCTCACCCTCAGCATAACCCTCACCCAAACCCTTTCCTTCACCCTCACCCTAACCCTCACACTAAATCTAACCGTCACCCTAACCCTAACCCTAACACTCACCCTCACCCTCACTCTCAACCTCAGCCTAATGCTAACCCTAACCCTAATCCTAACCCTCAGCCTCACTCTCACCCTCTCACCCTAACCCTAACCCTAAACCTCACATTAACCCTAAACCTCACCCTAACCATAACTGTAACCCTCAACCTAACCCTAATCCTAAACCTAACTCTAATGCTCACCCTACCCCTAACCTAATCCTAAACCTCACCTTCACCCAAAGCCTCATCCTAACCCTAAACCTAACCCTAATCCTAACCCTCACCCTAATCCTCATCCTAAACCTAATGCTAACCCTAAACCTCACCCTCACAGTAAACCTCACCCTAACCCTTACTCTCAACATAATACTTACCCTAACACTAATCCTCACACTAACCCTAACCCTAACCCTAATCCTCACCATAATGCACAGCCTAACCCTAACACTCACCCTCACCCTAACCCTCACCCGATCCCTAACCCTCACCCTCACCATAACCCTAAACCTAACCCTCACACTAACACTTACCCTAAACCTAACACTAGCCCTAAGCCTCATCTTCACCCTAACCCTCAACATAACAATTACCCTCACCCTCACCCTAACCCTAACCCTAACACTAACCCTCACACTAACCCTAACCCTCACCCTAAAGCTAACTCTACCCCACATCCTAACCCTCACCCTAACCCTAACCCTAACCCTAACCCTCAAACTAACCCTAACCCTCACCCACACCCTAACCCTCACACTAACCCTAACCCTAAACCTAACCCTAAACCTTACCCTCACCCTAATTCTCACCGTCACCCTAACCCTCACGCTAACCCTATCCCTCACCCACACCCTAACCCTCAACGTCACATGTACCTCACCCTCACCCTATCCCTCACCCTCACCCTAAACATCACCCTAACTCTAAGGCTCACCCTAAACCAAAACCTCACCTAACCCTCACCCTAACTCTCACCCTCACCCTAACTCTCACTGTCACCCTAACCCTCAACTAACTCTAACCCTCACCCACCCCCTAACCCTCACACTCACCGGAAACCTCACTCTCACCCTAACCCTCACCCTAAACATCACCCTAACCCTCACCCTAACCCTAACGGTAACCCTAAAACTAACCCTCCCCCTAACTCTATCCTTAACCCTAAACCTAACCCTCACCCTAACCCTAAAATGCACCCTAATCCTAACCCTAACCCTTACTTAAACGAAACCCTAACCCTCACCCTCAGTCTCACCCTAATCCTCACCCTCACCCTAGACCACACCCTAACCCTAACCCTAACCCTCACCCTCACCCTCAACCTCACTCTAACCCTCACCCTCACCATAGACCTCACCCTAACCCTAACCCTCACCCTCACCCTCATCCTCAGCCTAACCATAACCCTAACCCTAAATCTAACCCTAAACCTAAGACTAACAATAAACCTAACCCTAACCCTAAACCCAAAACCTCACCCTAACCTTAAAACTAACCCTAACTCTAAAAGTCACCCTAACCCTCACCTTCACCCTCACCCTCACCCTCTCCCTCACACTCAGCTTAAAGCTAAGCATAACCCTAATCCTAACACTCATCCTCACCCTCATCCTCACCCTCAACCTAACCCTAAACCTGACCCTACCCCTCACATTAACCCTAACCCTCACCCTAACCCTAAACCTAATGCTAACCCTACATCTCAACCTAACCCTCACCCTCACCCTCAACCTCACCCTCAGCCTAACCCTAACCCTAATACTAACCCTAACCCTCACCCTCACCATAACTCTAACCCTCACCCTAACCCTCACCCTCAACCTCACACTCACTCTCAGCCTAACCCTAACCCTAACCCTAATACTAACCGTAAACCTAACCCTAACATTAACCCTAACCCTAACCCCAACCCTCAACCTAACCCTACACCTAATCCTAACACTAAAACTCTCACTAACCCTCACCCTCACCCTAACCTGAACCCGAACCCTCACACTAACTCGCACCGTCACCCTAACCCTCACCCTAACGCTAACTCTCACCCACACCCTAACCCTCATCCTCACCAGAGACCTCACGCTCACCCTATACTTCACCCTTACCCTAAACCTCTCCCTAACACTAACCCTCACCCTAACCCTAAACCTAATGCTAACCCTACATCTCAACCTAACCCTCACCCTCACCTTCAACCTCACCCTCAGCCTAACCCTAACCCTAAACCTAATCCTAAACCTAACCCTCACCCTCACCATAACCCTAACCCTCACCCTAACCCTCACGCTCAACCTCACACTCACTCTCAGCCTAACCCTAACCCTAACCCTAATACTAACCGTAAACCTAACCCTAGCATTAACCCTAACCCTAACCCCAACCCTCAACCTAAGCCTACACCTAATCCTAACCCTAAAACTCTCACTAACCCTAACTCTCACCCTAACCCTAACCCCAACCTGAACCCGAACCCTCACACTAACTCGCACCGTCACCCTAACCCTCACCCTAACGCTAACTCTCACCCAAACCCTAACCCTCATCCTCACCGGAGACCTCACCCTCACCCTAAACTTCACCCATACCCTAAACCTCTCCCTAACACTAACCCTCACCCTAACCCTAACCCTAACCCTCACCCGAACCCTAACACTCACCCTAAGCTTCACCCTCACCCTAAAACTCACCCTAACACTAACCCTAACGCTTACCTAACCGAAAACCTCAACCTCACCCTCAACCTCACCCTAACCCTCACCCTCATCCGAGCCCTCACCCACACCCTAACCCTCACCCTAATCCTAACCCTCACCCTAACCCTAACCCTCACCCTAAACCTAAACCTAACCCTAAACCTCACCCTCACCATAACGCTCACTGTTACCCTAACCCGCACCTTAACCCTAACCCTCACCCACACCCTAACCCTCACCCTCACCCGAAACCTCACCCTCACCCTATCCCTCACCCTCACCTTAAACATCACTCTAACTCTAACCCTCACCCTAACCCTAACCCCAACCCTCACCCTAAACCTAACCCTCACCCTAATTCTTATCGTCACCCTAACCCTCAACTAACCCTAAACCTCACGCACCCCCTAACCCTCACCATCACCCGAAACCTCACACTCACACTAACCGTCACCCTAAACATCTCCCTAACCCTCACCCTAACCCTAACCCTAAACCTAACCCTCCCCCTAAACCTAACCATAACTCTAACCCTAACACTCACCCTAACCCTCACCCTCACCCTAACTCTAACCCTAACACTCACACTAAACCTCACCCTCACCCTAACACTAACCCTAACCCTCACCCTCACACTAACCCTCACCCTAACCCTTACCCTCACCCTAACCCTAAACCTAACCCTATTCCTCACACTAACCCTAACCCTCATCCTAACACTAGACCTACCCCTCAGTCTAAAGCTCATCCTAACCGTAACCCTAACCCTAACCCTCACCCTAAACATAACACTAACTCTAACCCTCACAATAAACCTAACGCTCAACCTCACCTTCAGCCGAACCTTAACCCTAACCCTAAACCTCACCATCAACCTCACCCTAACACAAACCCTAAACCTCTCCCTAAACCTAACCCTTGCCCTAACACTCACCCTCACCCAAAATCGCACCCTATTCCTAACCCTAACCCTTACCTAACTGAAACCATCAGCCTCACCCTATCCCTAACCCTAAATCTAACACTCACTCTCACCCTGATGCTCACCCTCACCCTCAACCTAACCCTAACCCTAACCCTAATCCTCACCCTATCCCTAACCCTCACCCTAACCCTGACCCTAATGCTAACCCTAACCCTAATGCTAACTCTCACTGTAACCCTCAGCCCAAACCTAACCCTAACCCTAATCCTAACCCTAACCTAACCCTAACCCTAACCCTAACCCTCACACTAACCCTAAACCTGTAGGGAGCCGAGGCGAGACTCCGCCCACTCCCTTGCAGTTTTGAGGATTACCACTCCAGACGGTGCTTGGCGGGACGCCTGGGCTGTGCGCGTGCGCGAGCAAGGTAGTGTCCCCAGCCAATCCCATGACACCTGGTGACGGTAAAAGGCAGGCGACCAACAATAGAAAAGACCCGTGTTCGAATTCCCTATATAAGCGGCTGTATTACGGGTGCACGCTCTCTCGCGCCCAAGCTCTCCTACAACTAAAAGGCTCTCCAATAAAGCGTGATCTGAGAAGACTCCTGGAGTGGTGGTCGTTTTTCCTCGCTGGTCGAGTAGACGGTCACTACAAACCTAACGCTAAACCTCAACCTCACCCTAACCCTAACCATAAACCTCACCTTCATCCTAAACCTAACCCTAACCATACCTCTCACATTAACCCTCACCCTAACTCTAAAACTCACCCTCACCCTCACCCTAAACTAACCCTAACCCTCACACTAACCCTAACACTACCACGAACCCTCATCCTCATCCGAACTCTAACCCTAACACTTCCCCTCAACATAACCCTCTCCCTTACCCTCACCCTCACCCTAAACCTAAATCTAACCCAAACCCTCAACCTCACCCTAACCCTCACCCTCACCCTCACCCTCACCTTCAGCCTGACCCTCACCCTAAACCTAACCCTAACACTAACACTATCCCTCACCCTAACCCTCACCCTAACCCTAACCCTAAACCTCAATCTCACCCTCACCCTCACCCTCAGCCTTACCCTAACCCTAACACTAATCCTAACACTAACCCTCACCCCCACCCTCACCCTATCCCTTACACTAACCCTAACCCTCACTCTCAGAATAAACCTAACCCTAACCCTCACCCGAAAATTCACCGTCACTCTAACCCTCACCCTCACCGGAAACATCACCCTAACCTTCACCCTCACTCTAACCCTAACCATAACCCTCACCCTAACCCTCACCCTAACCCTTACCCTCACCCTATCCCTCACCCTAACCCTAAAATGCAACCTAATCCTAACTGTAACCCTTACCTAATCAAAACCCTCACCCTCACCCTCACCAAAAACCTCACCCTAACCCTAAACCTAACCCTAAACCTCACCCTCACCCTCACCCTCAGCCGAACCATAACCATAACCCTAACCCTAAACCTAACCCTAACAATAACCCTAACCCTAACCCTAATCCTCACCTCAATCCTAACTCTAACTATAAACCTCACCCTCACCCTCAACCTAACCCTCACCCTAACCCTCACCCCACCCCTAACCCTATCCTTCACCCTTACCCTAAACCTAACCCTAACCTTCCAACTCACCCTAACTCTCACCGTCACCCTAACCCTCACCCTAACCCTAACCCTCACCCACAAACTAAAACCCACCCTAACCTTAACCCTAAACCTCACACTTATCCTAAACCTAACCCTCACCCTCACCCTATCTCTCTCCATCACACTAACCCTCACCCTAACTCTAACCCTCACCCACACCCTAACCCTCACCATCACCCGAGCCCTCACCTTCACCCAAACCCTCACCCTCACCCTAACCCTTATCCTCACCCTAACCCTAATACTCACCCAAACACTCAGCCTCAACCTAAACCTCACCCTCATCCTAACCCAGACCTAACGGAAAACCTTACCCTCACCCTCACCCTCAGCCTAACCCCCACCCTCACCCTAGCCCACAACCTAAGCCTAACAGTAACCCTAATCCTCACCCTCAATCTCACCCTCACCCTCAGCCTAACCCTAACCCTAATACTACCCTTATCCCTAACAATAAACGAACCCTTACCCTCACCCTCACCCTAAACCTAAACCTATCACAAACCCTCAACCTCAACCTAACCCTCACCCTCACCCTCATCCTTACCCTCAGCCTAACCCTCACCTTAACCCTCACACTAACCCTAACGCTCACCCTCACCCTCACCCTCAGCCTTAACCTAACCCTAACCCTAATCATAACACTAACCCTCACCCTCACCCTCACCCTATCCCTCACCCTAAACCTAAAGCTCACCCCCACCCTAACCCTCACCCTAACCCTAAAACGCACCCTAATCCTAACTGTAAACCTTACCTAACCGAAACCCTCACACTCACCCTCACCCTAACCCTCACCCTCACCCTGGATCTCACTCTAACCCTAAACCTAAACCTAACCCTAACCCTCACCCTCACCCTCACCCTCAGCCGAACCATAACCCTAACCCTAAACCTAACCCTAACCCTAACCCTAACAATAACCCTAACCCTAAACCTAAACCTAACATCCACCCCAATCCTAAGGCTAACCCTAAACCTAACCCTCACACTCAACCTTACCTTCACGTGACCCTCACCTTCAACCTATCCCTAACCCTAACCCTCACCCTATCCCTAACCCTCACCCTAAACCTAACCCTAACCCTAAACCTCACCCTCAACCTAACGCTCACCGTTAACCTAACCCTCACCCAAACCCTAACCCTCACCCTCACCCAACCGTCACCCTCACCCTAACCCTCACCCTCACACTAAACATCACCCTAACCCTAACCCTCACCCTAATCTTTAACCCTTACCCTCACCCTAACCCTAACACTCACCCTAACCTTCACCCTAAACCTAAACCTCATCCTAATCCAAACTCTTACCTAACTGAAACCCTCACCCTCTCCCTCACCCTCACCATAACCCCCACCCTCACACTAGCCCACGCCCTAAGTCTACCCCTAACACTAACCCTCACCCTCAACGTCACCATCACCCTCCACCTAACCCTAATCCTAACCTTAATAGTAACCCTAACCCTAACAATAACCCTAACCCTAACCTTAACCCCAACACTCCCCCTAACCCGAAACTTAATCCTAACCCTAAAACTCACCCTAACTCTCACCCTCACCTTAACCCTCACTCACACCCTCTCCCTCACCTCACCCTCAGCCTAACGTTAACCCTAACCCTAATCCTAACCCTCACCCTAAACCTCACCCTCAAGCTAACCCTAACCCTAACCCTAACCCTACACCTCACCATAACCCTAACCCTAACCCTCACCCTAACCCTAACCCCAATCCTCACCCTCACCATAAAAATCACCCTAACCCTAACCCTCACCCTCACCCTCAGCATAACCCTCACCCAAACCCTTTCCCTCACCCTCACCCTAACCCTCACACTAAATCTGTCACCCTAACCCTAACCCTAACACTCACCCTCACCCTCACTCTCAACCTCAGCCTAATGCTAACCCTAACCCTAATCCTAACCCTCAGCCTCACTCTCACCCTCTCACCCTAACCCTAACCCTAACCCTAACCCTCACATTAACCCTAAACCTCACCCTAACCATAACTGTACCCCTCACCCTAACCCTAATCCTAAACCTAACTCTAACCCTCACCCTAACCCTAACCTAATCCTAACCCTCACCGTCACTCAAAGCCTCATCCTAACCCGAACCCTAACACCAACCCTAACCCTCACCCTAATCCTCATACTAAACCTAATGCTAACCCTAAACCTGAACCTCACCCTAAACATCACCTTAACCCTTACCCTCACCATAATCCTAACCTTAGCCCTAATCCTCACACTAACCCTAACCCTAACCCTAATCCTCACCATAATGCACAGCCTAACCCTAACACTCACCCTCACCCTAACCCTCACCCGATCCCTAACCCTCACCCTCACCATAACCCTAAACCTAACCCTCACACTAACACTCGCCCTAACCCTAATGCTAACCCTAAGCCTCACCTTCACCCTAACCCTCAACATAACAATTACCCTCACCCTCACCCTAACCCTAACCCTAACACTAACCCTCACACTAACCCTAACTCTCACCCTAAAGCTAACTCTACCCCTCATCCTAACCCTCACCCTAACCCTAACCCTAACCCTAACCCTCAAACTAACCCTAACCTTCACCCACACCCTAACCCTCACACTAACCCTAACCCTCACCCTAACCCTAAACATAATCCTATCCCTCACCCACACCCTAACCCTCAACCTCACATGAAACCTCACCCTATTCCTATTCCTCACCCTCACCCTAAACATCACCCTAACTCTAAGGCTCACCCTAAACCAAAACCTCACCCTAAACCTAACCCTCACCCCAACTCTCACCCTCACCCTAACTCTCACTGTCACCCTAACCCTCAACTAACTCTAACCCTCACCCAACACCTAACCCTCACCCTCACCGGAAACCTCACCCTCACCCTAACCCTCACCCTAAACATCACCCTAACCCTAACCCTAACCCTAACCGTAACCCTAAAACTAACCAACCCCCTAACCCTAAGAATAAAAATAAACCTAACCCTCACCCTAACCCTAAAACACACCCTAATCCTAACCCTAACCCTTACTTAACCGAAACCTTCACCCTCACCCTCAGTCTCACCCTAACCCTCACCCTCAACCTAGACCTCACCCTAACCCTAACACTAACCCCACCCTCACCCTCAACCTCACCCTAACCCTCACCTTCACCCTCGACCTCACCCTAACCCTAACCCTCACCCTCACCCTCATCCTCAGCCTAACCCTAACCCTAACCCTAAATCTAACCCTAACCCTAAGACTAACAATAAACCTAACCCTAACCCTAAACCCAAACCCTCACCTTAACCTTAAAACTAACCCTAACCCTAAAACTCTCCCTAACCCTCACCTTCACCCTCACCCTCACCCTCAGACTAACCCTAACCCTAACCCTAATCCTATCACTAACTCTGACCCTCACCCTAAACCTAACCCTAACTCTCAGCCTCAACCTAACTCTCACCCTAACCCTTTCCCTCACCCTCACACTAATCCTCACACTAAATCTAACCCTCAACCTAACCCTAATCCTTGCCCTCACCCTAAGCCTAATCTTAACCCTAAACCTAATCCTAACCCTCACCCTCAACCTCACCCTCACCCTAACACTAACCCAAACACTAACCCTCAGCTTAACCTTAAACCTCCCCCTAAACTTAACCCTAACTCTCACCCTCTCCCTAAGCATCACCCTAACCCTAACCCTAACCCTCACCCTCACCCTCTCCCTCACACTCAGCTTAAAGCTAAGCATAACCCTAATGCTAACCCTCACCACCATCCTCACCCTCAACCTAACCCTAAACATGACCCTACCCCTTACATTAACCCTAACCCTCACCTTAACCCTAAACTTAATGCTAGCCCTACATTTCAACCTAACCCTCACCCTCACCCTCAACCTTACCCTCAGCCTAACCCTAACCCTAAACCTAATCCTAACCCTAACCCTCACCCTCACCCTAACCCTAACCCTAACCCTAACCCTCACCCTCAACCTCACCCTCACTCTCAGCCTATCCTTAACCCTAACCCTAATACTAACTGTAAACCTAACCCTAACATTAACCCTAACCCTAACCCTAACCCCAACTCTCACCCTAACCCTACACCTAATCCTAACCCTAAAACTCTCACTAGCCCTCACCCTCACCCACACCCTCATCCTCAGACTAACCCAAACCCTCACCCTAACCCTAACCCCAACCTAAACCGGAACCCTCACACTAACTCTCATTGTCACCCTATCCCTCACCCTAACGCTAACTCTCACCCACACCCTAACCTTCATCCTCACCGGAGATCTCAACCTCACCCTAAACTTCACCCTTACCCTAAACCTCTCCCTAACACTAACCCTCACCCTCACCCTAACCCTAACCCTCACCCGAACCCTAACCCTCACGCTAACCTTCACCCTCACCCTAAAACTCACCCTAAACCTAACCCTAACCCTTACATAACCGAAAACCTCAACTTCATCCTCACCCTCACCCTAACCCTCACCCTCATCCGAGCCCTCACCCACACCTTAACATTCACCCCAACCCTAACCCTCACCCTCACCCTAAACCTCACCCTCACCCTAACGCTAACCGTCACCCTAACCCTCAACCTGACCCTAACCCTCACACACACCCTAACCCTCACCCTCACCCAAAACCTCACCCTCACCCTATCCCTCACCCTCACTCTAAACATCACCCTAACACTAACCCTCACCCTAACCCTAATCCCAACGCTCACCCTAAACCTAACCCTCATCCTAATTCTCACCGTCACCCTAAGCCTCAAGTAACCCTAAACCTCACGCACCCCCTAACCCTCACCATCACCCGAAACCTCACACTCACACTAACCGTCACCCTAAACATCTCCCTAACCCTCACCCTAACCCTAACCGAAACCCTAAAACTAACCCTCCCCCAAACCTAACCCTAATTCTAACACTAACACTCACCCTAAACCTCACCCTAACCCTAACCCTAACACTCACACTAAACCACACCCTCACCCTAACACTAACCCTAACCCTCACCCTCACACTAACCCTCACCCTAACCCTTACCCTCACAATAACCCTAACCCTAACCCTAATCCTCACACTAACCCTAACCCTCACCCTAACCCTACACCTACCCCTCAGTCTAAAGCTCATCCTAACCGTAACCCTAACCCTAACCCTCACCCTAAACATCACACTAACTCTAACCCTCACAATAAACCTAACGCTCAAACTCACCTTCAGCGGAACCTTAACCCTAACCCTAAACCTCAACCTCAACCTCACCCTAACCCAAACCCTAAACCTAACCCTTGCCCTAACACTCACCCTCACCCTAAATCGCACCCAATTCCTAACCCTAACCCTTACCTAACTGAAACCATCACCCTCACCCTAACCCTAACCCTTACCCTAACCCTAACCCTAACCCTCAGCCTAAGCATAAACCTAAGCCTAATCCTAACCCTAACCCTAACACTAACAATAACCCTAAAGCTAACCCTTACCGTAACCCTAAACCTCACCCCAATCCTAATGCTAACGCTAACCCTCACCTTCACCTTAACCCTCACCCTCACCCTAATCCTAACCCTCACCCTCAACCTCACCCTCACACTCACCCTCAGCCTAACCCTAATACTAACACAAATCATAACCCTAACACTCACCATCACCCTCACCCTAACCCTAACCCTAACCCTAATCCTCACTCTCACCCTGACGCTCACCCTCACCCTCAACCTAACCCTAACCCTAACCCTAATCCTCACCCAATCCCTAAACCTCACCCTAACCCTCACCCTAAGGCTAAACCTAACCCTAACGCTAACTCTCACCATAACCCTCAGCCCAAACCTAACCCTAACCCTAATCCTAACCCTAACCCTAACCCTAATCCTCACATTAACCCTAACCCTAAGGCTAAACCTCATCCTCAACCTAACCCTAACCCTAAACCTCACCTTCACCCTAACCCTAACCCTAACCATACCCCTCACGTTAACCCTCACCCTAACTTTAAAGCTCACCCTCACCCTTACCCTAAAACTAACCCTAACCCTCACACTAACCCTAACACTAACACGAACCCTCATCCTCATCCTAACCCTAACCCTAACACTTACCCTCACCCTAACCCTCTCCCTTACCCTCACCCTCACCCTAAACCTAAACCTAACCCAAACCCTCAACCTCACCCTAACACTCACCCAAACACTCACCTTCACCCTCACCCTCACCTTCAGCCTAACCCTCACCCAAATCCTCACCCTCACTCTAAACCTCACCCTGACCCTTACCCTCACCCTAACCCTAATCCTACACCTAACCATAATCCTCACACTAAGCCTAACCCTAACCCTAACCCTAACCCTAAACCTCACCCTAATCCTCACCCTAACCCTAACCCTAACCCTAAACCTCACCCCAACGCTAACCATTTCCCTCAACCTAAACCTCACCCTAACCCTAATGCTAACCCTAACCCCCAACCTTAACCCAAAAATCACCCTAAACCTTACCCTAACCCTAACCCTAACCCTAACCCTCACAATGACCCTCACCCTCACCCTCACCCTTACCCTCAGCCTAACCCTACCCCTAACCCTAATCCTAACACTAACCCTCACCTTCACCCTATCCCTAACACTAATCCTAACCCTCAACTTCACCCAACCCTAACCCTAATCCTAACCCTCACCCTCACCCTAACCTAAACCCAAACTCTAACCCTGACCCTCACTCTAACCCTCACCCAAAACCTTTTCCTCACCCTCACCCTAACCCTAACTCTAACCCTCACACTGACCCTAACCCTCACCCTAACACTAACCCTACCTCTGACCCTAACCCTAACCCTAACCCTAACCCTAACCCAAACCTTAACCCTAACCCTAACCCTAACTCTAACCTTCACCCTCACCCTAAACTTCAACGTCACCCTAACACTCACCATAACCCTAACCCTCACCCACACCCTAACTTTCACCCTAACCCTAAACCTAACCCTCACCCTCACCCTAACCCTCACCATCACCCTAAACCATACCCTAACCCTAACCCTCAACCACACCCTAACCCTCACCCTCACCCGAAACCTCACCCTAACCCTCACCCTGACCCTAAGCATCACCCTAACCCTAACCCTCACCCTAACCCTAACCCAAACCCTCTACCTAAACCTAACTCTCACCCTACCCCTCACCCTCACCCTAAAACACACCCTAATCCTAACCCTAACCCTTAGCTAACCAAAACCCTCACCCTCACCCTAACCCTCACCCTCACCCTAGACCTCACCCTAAGCCTAAACCTAACCCTCACCCTCGCCCTCATCCTCAGCGTAAACCTAACCCTAACCCTAAATCTAACCATAACCCTAACACTAACATTATTCCTAACCCTAACCCTAACCCCAACACTCACCCTAACCCTAAAAATAATCCTAACCCTAAAATTCACCCTAACACTCACCCTTACCCTCAGACTAACCCTAACCCCAACCCTAATCATAACACTAACCCTCACCCTCACCCTAACCCTAACTCTCACCCTCACCCTTAACCTCACCCAACCCTTTCCCTCACCCTCACACTAATCCTTACACTAAATCTAACCCTCAGCTTAACCCTAACCCTCACCCTCTGGCTACGTTAACCCTAAACCTAATCCTAACCTGCACCCTCACCCTCACCCTCAGGATAACCCTAACCCTAACCCAAACCCTCCCCTTAACCCTAAAGCTCACCCTAACCCTAACCCTCACCCTCACCCTAAACATCACCCTAACCCTAACCCTCACCCTAACCCTAATCCTCACCCAAACCCTTTCCCTCACCCTCGCCCTAAACCTCACACTAAATCTAATCCTAACCCTAATCCTACACCTAAACCTCACCCTCACCCTAACCCTCAGCTTAAAGCTAAGTATAACCCTAATCCTAACCCTCACCCTCACCCTCATCCTCACACTCACCCTAACCCTAACCCTAACCCTCCCCTCACATTAACCCTACCCCTCACCCTAATCCTAAACCTAAACCTCACCCTAACCCTAACACTAACACTAACCCTCACGGTCACCATAAACCTCACCCTCACCTTTACCCTCACCCTAACCCTAACCCTGAACCTAACCCTAATCCTCACACTAACCCTAACCCTAACCCTAAACCTCACCCTAACACTCACCCTTGCCACGCCGACCCCAGTAGAGTCTGCTTAGCATGGGAAACCATCTATCAGACCATGATAGGGGCCTCGAGACCTATCTCTGAGTTTTGGGACTTCACCGAAGTCTACCTCAGAGAATGGGGCTTTACAGAAACCTATCTCCAAGTTTTGGGACTTCACCGAAGTCTACCTCGGAGAATAGGGCTTCTAAGAGGCCTACTCCTGGGAAAAGGCTGGCAAAAACCCCTGGAAAAGATGTGTTTCTGCCTATCTTTTCCTCATAAGAGTGCCTATTAATCTTTTACTGTTTCTACTGCTCTTTGTACTTACTCATTGTCAACGTTCCCTTATTCAAAGCTCTTTCTTAAGAGTGTTGATGACTCCAATATCTGTTGAGTGTCTTAAAAATATGACTAACTCACCAGAGTTAAGTGCTACCCTGAAACCCCTCTTATGGAGGCTAATAGACAAGCCATAAGCAAATATAAAAGTATTGGGGGTTTCACAAAGTCACTCCAGAAGAAGGAATTGTAAGAAATTTACAAGAAGCTGTAGGCGCGGCTAGAACAGAAAGAATGTATGGCAATTGCTGAGATAACTACTTAGGAGAAAGAACTTCCTCATTTACTCAGAGACATGCTAAATCTAAGTCTCCTTGGTATTTACTATTAAAGAAGGAACAGAAAAGATCTTATGGGACAATTAAGGCCTCTATAGAAATAAGGTAATGGTTAGTTGGTGACAAACATCAAAACCCATTATATTTCTCAGAGATAAGCCGGAAACAAGTGCCTATCAGGCTACCAGCTGGTGACCACCCAAGAATGAAGCCCTGCAGCAAGGTTGTGTAACCTTTTGCACTTTCAGGCGACCAGCTGGTGACCGCCCAAGAATGAAGCCCTGCAGCAAGATTATGTAAACTTTTGCCCTTTCTTATGGAGACTTTTTGCTATAAAAGTTTGTTATCCTCTGCATTAAATCGCACTCAGCACTCAGCACTCAGCACTCAGCATCCACTCCTCTTGTGTATGAGTTGTCTGTTTGCCATCTCCCCACCTATTCCAGTTCCTCCCCTAGGTGTCCTCCGTCGTCCCGACAGAACCCGGTCCGCGGCACACACTCACCCTAAACCTCACCCTAACACTTACCCTCACCCTAACCCTAACCCTAAACATAACCCTAAACCTCACCCTAACCCTCACCCTCATGCGAAACCTCACCCTAACCCTAACCCTACACCTAAACCTAATCCTCACACTAACCCTAACCCTAAGCCCAACCCGAAACCTCAACTTAACCCTCACCCCCACCCTCACCGTAACCCTTACCCTCACCCTAACCCTAACAATAAACCTAACCCTAAACCTCAGCCTAATCCTCACCCTCACTCTAAACCTCACCCTAATCCTTACCCTCACCCTAACCCTAACCCTAAACCTCACCCTAACCCTAATCCTAACACTTACCCTAACCCTAACCCTAGCCCTAAACCTCACCCTAACTCTCACCAAAACCTAACCCTAACCCTAAACCTCACCCCAACGCTAACCATATCCCTCAACCTAACCCTCACCCTAACAATAACGCTAACCCTAACCCTCAACCTTAACCCAAACCTCATCCTAAACCTTACCATCACCCTAACCCTAACCCTAACCCTCACAATGACCCTCACCCTCACCCTCACCCTTACCCTCAGCCGAACCCTACCCATAACCCTAATCCTAACACTAACTCTCACCCTCACCCTCACCCTATCCCTAACACTAATCCTAACGCTCAACTTCACCCTAAACATAACCCTAACCCTAAACCTCACCCTAACCATCACCCTAACCCAAAGGCAAACCCTAACCCTCACCTTCACACTATCCCTCACCAGAACCCTTATCCTCACCCTCACCCTAACCCTAACCCTAACCCTCACACTAACCCTAGCCCTCACCCTAAGACTAACACTACCTCTGACCCTAACCCTCACCCTAACCCTAAATTAAACCCTAACCCTAACCCTCACCCACACCCTAATCTTCACCCTAACCCTCACCCTAACCCTCACCCTCACCCGAAACCTCACCCTCACCCTAACCCTCAGCCTCACCCTAAACATCACCTAACCTTAACCCTCAACCTAACCCTAACCCTAACCCTCTAAGTAAACCTAACCCTCACCCTAAGAGTCACCCTCATGCTAAAACCCTAATTAGTCACCCTAATCCTCATCCTAATCCGTACCTAACCGAAACCCTCACCTCACCCTCAGCTTCGCCCTAACCCTCACCCTCACCTAGACCTGACCCTAACCCTAACCCTAAACCTCACCCTCGCCCTCACCCTCAGCCTAAACATAACCCTAAACCTAAATCTAACCCTAACCCTAACCCCAACCCTCACCCTAACCCTAAACCTAAACCTACCCCTCACCCTCACCCTAGCCATCACCCACACCCTAACCCTCACCCTAACCCTATCACTCACACTAACCCTCACCCTCACCCTAACTCTCACCATCAGCCTAACCCTCACCCTAAAGCTAAGCCTTATCCACACCCTAATCCTCAACCTAACCCGAGACCTCAAACTCACCCTAACCCTCACCCTCATCCTAAGCCTCAACCTAACCCTCACCCTCACCCTAAAACTCACCCTAACCCTAACCCTAACCCTTACCTAAACATAACCCTCAACCTCACCCTCACCCTCACACTAACCTCACCCTCACCCTAGCCCTCACCCTAACCCTAACCCTAAACCTAACCCTCACCCTCACCATCACCCTAACCATAATTCTAACCCTAATCCTAACCCTAAACCAAACCCTAACAGTAACCCAAACCCTAACCCAAACCTTAACAATAAACCTAACCCTCACCCTAAACTTCACCCTAACCCTTACCCTCACCCAAAACCTTTACCCTAAACCGCATACTATACATAACCCTCACCCTAACCCTAACCCTAACCCCAACCCTCACCCTAACCCTAAACCTAAACCTACCCCTCACCCTCACCCTAGCCATCACCCACACCCTAACCCTCACCCTAACCCTATCACTCACACTAACCCTCACCCTCACCCTAACTCTCACCATCAGCCTAACCCTCACCCTAACGCTAAGCCTTATCCACACCCTAATCCTCAACCTAACCCGAGACCTCAAACTCACCCTAACCCTCACCCTCATCCTAACCCTCACCCTAACCCTCACCCTCACCCTAAACCTAACCCTAAACGTAACCCTACCTCTCACCCTAACCATCACCCTCACCGTAACCCTAATGTTAACCCTAACCCTCACGCTCAGCCTAAACTTCACCCTAACCCTTAACCTCACCCTCATCCTAACCCTCACCCTAACCCTAACCCTAACACTAACCCTCACCCTAATCCTTAATCTCACCCTAAACCTAACACTAAGCCTAACCCTAACCCTCACCCTAACGCTAACTCTCACCCTAACCCTAAACTTACCGCCCAGCCTAAACCTCATCCTAACCCTAACACTAACCCTGACCCTAAACCTAACCCTAACCCTCACCCTCACCCTCAAACTAACCCTAAAGCTAACTCTAACCCTCAACCTCACCCTAACCCTCACCCTAAACCTTACACTCACCCTCACCCTAACCCTAACCCTAACACTCACACTAACCCTAACCCTCACCCTCACCCTAACCCTAACACTCAAACTAACCCTCACCTTAACCCTAACACTAACACTAACCCTAACCTTCACCTTCACCCTAACCTTCACCATCACTCTAAAACTCACCCTAAACCTAAACCTCATCCACACCCTAACCTTCACCCTAACCCTCACCCTAACCCTAACCCTAAACCTAAGCTTCACCCTCACCATAATTCTCACTGTCACCCTAACCCTCACCATATCACTAAACCTCACACTAAAACTAAACCTCACACAAAACCTAAACCTCATCCTAACCCTAAGCCTATCCCTCACAGTAACCCTCAGCCTAACCCTAACCCTTACCCTCACCCTCATCCTCACCCTCACCCTCAGCCTACCCTAACCCTAACTCCAATACTAACCTTAAACCTAAGCCTAACAATAACCCTAACCTTAACCCTAACCCCAACCCTCACCCTAACCCTAAACCTAAACGTAACACTCAAACTCCCCCTAACCCTCACACTCACCCTCACCCTCAGACTAACCCTAACCCTAACCCTAATCCTAACCCTAACACTCACAGACACCATAACCCTAACCCTCTCACCTTCACCCTACCCCTCACCCTAATCCTTTCCCTCACCCTCACACTAATCCTCACACTAAATCTAACCCTCACACTAACCCTAACCCTCACCCTCAGCCTCAGCCTCACCCTCAGCCTCAGCCTCACCCTCAGCCTAACGATAACCCTTACCCTACTCCTAACCCTCAAGTTCACACTCACCCTAACCATAACCCTCACATTAACCCTAAACCTCAGCCTAACCCTAACCCTATCAATCATCCTAACCCTCACGCTAACCCTTACCCTAACCCTCACCCTAACCCTAACCCTTACCCTCACCGTCACCCTAAACATCACCCTAACCCTTTCCCTCAGCCTCACAATCACCCACAGCCTAACCCTCACCCTAAACCCAATGCTAACCCTAACCCTCACCCTAATCCTTTCCCTCACCCTCACACTAATCCTCACCCTAACTCTAACCATAACCTTAACCCTAATCCTCACCCTCACACAAACCATAACCCTCACCCTAACCCTAACCCTCACCCTAAACCTAACCCTAAACCTCACCCTCACCCTCACCTTAACCCTAACACTAACCCTCACCCTAACTCTCACCCTAACCCCAACGCTAACCCTAAACCTCACCCTCACCCTAACCCTCACCCGAACCCTTACCCTAACCCTAACCCTAACACTTACTCTCACCCTCACTCTCACCCTAACCCTCACACTCACTCTAACCCTCACCGACACCCTAACCCTCACCCTAAACATAACCGTCACCCACACTTTTAACCTAACCCTCACCCGAACCGTCACCCTCACCCGAACCCTCACTCTCACCCTAAACATCACCCTAAACCTAAACCTCACACTAAACCTAAACCTCATCCTAACCCTAAATCTATCCCTCACATTAACACTCACACTAATTCGAACCCTAACCCTCACCCTAATTTTAAGCCTCACCCTCAAACTCACCCTAAGCCTAACCCGAATCGTAATCCTAACCCTCACCCTCAGCCTCACCCTCAGCCTCACCCTAACCCTAAACCTCACCCTCACCCTAAGCCTCACCCTTACCCTCACCCTCACCCTCACCCTAACCCTAACCCTAACCCTAATTCTGACCCTAACCCTAACCCTCAACCTCACATTAACCATAACCCTAACCCTCACACTCACCATAACCCTCACCCTCAATCTCACCCTCACCCTAAACCTAACCCTAACCCTAATCCTCACCCTAACCCTAACCCTCACCCTCACCCTTCACCCTCACTCTCAACCTCATCCTCACACTCACCCTCAGCCTAACTCTAACACTAACCCTAATCCTAACCCTAACCCTCACCCTCACCCTAACTCTAACCCTAACCTTAACCCAACCCTCACACTAAACCTAACCCTAATCCTCACCCTAACCCTAACCCTCAACCTAACCCTCACCCGCACCCTCACCCTCACCCTAACCATAACCCTAACCCTCATACTCACCATAACCCTCACCCTCAATATCACCCTCACCCTAAACCTAACCCTAACCTTAATCCTCACCCTAACCCTAACCCTCACCCTCACCCTTACCGTAACCCTCAACCTCATCCTCACACTCACCCGCAGCCTGACCCTAACACTAACCCTAATCCTAACCCTAACCCTCACCCTCACCCTAACTCTCAACATTACCCTAAGACTCACCCTAATCCTAACCCTCACCCACACCCTAACCCTCACCCTCACCCTCCCCAACTTCCTCACCCTAACAATCACCCTAACCGTAACCCTCACCCTCACCCTAACCCTCACCCTTAACCTCACCGTCACCCTAATCCTCACTCTAACCCTAACTCCAACCGTTACCTAACCGAAATCCTCACCTTCACCCTCACCCTAACCCTTACCCTCACCCAGGCACTCAGCCTCACCCTAACCCTAACCCTAACTCCTACCCTAACACTCAACCTCACCCTCACACTAACCCTCACCCTCACTCTAAACATCACACTCACCCTCACCCTAATCCTCACCCTAACCCTAACTCTAACCCTTACCTAACCGAAACACTCACTCTCACCTCACCCTCACCCTCACACTAACCCTGACCCCAACCCTAAACCTCACCCTCAACCTCACCCTAACACTAACCCTAACACTCATGCTCACCCTAACCCTAACCATAATCCTAAACCTAACCCTAACCCTAACCCTAACCCTAACGCTAACCCTAATCCTCACCCTCACCCTAAACCTCACTGTTACCCTTATCGTCACCCTAACCCTAACCCTAACCCTAACCTTCACACTAACACTAACCCTCACCCTCACCCTAACCCTAACCCTCACCCTAACCCTAACCCTCACCCTCATCCTATGCTTCACCTTCACCCTCACCGTCACCCTCAAAGTCATTCTAACCCTCTCCCTAACCCTAACCCTCAACCATAACCTAACCCTCACTCTAACCCTCACTGTCACCCTAACCCTCACTCTAACCCTAAACCTCACCCATAACCTAACCCTTACCCAAACCCTAACCCTAACCCTTACCTAGGCGAAAACCTCACCATCACCCTCAACCTCACCGTAACCCTAAACCTCATCCACACCCTCACCATCACCCGAACCCTTACACTCACCCTCACCCTCACCCTCAGCCTAAACCTAACCCTAACCCTAATCCTAACCCTAACCCTAACCCTTACCTAGGCGAAAACCTCACCATCACCCTCAACCTCACCGTAACCCTAAACCTCATCCACACCCTCACCATCACCCGAACCCTTACACTCACCCTCACCCTCACCCTCAGCCTAAACCTAACCCTAACCCTAATCCTAACCCTAACCCTCACCCTCTTCCTCACCCTAATCCTCACCCTCACCCTAAACATCACCCTAACCCTTACCCGCACCCTAAACCTAACTCTCACCCTAAACCTCAACCTCACCCTAATCCTCACCCTAACCCTAACCCTAACCCTTAAGTAACCGTAATCCTCACCCTCACCCTCACCCTCACCCTATCCCTCACCCTAACCATAACCCTAAACCTAACTCTAACCCTCACCCTCACCATCAGCCTAAACCTAAACCTAACCCTAATCCTAACCCTAATACTTACCGTCACCCTCACCCTAACACTAACCCTAACCCTAAAACTAAACCTCAGCCCCACCCTCAACCTCACCCTAACCCTAACGCTATACCTAACCCTCACCTAAACCTTACCCTCACCCTAAACCTAAGCTTAACGCTAAATCTAAAACTTACCTTCACCCTCACCCTCACCCTTAGCCTAACCCTAAACCACACCCTCAGCCTAAACATCACCCTAACCCTAATGCTAAAGCTAACCCTCATCTTCACCCTAACCCTCACCCTAAAATGTATACTCACCCTAAACCTAACCCTAATCCTGACCCTCACACCCTAACCCTGACCAAACCCTAACCCTACCCCTCACCCTAACCTTCACCCTAAAATTAAATCTAACCCAAACCCTAACCCTAATCCGAACAATAACCCGAACCCTTACCTGAACCCTCACCTTCACTCTAATCCTCAACCTTAACTTAAATATCACCCTAACCCTAACACTCACCCAACCCTAACCCTCAACCTAAACCTCACCCTCACCCTAATCCTCACCCTAAACCTAACCTTAATCCTAACCCCCACCCTCAGCCTCAGCCTCACCCTCACCCTAACCCTCACTATCACCCTAACACTCACCTTAACACTCACCCTCAGCCTAACCCTCACCCTCAACCTAAACCTCACCCTAAACCTCACACTAACCCTCACACTAACCTTAACGCTCACCCTAACCCTAACCCCAACCCTAATCCTAACCCTCACATTAACCCTCACCCACACCATAACCCTAACCCTAGCCCTCACACTAACCCTCATACTAACCCTAACCCTAACCTAACCCTAATCCTCACCCGCACCCTAATGCTCACTGTCACCCAAAGCCTCACCCTAACCCTAACCCTAATCCTAACCCTCACCCTAATCCTCACACTAGCCCTAATGCTAACCCTAACCCTCACCATCACTCTAAACCTCACCATAACCCTTAACCTCATCGTAATACTATCCCTAACCCTAATCCTCACACTAACCTAACCCTAACTATAACCCCCATCCTAATGCTCAGCCTATCCCTAACCCTAATCCTCACCCTAACCCTCACCGTCATCCTAACACTCACACTAACCCTAACCCTCACCCGCACCCTAACCCTCACCTGAAATCTAACCCTCATCCTTACACTAACCCTAACCCTCACCCTAACCCTACCGCTCACCCTAAAACTAACCCTCACCCTTAACCTCAACCTCATCCTAAACCTCACCGTAGCCCTAACCCTAACCCTTAACTAACCAAAACCCTCACCCTCAGTCTCACCCTCACCCTAACCCTCACCCTCACCCTAGCCCTCACCCTAACCCTAAACCTAATCCTAAATCTAACCTTCACACTCACCCTCACCATCAGCCTAACCATAACCCTAATCCTAACCCTAAACCTCACCCTCACCCTAAACATCACACTAACCCTAACCCTCACCCTAACCCTCACCCTCACCCTAGCCCTCACCCTAACCCTAACCCATCACCCTCACCCTCACACTCACAATCACCCTAACACTCACCCTAACCCTAAACCTCACCCACAACTTAATCCTCAACCTAACCATAACCCTAACCCTCAACATATCCCTAACCCTCACCCACCCCCTAACCTTCAGCCTCACCCGAAACCACATCCTCACCCTAACTCTCAACGTCACCCCAACCCTCACCCTAACCCTAACCCTCACCCACACACTAACCTTCACCCTCACCTGAAACCTCACTCTCACCCCAATCTTCAACCTCACCCTAAACATCACCCTAACCCTAACCCTCACCCTCACACACACCCTCATCCTAAAACTCACCCTAATCCTAACCCTCACCCTTACCTAACCGAAACCCTCACCCTCACCCTCACCCTAACCCTCACCCTCATCCTAGACCTCATCCTAACCCTATCCCTAACCCTAACCCTCACCCCAAACCTAACGCTAGCCCTAACCCTCACCCTCACCCTAACCCCCACAGTCACCCTCACCCTAATCTTAAACCTAACCCTACCCCTCACACGAACCATAACACTTACCCTAACGCTAAACCTACCCCTCACCCTAACCAGCACCCTAAACCTAACCCAAATTTCACCCTAAACCTAAACCTAAACCTGAACTTAACTGTCACCCTACCCTTACCATCACCCTAACCCTCACCCTAACCCTAACCCTCACCCACAACCTAAACCTCACTCTCACCCTCACCCTAACCCTCACACTAACATTAAATCTCACCCTAACCCTAACCCTAACCCTAATCCTAACCCTCACATTAACCCTAACCCTCACCAAAACCTTAACCCTACCCCTCACCCTAACCCTCATTCTAACCCTAACACTAACCGCCACCCTAAACCTAACCTAACCCTAACCCTCACCCGCACCCTAACGCTCACTGTCAGTATAAGCCTAGCACTAACCCTCAACCTAAACCTAACCCTAAACCTCACCATCACACTAACTCTCACCATCACCCTAATTCTCACCCTAACCCTAACCCTCACCCACATCCTAACCCTCATGCACACCCTAACCCTCAACCTAACCCTAAACCTAACACTAACCATCACCCTACCCTTACCCTAACCCTCAACCTCAACCTAAACATCACCCTAACCCTAACACTCACCATAACCCTAACCCTCAACCTAAACCTCACGCTCACCCTCACCCTCACCCTAACCCTCACCCTCACCCTAAACCTCACCCTAACCCTTACCCTCACCCTAACCCTAACCCTAACCCTAAACCTCACACTAACAATAACCCTCCCGCTAACCCTAACCCAAACCCTAATCCTAACCCTCACGTTAACCCTAACCCTCACCATAATCTTAAACCTACCCCTCACCATAACCCTCATACTAACCCTAATCCTAAACCTCACCCTAACCCTAACCCTAACCTAACCCCAACCCTCACCCACACCCTAACGCTCACTGTCACCCTAAGCCTCACCCTCACCCTAAACCTAACCCTCATGCTAACCCTCACACTAAACCTAACCCTCACCCTAACCCTACCCCTAACCCTACCCCTCACATTAACCCTAACCCTCACCATAACCCTAACCCTACCCCTCACAGTAACCCTTATACTAACACTAACCCTAACCCTCACCCTAACCCTAACCTAACCCTAATCCTCACTCGCACCCTAATGCTCACTGTCACCCAAAGCCTCACTCTAACCCTAACCCTAACCCTAACCCTAACCCTCACACTAGCCCTAACGCTAACCCTAACACTCACCCTCACTCTAAACCTCACTGTAAACCTTACCCTCACCATAATCCTATCTCTAACCCTAATCCTCACACTAACCTAACCCTAACTATAACTCTCACTCTAATGCTCAGCCTAACCCTAACCCTTATCCTCACAATAACCCTCACTGACATCCTAACACTCACACTAACCCTAACCTTCACTCACACCCTAACCCTCACCTGAAATCTAACCCTCACCCTTACACTAACCCTAACCCTCACTCTAAGCCTAACCATAACCCTAACCGAACCCTCACCCTAACCCTCACCCTAACACTCATGATAACCCTAAATCTCAATCTCACACTAAGCCTACCCCTAAACCTTACCCTTACCCTAACCCTAAACCTAACCCTAATCCTCACACTAACTCTAACCCTAACTCTCACCCTAAACCTAACACTAAACCTAATATTCACCTTCACCCTAAACCTCACCATAACCCTTACACTCACGCTAAACCTAACCCTACCCCTCACCCTACCCCACAACCTAACCCTAACCCTAATCCTAACACTTACCCTAATTCTAAACCTAACCCTAAACCTAACACTCAACCTAACCCTCACCCTAACCCTCACCCGAACCCTCACCCCAAACCTCATCCTCACCCTAAACATCACCCTTACGTAAAGCTCACCCTAAACCTAACCATCACCTTTAACCTCAACCTTAACCTAAACCTCACTGTAAAGCTAACCCTAACCCTAAACTAACCGAAACCCTCACCCTCATCCTCACCCTGACTCTAACCCTCAACCTTACCCTAGCCCTGACCCTAACCCTAAACCTAAACCTAAATCTAACCCTCACACTCACCCTCACCATCAGCCTAACCATAATCCTAATCCTAACCCTAAACCTCACCCTCACCCTAAACATCACCCTTTACCCTAACCCTCAACCTAACCCTCACCCTAACCCTCACCCTAACCCAAGCCCATACCCTAACTCCAACCCTCACCCTCACCCTCACATTCACACTCACCCTAACACTAACCCTAACCCTAACACTAAACCTCAGCCGCACCCTCAGGCTTACCCTAAGCCTAACACTAAACCTAACAATAAACCTAACCCTAACCCTATCCCTCACACTAACCCTAACCCTAACCCTCACCCTATAACTCACCCTAACCCTCACCCTTACCCTCACCTCAGCCTAACCCTAACCCTAAAACTAATCCTATCCCTAACCCCCAACCTCACCCTCACCCTAACCCTAACCTTAACCCTCACCCTCACCCTAACCCTCACCCTAACACTCATCCTCACCCTCAGCCTCAGCCTCTGCGTAACCCTCACCCTAACCCTCACACTAACAGTAACCCTCACCCTAAACCTAACTCTAACCCTACCCCTAACACTAAACCTCCCCCACACCCTAACCCTCACTTGAATCCTAAATTTCAACCTTGCCCTAAACTTAACCCTCACTCTAAGCCTAACCCTAACCCTAATCCTAACCCTCACCCTAACCCTCAAGAAAACCATAAACCTCAATCTCACCCTAAGCCTCACCCTAAACCTTACCCTCACCCTAAACCTCACCCTAACCCTTACCCTCACCATAATCCTAAAACTAACCCTAATCCTCACACTAACACTAACCCTAACCCTAACCCTCACCCTAACCCTCACCCTAACCCTAACGCTAACTCTAACCCTCACCCTCACCCTAAACCTCACCTAACAATTACCCTCACCATAATCCTAAAACTAACCCTAATCCTCACACTAAACCTAACCCTAACCCTAACCCTCACCCTAATGTTCAGCCTAATTCCTAACCCTCACCCTCACCCAACCCCTCACCGTCAAAATAACCCTCACCCTAACCCTAACCCTCACCCACACCCTAACCCTCACCTGAACCCTAACCTTAAACCACACCCTTACCCTAACCTTCACCCTAAACCTAACCCTAACCCTAATCCTAAACCTAACCCTAACCCTCACCCTAACCCTAACCCTAACCCTCACACTAACCAAAATCCTCAACCTAACCCTAACACTACCCTAAACCTAAAACTCACCCTAATCCTCATCCTCACCCTCACCCTCACCCTCACCCTAACCCTAAAACTCACCCTCACCCTAACCCTCACCCTAACACTCACCCTCACCCTCACCCTCAGTCTAACACTCACCCTAACCCTCACACTAACCTTAACCCTCACCCTAACCCTAACCCTCACCCTCACCCTAAGCCTAACCCTCACCCTAACCCTAATCCTGTCACCCTAAACCTCACACTAACCCTCATGCTAACCCTAAACCTCAATCTCTCCCTAACCCTCCCATAAGCCTAACCCTAACCCTATCACTAATCCTAAACCTAACCTTCACCCTCACCCTCTCCCTAACCCTAACCCTCACCCTAACCCTCACGCTAACCTAACCCTCACCCTAACCCTCACCCTCACCCTAAACCTCACCCTATCCCTAACCTTATCCCTCACATGAACCATAACCCTCACCCTAACCCTAAGCCTATCCCTCACCCTAACCAGCACCCTAAACCTAACCCAAATCTCACCCTAACCCTAAGCCTAACCCGAACTTCAACATCACCCTGACCCTCACCATCACCCTAACCCTAACACTCACCCACACCCTAACCCTCACCCTCACCCTCATTCTAACCCTCACCCTCACCCTAACCCTGACCCCAACCCTTACCCTCACCCTAACCCTAACCCTAACCCTCACACTAACATTAACCCGCACCCTAACCCTAAATCTAACCCTAATCCTAACCCTCACATTAACCCTAACCATCACCAAAACCTTAACCCTAACCCTCGCCCTAACCCTCATACTAACCCTAACACTAACCCTCACCCTAACCCTAACCCTAACCCTCACCCTCACCGTAACTCTCACCGTCACCCTAATCCTGACACTAACCATAAACCTCATGCACACTCTAACCCTCAACCTAACCCTAAGTCTAACACTAACTGTCACCCTAATCCTTACCCTAAACCTCAACCTCACCCTAAACATCACCCTAACCCTAACACACACCATAACCCTAACCCTCACCCTAAACCTCACGCTCATCCCCACCCTCACCCTAACCCTCACCCTCAACCTAACCCTAACCCTCAGACAAACATTAACCCTTCCCCTAACCCTAACGCTACCCGTAATCCTAACCCTCACATTAACCTTAACCCTCAACATAACCTTAACCCTACCCCTCACCAGAACCCTCATACTAAAGTTAATCCTAACCCTCACCCTAACCCTAACCCTAAACTAACCCCAACCCTCACTCGCACCCTAACGCTCACTGTCACCCTAAGCCTCACCCTCACGCTAACCCTAACCCTAACCCTCACCCTAACGCTCAACCTAAACCTAACCCTCACCCTCACCCTTACCCTCACCCTCACCCTACCCTCGAGCGAAACCTAACCCTCACCCACAACCTAACCCTCACCCGAACCCTAACCCTCAACTTTATCCTAAACCCTAACCCTCACCCTAAGCCTAACCCTAACCCTAACACTAACCCTAACGCTAACCCTCACCTTAACCCTCAAGCTAATCCTAAACCTCAATCTAACCCTAAGCCTCACCGTAACCCTTACCCTTACCCTAACCCTAAACACAAACCTAAAAATCACACTAATCCTAACCCTAACCCTCACACTAACTCTAACCTTACCCTAACCCTCACCCTCACCATAACCCTAACCCTAAACCTATCCCTCACCCACACCCTAACCCTCATCCTAACCCTAACCCTAAACCTAACCCTCACCCTAACCCTAACCCTAACCCTAACAGTTACCCTAACGTCACACTAACCCTCACGCTAACCCTAACCCTCAATCTCACCCTAACCCTAACCCTAACCCTTTCTCTCACCCTAACCCTGCCCTAACCCTCAACCTCACCCTGACACTCATTCTAAGCCTAACCCTAACCCTATCCCTAAACCTAAACCTAAACCTCACCCTCACCCTCACCCTAACCCTAACCCTCACCCTAACCCTAACCCTAAACCTCACCATAACCCTAACTCTCACCCTAACCCTCACCCACACCCTAACCCTCACCATCACCCAAAGCCTCACCCTAACCCTAACCATAACCATCACCCTCACCCTCACCCTAACCCTAACCCTAACCATAAAGCTCACTCTAATCTTTACCCTCACCATAATACTACCCCTAACCCTACTCCTCACACTAACCCTAACCCTAACCCTACTCCTCACACTAACCCTAACCCTAACCGTAACCCTCACCCTGACGCTCAGCCTAACCCTAATCCTCACCTTCACCCTAACCCTCTCTGTCACCTAACCCTCACTCTAACCCTAACCCTCAGCCACAACCTAACCCGAACCTGAACCCTAACTCTCAAGCTCACCCTAACCCTAACCCCCACCCTAACCCTAACACTAACCCTAACCCTCTCCCTAAAACTCAAACTAAACCTCAAGCTAACTCTAACCCTCAATCTCGCTCTAAGCCTCACCCTTACACTAACCCTAACCCTAAACCTAACCCTCAACCTAAAGTTCAGCCTAACCCTAAACCTCACCGTCACCCTAACCCTCATCATCACCCTAAACCTCACCCTAACACTAACTCTTAACCAAACCCTAACCCTCACACGAAAACTAACACTCACCCTCACCCTAAACCTAACCATCACCCTATTGCTCACCCAAACCCTCACCCACACCCTCACCCTCACCCGAACCCTAACCCTCACCCTCATCCTAAACCTAACCCTCACCCTAACCATAACCCTAACCCTAACCCTAACAGTCACTCTAACCTCACACTAACCCTCACGCTAACCCTAACCCTCAATCTCACCCTAAGACTCACCCTAACACTTTTCCTCACCCTAACCCAGCCCTAACCGTCACCCTCACCCTAAGTCTAACCCTAACCCTATCCCTAATCCTAAACCTAACCCTCACCCTCACCCTCACCCTAACCCTAGCCTTCACACTAACCCTAACCCTAACCCTAACCCTAACCCTCACCCTAACCCTAACCCTCACACGAACGCTCACCCTCAACCTATACCTCACCTTAACCCTAACCCTAACGCTTACCTAACCGAAACCCTCATGCTTACTTCACCCTCACCCTAACCCTCACCCTCACCACAGACCTCACCCTAAACCTAACCCTAATCATAACCTCAACCCTCAGCCTCACCCTCACACTCACCCTAACCCTAACCCTAATACTAACCCTAATCCTATCCCTAACAATAATCCTAACCCTAACCCTAACCCTCATCCTCACCCTAAACCTCACCATCAACCTAAACCTCACCCAAAGCCTCACCCAAACTCTAACCCTCACCCTAACCCTAACCCTCAACCTAACCCTAAACCTAACGCTAACCCTCACCCTAACCCTCACACTAACCCTCACGCTAACCCTAATGCTCAATCTCACCCTAAACTTCACCGTAACCCTTTCCCTCACGCTCACCCTAACCCTCACCCTTACCCTAACCCTCACCCTCACCCTAAACATGATCCTAACCGTAACATTCACCCTAACCCTAACCCTCACCCTAAACGTCACCCTCACCCTAATCGTCACCCTAAGCCTAACCTTAACCCTTACCTAAACGAAACCCTCACCTCACCCTCACTCTAACCCTCACCCTCACCCTCATGCTCACGCTAAACCTTCCCCTCACCCTAACCCTAACCCTAACTCTAACCCTAATCCTCACACTAACATTAACCTTCACCCTAACCCTAACCCTAAACCTAATCCTAACCCTCACATTAACCCTATCCCTCACCATAACCTTAACCCTACCCCTCACCCTAACCCTCATACTAACCCAAACCCTCACACTAACCCTAATCCTATCCCTCACCCTAACCCTAAACTAACCCTAACCCTCATCCACACCCTAATGCTTATTTTCACCCTAAGCCTCACCTTAAACCTAACCCTAACCCTTACCCTAACCATCATCCTTACCCTAAAGCTAACCTTAACCCTCACCCTCTAGCTAAACCTCACATTAACCCTTACACTCACCATAATCCTAACCCTAAACCTAATCCTCACACTAACCCTAACCCTAACCCTCACCCTCACCCGTACCCTAATGCTCACTGTCACCCTAAGCTTCACCCTAACCCTAACCCTAACCCTACCCCTCAACCTAACCCTCATACTAACCCTAACCCTAACCCTCACACTAACCCTAACCTAACCCTAACCCTCACCCGCACCCTAACGCTCACTGTCACCCTAACCCTAACCCTAACCCTAACCCTACCCCTAACCCTAACCCTACCCCTCAACCTAACCCTCATACTAATCCTAACCCTAACCCTCACACTAACCCTAACCTAACCCTAACCCTCACACGCACCCTAAAGCTCACTGTCACCCTAACCCTAATCCTAACCCTAACCCTCACGCTAACCCTCACTCTGACCCTCACCCTTATCCTAATGCTAACCCTAAACCTCACCCTCACCCTAAACCTCATGGTAACCCATACCCTTACGATAATCCTATCCCTAACCCTAATCCTCAAACTAACCCTAACCCTAACACTAACCCTCAGCGTAATGCTCAGCCTAAACCTAACCCTCACCGTCATGCTAACCCTCACCGGCAACCTACACTCACCCAAACCCTAACCCTCACCCACAACCTAACCGTCACTCGAACCTTAACCCTTACCCTTACCCTAACCCTACCTCTCACCCTAAGCCTAAGCCTAAGCCTAACCCTAACCCTAACCCTCACCCTAACACTCAAGCTAAGCCTAAACCTCAATCTCAGCCTAAGCCTCACCTTAACCCTTACCGTTGCCCTAAGCCTAAACCTAACCGTAAACCTCACACTAAGCCTAACCATAACCCTCACCCTCACCCTCAGCCTAACTCTAAACCTAACCCTAACCCTAACCCTAACTCTCACCCTAACCCTCACCTAACCCTAACGCTAGCCCTAACCCTCACCCTCACCATAACCCTCACCATAACCCTTACCTTACCCTAACCCTAACCCTACCTCTCAAACTAACCCTAACCCTCACCCTAAACCTAAACCTACCCCTCACCCTAACCCTAACCATAACCCTAACCCTAACCCTCACCCTAACTAACATTGCCCTAACCCTCACCCTCACCCTAACCCTAATCCTAACTCTAACCCTCAACCTCATCCGCACCATCAGCCTAACCCTAACCCCAACCCTAATCCTAACTCTAACCCTCACCCTAACCCTTACCCTAACCCTCACCCTCACCCTTACCCTCACGCTCACCCTAACCCTAACCCTAACCCTAACCCTCACCCTCACCCTAAACATCACCCTAACACTAACCCTCACCCTAAACCTAACCCTAACACTCACCCAAAACCTAACCAGCACCCTAACCCTCAACCTCACCCTAAACCTAACCCTAACCCTAAACCAACCCAAACCATCACCATCACCATCACACTCACCCTAAACCTAATCCTCACCCTAGACCTCATCCTAACCCTAACCTTAACCCTAACCCTCAACCTGACCCTCACACTCAATGTAAACCTAAACCTAAACCTAATCATAACCCTAACCCTAATCATAACCCTAACCCTCACACTGACCCTAACCCTCACACTCACCCTTTCCCTGACCCTCAGCCTAATCCTAAAACTAACCTTAATCCTAACCCTAACTCTTACCCTCACCCTGTCCCTTACCCTCACGCTAACCTTTAACGTTAAACCTCACCCTCACCCTCACCCTAACCCTAACCCTCACGATAACCCTAACCCTGAACCTCCCCCTAAACCTCACCCTAAACATAACCCTACAACTCAACCTAACCCTCATGATATCCCAAACCCTAACCCTAACCCTCACCCTAAACTTCACCCTAAACCTAACCCTCACCCTAGCCCTCATCCTAACCCTAAACCTAACCCTAACCCTCACTCTAACCCTCACCCTAACCCTAACCCTCACCCTCACCCTAACCCCAACCATAAAACTAATAATCACACTCACACTCACCCTAACCCAAATCATAAGCCTAACCGTAATCCTAACGCTAACTCTCACCCTCACCCTAACACTAACCCTAAACCTAATCCTAAACCTCAACCTAACCCTCACCATAACCCTCATCTTAACCATTACCCTCACCCTCACCCTAACCCTAACCCGAACCCTAATCCTAGCCCTCACACTACCCCTAACCCTCACCCTAAACCTAACCCTACACCTCACCCTAACCCTCACACTCACCCTCACCCTAACCCTAAACCTAACCCTCACCCTAACCCTAAACCTAACCCTAACCCACAACCTCACCCTAACCCTCAGCATCACCCTAACACTTACACTAAACCTAAACCTCCCCCACACCCTAATCCTCAACCTCACCCAACCCTCACCCTCACCCTAGCCCTGACCCTAACTATAATCCTAACCCTCAACCTCACCCTAACCCTAACTCTCACCCTAACCTTCACCATCACCCTAACCTTCACCCTCACACTAAATATCATCCTAAACCTAACCCGCTCCCTCACCCTAGCTCTTACCCTAACACCAACTCTCACCGTCACCCTAGCCCTCACCCTCACCCTAGCCATCACCCAAACCCTAACCGTAACCCTAAACCAATCCCTCACCCTCACCCTAACCCTAACCCTAACTCTAAGCCACACACTAATCCTAACCCTCACCTTAACCCTAACCCTAAACCTAACCCTCACCCTCACACTCACACTCACACTCAGCCTAACACTAAAGCTAACCCTAATCCTAACCCTAACCCTCATCCTCACCCTCATACTAACCCTCCCCCAAACTCTAACCATCACCCTAACCCTCCCCATCACACTAAACCTAACCCTAACCCTAACCCTCACACTAACCCTAATCCTCACAATAAACTTAACATTAAACCTCACCCTCACCCTAACCCTAAACCTAACCCTAACCCTAACCCTGAACCTAACCCTAACCCTAACACTCACCCTCAGAGTAAACCTAAACCTAAACCTAATCCTAACGCTAACCCTAATCATAACCCTTAACCTCACCCTCATCCTAACCCTAACCCAAACCCTCACCCTCAACCTCACCTTAAACCTAACCCTCACCCTAAACCTAACCCTCACCCAGACACTAACCATCACACTCACCCCAACCCTAACCCTTTCCACAACCCTCACCCTCACTCTAAACATCAAACGTACACTAACCCTCACCCTAAACCTAACCCTAACCCTCACCGTAAACCTAACCCTAAACCTAACCCTCACCCTAGCCCTCACCCTAACCCTAACCCTAACCCTAACCCTAACCCTAAACCTAACCCTCACCCTTACCCTCAACCTCACCCTAAATCTAACCCTAAGCCTAAACCTAAACCTAACCCTCTCCCTAAACCTAACCCTAACTCTCACACTGACCCTCAACCATACCCTCAGCCAAACCCTAACCCTAAACCTCACCCTCACCCTAACCCTAAACCTAACCCTAACCCTCACCGTAAACCTAACCCTAACACTCACACGAACCCTAACCCTCACTCTCACCCTAACCCTCAACATTACCCTCATCCTAAACCTAAACCTAACACTAACACTCTCGCTAACCCTAACCCTAAACCTCACCCTCACACATACCCTTAGCCTAACCCTAAACCTAACCCTAACCTTAACCCTCACCCTCACCCTCACCCTCAGCCTACCCTAACAATAACCCTAAACCTAACCGTAACTTTCACCCTCACCTAACCCTAACCGTAATAATAACCCTCAACCTAACCCTAAGCCTAAGCCTAAGCCTAACCCTCACAGTAACCCTAACCCTAACCCTAACCCTAAACCTCACCCCAAACCTAACCCTAATCCTCACCCTCACCCTCACCCGTACCCTCAGCATAACCCTTATCCTAACCCGCACTGTCACCCTCAACCTCAGCATAACCCTAACCGTAACCCTAATCCTAAAACTAACCCTCACCCTCACCATCACCCTAAAACTAACCCTATCCCTCACCCTCAACCTCACCCTCATCCTACACCTAACCCTAACCCTAACCCTAACACTAAACCTCACCCTAACCCTAACTCTAATCCTCAGCCTCATGCTCACCCATACCCTCAGCCTAACCCTTACCATAAACTTAACCCTTACCCTCACCCTCACCTTCAGTCTAACCCTCAAAATAACCCTAACCCTAACCCTAACCGTCACCCTCACTCTAACCCTTATCTTAACCCTCAACCTCACCGGCACCCATACCCTGAGCCTAACCCAAAACCTAACCCTAATCCTAACCCTGATCCTCACCCTCACCCTTACCCTAAATCCCTAACACTAATCCTAACAATAAACCTCACCCACACCCTCATGCTAACCCTAACCCTAACCCTCACCTTCACACTCACCCTAAACCTATTCCTCAACCTAACCTTCACCCTTACCCTCACCCTAAACCTCACCCTCAGCCTAACCCTAATATTAACCCTAACCCTCACACTCACCCACACCCTCAGCCTAACCCTAACAATAACCCTAAACCTAACCCTAACACTCACCCTCACCCTAACACTAACCCTAACCCTAACCCTAACCTTCACCCTCACCCTCACCCATACCCGCAGACTACCCCTAAAGCTAACCCTAACCATAAACGTCACCCTCACCCTAACCCTAACACTAACCCTAACCTTCACCCTAACACTCACCCTAACACTCACACTAACCCTAACCCTAACCATAAGCATAACGCTAACCCTAACCCTCACCCTCACCCTCACCGTAACCCTAACCTTCACCCTAATCCTAAACCCCACCCTCACCCTAAACCTCATCCTCACCCTAACACTAACCCTAACCCTAACGCTCACCCTAACACTCACCCTAATACTAACCCAAACCCTAACACTCACCCTCACCCTAACCCTCACACTCACCCTAATCCTAACCCAAAACCTAACCCTCACCCTCACCCTCACCCTCACCCCTAGTTTAACACTATCCCTAACCCTAATCCTAACCCTCACACTCACCCTCACCCTAATCCTAAACCTAACAATAACCCTAACTCTCACTCTAACCCTCACCCTAACCCTACCCCTCCCCTCACCCTGACCCTCACCCTAACCCATACTCTCAGCCAAACCCTAACCCTCACAGTAACCCTAACCCTAACACTAACCCTCACCTAACCCTAACCCGAAGCCTAACCCTAAACCTAACCCTCACCCTAACCCTAACCATAACTGTCACCCTCACCCTCACCCATACCCTCAGCCTAACCCTAACCCTAACCCTAACCCTAACACTCCTTCTCACCCTAAACCTAACCCTAACCCTAACCCTAAACCTAACCCTAACCCTCACACTAACACTCACACTAACACTCACACTAAGCCTAAACCTCACTCAAACCTTAATCCTCACCCTTACCCTCACCCTAACCTTAACGCTAACCCTAAACCTAAACCTCACCCTAAACCTAACTCTAACCCTCACAGTCATGCTCACCCATACCCTCAGCCTAACCCTAACCCTAACCCTCACCCTCACCCTTACCATCAGCCTAAACCTAACAATAACCCTAACCCTAACCCTAACCCTCAACCTCACCCATACCCTGAGCCTAACCCTAACCCTAACCCTAAACATAACCCTAATCCTCATTCTAAACATCACACTCACCCTAACCCTAACCCTAACCCTCACCCTAACACTCACGCTACCCCTAACCCTCATTCTCACCCTAACCCTCACCCTAACACTTACCATCACCCTAACCCTAACCCTGAAGCTAACCCTAACCCTAATCCTCTCACTAAACCTAACCCTCACCCTAATCCTATCCCTACCCCTCACCCTAAGCCTCACCCTAACCCTAACCCTAGCCCTCACCCTAACCATAACCCTAACCCTACCCCTCACCCTCACCCTCAACCTCACCATCAGCCTAATCTTAACCTTAACCCTAATCCTAACCCTAAAACTCACCCTCACCCTCACACTAACCCTAACCCTAAGCCTCATCCTCACCTTCACCCTCACCCTCACCCTTACCATAACATTAATCCTAACCCTTACCCTCACCCTAAACCTAACCCTAATCCTAAACCTCACCCTCACCCTAAACCTAACCCTAACCCTCACCCTCAACCTCACCCTCACCCTAACACTAACCCTAACCCTAACTCTCAACCTAACCCTACCTAACCCTTACCCTAAACCTAACATTAACCCTAAAACTAACCCTCACCGTAAACCTAAACCTATCCCTCAACCTAACCCTAAACCTAAACCTAAACCTCACCCTAACACTCACGCTACCCCTAACCCGCACTCTCACCCTAACCCTCACCCTAACCCTTACCCTCACCCTAACCCTAACCCTAAACCTGACCCTAACCCTCACACTAAACATAAACCTGACCGTAATCTTAACCCTACCCCTCATCTAAATCCTCACCCTAACCCTAACCCAAAGAATCACACTAAAGCTAACCCTCACCCTATCCCTAACCCTCACCCTAACCCTAAACCCCACACTCACCCTAAACCTCACCCTCCCCCAACACTAACCCTAACCCTAACACTCACCCTAACCTTCACCCTAATACTAACACTAAACCTAACACTCACCCTCACCCTAACCCTCACCCTCACCATAACCCTAACCCAAAACCTAACCCTCACCCTCACCCTCACCCCCAGCTTAACCCTAACCCTAACCCTAATCCTAACACTAAGCCTCACTCTCACCCTAAAACTACACCTAACCCTAATCCTAACCCTCACACTCACCCTCACCCTAAACCTAACCCTAACAATAACCCTAAACCTCACCCTAACTCTCACCCTAAACCTATCCCTAACCCTCACCCAGACCCTAACCCTAACCTATATTCTCAGCCTAACCCTAACCCTCAAACTAACCCTAACCCTAACCCTAACCATCATCTAACCCTAAACCTAAGCCTAACCCTAAACCTAACCCTGAACCTAACCCTAAACCTAACCCTCACCCTAACCCTAACCCATACTCTCAGCCTAACCCTAACCCAAACCCTAACCCTCCCCCTCCCCCTAACCCTAACCCTAACCCTAACCCTAAACCTAATCCTAACCCTCACCCTAACACTCACCCTAACACTCACATGAACCTTAAGCCTCACTCTCACCCTTACCCTCACCCTTATCTGAACCCTAACCATAAGCCTCACCTAAGCCTAAACGTCACCCTCACCCATACCCTCAGCTTTACCCTAAACCTAACCCTAACCCTAACCCTTAACCTCACACTAACCCTAACCCTCACCCTAACCCTAGCCCTCACCCTAACCCTAACCCTAATCCTAACCCTCACCTTAACCCTCACCCTCAACCTCGCTCTCAGCCTAAGCCTAACACTAACACTAATCCTAACCGTAACACTCACCCTCACCCTAACCCTAACCCTAAACCTAACCCTCACCCCCACACTCACCCTCAACCTAACACTAAACCTAAACCTAACCCTCACCCTAAACCTAACCCTCACCCTAACCCCAATCCTCACCCTCACCCTCACCCTAATCCTAACCCTAACCATAAACCTAACCCTCACCCTCACACTAACCCTAACCCTAACCTAACCCTAACCCTCACCCTCACCTAAACCTAACCCTAAGCCTACCCCTAAAACTAACCCTCACCCTAACCCTGACCCTAACCCTCACCCTCTTCCTCACCCATACCCTCAGCCTAACCCTAACCCTAACCCTAGCCCTAACCCTCCCCCTTACCCAAACCCTAACCCTAAACCGAACCCTAACACTCACACTAACACTTACCCTAACACTCACACTAACCCTAACCCTCACTCTCACCTTAATCCTCACCCTTACCCTCACCTAACCCGAATCCTCACCCTCAACCTAGCCCTCACACTTACCCAAATCATAATCCTAAAACTAAACCTGACCCTCACCCTAACCCTAACCCTCACCCTCACCCAAACAATAACCGTAACCCTAACCCTTACCCTAACCCCCAACCTAAACCTAACCCGAACCCTAGCCCTCACCCTCACCCTAACCCGAATCCTAATCCTAACCCTAACCCTAAACCTCACCCTCACCCTTACCCTCAGCTTAACCCTAAACATAACCCTAATCCTAACACTTACCCTCACCCTGAGCCTCACGCTAAATCTAAACCTAACCCTAACCCTCAAACTCACCCTAAACCTAAGCCTAACAATAACCCTAAACTCAACACTAAGCCTCACCCTAACCCTAAACTTAACCCTAATCCTCACCCTACCTCTACCCCTACCCCTAACCCTCACCCTCACCCATACCCTCAAACTAACCCAAACCCTAATGCTAATGCTAACCCTAATCCTCACCCTCACCCTTACCCTAATCTAACCCTAATCCTCACCCTCACCCTTACCCTCACGCTCACCCTAACCCTTACCCTCAACCTATCCCTAAACCTAAACCTAAACCAAACCCTAACCCTCACATTAAACCTAACCCTCATCCTAATCCTTACTCTACCCCTCACCCTACCCCTCACCCTAACCCTAATCCTAACCCTCACACTAAACCTAACCCTCACCCTAACCCTAACCCTCACCCATCCCTAAACCTCACCCTCACCCTAAATTTCACCCTCACCCTAACACTAACCCTAACCCTAACGCTCACCCTCACTCTCACCCGAACCCTAAGGCTCAACCTCACCTTAACCTGACCCTAACCCTAACCCTAATCCTAAACCTCAACCTCACCCTCAGCTTAACCCTAACCCTAACCCTAATCCTAACACTAACCCTCACCCTCACCCTCACACTAAACCTAACCCTAACCCTAACCCTCACCATCACCCTCACCCTAAACCTAACCTTAACAATAACCCAAACCCTAAACCTAAACCTCACCATAACCCTAACCCTAATCCTCACCCTAACCCTAGCCCTAACCCTAACCCTGACCTATACCCTCACCCATACTCTCAACCTAACCATAACCCTCACACTAACCCTAAACCTGACCCTAACCCTAACCTTCACCCTAACCCTAACCCTAAACCTAAACCTAAACCTAACCCTAAACCTAACCCTCACACTCCCTCTCACCCATACCCTCAGCCTAACCCTCACCCTACCTCTAACCCTAACCCTCACCCTCACCCTAACCCTAAACCTAACCCTAACCCTAACCCTCAACCTAACACTCATCCTAACACTCACACTAACACTAAACCTCACTCTCACACTAACCCTCAGCCTTACCCTCACCTTAACCATAACCATAACCCTAAACTTATCCCTCACCCTAACCCTAAACCTAACTCTAACCCTCACCTTCACCCATACCCTCAGGCTAACCCTAGCCCTAATCCTAACCCTCAACCTCACCCTCACCCTCAGCCTAACCCTAACAATAACCCTAACCCTAACCCTAACCCTCACCCTCACCCTAACCCCAACCCTAACCCTAATCCTCACCCTAACCCAACCCTAAGCCTGACCTTCAGCGGAACCCATACCCACAGCATAACCCTAACCCTCACCGTAATCCTAAAACAGATCATCACCCTCACCCTCTCACTAACCCTAACCCTCACTCTAAACATCACCCTAACCCTAACACTCAACCTAACCCTAACCCTTACCCTCACCCTCACCCTAAACCTCACCCTCACCCTAACCCTCACCCTACACCTAATCCATACCTAACCTTAACCCTCAACTTCAACCTCACCTTAACTCTCACCCTCACCCTAGTCCTCACCCTAACCCTAACCCTAATACTAACCATCAACCTCCCCCTCAACCTCCCCCTCAGCCTAAGCCTAACCCTAACCCGAATCCTAACCCTAACCCTCACCCTCACCGTAACCCTAACCCTCACCCTAACACTAACCCTAAGCCTAACCCTAACCGTAACCCTCACCCTCACACTCACTCTAACCCTAACCCTAACCCTAAACCTCACACTAATCCTAACCCTAACCCTTATCCTCACACTCACCCATACCCTCAGCCTAACCCTAATCCTAATCCTCAACGTCACCCTCAACCCCAACTTACCCTTAAACCTAACCCTAATCCTAAAACTAACCCTCACCCTCACCTTCACCCTAAACCTATCCCTAACCGTAACACTCACCCTCACCCTCACCCTAAACCTAACTCTAACACTAACCCTAACCCTCACCTAACCCTACCCCTAACCCCAACCCTGACAGTCAACCTCACCCATACTCTCAACTTAACCCTATCCCTCACACTAACCCTAACCCTAACCCTAACCTAACCCTCACCCTAACCCGCACTCTCAACCTAAACCTCACCCTAACCCTTACCCTCACCCTAACCCTAACCCTAACCCTAAACCTGACCCTAACACTCGCATTAAACCTAAACCTGACCCTAATCCTAACCCTACCCCTCATCCTAACCCTCACCCTCACCCTAACCCACACCCTAACCCTAAACCTCACCCTCACCCTAAACCTCATCCTCAACCTAACACTAACCTTAACCCTAACGCTCACCCTAAACCTCACCCTAACCCTAACCCGAACCCTAAAACTCACCCACAACCTAACCCTCACCCTCACCCTAACCCTAACCCTAAACCTAAACCTCACCCTCACCCCCAGCTTAACCCTAACCCTAACCCTAATCCTAACACTAACCCTCTCCCTCACCCTAACACTACACCTAACCCTAATCCTAACCCTCACCCTCACCCTCACCCTAAATCTAACCCTAACAATAATGCTAAACCTAACTCAAACCGACACCCTAACCCTACCCCTAACCCTCACCCTGACCCTCACCCTCACCCATACACTCAGCCTAACCCTAAACCTCATACTAACCCTAACCCTAACTCTCACCTAACCCTAACCCTAAGCCTAACCTAAACCTAATCCTCACCCTATCCCTAACACTAACCCTCACCCTCACCCTCACCCATACCCTCAGCCTAACCCTAACCCTAACGGTAACCCTAACCCTCCCCCTCCCCCTAACCCTAACCCTAACCCTCACACTAACTCTCACCCTAACTCTCACACTAACCCTAACCCTCACTCTCACCTTAATCGTCACACTTACCCTCACAGTAACCCTCACCCTGACCCTCATCCTAGCTCTCACCCTTACCCTAATCCTAACCCTAAAACTTACCCTAACCCTCACCCTAACCTTAAACCTCACCCTCAACCTAAACCTCACCCTCACCCTAAAAATAATCCTAACCCTAAGTCTCATCCTCACCCTAAACCTAAACCTAACCCTAACCCTCACCTCACCCTAAACGTAACGCTCACCCTTACCCTAACCCTAACCATCAGCCTCACCCTCAACCTCACCCTCAGCCTAAGCCTAACCCTAACCCTAAACCTAAACCTCACCTTAACCCTAACCCTAACCCTCACCCTCACCCTCACCCATACCCTCAGCCTAATCCTAATCCTAACCCTAATACGAAAACTAACCCTCAACCTCACCTTAACCCTATACCTAACCCTCAATCTCACCCTCACCCTTACCCTCACCATAAACCTAACCCTAACCCTAACCTTAACCCTCACCTAACCCTACCCCTAACCCTAACCCTGATGGTCAACCTCACCCATACTCTCAGCCTAACCCTAACCCTCACACTCATCCTAATCCTATCCCTAACGTAACCCTCACCCTAAGCCTAATCCTAATCCTCACCCTAAGCCTCCCCTCAGTGTAACCCTAACCCTAACCCTAACCCCAAAACTAACCCTCACCCTCACGGTAACCCTAAACCTAACCATAACCCTAACCCTTATCCTAACACTCACCCTACGACTCACACTAACCCAAACCCTCACTCTCACACTAACCCTCACCCTTACCCTCACCCTAACCCTAACCCTCACCCTCACACTCACCTTAACCCTAGCCCTAACCCTCACCCTCACCCATACCCTCAGCCTTACCCTAACGCTAATCCTAACCCTTACCCTGACCTGCTCCCTAAACCTCAACCTCCCTCTAAACATCACCCTAACCCTTACACTCACCTAAACCTAACCCTAATCCTAACCCTAACCCTCACTCTCACACTAACCCTAACCCTAACCCTAAGCCTCATCTTCAACCTCACCCTCACCCTCACCGTCACCATAACATTAGGCCTAACCCTCACCCTAACCCTCACCCTAACCCTATACCTAACCCTCACCCTTACCCTCACCTTAACCCTAACCGTAACCCTCACCCTAACCCTAAACCTCACCCTAACCCTAACCCTAACCCTCACTGTAAACCTAACCTTCACCCTAACCCTAACCCTAACAAGAATCCTAACCCCAACACTCACCCACATCCTCAACCTAACCCTAAACGTAACCCTAATCCTAACCCTAAACATCACGCTTACCCTAACCCTAACCCTAACCCTCACCCTAACACTCACGCTACCACTAAACCTCACCCTCACCCTAACCCGAACCCTAACACTCACCCTCACCCTAACCTTACCCCTCATCCTCACCCTCATCTTCACCATCAGCCTAAGCCTAACCTTAACCCTAATCCTAACCCTAACCCTCACCCTCACCCTAACCCTAACCCTAACCCTAAGCCTCATCTTCAACCTCACCCTCACCATCACCCTCACCATAACATTAACCCTAACCCTCACCCTACCCCAAACCCTAACCATAACCCTCACCCTCATTCACCCTCCCCCTCACCCTAACACTAAACCTAACCCTATCCCTCACCCTAACCCTAACCCTCATGCTAACCCTAATCCTCACCCTCACCCTCACCCTCACCCTAACCCTCACCCTAAACCTTACCCTAACCCTAACCTAACCCTCACCCTAACCCTAAACCTCACCCTCACCTTAAACCTCAACCTCACCTTAACACTAATCCTAACACTAACGCTCACCCTAACCCTAACGCGAACCCTAACACTCACCCTCACCCTAACCCTAACCCTAAACCTAAACCTCACCCTCACCCTCACACTCAGCTTAACTCTAACCCTAACCCTAATCCTAATACTAACCCTCACCCTCACCCTAACCCTATACCTAACCTTAATCCAAACCCTCACCCTCAACCTCATCCTAAACCTAACCATAAAAATAAACCTAACCTTAACCCTAACCCTCACCCTCAACATAACCCTACCCGTAACCCTCACCCTGACCCTCACCCTCACCCATACTCTCAGCCTAAACCTATCCCTGATACTAACCCTAAGCCTAAGCCTAACCCTAACCCTCACCCTAACCCTAACCCTAACCCTCACCATCACCCTCACCCATACTCTCAGCCTAACCCTAACCCTAACCCTAACCCTCCCCCTAACCCTAACCCTAAACCTAAACATAACCCTCATACTAACACTCAACCTAACACACTAACCCTAACCCTCACTCTCACCTTAATCCTCACCCTTACCTCCCCCTCACCCTTACCCTCCCCCTCCCCCTAACCCTAACCCTAAACCTTACCCTAACCCTAACTCTAACCCTCACCCTCACGCTCATCCATACCCTCAGCCTAACCCTAACCCTAACCCTAACCCTCATTCTCACCCTCACCCTCAGCCTAACCCTAACAATAACCCTAACTCTAACCCTAACCCTCACCCTCACCCTAACACTTAGCCTAACCCTCACCCTCACGCGCACCCATACCATGAGCCTAACCCTAACCCTCACCCTAATCCTAACCCTGATTCTCAACCTTACCATTACCCTAAATCTGACCCTAACTCTAACCCTCACCCTCACCCTCACATTCACCCACACTCTAAGCCTCAGCCTCACCGGAAAACTCACCCTCTCCATAATCCTCACCCTCACTCTAAACATCACCCTAACCCTAACACTCACTCTAACCCTAACCGTAACCCTAAACCTCACCCTAATCCTCACCCTCACCCTAATCCTCACCCTAACCCTAATCCTTACCTAACCTTAACCCACACCCTCACCCTCAACCTAACCCTCACCCTCACCCTAGCCCTCACCCTAATCCTACCCCTACCCCTAACCCTCACCCTCACCCTCAACCTCACCCTCAGCCTAAGCCTAACGCTAATCCTAAACCTAACTCTAACCCTCACACTCAAGCTAACCCTAACCCTTACCATGAACCTCACCCTCACCTCACCATCACCTTCAGCTTAACCCTAACCCTAACCCTAATCCTAACACTAATCCTCATCCTGACCCTCACCCTAAATGTAACCCTTAATCTAACCCTCAACCTCACCCTGACCCTAAACCTAAACCTAAAACTAACCTTCACCCTTACCCTCACCCTAAACCTCACCCTCTGCCTAACCCTAAACCTAACCCTAACCCTCACCCTCACCCTCACCCTCAGCCTAACCCTAACAATTACCCTAACTCTAACACTCACCCTCACCCTAACACTACACCTAACCCTCACCGTCATCCTCACCCTCACCCATACCCACAGACTACCCCTACCCCTAACCCTAACCCTAAATCTCACCCTCACCCTAACCCCAATCCTAACCCTAACCCTCACCCTAACACTCACACTAACCCTAAACCTCACTCGCACCCTAACCCTCACCATAATCCTAACCCTAAACCTTACCCTCAGCCTAACCCTAACCCTAACCCTAAACCTAACTCTCACGCTCACCCTCAGCCGAACCCTAACAAAAAACCTAACCCTAACCCTAACGCTCACCCTCACCTTAACCCTAACCCTAACCCTAACCATCACCCTAACCCAACCCTATTGCTCACCTTCACCCGCACCCAGACCCTCAGCATAACCCTAACCCTAACCGTTATCCTAACCCTGATCCTCACCCTCACCCTTACCCTAAATCTAACCCTAATCCTAACCCTCACCCTCAGCCTCACTGTCATCCACACCCTAATCCTCAGCCTCACCCGAAACCTCACCCTCTCCCTAACCCTCACCGTCACTCTAAACATCACCCTCACCCTAACGCTCACCCTAACCTTAACCCTAACCCTAACAATCACTCTAACCCTCACCCTCACGCTAAACCTCACCCTAACCCTAATCATTACCTACACTTAACCCTCAACCTCAACTTCATGCTAAGCCTCACCCTCACCCTAGCCCTCACCTCAACCCTAACCATCACCCTCACACTCACACTCACCCTCAGCCTAAGCCTAACCCTAACCCTAATCCTCACCCTAACCCTTTCACTACCCCTACCCCTACCCCTAACCCTAACATTAACCCTAACCCTTATCCTAAACCTTCACCCTTACCCTCACCCTAAACCTAACCCTAAGCCTAACCCTCACCCTCACCCTATCCCTCACCCTAACCCTTACCCTCAACCTCACCCTAATCCTCACATTAACCCTAACCCTCAAACTAACACTAACCCTAACCCTAACCCTCACCCTCACTCTCACCCTAAACCTAACCCTCACCCTCACCCTCAACCTAACCCTAAACCTAACCCTTACCTAACCGAAACCCTCACCTTCACCTTCACACTCATCCTAACCCTCACCCTCACCCTAGGCCTCACCCTAACCCTAACCCTAATCCTGACCCTCACCATCACCCTCACCCTCAGCCTGACCCTACGCTAAGCCTAACCCTAAACCTAACCCTAACCCTCACCTTCACCCTCACCCTAATCCTCACACTAATCCTAACCCTCAACTTAACCCTAAACCTAAACCTAACCTTCACCCTAACCCTCACTCTAACCCTAATGCTAACCCTAAACCTCACCCTCACCATAACCTTCACCCTTACCCTTATCCTCACCTTAACCCTAAACCTAAACCTAACCCTAACCCTCACACTAAACCTAACCCTCACCCTAATCCTAACCCTAACATTCACTATAACCCTAACCCTAACACTCACTTTAACCCTCACCCTAACTCTTACATTTACCCTAAACCTAACCCTAACCCTAATCCTCACCCTATCCCTAACCGTAACCCTAATACTCACCCTCACCCTAGCCCTCACCATAACACTCACCCTAACACTAACACTCACCCTAACCCTAACTCTCACCCTAACCGGAACCCTAACATTAACCCTATCCCTCACCCTAAACCTCACCCTTACCCAAAGCCTCCCCCTCACCCTAACCCTAACACTAACCTTAACCTCATTCTAATCCTAAATCTAACCCTTACCCTAAAGCTAACCCTAACCCTCACACTCAACGTAACCCTCACCCTAACACTAAACCTAACATTCACCCTAACCCTAACCCTAACCCTAACCCTCACCCTAACTCTCACCCTAACCCTTACCCTCACGCTTACCCTAACCGTAACCCTAACCCTAAACCTCACCTAACACTCACCATAATCCTAACCCTAACCCTCACCCTAAACCTCACCCTAACCCTCACCCTAACCCTCACCCTCATCCTAACTCTCACCCTAACCCTTACCCTCACCCTAACCCTAACCCTACCCCTTACTCTAACCCTCATCCTAGCCCTAGCCCTAAACCTAACCCTCACCCTAACCCTAACCCTAACCCTAACGCTCACCCACACCCTAACCCTCACAATAACGCTCACCCTCAACCTAAACTTTTCCCTAACCATGATCCTAACTCTGACCCTCATCCTAACTCTAACCCTAACCCTAATCCTCACACTCAACCTCACGCTAACCCTAACCCTAACATTAACCCTAATCCTAACCCTCACCCTAAACTTCACCCTAAGCCTAACCCTAACCCTAACCCTCACCCTTACCCTAACGCTCACCCTAACACCTACCTTCACCCTTATCCTAATGCTAACCTATACCCTAAACCTCACAGTAACCCTAACACTCACTCTAACCCTAACCCTACCCCTCACCCTAACTCTCATCCAAACCCTAACCCTAATATTAAGCCACAACCTCACCCTAAACCTAACCCTAACCCTAACCCTCACCCTCACCCTCACCCTCAGCCTAACCCTAACCCTAACCCTAACCCTCACCCTAACCTTCACCCTAACCCTAAACCTAACCCTCACCCTAACCCTAACACTCACCCTAACCCTAACACTAACCCTATCCCTCAACCTCTCCCTAAACCTCACCCTAACCCTTACCATCACCCTAAATCTAAACCTAACCCTAACCCTCACAGTAATCCTAACCCGCACCCTAACCCTAACCCTACCCCTCACCCTGAACCTCACCCTCACCCTAACCCTCACCCTAACCCGAAACCTTACCCACACCCTCACCCTAAACCTCACCATCACGCTAACCCTCACCCTACCCCTCAACCTAACCCTAACCCAAACCCTAACCCTAACCATCACCCTCACCGTAACCCTCACACTAACCCTTACACTCACCCTCACCCTATCTCTGACACTAACCCTAACCCTCATCCTAACCCTAACCCTATCCTTATCCCTCACCCTCACCCTCAGGCTTCCCTCAGCCTAACCGACTACCTAACCCTAACACTAATCCTAACCCTATACCTCACCCTCACCCTAACCCTAACCCTCACCCTAACCCTAATGCTAACCCTAACCCTCACCCTCACACTAACCCTAACACTAAACCTAACCCTGAACATCACCCTAACCCTCACCCTAACCCTTACCCTGACCCTAACCCTAACTTTACCCTAGCCCTCTCAATAATCCTAACCCTCACGCGAACCCTAACCCTAACCCTCACCCTCACCCTCACCCTAACCCTTATCCTCACCCTTACATTAACCCTAATCCTAACCCTCACCCTAACCCTAATGCAAACCCGAATCCTCACCCGCACACTAACCCTAGCGATAATCCTAACCCTCATTCTCATTCTAACAGTCACCCTAACTCTTAAACTCAACCTAACCCTAAACCTAACCCTAACCCTAACCGTCACCCAAACACTAACCTTAACCCTAAATCTAATCCTCACACTCACCCTCACCCTCACCCTAAAACTAACTGTCACTCTCATCCTTACCGTAACCATAACCCTAACCCTAACCAGATACCTTCCCCTACCCCTAACCCTAACCTTATCATTAATCCTAACCCTCAAACTAACACTAACACTAACCCTAACCCTCACCCTCACCCTCATCCTAACTCTAACCCTCACCCTCACCCTCACCCTAAACCTAACCCTAACCATCACCCTAACCCTAACTCTAACCCTAAACCTAACCCTAACACTCACCCTCACTCTCACCTTAAAACTAAACCTAACACTCAACCTCACCCTCACCCTAACCCTAACCCTCACCCTCACCCTAACTATAACCCTAAACCTAACCCTAACACTCACCCTCACTCTCAGCCTAAAAATAAACCTAACCCTACCCCTCACCCTCACCCTAACCCTAACCCTCACCCTCTCTCTCACTGTAACCCTAATCCTAATCCTAACCCTCACCCTAACCCTAACCCTCACCCTCACCCTAACCCTAACCCTAACCCTCACCCTAACCCTAACCCTCACCATAACCCTCACCCTCACCCTCACACTCACCCTAACCCTCAACCTAACCCTCACCCTAACCCTAACGCGAATCCTAACCCTCACCCTCATTCTAACAGTCACCCTAACACTTAACCTCACCCTAACCCTAACCCTAACCCTAATCCTAACCCTCACCCTAACCCTAACCCTAACCCTAAACTTCATCCTATGCCTGACTCTCTCCCTAATCCTCACTCTAACACTAATCCTAACACTTATCTAACCAAAATCCACACCCTCACCCTAAAGCTCACCCTAACCCTCAACCTCACAATAGCCCTCACCCTAACCCTAGCCCTAAATCTCACCATCACCCTCAACCTCACACTCAGCCTAACCCTAACCCTAACCCTAATCCTAATCCTAACCCTAACCCTAACCCTCACCCTCACACTCACACTCACCCTAACCCTCAACCGAACCCTCACTCTAACCCTAATGCAAACCCGTATCCTCACCCTCACCCTAACTCTAACCCTCACCCTCATTCTAAAAGTCAACCTAACACTTAACCTCACCCTAACCCTAACCCTAACTCTAACCCTCACACTAACCCTAACTCTCACCCTAACCCTAAACTTCATCCTATGCCTGACTCTCTCCCTAATGCTCACCTTAACACTAATCCTAACACTTATCTAACCTAAATCCACACCCTCACCCTCAAGCTCACCCTAACCCTCAACCTCACAATAGCCCTCACCCTAACCCTAACCCTAACTTTAACCCTCACCCTAACCCTCACCCTATCCCTTACCCTAACCCTCACCCTAACCCTCACACTAACCCTAAACCTCTCCCTAACCCTAACCCCAACCCTCAACCTAACCCTCACTCTAACCCTAACCCTAACTCTAAACTTCACCCTAACCCTCAACCTCACAATAGCCCTCACCCTAACCCTAACCCTAACTTTAACCCTCACCCTAACCCTCACCCTATCCCTTACCCTAACCCTCACCCTAACCCTCACACTAACCCTAAACCTCTACCTAACCCTAACCCCAACCCTCAACCTAACCCTCACTCTAACCCTAACCCTAACTCTAAACCTCACCCTAAAATTCACCCTGACCCTAATGCTAACCCTAACCCTTACGCTAACCCTAACACCCACCCTAAACCTAACTTTCACCCTTACACTAACCCTCACCTTAACCCTAACCCTAACACTAAGCAAAACCCACATCCTAACCTTCACCCTAAACCTAACCCTAACCCTACACCTCATCTTTCCCCTCACCCTAACCCTAGTCCTAACACTAACCCCCACCCTCAACCTAAACCTCACCCTAAGCCTTAACCTCACTCTAACCATCACCCTGTCCCTAACCCTAACCCTCACCCTCTCCCTAACGCTCACTGTAACCCTAACCCTAACACTAACCCTCACCCTAACCCTCAAACTAACACTAACTCTAACCCTAAACCTAAACCTCACCTTCACCCTCACCCTAACCCTAACCATCACCCTCACCCTCACCATAAACCTAACCCTAACTCTCACACTAACCCTAACTCTAACCCAAACCCTAACCTGAACATTCAACCTCAGTCTCACCCTAAAACTAAACCTAACCATCACAAGCACCCTCAACCTAACGCTAACCTTCACCCTCACCGTCACTATAACCTTACCCCTAACCCTAACCCGTACCCTAACCCTCAACCTCACCCTCACCCTAACCCTAACCCTAACCCTCACCTTAACCCTCATCCTAACCCTAACCCTAACCCTAACCCTCACCCTCACCCTCACCCTCACCGTAACCCTAACCCTAATGCAAACCCGAATCCTCACCCTCACCCTAACCATAACGCTAATCCTAACCCTCACCCTCATTCTAACAGTCACCCTAACAGTTAACCTCACCCTAACCCTAACCCTAACCCTAACCCTCACACTAACCCTAAACCTCACCCTAACCGTAAACTTCATCCTATGCCTGACTCTCTCCCTAATCCTCACCCTAACCCTAATCCTAACACTTACCTAACCGAAATCCACAGCTTCACCCTCAAGCTCACTCTAACCCTCAACCTCACTTAGCCCTCAACCTAACCCTAGCCCTAAACCTAACCGTCACCTGCAACCTTACACTCAGCCTAACCCTTACTCTAACCCTAATCCTAATACTAACCCTAACCATAACCATAACCCTAAACCTCACCCTTACCCTAACATTAACATTAACCCTCATCCTAACCCTCACCCTCACCCTAACCCTAACCCTAACCTTAACCCTCAACCTAACCCTCACCCTATCCCTTACCCTGACCCTCACCCTAACACTCACACTAACCCTAAACCTCACCCTAACCCTAACCCCAACCCTCAACCTAACCCTCACCCGAACCCTAACCCTAACCCTAAACCTCACCCTAAAAGCCACCCTAACCCTAATGCTAACCCTAATCCTTACGCTAACCCTAACACCCACCCTAAACCTAATTTTCACCCTCACCCTAACCCTAACCCTAACACTAAGCAAAACCCACATCCTAACCCTCACCCTAAACCTAACCCTAACCCTACATCTCACCTTTCTCCTCACCGTAACCCTAATTCTATCACTAACCCAAACCCTCACCATAAACCTCATCCTAAGCCTTAACCTCACCCTAAACCTCACCCTGTCCCTAATCCTCATGGTAACCCTAACTCTAACCCTAATCCTCACCCTAACCCTCAAACTAACACTAACTCTAACCCTAACCCTAAACCTCACCTTCAGCCTCACCCTAACCCTAACCCTCACCCTCACCCTCACCCTAACCCTAACCCTAACTCTCACCCTAACCCGAACTCTAACCCTAAACCTAACCCTAACACTCACCCTCACTCTCACCCTAAAACTAAACCTAACCATAACCAGCACCCTCACCCTAACCCTAACCTTCACTCCCACCCTCACCGTAACCCTACCCCTAACCCTAATCTTCACCCTCACCCTCACCGTAACCCTACCCCTAACACTACCCCACAACCTAACCCTCAACCTAACCCTAACCCTAACCCTAACCCTCAACCTCACCAAAACCTTAACACTCAACCTAACACTAACCCTCACCGACACCCTAACCCACAGCCTCACACGAAACCTCACATTCTCCCTAATCCTCCCCCTCCCCTTAAAGTCAACCTAACCCTAACTCTCACCCTAACTGTAACCCTAATCCTAACACTCATCCTAACCCTCATCCTCACTTAATCCGCAACCTAACCCTAATCCTTATGTAACCTTAACCCTCAACCTCACCCTCACCCTCACCCTAAACCTCACCTTCACCCTAGCCCTCATCCTAACCCTAACCCTAACCCTCACACTCAACATCAACCTCAGCCTAACCCTAACCCTAACCATAACCGTCATCCTAACCATATCCCTGAACCTGACCCTAACCCTAAACCTAAACCTAACCCTCACCCCCACCCTCACCCTCACCCTAACATTTACCCTAACCCTAACACTTAGCCTAACCCTAACCCTAACCCTAACCCTAATCCTCACATTCACCCTAATCCTAACCCTAACCCTCACCCTCACCCTAACCCTCACCCTTACTTTTACCCTCATCCTAACCATAAACCTAACCCTCACACTAACACTAACCCTCAACCTAACCCTAACCCTAACCCGAATCCTAACCCTAACTCTCACCCTCACCTTCACCCTCAGCCTTACTTAACCCTAACCCTAACCCTAATCAGAATCCTAACCCTCACCCTCACCCTAAACCTAACCCTAAACCTAAACCTCACACTCGCCCTAACTAACCCTAACCCTAACCGTAACCCTCACCCTAACCCTAAACCTAAATCTAACCCTCACCTTAACCTTAACAGTAACCCTAACCCTCAAGTTAACCCTAACGCTAACCCTCACTCTAACCCAAACCCTCACCCTAAACCTAACCCTAACCCTCATCGTAAGCCTAAACCTCACCCTAACCCTAACCCTTACCAGAATCCTAACGCCAACCCTCACTCTCAGCCTCACCCTCAGCCTAAGCTTAACCTTAACCCTAATCCTAACCTTCAACATCACCCTCACCCTCACCCTAACCCTAACCCTAACCCTAACCATCACGCTAACACTCACGCTACCCGTAACCCTCAATATCACCCTAGCCATCACCCTAAACCTTACACTCACCCTAACTCTAACCCTAACACTAAACCTAACCCTAACCCTCACACTAAACCTAATCCTCACCCTAATCCTAACCTACCACTCACCATAACCCTCACCCTAACCCTCACACTAAACCTACACCTAACGCTAACCCTAACACTAACGCTCACCCTAACCGTCACTCTAACCCTAACTCGAACCCTAAACCTCACCCTCACCTTAACCCTCACCCTAACCCTAACCCTCACCCTCACCCTTACCCATACCCTCAGCCTAATGCTAACCCTAACTCTAACCCTAACCCTAAACCTATCCCTAAACCTCAAACTAACACTCACCCTAACACTCACACTAACACACTAACCCTAAAACTCACCCTCACCCTCACCCTCATCCTCAGCTTAACCCTAACGCTAAACCTAAACTTAACACTAACCCTCAACCTCACCTCAACCTAAACCTAACCCTAACGCTAACCCTCACCCTCACCCTCACCCAAAAACTAACCCTCAAACTAAACTTCACCCTTACCCTCACCCTAAACCTCACCCTCAGCCTAAACCTAACCCTAACACTAACCCTCACCCTCACCCTCACCCTCAGCCTAACCCTAACAATAACCCTAACGCTAACCCTAACACACACCCTCACCACAACCCTAACCCTGAACCCTAACCCTAACCCAAATCCTCACCCTCAACCATACCCTCAGCCTAAACCTAACCTGAACCCTAAACCTCACCCTCACCCTAACCCTGACTCTAACCCTCACCCTCAACCTAACACTCACCTTAACACTCACACCCCTAAACCTCATTCTCACCCTAACCCTCACCCTAACCCTAACCCTAAACCTCACCCTCAGCATAACCCTGACCCTAACCCTATCCCTCACCCTCACCTCACCCTCAGCCTAACCCTAACAATAACCCTAAACCTAACCGTAACCCTCATCCTCACCCTAATCCTAACCCTAACCCTAAACCTCACCTTAACCCAACCCTAACCCTCACCTTCAGCCGCACCCATACCCTCAGAATAACCCTAACCTAACCGTAATCCTAACCCAGATCCTCACCCACACTTACTGTAAATCTAACCCTAAAACTAACCCTCACCCTCACCCTGACCTTCACCCACACCGTAACCCTCAGCCTCAGCCGAAACCTCACGCTCTCCCTGAACCCCAACCCCACTCTAAACATCACCCTAACCGTAACACTCACCGTAACCCTAACCCTAACCCTAACCCGCACCCTAAACCTAATCCTTACCTAACCTTAACCCTCAGCCTCAACCTCACCCTCACCCTAGCTCACACCCTCACCCTAACCCTAACCCTCACCCTAAACCTAATCCTTACCTAACCTTAACCCTCAGCCTCAACCTCACCCTCACCCTAGCCCACACCCTAACCCTAACCATCACCCTCACCCTCAGCCTATTGATAAACCTAACCCTAATCCTAACCCTAACACTCACCCTCACCCTTACACTAACCCTCACCCTAAGCCTAACCCTAAGCCTAACCCTAACCCTAAACTTCACGCTCAACCTCTCCCTAAACCTAACCCTAACCCAAAACCTCACCTTATTCCTAACCCTAACCCTAACCCTCACCCTCACCCATACCCTCAGCCTAAATCTAATCCTAACCCTCACCGTCACCCACACCCTCAGCTTAACCCTAACCCTAACCCTAATCCTAAAACTAACCCTCACCCTTACCTTAACCCTAAACCTAACCCTAACCCTAACCCTCACCCTCACCCTCACCCTAAACCTCACCCTCACCCTAACCCTAACCCTCACCTAACCCTACCCCTAACCCTAACTCTGACCATCAACCTCACTCATACTCTCAGCCTAACCCTAACCCTCACACTAACCCTAACCCGAACTCTAACATAACTTTCACCCTAACCCCCACTCACCCTATCCCTCACCCTAACCCTTACCCTCAACCTAACCCTAACCCTAAACCTAACCCTAACCCTACCCTCACCCTCACCCTCACCCTCACCGTAAACCTCACCCTAACCCTAACCATAACCCTCACCTAACCTTACCCCTAACCCTAACCCTGACCGTCAACCTCACCCATACTCTCATCCTAACCCTAACCCTCACACTAACCCTAACCCTAACTCTAACCTAACCCTCACCCTAACCCCCACTCAACCTATCCCTCACCCTAACCCTTATCCTCAACCTAACCCTAACTCTAAGCCTAAACCTGACCCTAACCCTCACAATAACCCTAAACCTGACCTTATCCTAACCCTACCCCTCACCCTAACCCTCACCCTAACCCTAACCCTCACCCTAACCTTAACCCTAAACCTCACCCTCACCCTAAACCTCATCCTCACCCTAACACTAACCCTAACCCTAACGCTCACACTACCCCTCCCCCAACCCTAACCCGAACCCTAAAACTCACCCTCACCCTAACCGTCACCCTCACCCTAACTCTAACCCTAAACCTAAACCTCACCCTTAACCCCAGCTTAACCCTAACCCTAACCCTAATCCTAAAACTAACCCTCACCCTCACCCTAACCCTACACCTAACCCTAATCCTAACCCTCACCCTCACCCTCACCCTAAACCTAACCCTAACAATAACCCTAACCCTAACCCTAACCCTCACTTAACCCTAACCCTAACCCTAACCCTAAACCTAACCCTCACCCTATCCCTAAACTTAACCCTCACCCTCACCCTCAAACATACCGTTAGCCTAACCCTAACCCTAACCCTAACCCTAAACCTCCTCCTCACCCTCACCCTTACCCTAACCCTAAACCTAATCCTAACCCTAACCCTCACACTAACACTCACCCTAACACTCACACTAAACCTAACCCTCACTCTCACCTTAATCCTCGCCCTGACCCTCATCATAACCCTAACCCTCACCTTCACCCTCACCCTAGCCCTCACACTTACCCTAATCCTAACCCTAAAACTAACATAACCCTCACCTTAATGCTAAACCTCAGCCTCAGCCTAAACCTCACCCTCACTCTAAAAATAACCGTAACCCTAACACTCACCCTAAACCAAACCCGGACCCTAACCCTCACCCTCACCCTAACCCTCATCCTAGCCCTAACCCTAAACCTAAACCTCAACCTCATCCTCACCCTCAGCTTAACCCTAAACATAACCCTAATCCTAACACTTACCCTCACCCTCAGCCTCACCGTAAACCTAACCCTAACAATAACCCTAAACTTAACACTAAGCCTCACCCTAACCCTAACATTCACCTCCAGCCTCACCCTCACCCTAACACTTACCCTAACCCTAACCCTTACCCTAACCCTAACCCTCACACAAATCCAACCCTCACCCTCACCCTAATCCTAACCCTAACCTTAACCTTAACCCTCACCTTCACCCTCAGCCTAACATTAACCCTAACACTAATCCTAATCCTCACCCTCACCCTCACCCTAACCCTAAACTAACACTAACCCTAAACCTCACCCTCGCCCTAACCGTACCCCTAACCCTAACCCTAACAATAACCCTAATCTTAAACCACACCCTAACCCTAAACCTAACTCTAACCCTCACCCTAACCCTAACCCTCACCCTAACCCTACCCCAAAAAGTCACCATAAGCCTAAACCTCACCCTAACATTAACCCTAACCAGAATCCTAACCCCAACCCTCACTCTCAGCCTCACTCTCAGCCTAATCCTTACCCTAATCCTAATCCTAATCTTGAACATCAACCTCAACCTAACCCTAACCCTAACCCTAACCCTAACCCTCACCCTAACACTCACGCTACCCATAACCCTCACTCTCACCCTAACCCTCAACCTAACTCTTACTCTCACCCTAACCCTAACCCTAACCCTAAACCTAACCCTAACCCTCACACTACACCTAACCCTCATCCTAATCCTAACCCTACCCCTCACCCTAAGCCTCATCCAAACACTGACACTAAACCTAACCCTAACACTAACCCTAACCCTAATGCTCACCCTAACCCTAACCCTAAACCAACCAGAAACATAAACCTCACCCTCACCTTAACCCTTACCCTAACCCTAACCTTCACCCTCACCCTCACCCATACCCTCAGCCTAACCCTAAACCTAACTCTAACCCTAACCCTCACCCTCATCCTAACCCTAAACCTAACACTAACCCTCAACCTAACACTCACCCTAACACTCACACTAACCCTAAACCTCACACTCACCCTAAACCTAACCTAACCATAACCCTTACCCTCACCCTCACCCTAAACCTAACCCATAACCCAACCTTCACCCTTACCCTCACCCTAAACCTCACCCTCAGCCTAACCATAACCCTAACCCTAAACCTCGCCCTCACTCTCACCCTCAGCCTAGCCCTAACAATAACCCTAAGCCTAAAACTAACACTCACCCTAATCCTAACCGTAACCCTAAACCTCACCCTCAGCCTAACCCTAACCCTAACCCTCACCCTCACCCTCAGCCTAACCCTAACAATAACCCTAACACTAACCCTAAACCTCACCCTCACCCTAACCCTAACCCTAACCCTCACCCTAACCCTCACCCTAACCCAATAGTAACCCTCACCTTCACCCGCAGCCATACCCTCAGCATAACCCTAACCCTAACCGTAATCCTAACCCAGATACTCACCCTCACCCTTACCCTAATTCTAACCCTAACACTAACCCTCAACCTCACACTCACCTTCACCCACACCCTAACCCTCAGCCTGACCTGAAACCTCACAATCTACCTAACGCTCACCCTCACTCTAAACTTCACCCTAACCCTAACACTCACCCTAACCCTAACCCTAAACCTAACCCTCACCCTCACCCTAACCCTCACCCTAACCCTAATCCTTACCTAACCATAATCCTCAACCTCAACCTCACCCTAACCCTCACCCTAACCCTAGCCCTCACCCTCACCCTAACTACCCATCACCCTCACCCACAACCTCAACCTCAGCCTAAGCCTAACACTAACCCTAATCCTAACTCTAAACCTCACCCTCACCCTAACCCTAACCCTCACCCTAACCCTAACCCTAAGCCTAACCCTAACCCTAACCCTAAGCCTAAGCCTAACCCTAACCCTCACCCTCACCCTCACCCTAACCCTAACCCTAACCCTAAACCTCACCCTAACCCTAACCCTAACCCTCACCCTCACCCTCAACCATACCTTAACCTTAACCCTAATCCTAACCCTCACAGTCACCCTCAAACTCAGCTTAGCCTTAAACATAACCCTAATCCTAAAACTAGCCCTAACCCTCACCCACACCTTAAACCTCACTCTCACCATCACCCTCAACATAACCCTTACCCTAACCAAAATCCTAAGCCTAACCCTCACACTAAATCTAACCATAATCCTAACCCTAACCCTCACACTAAATCTAACTCTAACTCTAACCCTAACCCTCACTGTCACCCTCACCCTAACCCTAACCCTAACCGTAAAATTCACCCTACCCCTAATCCTATCCTAACTCTCACCCTCACCCTAACACTTACCCTCACCCTAACCCTAAACCTTGCTCTAACCCTCACACTAACCCTAACCCTCACACTAACCCTAACCCTACCCCTTACCCTAACCCTCATCCTAACCCTAACCCTAACCCTCAACCTAACCCTTACCCTAACCCTAACCCTAACCCTCATCCACACCCTAACACTCACTCTCACACTCAACCTCAGACTAAAACTTAGCCTATCCCTAATCCTAACCCTAACTCTCTCGCTCCCCCTAAATCTAACCCTAACCCTAACCTACACACTCATCCTCAGGCTAACACTAACGCTAAACCTAACACTCACCCTACCCCTAACCCTTATCCTAACCTTAACCCTATCCCTATCCCTCACCCTCACCCTAACCCTAACCCTCACCCTCACCCTAAACCTCACCCTAACCCTTATCCTCACCCTAATCCTAACCCTAACCATAACCTTCACAGTAATCCTAACCCTCACCTTAAACCTAAACCAACCCCTCACCCTAACCCTCACCCTAACACTAACCCTAACCCTAAATGCACCCTAACCCTAACCCTCAGTCTCACCCTAATCCTAACCCTCAGCGTCACCCTAACCCTCACCCTAACCCTAACCCTAATACTAACCAAAACCCTCACCCTAACCCTCAACCTCATCCTAAAACTCACTCTAAACCTTACGCTCACTCTAACCCTCACCCTCACCCTAACCCTCACCCTAACCCTAACGCTAACCCTAACCCTAAACCTCACCCTCAACTTCACCATAACCCTTATCCTCACCGTAAGAGTAACCCTAACCCTGATCCTCAGAGTAATCCTACCCCTCACCTTAACCCTAACCCTACCCCTCACCCTAACACTAACTCTAACACTAAAAGTCACTCTAATCCTAATCCTCCCACTGACCATAACCCTAACCCTCACCCTCACCCTAACCTTCACCCTAACCCTAACCCTAATACTAACCAAAACCCTCACCATAAACCTCACCCTCACCCTAAACCGCACCCAAAACCTTACCCTCACCTTAACCCTCACCCTAACCCTAACACTCACCCTAACCCTCACCCTAACCCTAACGCTATCGCTAACCCTCACCCTCACCCTAAACCTCACCCTAACCCTTATCCTCACCCTAATCCTAACCCTAACCTTAACCCTCAAAGTAATCCTGACCCTCACCTTAACCCTAACCCTACCCCTCACCCTAACCCTCACCCTAACACTAACCCTAACCCTAAAACTCACCCTAACCCAAACCCTCACCCTCACCCTAACCCTCACACTAACCCTAACCCTAACCTTCACACTAACCCTAACCGTAATACTAAACAAAACCCTCACCCTAACACTCACCATCACCCTAAACCTTACCCTCACCGTAAACCTAAACCAAACCCTAACCCTCACACTCACCCTAATCCTGACCCTAACCCTCACCCTAACACTAACCAAAATCATCACTAAAACCCTCACCCTCACCCTCACCATAACCCTAACCCTAAATGACACCATACACCTTATCCTAAACCAAATCCTAACCCAAAAACTCACCCTCACCCTAATTCCTCACCCTAAACCTTACCCTCACCCTAACCCTCACCTTAACACTAAACCTAACCCTAAACCTCACCCTAACCCTAACTCTCACCCTCACCGCAACCCTCACCCTAACCCTTACCTCACCCTAACCCTCATTCTAGCCCTAACCCGAACCCTAACCCTGACCCTCAACCTCACCTTAACTCTAATTCTAACCCTAACCCTAACCCTTATCCTCACCTTAATCCTAACTCTACCACCACAGTAATCCTAACTCTCACCTTACCCCTAAATCTAACCATAACCCTAACTCTACCCCTCACCCTAACTCTCAGCCTGACACTAACCCTAACCCTTACCCTCACCCTAACCTTCACCCTAACTCTAATCCTAACCCTCACCCGAACACTAACCCTAACCCTCAACCTAAACCTCATCCTAACCCTAACCCTCACCCTCATCCTAATCCTCACCTTAACCCCAACCCTAAACCTCACCCTCACCATCACCGTAGCCCTCATCCTATCTCTAATCCTAACCCTAACCCTCACACTAAACCTAAACCTCACCCTAACCCTAACCCTCACTCTCACCCTAATCCTCAACCTAACCCTAACCCTAAAATTAAGCATAACTCTCAACCTAACACTAACCCTAACCCTCAGCATCACCCTAACCCTAAACCTAACACTAACCCTCACCCTAACCCTCACCCTCACCCTCACCCTGACCCTAACCCTAATCCTAACCCTAACTCTAACCCTCACCCTAACCCTAACCCTATACCTCACCTTCACTCTCACCCTAAACCTAACCCTAACAATAACCCTCACGCTAAACCTCACCCTAACCCTAACCTTCACCCTAACCTTCACTCTAACCCTAACCCTAACCCTAAACCTTACCCTCAACCTAAACCTCACCCTAACCCTAACCCTACTCTTCACCCTTCCCTCACCCTAATCCTAACCCTAACCCTCACCCTCACCCTAACCCTCACCCTAACACTAAACCTTAACCTCATCCGCACCCTCACACTAACCCTCAAACTAACCCTAATTCTCACCCTACCCCTCACCTTAACCCTAACCCTAAACCTAAACATAACCCTCACCCTCACCCTAATCCTCACCCTAAACCTTACCCTCACCTTCACTGTAGCCCTCACACTAAACCTAACCCTCACCCTAATCCCAACCCTATCCATCACCCTCACCCTCACGCTCATCCTCAACCTAACCCTAACCCTAACACTTATCCTAACCCGAACCCTCACACTACCCCTCACCCTAAGCCTAAACCTAACCCTAACTCTCACCATCACCCTCACACTTACCCTCACCCTAACCCTTACCCTCACATTCATCCTAGCCTTCGCATTAACCCTAACCCTCACCCGAACCTGAACCCTAAACGTATCCCTCACCCTTACGCTCACGCTCACCCTCAGCCCAATCCTAACCCTAACCCTAGCACTCACCCTCACCCTAAACCAAACACTAAGCCTAACCCTCACCATCACCCTAACCCTCACCCTAACCCTTACCCTCACAATAACCCTAACCCTAACCCTAACCCTCACAAGAAACCTAAACCTCACCCTTACCCTAAAACTTCCCCTCACCCTAAACCTCACACTATCCCTAACCCTAACACTAACCTTCACCCTAACCCTAACCCTAACCCTCACCCTAACACTTACCCTCACTTTAATCCTCACCCTAAAACTAACCCTAACCCTTACCTAACTGAAACCCTCACCTCACCCTCACCCTGACCCAAACCCTCACCCTCACGTTAGCCCTCATCCTAAACTTAAATCTAACCCTAACCCTCATCCTAAACCTAATCCTAACCCTAACCCTCACCCTCACCCTAACCCTAACCCTCACCCTAACCCTCTCCGTCACCCTGACCCTCACCCTAACCCTAACCCTCACCCACAGATTAACCCTCACACTAACTCGAACCGTCTCCCCCTCCCTAAACCTAACCCAAAACATCACCCTAACTCTAAACCTCACACTAACCCTAAACCTAAACCTCATCCTAAACCTAACCCCAACCCGAAGCCTCACCCTCACCCTAATATTCACCCTAACCCTAACACTAAATCAAAACCTTACCCTAACCCTAACCCTCATCCTCACCCTCACCCTCACGCTAAACTTCACCCTCAACCTAGCCCTCACAATAACACTAACTAAACCTAAACCTCACCCTCACCCTCACCCTCACCCTCAGCCTAACAGTAACCCTAACCCCAAACCTAACCCAAACACCTTTACCCAAACACTAACCCTAACCCTCACCCTCACCCTAATTCTAACACTACCATTAACCCTAACCCTCGCCCTAACCCTCACCCTAACCCTAACCCTAAACATAACACTCACCCTCACGCTAACCGTCACCCTAACCCTAACCCTAGCCCTTACCCTCACCCTAACCCTAACACTTTCCCTAACCCTAACCCTCATACTAAACCTAACCCTCACCCTAACCCTGAACCTAACCCTCACCCTCACCCTAAACTTCACCCTCAACCAAGTCCTCAAAATAATCCTACCTCTAAACGTAACCCTAACCCTCACACTCACCCTCATCCTAAGCCTAATCCTAACCCTCACCCTAATCCTAAACTTAACCCTCACCCTCACCCTCACCCTAACCCTTACCCTAACCCTCACCCTCACCCTAACCTAACCCAAACCCTAAACCTCACCCTAACATTAACGCTAACACTAACCCTCAGCCTCACCCTAAACCTAACCCTAAACCTTACCCTCACCCTAAGCCTAACCCTAACCCTAAGCCTCAGAGCAATACTAACCCTCACCCTAACCCTACCCCTCACCCTAACCCTCACCTAACACTAACCCTAACCCTCACAATAAACCTAAACCTAAACCTCAACTTCACTCTAACCCTTATCGTCACTCTTAACCTCACCCTAACCCTAACCCTCACCCACACCCTAACCTCACCCTCACCCTCACCCTCAACCTCACTCTAAACATCACTCTAAACCTAACCCTCACACTAACCCTAAACCTAACGCTAACACTAAAACTAATCCTAACCCTCAGCCTCACCCTCACACCAACCTTAACCATAACCATAACCCTAACCCTCACACTAAACCTAACCCTCACCCTAACGCTAACCCTTTCCCTCACCCTAAACCTCACCCTAACACTAACCCTCACCCTAACCCTAAACCTAACCCTCAAACTCAACCTAGCCCTCACCCTTACCCTAAACCTAAACCTCACCCTAATTCTAAACCTACCATTAACCCTAACCCTCACACTAACCCTCACCATAACCCTAACCCTAAACATAACCCTCACCCTCACGCTAACGCTCACCCTAAACCTCAAACTAACCCTCAAGCTAACCCTAACCCTCACTCTCACAGTAACCCTCACCCTAACCCTTACCCCGACCCTTAACCTAACCTTAACCCTCTTACTAAAACTAACCCTCATCCTAACCCTAAACCTATGCCTCGCCCTAAACATCACCCTGTCCCTAAACCTAACCCTCATCCTAACCCTAAACCTAACCCTAACCCTCACACTCACCCTAACACTAATGCTAAACCTAACCCTCTCCCTCACCCTAACCCTCACCGCAAACCTTACCCGAACCCTAACTCTAAACCTAACCCTAATCCTGACCCTCACACTAAACCTAACCCTCACCTACTACTAACCCTACCCTCAGCCTAAACCTCACCCTAACCCTAACCCTAACCCTAATCCTCACCCTATCCCTAAACCTAACCCTAACCCTCACTCTCACCTTAACCCTCACCTTAACCCTTACCCTCACCCTAACCCTCACCCGAACCCTAACCCCAACCATCACCCTAACCCTCACCCTAACCCTAAAACTAACCCTCACCCTCAACCTAAACCTGACACTCACACTGACCCTTACCCTCAGCCTAAACCTAACCCTAAAACTAATGCTAACCCTAATTCTCACATTACTCCTAATCCTCAACCTAAACCTAACCCTACCCCTCAAACTTACCCTCACCCTAAACCTAACCCGAACGCTAAAAATAACCCTCACCCTAACCCTTATCCTCACCCTAAACTTCACCCTCAACCTAGCCCTCACAATAAACCTAACTCTAAACTTAACCCTAACCCTCACACTCACCCTCACCCTCAAGCCTAATCCTAACCCTGACTCTAATAGTAACCTTAACCCTCACCCTAACCCTTACCCTAACCCTCACCCTCACCCTAAGCTAACCCAAACGCTAAACCTCACCCTAATTCTAACCCTACCATTAACCCTAACCCTCAACCAAACCCTAACCCTAAAAATAACCCTCACCCTCATGCTAACCCTCACCCTAACCCTAACACTAACCCTCACCCTAAAACTCAACCTAACCCTCACCCTAACACTAACCTTCACCCTAAACTTAAGCCTCACCCACGCCCTAACCTAACCCTCACCCTACCACTCACCCTCACCCTAACCATAACTATAACCCTAACACTCACTCTCACCCTAACCCTCACCCTAACCCTTACCCTCACCTGAACCCTAACACTAACGTTAACCATCACCCTAACCCTCACTCTGACTCTGCAACTAACCCTCACCCTCAACCTTACCCTAACACTCAAGATAAACCTTTCCTTCAGTCTTATCCTAACCCTAAAACTAACCCTAACCCTAATCCTCACACTAAACCTAACCCTCACCCTAATCCTAAACCTACCCCTCACTCTTACCCTCACACTAAACCTAACCTTAACGCTAACCCTCACCCTAACCATAACCCTAACCCTCACCCTCACCCTCAACCTCACCCTAATCCTAACCCTAACCCTAATCCTAACCCTCACCCTCACACTAACTCTAAACATAACCCTAACCCTAACCCTAACCCTAGCCCTAACCCTAACCCTAACCCTCTCACCCTAAACCTAAACGTACCCCTCACAGTCATATAAACCTTCACCCTAACCCTAAACCTACCCCTCAACCTAACCCTCACCTAACACTAACCCTTACCCTAAACCTCACCCTAATCCTAACCGTAAACCTCACCCTCACCCTAACCCTCATTGTTACCCTAAACCTCACCCTCACCCGAACCCTCACGCACACCTTAACCTTCACCCGAACCCTCACCCTAACCCTCACCCTCAACCTTAACATCACTCGAAACCTAACCCTCACCCTAACCCTAAAACTAAACTTTACCCTAACCCTAACCCTAACCCTAATCCTCACCCTAACCCTAACACTAACCCTTATCCTAACCCTAACCCTCACACTAACCCCTACCCTAACCCTAAACTTAACCCTCACCCTAACCCTCACCCTCACCCTAACCCTAACCTTAACCCTAAACTTCAACCTAACCCTCACCCTAACATTAACCCGAAACCTAACCCTCACCCTCACCTATACCCTTACCCTCACCCTCATCTTAAACCTCACACTAACCCAAACCTTCACCCTTACCCTCACCCACAACCTAACCCTCAACTTCACCCTAACCCTAACCCTAACCGAAACCCTCATATTAAACCTAACCCTCACCCTATCCCTAAACCTACCCCTCAACTTAACCCTAACCATAACCCTCACCCTTACTCTAACCCTAACCTAGCTCTCACCCTAAACCTAACCGTAAACCTAACCCTCACCCTCACCCTAAACCTAATACTAAACCCAACCCTAACCCTAACCCTCACCCTCACCCTAAACCAAACGCTAACCCTAAACCTCACCACCACCCTAACCCTCACCCTGACCCTTACCCTCACAATAACCCAAAGCCTAACCCTAACCCTCACAATAAACCTAAACCTCACCCTTACCCTAAACTTTCCCCTCACCCTAAACCTCACCCTATCCCTAACCCTAACGCTAACTTTCACCCTAACCCGAACTCTAACCCTCACCCTAACACTCACCCTCACCTTAATCCTCGAGCTAACCCTCACCTAACCCTAACGCTAACCCTAACCCTCACCTCACCCTCACCCTGACCCAAACCCTCACCCTCACCTTAGCCTTACCCAAACCCTAACCCTAAACCTAACCCTCACCCTCACCCTCAGCCTAACCATAATCTAACCCTAACCCTCACCTAACACTAACCGTAACTCTCACCCTAAACTTAACCCTAAACCTCATCCTCACCCTAACCCTCATTGTCACCCTAAACCTCATCCTCATCCGAACCCTCAGCCACACCCTAACCCTCACCTGAACCCTCACCCTAACCCTCACCCTCAACCTAAACATCACTCTAAACCTAACCCTCACCCTAACGCTAAAACTAAACCTTAGCCTAACCCTAACTCTAACCCTAATCCTCACCCTAACCCTAACACTAACCCTTATCCTAACCCTAACCCTCACCCTCACCCTCACCGTAACCCTTACCCTTAGCCTAGCCCTCACCCTCAACCTAACTCTAACCCTAACCCAAAGCATAACCCTCACCCTCACCCTCAAACTCACCCTCACCCTCAGCCTAACCCTAACCCTAAACCTAATCCTAACCCTAACCCTAACCTTAACACCAACCCTAACCCTCACTGTAACCCTCACATTAACCCTAACACTCACCCTAACCCTCACCCTCACCCTAACACTCACCCTAACCCTCACCCTCACCCTAACCCTTTCCCTCACCCTCACCCTCAGACTAACCCTAACCCTCAAAATAACCCTGACCCTAACTCTCACCCTCAACCTCACCCTAATCCTAACCTTAACTGTCACAGTAAACCTAACCCTCAACCTTTCCCTAACCCTTTCCTTTAACCTTACTCTCACCCTAACACTAACCCTGACCCTAACCCTCAAACTCACCCTAGCCCTCACCCTAACTTTAATCCTAACCTAACCCTCACCCTAACCCAAAACCTCACCGTAACCCTAACCTTCACGCTCACCCTAACCCTCACACTAACCTTAACCCGAACATTAACCCTAACCCTCACCCTAACCCTAACCCAAATCCTCAACATCACCCTCCCCCACACCCTAACCCTAATGCTAACCCTAAACATCACCCTCACCCTAACCCTCACACTAACCCTTACCTTCACACTAACCATACCCTAACCCTCACCCTAACCATAACCCTAACCCTAACCCTAAGCCTCACCCTAACCCTTACCCTCACCCTCACCCGAACCCTCAAACTAATCCTAACGCTCACACTAAACCTAACCTTAACCCTCCACCTAAACCTCACCCTCAGCCTAACCCTAACCGTAACCCTAATCCTTACCCTAACACTCATCCTAACCCTCACCCTAACCCTCACCCTCATGATCACCTTAACAATAACCCTAAACCTCACCCTAATCCTAACCCTTACACTAACCCTAAACCTAACCCTCACCCTAACCCTAACACTAACCCTTACCCTCACCCTCACCCTCACACGAACCCTCAACACCTCCTCAAACCTCACCCTCACCCTAAACATCACACTAACCCTAAACCTCACCCAAACCCTTAGCCTAACCTTAACCCTCACCCTCACCCTCACCCTGAACCTAACCTTCACCCTCACACTAGCCCTCAAAATAACCCTAGCTATAATCCTAATCCTAACCCTCATCCTAAAACTCCACCTCAACCTAACCGTAATCCAAACCCTAACCCTAACCCTAACACTCACCCTAACCGTAACCCTAACCCTCACATTAAACCTAACCCTCACCCTATCCCTAAACTTACCACTCACCCTAACCCTAACCCTAAACCTCATCTTACTCTTACCCTACACTTAACCATAACCCTTTACCCTAGCTCTCACCCTAACCCTTATCCTAAGACTAACCCTCAATCTAACCCTAACACTCACCCTCAAAATAACCCTAACCCTAACCCTCACAATCACCCTAACCCTCACCATAAACCTTACTGTCACCCTAACCCTAACCCTCACACTAAACCTATCCATCACCTTAAGCCTAACCGTACCTCTCACCCTAACCCTCATCCTCACCCTAACCCTAACCCTAATCCTCACCCTAACCCTAAGACTAACCCTAAACCTAACCCTCACCCTCAGCCTAACCCTAAACCTAACCCTAATCCTAACACTAACCCTCTCCCTCACCCTCACCCTAACCTTATCCCTAACGCTAATCCAAACCCTACAACTCACCCTCACCCTCAGCCTAACCCTAACCCCAACCCTAACAGTAACCCTAACCCTAACCCTAACCCTCACCCTCAACCTCATCCTAAACCTAACCCTAAACTTAACACTCACCCTAACCCAAACCCTAACCCTCAGTCTCACACTAACCCTCACCCTAACCCTTACCCTCACCCTTAACCTAACCCTCAGTGTAACCCTAATCCTAACACTAACCCTCAAACTAACCCTCACCCTAACCCTAATGCTAATCTTAACCCTAAACCTAAACCTCACCCTAACCCTCACCCTAACCCTGACCCTCAGCCTAACCCTAAATGTAACCCTAATTCTAAACCTAACCTTCACCCTAACACTAACCCTAACACTACCCCTCACCCTAACCCTCACCCTAACCCTAATGCTAACTCTAACCCTCACCCTCACCCTAACTCTCACACTCATCCTTAACCTCACCCTAACCCTAACACTAACCCTAAACTGCACCCTCAGCCTAATCCTCATCCTAACCTTAACTCTAACCCGAACACTAACCCTCACCCTAACCCTCATCCTAACACTAACCCTAACCCTGAACCTACCCCTCACCCTCACTGTAAACCTAACCCCAAACCTCACCCTAACCCTCATCTAAACCCTCATTCTAACCCTAACCCTAACCCTGAACCTACCCCTCACCCTCACCGTAAAGCTAACCACAACTCTCACACTAACCCTCACACTAACCCCTACCCAAACACTAAACTTAACCCTCACCCTAACCCTCACCCTCACCCTAACACTAAGCTTAACCCTAAACTTCAACCTAACCCTCACCCTAACATTAACCCGAAACCTAACCCTCACCCTCACCTATACCCTTACCCTCACCCTCATCTTAAACCTCACACTAACCCTAACCTTCACCCTTACCCTCACTCACACCCTAACCCTCAACTTCACCCTAACCCTAACCCTAACCGAAACCCTCATATTAAACCTAACCCTCACCCTATCCCTAAACCTACCCCTCACCTTAACCCTAACCATAACCCTCACCCTTACTCTAACCCTACCCTAGCTCTCACCCTAACAATAACCATAAACCTAGCCCTCCCCCTCACCCTAAACCTAATACTAAACCCAACCCTTACCCTAACCCTCACCCTTACCCTAAACCAAACGCTAACCCTAACCCTCACCACCACCCTAACCCTCACCCTAACCCTAACCCTCACAATAAACCTAAACCTCACCCTTACCCTAAACTTTCCCCTAACCCTAAGGCTCGCTCACCCTAAGGCTAAACCTATCCAGAACCCTAAACCTCACCCTCACCCTAACCCTAACCCTCACCCTCACCTTAACCCTAACCCTCACCCTCACCCTCACCCTAACCCTAATTCTAACCCTAACCCTCACCCTCACCCTAACCCTCACCTGAAACCTTACCCGCACCCTAACCATAAACCTAACCCTAATCCTAACCCTCACACTAAACCTAACACTCACCTAATCCTAACCATACCCTAAACCTAAACCTCACCCTATCCCTAACCCTAACTCTAATCCTCACCCTACACCTAACCCTAACCCTAACCCTCACTCTCACCCTAACCCTCACCCTAACCCTTACTCTCACCCTAACACTCACATGAACCCTAACCCTAACCATCAACCTAACCCTCACTCTAACCCTAAAACTAACCCTCAACCTCAACCTAACCCTAACACTCACACTAACCCTTACCCTCAGCCTAAACCTAACCCTAAAACTAACCCTAACCCTAATCTTCACACTACCCTTAACCCTCACCCTAACCCTAACCTTACCCCTCAACCTTACCCTCACCCTAAACCTAACCCTAACCCTAATCCTAAACCTAACCTTCACCCTGAACCTCACCCTCACCCTAAACTTCACCCTCAACCTAGCCCTCACATTAACCCTAACTCTAAATGTAACTCTAACCCTCACACTCACCCTCAACCTCAGCCTAATCCTTACCCTAACACTAATCCTAAACTTAACCCTCACACTCACCCTCACCCTAACCCTTAGCCTTACCCTCACCCTCACCCTAACCTAAACCTAACCCTAAACCTCACCATAAACCTCACCCTAACCCTAACGCTAACCATAACCCTCAGCCTCACCCTGAAACTAACCTTAAACCTTACTCTCACCCTAACACTAACCCTAACACTAACCCTCACAGTAATCCTAACCCTCACCATATCTCTAACCCTAAACCTCACCCTAACCCTCATCTAACACTAACCCTAACCCTCACCCTAACCCTAACCCTAAACCTCACCCTCACCCTAACCCTTATCATCACCCTAAACCTCACCCTAACCCTCACCCTCACCTACACCCTAACCCTCACCCTCACCCTCACCCTCACTCTCACCCTCATCCTTACCCTAAACATCACTCTAAACCTAACCCTCACACTAACCTTAAACCTAACCCTAACTCTAACCCTCACATTAATCCTCACCCTAACTCTAACACTAACCATTACCCTAACCCTAACCCTCAATCTGACCCTCACCCGTACCCTCACCCTTAGCCTAGCCCTCACCCTAACCCTCACTCTCACCCTAACCCTAAGCCTAACCCTCAACCTCACTCTCACCCTCACGCTCAGCATAACCCTAACCCTAATCCTAACCCTAACCCTAACCCTAACACCAACCCTAACCTTCACCTTAACCCTAACATTAACCCTAACCCTCACCCTAACCTAAACCCTCACCGTAACCCTTTTCTCAACCTCACCCTAACCATCACACTAACTCTACTCCTCAAACTAACCCTAAAACTAACTCTCAACCTCAGCTTCTCGATCACCCTTAGCCTAACCCTAACCCAAACCCTAAACCTAATCCTAACCCTCACCTTCACCCTCACCCTAACCCTAACCTTAACCCTAAAACTAACCCTCACATTAACCCTAACCCTCAACCTACCCCTAACCCTTTCCCTCACCCTAAACCTCACCCTAACACTAACCCTCACAATAAACAAAACCCTAAAACTAACCCTGACCCTCACCCTAAACCTAACCCTAACCCTACCCCTACCTCTCACCCTCACCCTCACCCTAACCCAAATGCTACACCTAACCCTCAACATCACCCTAACCCTCACCCTAAACCTTACCCTCACAATAACCCTAACCCTAACCCTAACACTCACAATAAACCTAAACTTCACCCTTACCTTAAACCTTCCCTCACCCTATCCCTAACCCTTAGGCTAACCTTCACCCTAACCCTCACCCTAACACTCACCCTTACCTTAATCCTCACCCTAACCCTCACCTCACCCTCACCCTGACCCAAACCCTCGCTCTCTCCTTAGCCTCACCCTAACCCTAATCCAAACCCACACCCACACCCACATCCTAACCCTCACCCTCACCCTCACCCTCACCTTCACCGTCAACCTAAACATCACTGTAACCTAACACTCATACTAACCATAAACCTAAACCTAACCCTACCCCTCAAACTGATCCTCACCCTAAATCTAATGCTCACCCTTAACCTAACCCTAACCCTCACCCTCACCCTCACCCTAACCCATACCCTTAGCCTAGCCCTACCCAGAACCCTAACTCTAAACCTAACCTTAAGCCTCACGATCAACCTCAGCCTAACCCTAACCCAAACCCTAAACCTAATCCTAACCCGCATCCTCACCCTCACCCTAACCCTAACCTTAACCATAACCCTAACCCTCACATTAAAACTAACCATCACCCTATCCCTAACCCTTTCCCTCACCCTAAAACTCACCCTAACAGTAACCCTCACCCAAACCCTAAACCTAACCCTCAAACTCATCCTCGCCATCACCCTTACCCTAACCCTAAACCTCACAATAATTCTTTCCCTACCATTAACCCTAAACCTCACCCTAACCCTAACTCTAACCCTAAACATAACCCTCACCTTCCCGATAACCCTCACCCTAACCCTAACCCTAACCCTCCCCCTAAACCTTAACCTAACACTAACGCTAACCCTAACCGTCACTCTCACCCTAACCCTCACCCTAACCCTTACCCTCAACCTAACCCTAACGCTTACATTAAACTTAACCCTCACACTAAACCTAACCCTCACACTAACCCTAAACCTACCCCTCACCCTAAACCTCACCCTGACCCTAACCCTAACCCTCACCCTAAACCTAATTCTAAACCTAACCCTCACCCTCTCCCTAACCCTAATGCTAACACTAACCCTCACCCTCACCCTAACCCTCATCCGGAACCTTACTCAAACCATAACTCTAAAACTAACCCTAATCCTAACCCTTGCACTAAATCTAAACCTCACCAAATCCCAACCCTACCCTTAGCCTAAACGTCACCCTAACCCTAACCCTAACCCTAATCCTCACCCTATCTCTAACCCTAACTCTAACCCTCACCCTCACCCTAGCCGTCACCCAAACCATAAACCTAACTCTCACCATAACCCTAACCCTCACCCTAACCCTAACCCTCACCCTCACCCTAACCTAATCCTCACCCTACCCCTCACCCTCACCCTAACCTGAACCCTAACCATAATCCTCATTCTCACCCTAACCCTCACCCTAAACCTTACCCTCACCCTAACCCACATCTGATCACTAAGACTAACCCTAACCATCACCCTTACCCTCACCCTAAACCTAACCCTAACACTAACCCTCACCCTAAACATAACCCTACCCCTCACCATCACCCTCACCCTCAGCCTAATTCTAACCCTAATCCTAACCCTAACCCTCACCCTCACCCTCACCCTAACCCTAACCCTAACCCTAAACCTCACCCTCACCCTAACCCTCATCGTCACCCTAAACCTCATCCTAAACCTAACCCTCACCCACACCCTAACCCTTAACCTCACCCTCACCCTCACCCTCACCCTCACCCTAAACATCACTCTAAACCTAACCCTCAACCTCAACCGTAGCCTAGCCCTCAAGCTAACAATAACTCTAACCCTAACCCTAAGCCTAACCCTCACCCTCACCCTCAACCTCACCCTCAGCCTAACCCTAACCGTAATCCTAACCCTAACCCGAAACTTAACACCAACCCTAACCAGCACCGTAATGCTCACATTAACCCTAACCCTCACCCTAATCCTCACCCTACACCTAACCCTCACCCTAATCCTAACCCTCACACTCACCCTAAGGCTAACCCTAACCAGAACCCTAACCCTCACCCTCACCCTAACCCTAACCCTCACCCTCACCTTAACCATAACCCTAACCCTCACCCTAATCCTAACCCTAACACTCACCCAAACCCTAATCCTCATCCTAACCCCAACCCTCAACCTAACCCATACCCTCACCCTAACACTAACCCTAACCCTAAAACTCACACTAACCCTAACCCTCATCCTAAAACTAACCCTAACCCTCATCCTAACCTTCACCTTAACCCTAAACCTAACCTTCACCAGAGACATCACCCTAAACCTAATCCTAAACCTAACCCTCACCAAAAACCTAAACCTCACCCACACAGTAACCCTCACCCTAACCATAACCCTTACCCTAACCTTCACCCTAACGCTAACCCTCACCCCACCGTCACCCGAACCCTAACCCTAAACCTAACCCTCAATCTAACCCTAACCCTAACTCTAACCCTCACCCTAATCCTAACCCTAACCCTCACCCTCACCCTCACCCTAAACATAATCCTAGCCCTCAACCTAACCCTAAACCTAACCCTCAACTTCACCCTATCAATACCCTAAACCTCACCCTAACACTAACCGTAACACTCAGGCTAAAATTAACCCTCAGCCTAAAATTAACCCTCAGCCTAACCCTCACCCTACACCACACCCTAACCCTAACCCCTACCCTAACCCTCACCCTAACCCTAACCCTAAGCCTTACCCTATATCTCACCCTAACCCTAACCCTCACCCTAATGCTAACCCTAACCCTACCACTCATACTCACCCTAACCCTCACTGTCACCCTTACCCTTAACCTCACCCTAACCCAAACCCTCACACTAACTCTAAACCTCACCCTAACCCTCACCCTCACCCTCACCTAACCCTAACCCTAGCCCTCAGCCTAACTCTAACCCTCACCCTCAACCTCACCCTAACCCTAACACTAATCCTAAACCTAACCTTCACCCTAACCCTAACCCTAAACCTAACCCTCAAGCTAACACTATTCCTAACCCTAACCCTCACACTTACCCTCACCCTCACCCACACCTAACCTTAACCCTAACACTCACCCTAACCCTAATGCTAACCCTAACCCTTACCCTCACGCTAACACTCACCCTAACCCTTAACCTCACCCTAACCCTAACCCTCACCCTAACCCTAACCCTCATCCTAACCCTCACCCTAACCCTAACCCTAACCCTCACCCTAACCCTTAACCTAACCATAACCCTAACCCAAACACTCACCCTCACGCTAACCCTCCCCCTAACCCTCAACCTAACCTTCACCCTAACCTTAACGCTAACCCTAACCCTCACCTTCTCCCTAAACCTAACCCTAAACCTTATACTCACCCTCACCCTCACCCTAACCCTAAGCCTCACAATAATCCTACTCCTCACCCTAAACCTATCCCTACCCCACAACCTAACCTTAAACTAACACTAACCGTAACCCTCACCCACACCCTAACCCTCACCAGAAACCTCACCCGAACCCTCACCCTCATACTTACCCTCACCCTCAACCTCAATGTCACCCTCACCCTCAACCTAAACCTAACCATAACCTTAATCCTAACCCTAACCCTAACCCTAACACCAACCCTAACACTCACCCTAATCCTAACCCTAACATTAACCCTAAACCTAACCCTCACCCTCACCCAAACCCTAACCTTAAGCATAACCCTAAACCTCACCCTAACCCTTACACTAAACTTCACCCTAAACCTAACCCTCAACCTCACCCAAACCCTCAACCTAACCCTTACCCTCACCCTCACCCTAACCCTCACACTAACCCTATCCCTCAAACTAACCCTAAACCTAACCCTCACGCTCACCCTAACCCTAAACCTAAACCTAACCCTAAACCTAAACGTAAACCTAACAATCACCCTTACGCTCAACCTCACCCTAACCCTAACCCTAACCCTCACACTTAACCTAACCCTCACCCTAACATTAAACCTCACCCTAACCCTAACCCCTACCCTCAACCTAACCCTCACCCTCACCCTAACCCTAACATTAACACTAATGCTCACCCTAAACCTCACCCTAACCCTAAACCTAACCCTCAACCTTACCCTAACCCTCACCCTAACCCTAACGCAAAGCCGCACGCTCAACCTCACCCTAACCCTAAAGCGAACCCTAACCCTCATTCTCACCCTAACCCTCACACTAAACCTTATACTCTCCCTATCACTAACCCTAACCCTCACCCTAACCCTAACCCTAACCCTCAGCCTCACCCTCACCCTCAGCCTTACCCTAACCCCAACCCTCACCCTCAACCTAACCCTCAAACTAACCCTAACCCTCACCCTAAACCTAACCCCAACCCTAAACCTCACACTAAATCTAAACCTCATCCTAACCCTAACCCTCACCATAACCCTAACGATAACCCTAACCCTCACCTCACCATAACCCTCACCCTAAACTTAAACCTCACTTCACCCTATCTCTCACCCTAACCTTAACCCTCAGCCTCACCCTAACCCTCACACTTACCCTAACCCTCCCTCTAAACTTAACCCTAAACCTCACCCTCACCCTCAGCCTAACCCTCACCCTAACCCTAACACTCACCCTAACACTTAACCTCACACTAACCCTAACCCTAAACCTCACCCTAACCCTAAAATTCACCCTAACCCTTACCCTCACACTAACCTTCATGCTAACACTAAGCCTAACCTTCACCATAATCCTCACCTTCAACCTAACCCTAACACAAAAACTAACCCTCAATCTAACCCTCACCCTAAACCTAACCCTAACCCTTACCCTCACCCTAACCCTCACACTAACCACAAGCCTCACCCTAACCCATACCCTCACCCTAAAACTAAGCCTAACCCTAGCACTCACACTAACCCTAACCCTCATGCTAACACTAACCCTAACCCTCACCCTAACCCTAACCGTAACCCTATACCTCACGCTCAAAATAGACCTCACCATAAACCTAAATCTAAATCTAACTCTCACCCAAACCCTAACCCTCCCGCGCACCCTAACCCTCACCCTAACCATAAACCTCACCCTAACCTTCACCCTAACCCTAAACCTAACCCTAACACTCACCCCAACCATCACCCGAACACTAACCCTCACCATAACACTAACCCTGACCCTCAGACTAACACTAAAAATAACCCTAATCCTAACCCTAACCCTCACCTAAACCCTTACCCTCACCCTCATCTTAAAGCACACACTAATCCTAACCTTCACCCTAACCCTCAACCTCACCCTAACTCTAACCCTCAACCTCACCCTAACCCTAAACCTAACCCTCACCGTAACGCTCATGCTAACCCTAAACCTCACTCTCACCCTAACCCTCACCCTAAATCTTACCCTCACCCTAACCCTAACCCTAACCCTCACACTAAACGTAACCCTCACCCTAACCCTAACCCTACCCTTCACCCTAACCCTAACCCTAATCTTCACTCTAACCCTAACCTTAACCCTCACCCTCACCATCATTCTCGACCTAACCATAATCCTAACCCTAACTCTCACCCTAAACTTAACCCTCACCCTCAACCTAACCCTCACCTTCACCCTAACCCTCACCCTAACCCTAACTCTAACCCTAAACCTAACCCTCAACCTAACCCTAAACCTAACCCTAAACCTCACGCTCAGCCTATCCCTAACCCTATCCTTAAACCTAAACCTAACCCTCACCCTCAGCCGAAACCTAACTCTATCCCTAAACCTAAATCCTAAACCTAACCCTCACCCTAATCCTAACCCTAACCCTAACCCTCACCCTAACCCTAACCCTAACCCTAACCCTCCTATTAAACCTAACCCTCACCCTATCCCTAAACCAACCCCTCACCCTAACCCTAACCATAACCCTCAACCTCAATATAACCCTACCCCTACACCTAAACCTCACGCTACCTCTCAACCTAACCCTAATCTTAAGACTAACCCTCACCCTAACCCTAACCCTCAACCTCAACCTAACCCTCAACCTCCAGCTAAACCACACCCTAAACCTAAACTTAAACCTCACACTCAGCCTAAACCTAACCCTATCCCTAAACTTAAACCTAACCCTCACCCTCACCCTAACCCTTACCCTCACACTAAACCTCTCGCTAACACTAACCCTAACCCTAACCCTAACTCTAAACCTCAAACTAATTCTCACCCTAACCCTAAACCTAACCCTCAGCCTAAACCTCAACCTAACACTCACATTAACCCTAACCCTTACTCTCACCCTAACACTCACACTAAACGTAACCCTCACCCTAAATATAACCCTACCCCTCACCCTAAACCTCACCCTGACCCTCACACTAACCCAGACCGTAATACTCAGCCTCACCCTAACCCTCACCTGAAACCTTACCTCAACCCTAACCCTAACCGTAATCCTAACTGTCACACTAAACCTAACTCTCAACCTAAACCTAACCCTACACTTCACCCTAAATCTCACCCTCACCCTAACCCTCACACTAACCCTAACCCTCAAACTAACCTTAACACTAACCCTCACCCTCAAACTCACCCTCACCCTCAGCCTAACCCTAAACCTAACCCTAAAACTCACCCTCAACCTAACCCTCACCCTAACCATTCCCCCTAACCCTCACCCTAATCCTATCCCTCAAACTCACACTAGTCCTCACGCTAAGCCTAATCCTAACCCTAAACCTCACCCTAACCCTAAACCTCACCCTAACCCTAACCCTCACCCTTTTCCTAATCCTCACCCTAACACTAACCCTAACAATAACCCTAAACCTCATCCTAACCCTCATCCTAACCCTAACCCTAACCCTCGCCCAAACCTAACCCTCACCCTAACCCTATCTAAAACCCTTACCCTCACCCTCACCCTCACCCTAACACTAATGCTAACCCTAACACTCACCCTTACACTAACCTTCACACTAACCCTTACCCTCACCCTAACCCTAACCCTAATCCTCACCTTAACCCTCACACTAACCCTAACCCTCACCCTAATCCTAAACCTAACCCTAAACCTCACACTAAACCTAAACCTCACCTTAACCCTAACCCTCACCCTAACCCTAACCCTAACTCAAACCCTCACCCTACCCCTCACCCTAACCCTAACCCTAACCCTAAACCCCACTCGCCCTCTAATCCTCACCCTAACCATTACCCTCACTCTATCCCTCACCCTAACCCCTACACTAACCCTAACACTAACCTTCACCCTACCCCACACCCTCAGCCTAACCCTAACCCTAAACTTCAACCTCACCCTAACCCTAACCCTAACACTAACCTTCACCTTAAACTTCACCATCACACTCAGGCTAAGCCTATCCCTCACTCTCACCCTAACCCTCACCCTAACCCTTACTCTCTCCCTAACCCTAACCCTAAATCTAACCCTCACACTAAATCTAACCCTCACCCTAAACCTAACCCTACCTCTCACCCTAACAAAAACCCTAACCCTCACTCTAACCCTAACCCTCACCCAAACCCTCAACCTACCTCTCACCCTAACACTAATCCGAACCCTAACCCTCACACTAAACCTAAACCTAACCATAACACTCACACTAAATATAACCCTAACCATAACCCTAACCCAACCCCTCACCCTAACTCTAACCGTAACCCTCACTCTAACCCTAGCCCTAACCCTCAACCTCACCCTATCTCTCACCCTAAATCTAATCCTAACCCTAACCCTCACCCTAACGCTAACCCTCACCCTCACCCTAACCCTCACCCTAACCATAACCGTAACCCTAACCCTCACACTAAACCTAAACCTCACCCTAACCCTAACACTCATCTTCCCCCTAACCCTAATCCTAATCTTCACACTAACCCTAACCTTAACCCTCACCCTCACCATAGTTCCCACCCTAACCATAATCCTAATGGTAACTCTCACCCTAACCTTAACCCTAGCCCTCACCTTAACCCTCACCTTCACCCTAACCCTCACCATAACCCTAAATCTAACCCTAAACCTAACCCTCACCCTAACCCTAAACCTAATACTAACCCTCACCCTCAGCGTAACCCTAAACCTATCCCTAAAACTAAACCTAACCCTCGCCCTCACCCTAACCTAACCGTAACCCTAACCCTCACCCTAATGATAACCTAACCCTCTTATTCACCCTAACCCTCACCGTCAGCCTAACTGTCACCCTAACCCTAACTCTAACCCTAAACCTAATTCTCACCCTAACCCTAAACCTAAACCTAACCCTCACCCTCAGCCTAACCCTAACCCTATCAGTAAACCTTAACCTAACCCTCACCCTCACCCTAATCCTAATCCTAACCCTAACCCTCACCCTCACTCTAACCCTACCCCTAAACCTATCCGTGACCCTAGCTGTCACCCTAACCCTAATCCTAAGACTAACCCTCAGCCTAACCCTAACCCTCAACCTCAACCTAACAATCACCCTCACCCTAAACCTCACCCTAAACCTAACCCTAAACCTAAACTTAACCGTCACCCTAACCCTAATCCTAACCCTAACCCTCTCCCTCTCCCTCATCCTAACCCTAACCCTAACCCTAATCAAAACCAAAACCATCACCATCACACTCACCCTAAACCTAACCCTAATCCTAACAATAACTCTAACCTTAAAACTTAACATAAGCCTCACCCTTACGCTCACCCTCACCATAACCCTAACCCTAAATCCAACCCTCACCCAAATCCTAAACCTATCCCTCACACTCACCCTAACCCTAACCCTTACCCTCACCCTAACCCTCACCCTGACCCTCATCCTAACACTCACTTTAACCCTAACCCTCACTCTCACCCTAACCCTCAACCGAAACCTTAACCTCCTCCTAACTCTAACCCTAACCCAAACCCTCAGCCTCACCCTAGCTCTCACCCAAGCCCTCAACCTCAGCCTAACACTAAGCCTAACCCTAATCCTAACCTTAAACCTCACCCTCAACCTCACCCTAACCCTAACCCTAACCCTAACACTCAACCTAACCCTAACCATCACCCTCAAACTCACCCTCCCCCTCAGCCTAACACTGACCCTAACCCTAATCCTAACCGTAACCCTCACCCTCACCCTCACCCTAACTCTAACCGTTACACTCACCCTAAACCTAACACTCACCCTCACACTAACCAGCACCCTAAACCTAATCCTAACCCTAACCCTCAGGCTAACGCTAAACCCAACCCTCACTCTCACCCTCACCCTAACCGTCACCGTCACCCTAACCCTCACACTAAACATAACACTCACCCTAACACCAACCCTTACCCTCACCCTCACCCTAACCCTCCTCATCACCTAAACCTCACCCTAAACCTAATCCTCTCCCACACCCTAACCCTCACACACACCCGAACCGTCATCCTCACCCTAACCTCACCCTCACCCTAAATATCACCATAATCCTAAACCTTACCCTACCCAAACCCTAACCTTCACCCTAACCCTAACCCTGACCCTAACCCTAAGCTTAATTCTCACCCTAACCCTAAACCTAACCCTCAACCTCACCCTAACCCCAACACTTAACCTAACCCTAACCCTCACCCTAACCCTCACCCTAACACTCACGTTAACCCTAACCCTCAACCTAACCCTAACCCTCAACCTAACCATTAACCTCACCCTCACTCGAACCCTCACAGTAACCCTAACCCTCACCCTAACCCTAACCCTCACCCTCACTCTCGGCCTAACCCTAAACCTAACCCTAACACTCACCCTAAACCTCACACTAACCCCAAAGTGAACACTAACCCTCAACCTCACCCTCACTCTCACCCTAACCTTCACTCTCACCCTAACCCTAACACTAAACCCTAACCCTCACCCTAACCCTAACACTCACTCTTAGGCTAACCCTCACTCTCACCCTCAACCTAAACCTAAAACTAACCCTAACCCTCACCCTAACCCTAACCCTAACCCTAATGCTAAACCTAACACTCAACCTCACCCTAACCCTCACCCTCACCCTAACCCTAATCCTAACCCTAATCCTCATCCTCACTCTAACTCTAAACTTCACCCTTACCCTCACCCTCACCCTAAACTTAACCCTAACCCTAATCCTCACCCTATCCCTAACCCTAACCCTAACACTCACCCTCACCCTAGCTCTCACCCTAATCCTAACCCTAACCCTAAACCTCACCTTAACCCTAATGCTAACCTTAAACCTCACCCTCACCCTAACCCTCACCCTAACCCTTACCCTCACCCTAACCCTAATCCTCAACCTCACCCTAGCCCTCAGCTTATCCCTAACCCACACCCTAACCCTCACCCTAACGCTAACCCTAACCCTAACCATCAACCTAAACTTCACCCTAACCCTTACCCTAACCCTAACACTAACACTCACCCTAAATCTTACCCTAACCCTAAACCTCACACACAGCCTAACCTTCACCCTAACTCTAAACTAAATCCTAATCGTAACCATCATCTTCACACTCACGACAACCCTAACCCTAACCCTAACCCTCACCCTAACCCTAACCCTCACCCTAACCATAAACCTAACCCTCACTCTCACCCTAACATTAATCCTAACTCTCACCCTAACCCTCAGCCTAACCCTAACCCTAACCCTCACCCTCACCCTTACTTGTAACGCTAACCCTATCCCTAACAATAACTCTAACTCTAACCCTAACCCTAAACCTCATCGTTACCCTCACCCTCAGCCTAACCCTAACCCTAAACCTAACCCTCACCCTAACTCTAACTCCAACCCTCAACCTCACCATAACCCTAAACCTTACCCTAACCTAAACACTCACCCTAACATTTATGTTAAACCTAACCCTCACCCTCACCCTAACCTCACCATAACCCTCACCCTAACCGTTACCTTCACCCTCACTCTAACCCTAACACTAACCCTAATCCTCACCCTTACAGTAACCCTAACCCTCAACCTCACCCTCACCCTCACCCTCAGCCTAACCCAAACCCTAAACCTAATCCTAACCCTAACCCTCAGCATCAACCTCACCCTAACATGAACGTTAACCCTAACCCTCAACCTCACCCTCACCCTCACTCTCACCCTCACCCTCACCATCACCCTAACCCTATCACTAACCCTAATGCTTACCCTAACCCTCACCCTCACCCTAACCTTACCCTAACCCTATCCCTAACGCTAATCCTAAACCTAATCATCACCATCACCCTCACCCTCAATCTGACCCTAAACCTCACCCTTACCCTCACCCTCACCCTAACCCTAACCCTAATCCTAATCCTCACCCTATCTCTAACCCTAAACCTCACACTCACCCTAGCTCTCACCCTAACCCTAACCCTAACCCTAACCCTAATGCTAACCTTAACCCTCACCCTCACCCTAATCCTCACACTAACCTAACCCTAACCCTAATCCTCACCCTAACACTCACCCTCTCCCTCACCGTCACTCTGAACCTAACCCTCAACCTTTCCCTCACCCTCACCCTAACCCTAACCCTAACCCTAAACCTACCTCTCGGCCTAACACTCATCCTAAACCTAAACTTAATCCTAACCCTCACCTTAACCCTAATCCTAAACCTAAACCTAACCCTCAACCTAAACCTAACCATCACCCTCACCCTCACCCTCACCTTCAGCCTAACCCTGACCCTATTCCTAATCCTAACCCTAATGCTAACCCTAAACCTAACCTTAATCCTAACCCTCACCCTAAACCTCACAGTAAATCTAACACTCACCCTAACCCTAACCCTAACCCTCACCTACCCCTCATCCTAACCCTACACACTACCCTAACCCTAACCCTAATAATAACCATAAACATCACCTTCACCCTAACCCTAACCCTAATACTAAAACTCAACCTATCCCTCACCCTAACCCTAACCCTAACCCTAAATCTCACCTTGTCCCTAAACCTCATGTTAAACCTTACCCTCCCCCTAGCCCTCATCCTAACCCTAACCCTAACCATAACCCTCATCCTTACCCTCAGCACAACCCTAACCATAACCCTAATCCTAACTCTAACTCTCTACCTCACTCTGAACCTAACCCTAACCCTAACCCTAATCCAAACCCTAAACCTCAACCTCACCCTCAGCCTCACCATAAACCTAACCCTAATCCTAACCCTAACCCTCTCCCTCACCCTCATCCTAACCCTAACCCTAACCCTAATCCAAACCCTAACCCTCACCCTCACCCTCACTCTAACCCTAACACTAACCGTAACAATAACCGAAACCTAACACTATCTTTACACTCTCACCCTAACCCTAACCTTAAGCCTAACCATCAGCCTAACCCTAACACTCACCCGAACCCTCACCCTAACCCTTACCCTCACCCTCACTCTAACCCTCACACTAACCCTAACCCTCACACTAACCCTAACCCTAAACCTCACCCTCGCCCTCACCCTCAGCCTAACCCTAACCGTAAACCTAACCTTAACCCTTACCCTAACCCTCACCGTCAACATCACCCTAAAACTAACAGTAACCCCAAACCTCACCCTCACCCTCACTCTCACCCTAACCCTCACCCTCAGCTTATCCCTAACTCTAACACTAACCCTAACACTCAACCTAAACCTAACCCTCACCCAAACCATTAGGCTAACCCTCACCCTCAACCTAAACAGAAAGTTAAACCTAAGGCTAACCCTCACCCTAACCCTAACCCTAACACTAAAGCTAAACCTAACCCTCACCCTCACCCTAACCCTTAGTCTAACACTAACCCTAACCCTAATCCTAACCCTAACTCTCACCCTCACCTTCACCCTCACTCTGACCCTAGCCCTCACCCTTACTCTGACCCTCACCCTAACCCAAACCTAACCCTAATCCTCACCGTATCCCTAACCCTGACCCTTACCCTCACCCTCACCGTTACCCTCACCCTAACCCTTACCCTCAACATACCACTAACCCTCACCCTCACCGTTACCCTCAACCTATCCCTTACCCACACGCTAACTCTCGCCCTAACCCTAAACCTCACCCTCACCCTAAACCTCACTCTAATCCTTAACCAAACCCTAACACTAACACTCACCTTAACACTTACCCTAACCCTATACCTCACCTTCACAGTAACGCTCCCCCTAACCCTTATCCTCATCCTAACCCTAACCCTAACCCTCACCCTCACCCTCACCCTCACCCTCACCCTAACCCTAACCCCAACCCTCACGCTAACCCTAAAGCTATCCCTCAACCTCCCCCTAACCCTAACCCTTACACTCACCCTAACCCTCACCCTAACCCTCACCCTAACCCTCACCCTAACACTCACTTTAAACCTAAACCTCACTCTCATCCTAACCCTCACCCTAACCCTTACCCTCATCCTAACCCTAACCTTAACCAAACCCTCATGCTCACCCTAGTTCTCACCCGAACCCTCACCCTCAGCATAACACTAAGCCTAACACTAATCCTAAACCTAACGCTCACCCTCAACCTCACCCTAACATTAACCCTCACCCTCACTCTCAGAGTCCTCACACTAAACATCACACTAACCCTTACCCTTACCCTCACCCTAACCCTAACCCTAACCCTCACAGTAACCCTAACCCTCACCATAACCCTAAACCTACCCCTCAGCCTAACACTCATCCTAACCCTAAACCTAACCCTAACTCTCACCCTAACCCTAACCCTAAGCCTTAACCTCACTGTAACCCTAACCTTAACCCTCATCATCACCCTAACCCTCACCCTAACCCTATCACTCACCCTAACCCTTAACCTCACCATAACACTAAACCTAACCCTCACCCTCACCTTCACACTCACCCTAAACCTAACACTCATGATTACACTTCCCCTCACACTAATCGTCAACTTCACCCTAACCCTAAACCTAACCCTAAACCTAACCTTAATCCTAACCCTCACCCTCAACCTAAGTCTAACCCTAACCATAAACGTAACACTCCCCCTAACCCTGACCCTAACCCTCACCCTAACCTTAAGCCTAACCCTAACCCTAATCCTCACTCTAACCCTGACCCTAACACTCAAGATTACCCTAACCCTCACTCTCACCCTAACCCTTACCCTCACCCTGACCCTTACCCTAACCCTAACCCTAATCCTCACCCTATCCCTAACCCTAAACTTAACCCTCACACTCATGCTTCCCCTCACCCTAACCCTTCCCCTCACCCTACGCCTAACGGTCACCCTCACCCTAGCCCTCACCCTTTCTCTTACCCACATCCTAACCCTAACCCTAACCCTAACCCTAAACCTCACCCTCACCCTAACCCTCACCCTCACCCTAATGCTCACCCTAACCCTAACCCTAATCCTCACCCTAACCCTAACCCTAACCCTAAACCTCACCCTAAACCTCACCCTAACCCTAACCCTAACGCTCACCCTAACCGTAACCCTAATCCTCACCCTTACCCTAACCTTAACTCTAATCCTCACCCTATCCCTAACCCTAAACCTAACCCTCACCCTCACGCTTCCCCTCACCATAACCCTGCCCCTCACCCTACGCCTAACTGTCACCCTCACCCTAGCCCTCATTCTATCTCTTACCCACATCCTAACCCTAACCCTAACCCTAACCCTAAACCTCATCCTCACCCTAACCCTCACCCTCACCCTAACGCACACCCTAACCCTCATCCTAACCCTAACCCTAACCCTAAACCTCACCCTCACCCTAACCCTCACCCTCACCCTAACGCTCACCCTAACCCTAACCCTAATCCTCACCCTAACCCTAAACCTAAACCTAAACCTCACCTTAACCCTCACCCTAACCCTAACATTAACCCTAAATCTCACCCTCACTCTAACCCTCACACTAAGCCTAACCCTCAAACTATCCTTAACCCTAAACCTCACCCTCACCCTCACGCTCACCCTCAGCCTAAACCTAACCCTAACCCTAAACCTAACCCTCATCCTAAGCCTCACCCTAACCCTAACCCTCACCCTAACCCTAAATCTCACACTAACCCTAAACCTCACCCTTTTCCTAACCCTCACCCTAACCCTAACCCCAACAATAATTCTAACCCTCATCCTAAGCCTCACCCTAAATCTAACCCTAAACCTAAGCATAACCCTCACCATAACCCTAACCCTAACATTCACACTCACCCTCACCCGCACCCTAACCCTAACGCTAACCCTAACCCTCACCCTTACACTAACCGTCACACTAACGCTTACCCTCACACTCACACTAACCCTAACCCTTACCCTAACCATAACCCTCACCCTTTTACTAACCCTCACCCTAAACTTAACCCCAACAATAACCCTAACCCTCATCCTAAGCCTCACCCTAACCCTAACCCTAAACCTAACCCTAACCCTCAACCTAACCCTAACCCTAACATTCACCCTCACCCTCACCGGCACCCTAACACTAACGCTAACCCTAACCCTCACCCTTACACTAACCATCACACTAACGCTTACCCTCACCCTAACGCTAACCCTAACCCTCACGCTAACCATAACCCTAACCTAACCCTAACACTCACCCTCACCGTCACCCTCACCCTCAGCCTCACCCTCACACTAACCCTAACCCTCACCCTAAACCTAACCCTAACCCTAACCCTCACACTAAACCTAATCCTCACCCTAACCCTAACCCGACCCTTCACCCTAACCCTAACCCTAATCTTCATTCTCTCCGTAACCCTAAACCTCACTCTCAACATACTTCTCACCCTAAACATAATTCTAAAGCTAACTCTCATCCTAACCCTAACTCTCAAGCTAACCTTAACCCTCACCCTCACTCAAATCCTCACCCTCACCCTAACTCTAACCCTAACCCTCACTCAACCCGTACCCTAACCCTAACTCTAACCATCTCCCTAAACCTCGCCCACACCCTAAACCTCAACCTACCTCTAAACCTAACCCTAACCCTCACCCTCAGCTTAACCCTAACCGTATCCCTAAACCTAAACCTAACCCTCACCCTCACCCTAATCCTAACCCTAACCCTAACCCTCACCCTAACCCTAATGCTAACCCTAACCCTCACCCTCACCCTAACCCTTACACTAACACTAACCCTCACCCTCACCCTAACTCTAACCCTAAACCTAGACCTCACCCTAACCCTAAACCTAAACCTCATCCTAACCCTGACACTAACACTAACCCTGAACCTCAGCCTAACCATAACAGTGACCCTAATCCTAACTCTAACCGTCATCATCACCTTAAACCTAGCCCTAAAACTAACCCTCACCCTAATCCTCACCCTAACCCTAATGCTTACCCTAACCCTCACCCTCACCCTAACTCTCACACTATTCCTTAACCTCACCCTAAACCTAACATTAACCCTAACACGCACCCTCAGCCTAACCCTAACCCTAACCATAACTCTAACCCTAACCCTAACACTCACCATAACCCTCACACTAACCCTAACCCTAACCCTCACCTTACACCTCACCCTCACCCTAAACCTAACCCCACCCTCACCCTAACCCTCACCCTAACTCTTACCCTCACCCTAACCCTCACTCAAACTCCTATCCTAACCCTAACCCTAACTATCTCCCTAACCCTCACCCTCACCCTAACCCTAAACTTCAACCTAACCTTCACCCTAACATTAACCCTAACCCTAACCCTCACCCTCACCTTAACCCTTAACCTCACCCTCATCCTAAACCCCACACTAACCCTAACCTTCCCGCTAACCCTCACCCTCACCCTCATCCTAACCCTAAACCTAACCCTCAACCTCATCCTAAACCTAACCCTAACGGTAACATTCATCGTAACGCTCACGCTAACCCTAACCCTTACTCTCACCCTAACCCTCACCCGAAACCTTACCCTCACCCTAACCCTAACCCTAACCCTCACTCTAAGTCTAATCCTCACCCTAACCCTAACCCTACCTTTCACCCTAATCCTAACCCTAATCTTCATTCTCAACCTAAACCTAACCCTCACTCTCAACATAATTCTCACCCTAACATTAACCCTAACCCTAACCCTCACCCTCACCTTAACCCTTACCCTCACCCTCATCATAAACCCCCACCCTCACTGAAATCCTCACCCTCACCCTAACTCTAACTCTAACCATCTCCCTAACCCTCACCCTCACCCTAAACCTGAACCGAACTCTAAACCTAACCCTAACCCTCACCCTCAGCCTAACTCTAACCGTATCCCTAAACCTAAACCTAACCCTCACCCTCACCCTAATCCTAACACTAACCCTAACCCTCACCCTAACCCTAATGCTAACCCTAACCCTCACCCTCACCCTAACCCTTACACTAACCCTAACCCTAACTCTAACCCTAAATCTAGACCTCCCCCTAACCCTCCCCCTAAACCTAATGCTAACCCTAACTCTCACCCTCACCCTAACACTCACCCTAACCCTACCCCTCAACGTAACCCTAACCGAAACCCTAACCCTAATACTCACCCTCACCCTAACCTTAACCATAACCCTAATCCTAACCCTAAACCTCTCCCTCACTCTCACCCTCACCCTAACCCTAATCCTAACAATAAACCTAATCCTAACCCTAATCCTCACCCTTATCCTACCCCTAACCGTAACTCTCAACCTCACCCCAAACCTAAACCTAACCATAACCCTGACCCTCAGCTTAACCCTCACCATAACACTCAAGATAAGCCTCACCCTCACTTTCACCCTAACCCTAAACCTCAACCTAACCCTAACCCTAACACTAACACTCATATTAAACCTAACCCTCACCCTATCCCTAAACCTACCCCCCGCCCTAAGCCTAACCATAACCCTCATCCTTACTCTAACCCTACTCCTACACATAACCTCCACCCTAGCTCTCACCCTAACCCTAATCCTAAGACTAACCGTCACCCTAATCCTAACCCTAAATCTCAACCTAACAATCACCGTCACCCTAAACCTCACCCTAACCCTAACCCTACCCTAATGCTAACCGTAATCCTCACCATCACCCTAAACTTTACCCTAACCCTAACCCTAATCCTAACCCTAACCCTCATCCTCAACCTCAACCTCACTCTGACCCTAAACCTCACCCTTACCCTCACCCTCACCCTAACCATCACCCTAACCCTTATGCTTACACTAAGCCAAACCCTAAACCCTAACCCTCACACTAACCCTAACCATAACCCTACATCTCACCCTAACACTCATCCTAACCCTAAACCTAACCCTAACCCTCACCCTAACCCTAAACCTAAACCTAACCATCAACCTAACCCTAACCAACACCCTCAACCTCACCCTCACTCTCACCCTAAACCTAACCATAACCCTAAGCCTAACCCTAACCCTTAACATCAATCTCACCCTAAGCCTAACACTAACCTTAACCCTCATCCTAAGCCAAACCCTCACCCTAAACCTAGGGCTAAACCTCAACCTCAACCTCAACCTAAACCTAACCCTAACCCTTACCCTAACCCTGAACCTAACTCTAATTCTAACCCTAACACTCACCTTCACCCTCACCCTCACTCTGACCCTAAATCTCACCCTTAACCACAACCTCACCCAAACCCTAACCCTAACCCTAATCCTCACCCTATCCCTAACCCTAACCCTAAACCTCACCCTTACCCTAGCTCTCACCCTAAACCTAACCTTAAACCTCTCCCTCACCCTTACCCTAATGCTAACCCTAACCTTCACGCTCACCCTAACCCTAACCCTTACCCTCACCCTCACCCTAACCCTCACACTAACCCTAACCCTAACCCTCACACTAAACCAGACCCTCACCCTAACCCTTACCCTTATACTAACCCTAACCCTAACCCTTACCCACACCCTACCCTAACCCTAACCCTAACCCTAGCCGTCATCCTAACCCTCACACTAACCCTAAGGCTAACCTTAACCCTCATTCTCACCGTAACCCTCACCCTAACACTTAACCCCAAAATAACCCTAACCCTAATCCTAAACCTCACACTAAAACCAAACCCTTACCATAAACCTTACTCTCACCCTATACCTAACCATAACCATAACCCTCACCCTAATCGTCACCCTAACCCTCATCCTAACCCTAACCCTAACCCTAACCCTAATCCTAACCCTAACCCTTTCCCACTCCCTCATCGTAACCTTAACCTATCCCTAATGAAAACCCTATCCATCAACCTCACTCTCACCCTAACCCTAACACTAACCCAAACCCTAACAATAACCCTAACCCTAAAACTAACCCTAACCCTCAACCTTACCCTCACCCTCGCCCTAACCCTATCCCTAACCCTAAACCTCACCCTAACCCTCACCCTTACCCTCACCCTAACCCTCACTCTCACGCTCATCCTAACACTCAATTTAACCCTAACTCTCACTCTCACCCTAACGCTCACCCTAACCCTAAACCTAACTCAGACCCTCAACCTGACAGTAGCTCTCACACTAAACCTCACCCTCAGCCTAACCCTAACCCTAACCCTAATCCTAACTCTAACCCTCACCCTACCCTAACCCTAACACTAACACTCACGCTCACCCTCAATCACACAATCACTCTCACCCTAACCCTCACCCTCAACCTCACCCTAACCCTAAGACTAACCCTAACCCTCACCGGATCCCTAACTCTCACCCTAACCCTAAGGCTAACCCTCACCCTCACCCTCAACCTCAACCTCAACCTAACCCTAACCCTCACCCTAACCCTAAGGCTAACCCTAACCCTCAAACTCAACTTAACCCTCACCCTAACCCTAACCCTAACCCTAATACTAACCCTAACCCTCACCCTCACCATCACCCTCACTCTCACCCTAACCCTCACCCTCAACCTCACCCTAAACCTAACCCTAAACCTAACACTAACCCTAATCCTCACCCTATCCCTAACCTTAAACCTAACCCTCATCCTCACCCTAGCTCTCATTATAGCCCTAAACCTAACCCTCAACCTCACCCCAACCCTAATGTTAACCCTAACCCTCACCCTCACCCTAACCCTCATCCTAACCCTCACCCTAACCCTTACCCTCACCCTAACCCTAACGCTCAACCCCACCTTAGCCCTCACATTATCTCTTACCCACACCCTAAACCTCACCCTCACCCTAACCCTAACCCTCACCCTAACCGTCACTCTAACCCTTACGCTAAACCTAACCCTAACACTCAACCTAACCCTTACCATAACCCTAACCTTAAGCCTCAGCCTCACTCTAGCTCACCCTAACCCTTACCCTCACACTAACCCTAACCCTAACCGTAACCCTCACACTAACCCTAACAGTAAACCTAAACCGAACACTCAACCTAACCCTAACCATCACTCTCAACCTCACCCTCACCCTCACCCTAAACCTGACCCTAACCCTAACCATAACCATAACCCTCACCCTTACTCTCGCCCTCAGCCTAACCCTTACCCTCACCCTACAGCTCACCTTAACCCTCATCCTAACACTCACTTTAACCCCAACCCTCACTCTCACCCTAACACTCACCCTAAACCTTACACTCAGCCTAACTCTAACCCTAACCCAAACACTCACCCTCACCCTAGCTCTCACCCTAAACCTCACCCTCAGCCTAACACTAAACCGTACCCTAATCCTAACCCTAACCCTCACCCTCAACCTCACCCTAACACTAACCCTAACCCTAACCCTCACCCTCAACCTCACCCTCAGCTTAACACTAACCCTAACTCTAATCCTAACCCTCACGCTCACCCTCACCCTAAGCCTCACCCTAACCGTTTTGCTCACGCTAACCGTAACCCTAACACTCACCCTTACCCTCACCCTCCCTAAACCTTACCCTCTCCCTTACCCTAACCCTCACCCTTACCCTCACCCTCAGCCTAAACCTAACCCTCACCCTAAACTTAACCTTAACCCTCAACCTCACCCTCACCCTAAACCTAACACTAACCTGAACACACCCTCATCCTAACCCTAACAATATCCCTAACCCTAACCCTAACCCTCATCCTAACCCTAAACCTAACCCTCACCCTAGCCCTTACACTCACCCTAACACTCACCCTAACCCTAACCCTAATCCTCACACTAACCCTAACCCTAACTCTATCCCTAAACCACACCCTTACAATCACCCCAACCCTAACCCTTACCCTAAACCTCACCCTAACACTAACCCTAACCCTAAACATCAACCTCACTCTAACCCTCAACGTCACATTAACCCTCACACTAACACTAACCCTCACCCTCACACTAACCGTAACCCTTACCCTCAACCTCACCCTAACCCTCATCGTCACCCTAACCCTCACCATAACCCTAACCCTCACCCACACCATAACTTTCACACTCACCGAGCCGTCAACTTCACCCTAACCTCACCCTCACCTAAACCATCACCTTAAACATAACCTTAACCCTAACCTGAACCGTAAAGCTTACCCTAACCCTAAACCTCACCCTAACCCTAACCCTCATCCTAATCCTCAACCTAAGCCTAATCCTTACCTAACTGAAATCCTCACCCTCACCCTAACCCTCAACCTAACCCTTACATTCATCCTAACCCTAACCCTAACTCTCACCCTAATCCTTACCCGAAACCTAACCGTACCCCTAACACTAACCCCAACCCTTAACCTCACCCTAGCCCTCACCCTAACCCTAACCCTAATACTAATCCTAACCCTCTCCCTCATCCAAACCCTAACCCTAACCCTTATGAAAACCCTAAACATCACCCTCACACTCACCCTAACCCTAACAATAACCCTAATCCTAACCCTCACCCTTATCCTCACCCTCACCCTAAACCTAACACTAAACCCAAACCTCACCCTAACCCTAAAGCTATCCCTCAAACTCACACTACTCCTAACCCTTACCCTCACCCTAACCCTCACCCTAACCCTCATCCTAACACTCACTTTTAACCTAACTCTCACCTTAATCCGCAACCTAACCCTTACCCTCACCCTAACCCTAACACTCACCCCAAACCTCACCCTCACCCTAGCTCTCACCCAAACCCTCACCCTCAGCCTAACACTAAACCTAACCCTAATCTTAACCCTAACTCTCACCCTCAAATTCACCCTAATCCTAACCCTTACCCTACCCTGAACCTAACCCCCACACTAAACCTAAGCCTCACCCTCACCCTAACCCTAAACCTCACCTAAACCTAACCCTAACACTCAACGTAACCCTAACCCTAACACTCATTCTCATCCTAACCCGAACCCTAACCCTACCCCTAACCCTCACCCTAACACTCACGCTAACCCTAAACATCACTCTCACCCTAACCCACACCATAAACCTTACCCTCACCCTAACCCTAACCCTAACCCTCACACTAAACACAACCCTCACTTTCACCCTAACCCTAACCCCCACCCTGAAGCTAACCCTCACCTTAACCCTCACCCTTACCCTAACCCTAACCCTAACCCTCACCCTAACCCTAACTCTGACCCTAACCCTCACCCTAACCCTAACCCTCAACCCCAACCTAACCCTCACCCTGACCCTAACCCTAAATCTAAACTTCACCTTAACCCTAACCATAAACCTCACCCTCATCCCAACCCTAACGCTAAATCTAATCCTAACCCTAACCCTGACCCTCACCCTATCCCTAACCGTAACGCTAACACTCACCCTAACCCTCACAATAACCCTTAAGCTCACCCTAACCCTAAAGCTAACCCTAATTCTCAACCTCACCCTAACCCTCACCCTAACCGTAACTCTAAACGTAACCCTAACACTAACCCTAACCCCCCACCCTAAACCTAAACCTAACCCAAAACCTCACCCTACTCCTCACCCTAAAAATATACCCTGCCCCAACCCTAACCCCAACCATCACCATAAACCTCACCCTCACCCTAACCATAACCCTAAACCTCAGCTGAACCCTCACCCTAACCCTAACGCTAACCTTAACTCTCTCCCTCTCCATAAACCTCATGCTAACCCTTACCCTCACCCTAGCCCTTATCCTATCCCTAACCCTAACCCTAACCCTCAACTTCACCCTCAGCCTAACCCTAACCATAACCCTAATCCTATCCCTAACACTCTACCTCACTCTCATCCTAACCCTAACCCTAACCCGAACCCTAAACCTCACCCTCACCCTCACCATCACCCTAACCCTAACACTAATCCTAAACCTAACCCTCTCCCTCACCCTCATCCTAACCCAAACCCTAACCCTAATCCAATCCCTAACCCTCACCCTCACCCTCAATCTCACCCTAACTCCAACGGTAACCCTAACCCTCACCCTCACCTTCACTCTCACCCTAACTCTCACCCTCAACTTCTCCCTAAACCTAACCCTAACCCTAACCCTCAACCTAACCGTAACCCTCACCCTAATCCTAGGGCTAACCCTCACCCTCAACCTCAACCTAAACCTAACCCTAACCCTCACCCTAACCCTAACCATAACCCTGATGCTAACCCTAACCCTCACCCTCATCCTAACCCTTACCCTAACCCTAACACTAACCCTAACCCTAACTCTTACTCACACCTTAACCCTCACCCTAACCCTCATCCTAACACTCACTTTAACCCTAATCCTCACTCTCACCCTAACGCTCACCCTAAACCTTACCTTCACCCGAAGCCTAACCCTAACCCAAACCCTCACCCTCACCCTAGCTCTCACCCTAAACCTAACATTCAGCCTAACCCTAAACCTAACTCTAATCCTAACCCTAACCCTCACCGTCAACCTCACCCTAACACTAACCCTAACCCTAACCCTCACCCTCACACTCACCCTCAACCACAGCCTAAATCTTACCTATCTCCACCTGAATCCTTAAACGACTTGTTTGTCCCCATCTCCTCCACATGTTATACTGACATCAAATATAGTGAAAGCGGGGGTTACACTGTGGGGGAGGGACATACAAAGCAACAAAGAAATAATCTTATAAATGCGTTAGAAACACATGCATGAAAGAAACGAAAACATTAAAATACATATTTAAGGGTTCATTTTCCTAACATCACAGGGACCTGTTGCAACAATGAGAAGTACAAAATGTCATGTCAAAACCAACTTTACAATGTCGGTGTGGGGGGGGGGAGGGGGGTATGATTGGGTGGGGAGAGGGGGGAGGCTGGGAAAGGAAGTGAAGGGTAAACAAAGGAGGAGGCTGCAATGCTTGGTAAGAAAGGTATGCATTATCCTGCCCATGTAATGGTAGCCCCTCTGTACAGTATGTTCTCAAATAAAATAAAATAAAATTAAAAAAAAAATCTTACCCTAACTCTAATCCTAAGCCTAACTCTCACCCTCACCCTAACCCTCCCTAAGCCTCACACTAACCATTATACTCACCCTAACCCTAACCCTAATCCTCACCCTCACCCTCACCCTCCCTAACCCATACCCTCACCCTAAACCTAACCGTAACTCTAACCCTCAACCTAACCCTAATCATCACCCTCACCCTCACCCTCACCTTCACCCTCAGCCTAACCCTGACCCTAACCCTAATCCTACTCCTAATCCTAACCTCAATCTTAACCCTCACCCTAACCCTAACACTCACCCTAACCATCACTCTCACCCTAAAACTCATCCTAACCCTTACCCTCACCCTAACCATAACCGTAACCCTAACCCTAATCCTCACACTAACCCTAACCCTATCCCTAAACCTCACGATAACACTCACCCTAACCCTAACCCTAACCCTCACCCTTACGCTAACCCTAACCCTAAAACACACCCTCATCTTAACTCTCACCATCACCCAAACCGTCACACTAACCCTAACCCTTACCCTCACACTAACACTAACCCTTAACCTCACCCTCACCCTAACATTCATCGTCAACCTAAACCTCACCCTAACCCTAAATCTCACCCACACCATAACCTTCACACTCACCCGAGCCGTCACCCTCACTCTAAACATCACCTTAAACCTAACCTTCACCCTAACCCTAACCGTAACCCTCACCCTAACCTTAACCCTCATCCTAATCTTCACCCTAAACCTAATCCTTACCTAACTGAAACCCTCATCCTCATCCTAACCCTAAACCTCACCCTCAACCTCACCCTCAGCCTAACCCTAGCACTAACCCTAATTCTAACCCTATCCATCACCCTCACCCTAACCCTCACCCTAACCCATACCCTCACCTTAATCCTAACCCTAACCCTCACACTAATCCTTACCCTAAACCTAACCCTAACCCTAACCCTAACACTAACCCTAACCCTCACCCTCAACCTAGCCCTCACCCTAACCCTAACCCTAATCCTAAACATCAACCTCGCCCTCACCCTCACCCTAAGTATAAGCCTCTCCCTAACCATAACCCTAACACTCACACTAAACCTAACCCTCACCCTAACCCTAACCCTTATTCTAACTCTAACTGTAACCCTAACCTTCACCCTCACATTAACCCTAACCCTAATGCTAACCATAACCGTCACCCTAACCCTCACACTAACCCTAACCCTCACTCTCAGCCTAATCCTCACCCTAACCCTTACCCTCAACCTAAACCTAACCCTAACACCAACACTCACCCTAAACCCTACCCTAAACCTAACCTAACCCTAATCCTCCTCCTCACCCTAACCCTCACTTTAACCGTAGCTCTAACCCTTACCCTAACCCTCACCCTAAGCATCAACCTAATCCTAACTGTAACACTAACCCTCACCCTACCCCTCACTCTAACACTAACCCTAACCCCCACCCTCACCCTAATCCTCACCTTAAGCCTTACCCTCACCCTTACTCTCACCCTAACCCTCAGCCTAACCCCTAACCTAACCCTAACCCTAACCCTCACCCTAACCCTCAACATCACACTAATCCTAACCAAAACCTAAACCACACCCTAACGCTAACTCTAACCCTAAATCTCACACTCACCCTAACCCTCACCCTAACCCTTACACTCACCCTAACCCTAACCTTAACCCTCACACTAACCCTGACCCTCACCATAACCCTAACACTACCCCTCAAGCTAACCCACATCCTAACCCTAACGCTAACCCTCACCCTAACCCTCAACATGACACTAACCCTAACCAAAACCTAAACCACACCCTAACGCTAACTCTAACCCTAAATCTCACACTCACCCTAACCCTCACCCTAACCCTTACACTCACCCTAACCCTAACCTTAACCCTCACACTAACCCTGACCCTCACCATAACCCTAACACTACCCCTCAAGCTAACCCACATCCTAACCCTAACCCTAACCCTAACCCTCACTCTCAGCCTAACCCTGAACATAACCCTCAACCTTACCCTCTCCCTCACCCTAATCCTAGCCCTAACCCTAACCATAACCCTCCCATTAAACCTAAAACTATCCCTCAACCTCACCCTAACCCTCACCCTAAACCTCATCCTAACACTCATATTAACCCTAAACCTCAATCTCAACCTAAACCTCACCATAACCATCACCCTCACCCGAACCCTAACCCTCACCCAAACACTCACCCTCACCCTCACCCTCACCCTCACTCTCACCATAACCCTCACCCTCACCCACACCCTAATCCTAACACTAACCCTAACCCTCACCCTAATCCTACCCCTCACCCTACCCCTAATCCTAACCATAACCCTCACCCTCACCCTAAACCTAAACCTAACCCACACCCTAACCCTAACCCTCACCCTAATCATCACCCTAAGACTTACCCTAACACTAAACCTAACACTCACCCTAACCCTTACCCTAACCCTAACCGTAACCCTCACCCTCACCCTAACACTCACCCTAAACCTTACCCTAAACCTAACCCTAACCCTAACCCTAACACTCAACCTAGCCCTCACACTAACCCTAACCCTAATCCTGACCCTCAACCTCACCCTCACCCTCACCCTAATTATAAGCCTCTCCCTAACCCTAACCCTAACCCTCACACTAAACCTAACCCTCACCCTAACCCTAACCCTTATTCTGACCCTAACCGTAACCCTCACCCTCACACTAACCCTAACCCTAACTCTAACCCTAAGCATAACCCTAACCCTCACACTAACCCTAAGGATAACCGTAACCCTCACTCTCATCCTAAGCGTCACCCTAACCCTTACCCTCAACCTAACCCTAACCCTAACCCTACCCCTCACACTAACCCTAACCCTCACCCTGAACCTTACCCTCACCCGAAAACTAACCCTACCACCAACCTTCATGCTAACCCTCACCCTAAACTTAACCCTAATCCTCATCCTCATCCTAACCCTCACTTTAACCGTAACTCTAAACCTTACCCTAAACCTCACCCTAACCATCATACTAACCATAACCCTAACCTTAACACTCACCCTGCCCCTCGCCCTAACACTTACCCTAACCCCCACCTTCACCATAACCCTCAACTTAACCCTTACCTTCTTCCTAACACTCAACCTTACCCCTACCCTAACCCTAAACCTCACCCTCACCCTAACCCTCACCCTAACCCTTAACCTCACCCTAACTTTAATGCTCAACCCCCCTTAGCCCTCACATAATCTCTTACCCACACCCTAACACTAACCCTCCAATAAACACTCACCCTAACCATAATCCTAACCATCACCCTCACCCTAACCCTCCCTAACCCTTACCCTCACCCTAATCCTAAAGCTAACTTTCAACCTCACCCTCACTGTAATCCTAACCCTAACCCTCACCCTCACCCTCACCCTAAACCTAACCCTAACCCTAACACTCACCCTCACCCTAACCCTCACCCTAACCCTAACAATAACCCTAAACCTAACCCTAACCCTAACTCTAACCCTCACCCTAACCCTAACCTTAACCCTAACCCTAAACCTCACCCTAACCCTAACCCTAAGCCTCACCCTCATCCTAACCCTAAGCTTCACCATAACTCGAACATTCACTCTCACCCCAACACTAAGGTAACACTTGCCCTCACATTAACCGTAATCCTTACCCTAAAACTAATCCTCACACAAACAATAACCCTCAACCTAACCCTAACCCTCAACCTAACCCTAACCCTAACCCTTACCCTCACCCTATATCTAACCCTAACCCTAACCCTAACCCTCATCATAACCCTCACACTAACACTAAGGCTAACCCTAACCCTCACCCTCACCCTAACCCTCACGCTAACCCTTAGCCTCACCCTAACCCTAACCATAACCCTCACACTAAACTTAACCCTCACCCTAACCCTAATCCTAAACTCACCCTTACCCTAACCCTAATCCTCACCCTAACCATAACCCTCACCCTCACCCTAATCCTCACCCTAACCCTCACCCTAAGTAACACTAACCCTCACCATAAACCTAACCCAACCTCTCATCCTAACCCTCATCCTAACCCTAACCCTAACCCGCACCCTAACCCTAACCCTAACCCTCACCTGCACCGTAAACCTCACCGTCAGCCCAACCGTCACCCTAAACCCAACCCTCACCCACACCCTAAACCTTAGTCTCACCTTCAACCACACCGTCACCCTAACCCTTACTCTCACCTAAACATCACCCTAACCCTAACCGTCACCCTAACCCTAAGCCTAATCCTCACTCTAACAAAAAACCTCAACATCACCCTAACCCTAACCCTAATCCTCACCATAACCCTAAACTTAACACTAACTCTCACCTTCACCCTAGCTCTCACCCTAGACCTAACCCTAACCCTCACCCTCACCCTAACACTAAAGTTAACCCTAACCCTCACACTCACCCTAACCCTCACCCTAACCCGTACCCTTACCCTAACACTAACCCTCAACCACACCCTAGCCCTCAACTTATCCCTTACCCACAGCCTAACCCTCACCCTAACCCTAACCCTAACCCTCACCCTAACCGTCATGCTAACCCTTAACCTAACCCTAACCCTAACACTCACCCTAACCCTTACCATAATCCTAACCATAACCCTAACCGTAACCCTCACCCTAAAGTTTACCCTCAACCTAACCCTAAACCTAATCCTAACCCTCACATTAACCCTAACCCTAACCCTCACACTAAACCTAACTCTATCCCTCAGCCTAACACTCATTCTAAACCTAAACCTAACAATAACCCTCAACCTAACCCTAAACCTAACACTCAACCTAACCCTAACCATCATCCTCAGCCTCACCCTCACCCTCAGCCTAAACCTGCTCCTAACCCTAATCCTAAATGTAACCCTCAGCCTAACTCTAACCCTAACCCTCACCCTAACCCCAAAACTCACCCTCACCCTAACCCTCAACCTAAAGCTAATCCTATCCCTAACCCTCACCCTAACACTAACCCTAACCCTAACCCTCACCCTCACCCTAACCCTCACACTAACCCTTACCCTCAACCTAACCCTAACCCTAAACCTAACCCTCACACAAAACCTAAACCTCACCCTAAGCCTAAACCTACCCCTCAGCCTAACACTCATTCTAACCCTAAACCTAACAATAACCCTCACCCTAATCCTAAACTTCACACTCAACCCAAACCTAAGCATCATCCTCAACCTCAACCTCACCCTCAGCCTAACCCTGACCCTAACCCTAATCCTAACCTTAACCCTCACCCTCATCCTCACCCAAACTCTAACCCTAAACCTAACACTCACCCTCACCCCAACCCTCCCCTAAACCTAACCCTAACCCTAATCCTAATCCTCACCCTAACACTAACCCTAACCCTAACCCTCACCGTCAGCCTAACCCTCACTGTCACCCTAACCCTCACACTAACCCAAACCCTCACCGTAACGCTAAACCTAACCCTAACTCTCACCCGCACCCTAACCCTCACTGTTACCCTAACCCTCACCCTAACCCTATCCCTTACCCTCACCATCACTCCAACCCTCATCATCACCCTAAACCTCACCCTAACCCTAACCCTCGCCTACACACTAACCCTCACACACCCGAACCATCACCCTCACCCTACCCTAACCCTCACCATAAACATCACCTTAATCCTAAACCTCACCCTCACCCTAACCCTAACCCTCACACTACCCCTAACCCTCACCCTCACCATATCCCTTACCCACACCCTAACCCTCACCCTAACCCTAACCCTATCCCTCACCCTAATCCTTACCCTAACCCTATTCCTAAACCTCACCCTAACCCTCACCGTCACCCTAACCCTAACCCTAAACCTCACCCTAACGCTAAACCTAACCCTAACCCTCACCCTCACCCTAATCCTCACCGTCACCCTAACCCTCACACTAACCCTAACCCTCACATTCACACTAACCCTAACCTTTACCCTCACCCTCACCCTAACCCTCATCGTCACCCTAAACCTCCCCCTAACCGTAACCCTCACCCACACCATAACCTTCACACTCACCTGAGCCGTCACCCTCACCCTAAACTCACCCTCACCCTAAACATCACCTTAATCCTAAATTTCACCATAACCATAAATGTAACCCTCAACCTCACCCTAACCATAACCCTAAACCTAACCCTCATCTTAATCCTCACCCTAAACCTAATCCTTACCTAACTGAAACCCTCACCCTCACCCTCACCCTCACCCTAAACATCACCCTAACAATAACCCTCATCCTAACCCTAACCCTAACCCTAACTCTCACCTAACCGTCACCCTAACACTAATGCTAACCCTAACCCTCACACTCACCCTAATCCTTACCTTAAACCTTACCCTCACCCTAACCCTAACCCTAACCCTAAATCTCACACTAAACCTAACCCTCACCCTAAACCTTACCCTCACCCCAAACCTAACCCTAACCCCAACACTCACCCTAACCCTCACCCTAAACCTAAACCTAACCCTAATCCTCATCCTCATCCTAACCCTCACCTTAACCTTAACCTTAACCCTAACCCTCACTCTCAGCCTAAAACTAACCCTAACCCTAATCCTAGCCTTAACCCTCTCCCTCATCCTAACCCTAACCCTAACCCTAATCAAAACCCTAATCATCAGCCTCACCCTCACCTTAAACCTAACCCTAACCCTAACAATAACCTAACCCTAATCCTCACCCTTACCCTCACCCTCACCCTAAGGCTAATTCTAACCCTAACCCTCACTCTAAGCCCGGTTAGGTTTAGGGTTAGCATGAGGGTGAGGTTGAGGTTTTGAGTTAGGGTTAGGGTGAGGCTTAGGGTTAGGGTGAGGGTCAGGGATAGGTTTAGGGTTAGGGTGAGGGTGAGGGTTAGGGTTAGGGTTCGGGTTACAGTTAGGGTGTGGGTGAGGATTAGGGTTAGGATTAAGGTTAGGGTTAGGGTGAGGGTGAGTGTTAGAGTTACCATTAGTGTTAGGGTGAGGGTGAGGGTTAGGGTTAGGGTTAGGGTGAGAACTAGGGTGAGGGTGATGTTTAGGGTTATGGTTAGTGTTAGGGTGAGGATCAGGATTAGGATTTGGGTTAGTGTGAATGATAGGCTGAGGCTTAGGGTTAGGTTTATGATGAGGGTTAGGTTTAGTATGAGGGTTAGGGTGAAGGGTAGGGTTAGAGTTAGGGTGAGGTTTAGGTTTAGTTTGAGGAGTAGGGTTAGGGTTTGGGTGAGGGTAAGGGTTAGGTTGAGGGTTAGGGTGAGAGTGAGGTTTAGGGTTATCGTGAGTTTTAGGGTGAGGGTTAGGGTGAGGGTTAAGTTTAGGGTTAGGGTTTGGGTTAGGGTGAGGGTGAGGTTAAGGTTTATGGTTAGGGTTAGGGTTAGGGTGAGGGGTAGGTTTAGGATTAGGGTTAGGGTGAGGGTTAGAGTTAGGGTTAGGTTTAGGGTTAGTGTTAGGTTTATTGTTAGGTTTATAGTGAGGGTGAGGGTGAGGGAGAGGGTTAGGGTTAGGTTTAGGTTTAGGGTGAGGATGAGGGTTAGGGTTAGGATTAGTGTTAGGTTTAAGGTTAGGCTGAGGGTGAGGGATAGGGTTAGAGTTAGGGTGAGGGTAAGGGTTAGGGTTTGGGTTAGGGTGATGGTGAGGGTTAGGCTGAGTGTTAGAGTGTGGGTCAGGTTCAGGGCGAGGTTTAGGGTTAGGGTTAGTTTTAGGGTGAGCACTAGGGTGAGGGTGAGGGTTAGGGTGAGGGTGAGGGTTTGGGTTAGGTTTAGGGTTAGGATGAGGGTTAGGCTGAGGGATAGGTTTAGGGTTAAGTTGAGGGTTAGTGTTAGTGTGAGGGTTAGGGTTAGGTTTAGGATTAGGGTGAGGGTGAGGTTTAGGTGAGTGTTAGGGGTAGGGTTAGGGTTAGGGTGAGGGTTAGCGTTAGGGTTGGGGGTACTGTGAGGGTGAGGTTTGGAGTTAACATTAGGGTTAGGGTGAGATTGAGGATTAGGGTTAGGGTTAGGGTGAGGGTTAGCGTTAGGGTTGGGGGTACTGTGAGGGTGAGGTTTGGAGTTAACATTAGGTTTAGGGTGAGATTGAGGATTAGGGTTAGGGTTAGGGTGAGGGCTAGGGTGAGGTCTAGGATTAGGTTTAGGGATAGGGTTAGTCTGAGCTTTAGTCTGAGTTGTAGGGTTATGTTTAGTGTGAGAGTTTGGTTAGGGTGAGGGAAAGGGTTATGGTGAGGTTTAGGGTGAGAGTGAGGGTTAGGGTTAGTTTTAGGTTTAGTGTGAGGGTTAGGGTGAGGGTTAGGGTGAGAGTTATGTTTAGGGTTAGGGTTGCGGTTAGTGTGAGCTTTAGGCTGAGGTGTAGGTTTGGGGTTAGGTTGGTGGTTAGGTTTAGTGTGAGGGTTAAGTTTAGGGTTATGGTTAGGGTGAGGGTAAGGATTAGGGTGAGGATTAGGTTGAGGGTTATAGTGAGGGTTAGGGTGAGGGTTAGGGTGAGGGTTAGGCTTAGGGTGAGGGTTAGGGTTAGAGGTAGGGTGAGGGTTAGGTGTAGGGTTAGGGTGAGGTTGAGGCTTAGAGTTAGGGTTAGGGTTAGGGTTAAGGTTATGGTTAGAGTAAGGGTGAGGGTGAGGTTGAGGGTAAGGGTGAGGTTTAGGGTTAGGGTGAGGTTTAGGGTGAGGGTGAGAGTGAGGGTTAGGGTGAGGATTAATGTTAGGTTTATGGTTAGGCAGAGGGTGAGGGTTGGTATTACTGTTATGGTGAGGGTAAGTATTAGAATGAGGGTTAGGGTGACTCTGAAGGTTAGGGTGTGGGTAAGGGTTAGGGTGAGGTTTAGGGTGAAGGTTAGGGTTAGGGTTAAGTTGAGGTTTAGGGTGAGGGTTAGGGTTAGTGTGAGGGTTAGGGTGACGCTGAAGTTTAGTGTGCGGGTGAGGGTTAGGGTTAGAGTGACGTTTAGCTTTAGGGTTAGGATGAGGGGTAGGATGAGGGGTAGGTTTAGGGGTAGGGTGAGGATTAAGGTTAATGTGACAGGGCTAGGGTTAAGGTTAGTGTGAGGGTGAGGCTTATGGTGAGGGTAGGGGTAAGGGTTAGGGTTAGGGTTAGGGTGACGCTGAAGATTAGGGTGCGTGTGAGTGATACCATTAGGGTTAGAATGAGGGTTAGGTTTCGGTTAGGATGAGGGTTAGGATGAGGGGTAGGGTTAGCGGTAGGGTCAGTGTTAGGGTTAATGTGACGGTTAGGGCTAGTGTTAGGGTTAGGATGAGGGTTAGGGTGAGTGTTAGGCTTAGGCTTAGGGTGAGTGTTAGGGTGAGGATTAGGATTGGGGTTAGGAATAGGTTGAGGGTTATGGAGTGGGTTAGGGTTGGGGTTAGGGTTAGGGTGAGGTGAGGGCTAGGGTTAGGGTTAGGGTTAGGGTTAGGGTGAAGTCGAGGGTGAGGTTGAGGTTGAGGTTTAGGGTTAGGGTTAGGGTGAGAGATAGGGTGAGGGTGAGGGTTAGGGTGAGGGTGAGGGTGAGGTTTAGGTTTAGGGTAAGGCTTAGGGTTAGGATTAGGGTGAGGTTCAGTGTGAGTGTGAGGGTTAGGGTGAGAGTTAGGGTTAGGGTGAGGTTTAGGGTTAGGGTTAGGGTTAGAGTGTTAGGGTGATGTTTTTAGGGTGAGGGTGAGGGTGAGGGTGAGGGTTAGGGTTAAGGTTAGGGTGAGGGTAAGGGTGAGGGTTAGGGTTAGGGTTCAGGTTAGTGTTAGGGTGTGGGTGAGGATGAGGGTTAGGGTTAGGGTTAGGGTGAGGGTGAGGGTGAGGGTTAGGGTTACAATTAGGGTTAGGTTGAGGTTGAGGGTGAGGGTGAGGGATAGAGGTAGAGTGAGGGTTAGGCTTAGGGTTAGGGTGAGGTGAGGGTGAGGGTGAGGGTTAAACTGAGTTTTAGGGTGTGGGTGAGGTTTAAGTTTAGGGTGACGGTTAGGGTGACGGTGAGTTTTAGGGTGCAGGAGAGGGTTAGGGTTTAGTTTAGGGTTAGGATGAGGTTGAGCGTGAGGGTGAGGGTGAGGGTTAGGGTTAGGCTGAGTGTTAGGCTTATGGTTAGGGTGAGTGTTAGAGTTAGGGTGACATTTAGGGAGATGTTTAGGGTGAGGCTTCGTTTTAGGGTGAGACTGAGGGTTAGGGTGTGGGTGAGGGTGAGGTTTAGGATGAGGGTTAGGGTGAAGGTGAGGGTTAAGGTGTGGATGAGGGGTAGGGCTAGTGTTTCGGTTAGGATGAGGGTTAGGGTTAGGGTTAGGATGAGGGGTAGGGTTAGGGATAGGGTAAGGGTTAGGATTAGTGTGAGGGTTAGGGTTAGGGTTAGGGTAAGGGTGAGGGTTACGGTGACGTTTAGGGTTATGGTTAGGGTTAGTGTTAGGTCGAGGGTTAGGTTTAGGGTGAGGGTGAGTGTTAGCATTATAGGTAGTGTGAGGGCTATGGTGAGGGTGAGGGTTAGGGTTAGGTTTAGGGTTAGGGTGAAGGTTAGGGTGAGGGTTAGGGTTAGGATTAGGGTGAGGGTTAGGTTTAGAGTGAGGGTTAGGGTTAGGGTGAGGGTAAGGGTTAGGGTGAGGGATGGGGTGAGGGTGAGGGTTAGGGTGAGGTTGAGGGTTAGGGTTAGCATTAGGGTTAGGCTTACAGTTAGGGTGAGGGTTAGCGTTAGTTTTAGTGTTAGGGTGAGGGTGAGGATGAGGGTTAGGGTTAGGGTTAGGTTTAGGGTGAGGGTGAGGGTGAGGGTTAGGTTTAGGTTTAGGGTGAGGGTTAGGTTTATGTGAGGGTTAGGGTGAGGGTGAGGATAAGGTTTAGGGTGAGGGTGATGGTTAGGGTTAGGTTTAGGTATAGGGTGAGGGTTAGGGTTAGGGTGAGGTTGAGGGTGAGGGTTAGAGTGAGGGTTAGGGTTAGGGTTAGGGTTAGGGTTAGGGTTAGAGTTATTGTTAGGGTTCTGGTTAAGGTTAGGGTTATTGTTAAGGTTAAGGTGACCGTGAGGTTGAGGGTGAGGGTGAGAGTTAGGGTTAGGTTTAGGGTGAGGGTGAGGGTGAGCGTTAGGTTTAGGGTTACTGTGAGGTTTAGGGTTATGTGAAGGTTAGGGTGAGGATGAGGGTAAGGGTTAGGTTGATGGTGAAAATTAGGGTGAGGGTTACGTTTACTGTTAGGGTGAGGGTTAGGGTGAGGGTGAGGTTGAGAATTAGGGTGAGCTTTAGGCTTAGGGTCAGGGTTAGGGTTAGGATTAGGGTTAATGTGAGGGTTAGTGTTAGGGTTACAGTGAGGGTAAGGGTTAAGGTGAGGTTTGGGGTTAGGGTAAGGGTAAGGGTGAGGGTTAGGGTTAGAGTGATGGTTAGGGTTATTGTGAGTGTTAGGGTGAGGCTTAGGGTGATGGTTAGGGTTAGGTTTAGTATTAGGGTTAGGGTGAGTGTGAGGGTTAGGGTTAGGGTGAGGTTGAGGGTGAGGGTGAGGATGAGGTTTAGGGATAGGTTTAGGGTGAGGGTTAGGGTTAGGGTTAGGGTTAGGGTGAGGGTTAGGGTGAGGGTTAGGGTTAAGGTTAGGGTGAGGGTGAAGGTTAGGGTGAGGGTTAGGTTTATGGTTAGGGTGAGGTTTAGGTTGAGGTTGAGGCTTAGGATTAGGGTTAGGGTGAGGGTTAGTATTTGATGTTTACGTTGCAGGTGATGGTTAGGGTGAGGGTGAGGGTGAGGGTGAGGGTTAGGGTTAGGGTGAGAGTTAGTGTGAGGGTGTGTGTAAGGGATAGTATTAGGGTTAGAGTTAGGGTTAGGCTGAGTGTGAGGTTGAGTTGAGGGTGAGGGTTAGGGTTAGGGTGATTGTCAGGCTGAGGGTGAGGGTGAGGGTGAGGGTTAGGGTTAGGGTGAGTTTGAGGCATAGGGTTAGAGTGAGGGTTAGGGTTAGGGTCAGGTTTAGGGTGAGGGTGAGGGTTAGGTTGAGGGTGAGGTTTAGGTTTAGGGTCACGGTTAGGCTTAGGATTAGGGTTAAGGTGAGAGCTAGGGTGAGGTTAGGGTTAGGATTAGGCTTAAGGTGAGAGCTAAGGTGAGGGTGAGGGTTAGGCTTAGGCTTAGTGTTATGGTGAGGGTTAGGGTGAGGGTGAGGTTTCGGGTGAGACTGAGGATTAGAGTGTGGGTGAGGGTTAGGTTTAGGGTGAGGGTTAGGGTGACGGTGAGGGTTAGGGTGCGGGTGAGGTTTAGGTTTAGGGTTAGGGTTAGGGTGAGGTTGCGGTTGATTGTTAGGGTTAGGTTTAGCGTTAGGCTGAGGATGAGGGTGAGGGTGAGTGTTAAGTTTCGGGTGAGGGTTAGGCTTATGTTTAGGGTGAGGGTTAGTGTTGGGTGATGTTTAGGGTGAAGGTGAGGGTTAGGATGAGGGTTATGGTTCGGGTGAGTCTGAGGGTTAGGGTGTGGGTGAGGGTTAGGTTTAGGTTGAGGGTTGGGTTTAGGGTGAGTGTTAGAGTGCAGGTAACGGTTAGGGTTATGGTTATGGTTATGGTGAGGGTTAGTTTTAGGGTTAGGATGAGGGTTAGGATGAGTGGTTGGGTTATGGATAGGGTGAGTGTTAGGGTTAGTGTGAGGGTTAGGGTGAGGTAAGGGTTAGGGTTAGTGTTAGGTTGATGGTTAGCTTTAGGGTTAGGGTTATGGTGAGGGTTAGGGTTAGGGTTAGGGTGAGGTTTAGCGAGAAGGTGAGGGTTAGGTTTAGGGTGAGGGTTAGGTTGAGTGGGAGGGATAGGGTTAGGGTGAGGATTAGGTTTAGAGTTAGAGTTGGGGTGAGTGTTAGATTTAGGGTTAGGGTGAGGGTTAGGCTTAAGATGAGGGTTAGGGTTAGGATTAGGGTTAGGGTGAGGGCTATGGTGTATGTGAGGGTTAAGGTTAGGGTAAGGGTTAGACTTAGGTTTAGGGTTAGGTTTAATGTTAGTGTTAGGGTTAGGGTTATTGTTAGGGTTAGGGTGAGAGTGAGGGTTAGGGTTACCGTGAGTGTCAGGGTGAGGGTTAGCGTGATGGTTAGGGTTAGAGTTAGGGTTAGGGTTAGGGTGAGGGTTAGGGTTAGGGATAGGGTTAGGGTTAAGGGTTAGACTTAGGGTTAGGGTTAGGTTTAGTGTTAGTGTTAGAGTTAGGGTTATTGTTAGGGTTAGGGTGAGAGTGAGGTTTAGGGTTACCGTGAGTGTCAGGGTGAGGCTTAGCGTGAGGGTTAGGGTTAGCGTTGGGTTCAGGGTGAGGGGGAGGGGGAGGGTTTGGTTTAGGGTTATAGTGAGGGTTAGGGATAGTGTTAGAGTGAGGGTTAGTTTAATGTGAGGGTTAGAGTGATGGTGAGAGTAAGGTGTAGGTTGAGGGTGAGGCTTAGGCTTAGGGTTAGGGTTATGGTGAGGGTTAGGGTTAGGGTTAGGGTCAGGGTTAGGGTTAGAATTAGGGTTTGGGTGAGAGCTAGTGTTAGGGTGAGTTTTAGGGTTAGGATTAGGGTTAGGGTGAGAGCTGGGGTGAGGTTGAGGGTTAGGTTTAGGCTTAGGGTTAGGGTGAGTGTTAGGGTGAGGGTGAGGTTTAGGGTGAGGGTGAGGGTTAGCGTGAGGGTTAGGATTAGAATGAGGATTAGGGTCAGGGTTAGGGTTAGGGTTAGGGTTAGTGTGAGGGTGAGGTTTTGTGTTAGAGTTAGGGTGAGGGTTAGGGTTATGGTGAGGGTCAAGGATAGGATTACTGTTAGGGTGAGGGTGAAGGTGAGGGTTAGGGTTAGGGTTAGAGTTAGGGTGAAGTTGACGATTAGAGTTAGGATAAGTTTAGCTTTAGGGTTAGGTTGAGGGTGAGGGTGAGTGTGAGGTGAGGGTTAGTGTTATGTTGAGGGTTAGGGTTAAGGTTAGGGTTAGTGTGAAGGTTTGGGTGAGAGTGAGGGTTAGGGTTAGGGTTAGGTTTAGGGTGAGGTTACGGGTTAGGGTGAGGCTTAGTGTAAGGGTTAGGGTTAGGGTTAGGGTTAGGTTGAGGGTGAGGGTTAAGTTTAGTGTTAGGGTTAGGGTGAGGTTTTGGATGAGGGTTAGAATTAAGGTTAGGGTTAGGGTTAGGTTTAGGGTGAGATTGAGTGTTAGGGTTAGCATTAGGCTTAGGGTGAAGGTGTCCTTTAGGGTTAGGTTTAGGGTGACTAGTAGGGTAAGGGTGAGGTTTAGGGTTAGGGTTAGGCCTAGGGTGAGGATCAGGGTGAGGGTGAGGGTTAGGGTTACAGTTAGGGTTAGGTCGAGGGTTAGGGTGAGGGTTAGGATGAGGGTTAGTGTTAGCGTGATGTTTAGGGTGAAGATGAGTGTTAGGGTAAGGGTGAGGGTGAGAGTTCGGGTGAGGGTTAGGGTTAGGGTGAGTGTGTGGGTAAGGGTGAGGTTTAGGGTTAGGGTTAGGGTGAGGGTGAGGGTGAGGGTGAGGGTTAGGGTTAGGATTAGGTTAGCGTTAGGGTTAGGCTGAGGTGAAGGGTGAGTGTGAGGGTTACGCTTAGGGTGAGGGTTAGAGTAAGGTTTAGGGTGAGGGTGAGGGTGTGCATTAGGGTTAGGGTGATGTTTAGGGTGAAAATGAGGGTTAGTGAGAGGGTGAGGGTTCGGGTGAGACTGAGGGTTAAGGTGTGGGTGAGGGTTAGGCTTAGGGTTAGGGTGAGGGTTAGGGTGAGGGTGTGGGTTCGGGTAAAACTGAGGTTTAGGGTGTGGGTGAGGGTTAGGTTTAGGCTGACTGTTATGGTGAAAGTGAGTGTTAAAGTTCGGTTGAGGTTTAGGGTTTGGGTTAGGTTGAGGGTGCAGGTGAAGTTTAGGGTTAGGGTTTGGGTTAGGTTGAGGGTGCAGGTGAAGTTTAGGGTTAGGATTAGGGTTAAGCTGAGGGTGAGGGTGAGTGTTAGGGTTAGGGTGAGGGTTAGGATTAGGTTTAGGGTTAGGGTGAGGATTTGAATGAGGTTTATGGTGAGGATGAGTGTTAGGATGAGGGGTATGGTTAGGGTTTGGGTTAGAGTAGGGTTAGAGTAAGGGTTAGGTTAGGTTTGGGGTCAGGGTGATAGTAAGGGTTAGGGTGAAGGTTATGGTGAGGGTGTGTGTTAGGGTTAGGGTTAGGGTTAGGGTGAGGGTTAATGTGAGGGTTAGGTTGGGGTTAGAGTTAGGTTGAGGTTTGGGATGAGGGTTAGAGTTAGGGATAGTGTTAGGGTTAGTGTTTGGGAGAGGGTGAGTGTTAGGGTTAGCATTAGGGTTAGGTTGAGGGTAAGTTTTAGGGTTAGAGTTAGGGATAGGGTGAGGACTAGGGTGAGGATGAGGTTTAGGGTTAGAGTTAGGGAGAGGGTGAGGATTAGGGTTAGGTTTAGGGTTAGTGTGAGTGTTAGGCTGAGGGGTAAGGTTAGGTTTAGGTTGAGGGTTAAGTTTAGTGTGAGGGTTAGTATTAGTGTTGGGGTTAAGGTTAGGGTGAGAGTAAGGGTTAAGGTTAGGGTTATGGTGAAGGTGAGAGTTATGGTTAGCATTAGGGTTAGGCTTGGGGTTAGGGTGAGGGTGAGGGTGTGGGTTAGGGTGAGGGTGAGGTTAAGTGTGAGGGTTAGGGTTAGGGTGAGGGTGAGGGTAGGGTTAGGATTAGTGTTAGACTTAGGATTTGGCTGAGGGTGAGGGTTAGGGTGAGGGTGAAGTTTGGGGTTAATGTTAGGGTTAGGGTGAGGCTTAGGTTGAGGTTTAGGGTTTAGATTAGGGTTAGGGTGTGGGTTAGGGTGAGGGTTAGTGTGAGGGTGAGGGTTAGGGTTAGGGTTAGGATTAGGATTTCGATGTCGGTTAGGGTTAGGATTGTGTTTAGGCTGAGGGCTAGTGTTAGGGTAAGGATTAGGGTTAGGGTATGGTGAGGTTTAGGCTTAGGGTTAGGGTTAGGGTGAGGTTTAGTGTTAGGGTTAGGGTTCTGTTTTGGGTTGGGTTATTAGGGTTAGTGTGAGGTTGAGGGTGAGGCTGAGGGTGAGGTTTAGGGTTAGGTTTAAGGTGAGGGTTAGGGTTAGGTTTAGGGTTAGGGTGAGGGTTAGGGTTAGGATTAGGGTGAGGGTGAAGGTGAGCGTGAAGGTTAGGTTTATGGTTATGGTAAGGTTTAGGGTGAGGGTGAGGCTTAGGGTTAGGGTGAGGCTTAGGGTTAGGGTCTGGGTTAGGTTTAGGATTAGGGTTAGGGTGAAGGTTATGGTTAGCATTAGGGTGAGGGTAAGGGACAGGGTAAAGATTGGGGTTAGGGTTAGGGTTAGGTTTAGGGTGAGTGTTAGGGTTAGGGTTAGGGTGAGGGTTAGTGTTAGAGTGATATTTACGTTGCGGGGGAGGGTTAGGTTGAGGGTGAGGGTTCGGGTTCGGTTTAGGGTTAGGGTTAGGGTTAGGGTGAGAGTTAGTGTGAGGGTGTGTGTTAGGGATAGGATTAGGTTTAGGGTTAGGGTTAGGCTTAGTGTGAGGTTGAGTTGAGGGTGAGGGTTAGTGTTAGGGTGAGGGTTAAGGTGAGGCTGAGGGTGAGGGTGAGGGTGAGGGTTAGGGTTAGGGTGAGTGTTAGGCATAGGGTTAGGATGAGGGTTAGGGTTAGGGTGAGTGTGAGGTTTAGGTTTAGGGTCACGGTTAGGCTTAGGCTTAGGGTTAGGGTTAGAGCGAGGGTTAGGTTGAGGGTGAGGTTTATGTTAAGAGTCAGGGTTTGGCTTAGGATTAGGGTTAGGGTGAGAGCTAGTGTGAGGGTTAGGGTTAGGATTAGACTTAAGGTGAGAGCTAATGTGAGGGTGAGGGTTAGGGTTAGGCTTAGGGTTAGGGTGAGGGTGAGGTTTCGGGTGAGACTGAGGATTAGAGTGTGGGTGAGGGTTAGGTTTAGGGTGAGGGTTTGGGTGAGGGTGCGGGTGATGGTTAGGGTTAGGTTTAGTGTTAGGCTGAGCATGAGGGTGAGGGTAAGTCTTAAGTTTTGGGTGAGGGTTAGGCTTATGTTTAGGGTGAGAGTTAGTGTTGGGGTGATGTTTAGGGTGAGGTTGAGGGTTAGGATGAGGGTTATGGTTCGGGTGAGACTGAGGGTTAGGGTGTGGGTGAGGGTTAGGTTTAGGTTGAGGGTTGGGTTTAGGGTGAGTGTTAGAGTGCAGGTAAGGGTTAGGGTTAGGGTTAGGGTTACGGTGAGGGTTAGTGTTAGGGTTAGGATGAGGGTTAGGATGAGTGGTTGGGTTATGGATAGGGTGAGTGTTAGGGTTAGTGTGAGGGTTAGGGTGAGGGTAAGGGTTAGGGTGTGGATTCGGGTGAGGGAAAAAGTTAGGGTGAGGGTTAGGGTGAGGATTAGGGATAGGGTTAGGGTTCGGGTGAGGGTTAGGGTTCGGGTAAGTGTTAGGGTGAGGGTTAGGGTGAGGGTGAGGTTTAGGGTTAGGGTTAGTGTTAGGGTGATGTTTAGCGTTAGGGTTAGGGTGAGGGTGAGGTTTAGCGTGAAGGTGAGGGTTAGGTTCAGGGTGAGGCTTAGGATGAGTGGGAGGGATAGGGTTAGAGTAAGGATTATGTTTAGAGTTTTTATTAGGGTGAGTGTTAGGTTTAGGGTTAGGGTGAGGGTTAGGCTTAAGATGAGGGTTAGGGTTAGGATTAAGGTTAGGGTGAGTGCTATGATGTCGGTGAGGGTTAGGTTTAGGGTAACGGTTAGACTTAAGGTTAGGGTTAGGTTTAGGGTTAGGTTTAGTGTTAGGGTTATTGTTAGGGTTAGGTTGAGAGTGAGGGTTAGGGTTACCGTGAGTGTCAGGGTGAGGGTTAGTGTGATGGTTAAGGTTAGAGTTAGGGTTAGGATTAGGGTGAGCGTTACGGTGAGGGGAAGGGTTAGGGTTAGGATTAGGCTGAGGGTTAGGGATAGGGTTAGGGTTAGGGTGAGGGTTAGGCTGAGTGTAAGGGTTAGGGTGAGGGTTAGGGTGAGGGTGAGGTTTCGGGTTAGGGTTAGTTTTAGGGTGATGGTTAGCGTTAGGGTTAGGGTTAGGGTGAGGGTTAGGGACAGGTTTAGGGTGAAGTTTAGAGTGAAAGTGAGGGTTAGTTTAAGGGTGAGTGTTAGGGTGAGTGGGAGGGATATGGTTAGGGTGAGGATTAGGTTTTGAGTTAGGGTTAGGGTGAGTGTAGGTTTAAGGTTAGGGTTAGGGTTAAGCTTAAGATGAGGGTTAGGGTTAGGATTAGGATTAGGGTGTGGGCTATGATGTGGGTGAGGTTTAGGGTTAGGGTAATGGTTAGACTTAGGGTTAGGGTTAGGTTTAGGGCTAGGGTTTGGGTTAGGGTTACTGTTAGGGTTATGGTGAGAGTGAGGGTTAGGGTTACCGTGAGTGTCAGGGTGAGGTTTAGGGTTAGAGTTAGGGTTATTTTCAGTGTGAGGTTTAGGGTGAGGGTAAGGGTTAGGGTGTGGGTTCAGGTGAGGTGAAGTGTTAGGGTTAGGATTATGGTGAGTGTTAGGCTGAGGGTTAGGGATAGGGTTAGGGTTAGGGTGAGGGTTAGGGTGAGGGTAAGCTTTTGGGTGAGGGTTAGGGTGAGGGTGAGGATTAGGTTTAGGGTTAGTGTTAGGGTGATGGTTAGCGTTAGGGTTAGGGTTAGGGTGAGGTTTAGGGTGAGTGGGAGGGATAGGGTTATGGTGAGGATTAGGTTTATAGTTAGGGTTAGGGTGAGTGTTAGGTTTAGGGTTAGGGTTAGGGTTAAGCTTAAGATGAGGGTTAGGGTTAGGATTAGTGTTAGGGTGAGAGCTATGATGTGGGTGAGGGTTAGGGTTAGGGTAAGGGTTAGACTTAGGATTAGGGTTAGGTTTAGGGTCAGGTTTAGGGTTAGGGTTATTGTTAGGGTTAGGGTGAGAGTGAGGGTTAGGTTTACCGTGAGTGTCAGGGTGAGGGTTAGCGTGATGGTTAGGGTTAGAGTTAGGGTTAGGGTTAGGGTGAGGGTTAGGGTTAGGGATAGGGTTAGGGTTAGGTTAAGGGTTAGATTTAGGGTTAGGGTTAGCTTTAGGTTAGGGTTAGGGTTATTGTTAGGGTTAGGGTGAGAGTGAGGGTTAGGATTACCGTGAGTGTCAGCGTGAGGGTTAGCCTGAGGGTTAGGGTTAGGGTGAGGGTTAGGGTTATCGTTGGGTTTAGGGTGAGGGTGAGGAGGAGGGTTAGGGTTAGGGTTAGAGTGAGGGTTATGGATAGTGTTAGAATGAGGGTTAGGTTAATGTGAGGTTTAGGGTGAGGGTGAGAGCAAGTGTTAGGGTGAGGGTGAGACTTAGGGTTAGGGTTAGTTTTATGGTGAGGGTGAGCGTTAGGGTTAGGGTCAGGGTTAGGGTTAGAATTAGGGTTTGGGTGAGAGCTAGTGTTAGGGTGAGTTTTAGGGTTAGGATTAGGGTTAGGGTGAGAGGTGGGGTGAGGTTGAGTGTTAGGGTTAGGCTTAGGGTTAGGGTGAGTGTTAGGGTGAGGGTGAGGTTTAGGGTGAGGGTGAGGGTGAGGGTTAGTGTTAGAATGAGGGTTAGGTTCAGGGTTAGGGTTAGGGTGAGGGTGAGGGTGAGATTTTGAGTTAGAGTTAGGGTGAGGGTTAGGGTTATTGTGAGGGTCAAGGATAGCATTAGGGTGAGGGTGAGGTTTAAGGTTAGGGTTAGAGTTAGGGTGAGGGTGAGTGTTAGGGTTAGGATAAGGTTAGGTTTAGGGTTAGGTTGAGGGTGAGGGTGAGTGTGAGGTGAGTGGTAGTGTTAGGCTGAGGGTTAGGGTTAAGGTTCGGGTTAATGTGAGGATTTGGGTTAGAGTGAGGGTTAGGATTAGGGTTAGGTTTAGGGTGAGGGTATGGGTTAGGCTGAGGGTTAGGGTAAGATTGAGGGTTAGGGTTAGGTTTAGGGTGAGGGTGAGGGTTAGGGTGAGGGTTAGAATTAGTGTTAGGGTTAGGGCGAGGTTTAGGATGAGGGTTAGAGTTAGGGTTAGGGTTAGGTTTAGGTTTAGGGTGAGATTGAGTGTTAGGGTTAGCATTAGGGTTAGGGTGAGGGTGTCTGTTAGGGTTAGGGTCAGGTTGACGAGTAGGTTGATGGTGAGTTTTAGGGTTAGGGTTAGGCATATGGTGAGGATCAGGGTGAGGATGAGGGTTAGGGTGAGAGTTAGGGTTAGGGTGAGGGTTAGTGTTAGGGTGATGTTTAGTGTGAGGATGAGTGTTAGGGTAAGGGTGAGGGTGAGAGTTCGGGTGAGGTTTAGGGTTAGGGTGAGCGTGTGGGTGATGGTGAGGGTTAGGGTTAGGGTTTGGGTTAGGGTGAGGGTGAGGGTGAGTGTGGGTGTTAGGATTAGGATTAGGTTAGGGTTAGGGTTAGGCTGAGGTTAAGGGTGAGTGTGAGGGTTAGGCTTAGGGTTAGGTTGAGGGTTAGGGTGAGGGTGAGGGTGAGGGAGAGCCTGAGGGTTAGTGTTTGGGTGAGGGTTAGGTTGAGGGTTTGGGTTAGGGTGACAGTGAGGGTTAGGGTGTGGTTTAGGGTTAGAATTAGGGTTAGGGTGAGGGTGAAGTTTAGGGTTAGGTTGATATTTACGGTTAAAGTGAGGGTTCGGGTGCGGGTTCGGGCTTGGGTGAGACTGAGGTTCAGGGTGTGGGTGAGGGTGAAGGTTACGGTTATGGTGAGTGTTAGGCTTAAGGTTAGGCTGAGGGTTAAGGTGAGGGTGAGGGTGAGGGTGAGGGTGAAACTGAGGTTTAGGTTGTGGGTGAGGGTTAGGTTTTGGGTGAGAGAGGATGCCTGTGAGTGTTAGGGTGCGGGTAAGGGATAGGGTTAGTGTTAGGGCTAGGGTGAGGGTTATGGTGAGGGGAGGCTGAGGGTGAGGGTGAGGGTTAGGGTTAGAGTGCTGGTTAGGCTTAGGGTTAGGTTGAGGGTTAGAGTTAAGGTGATATTTAGGGTGAGTGTGAGGGTTAGGGTGAGGGTCGGGTTCGGATGAGACTGAGGGTTATGGTGTGGGTGAAGGTTAGGTTTAGGGTGAGGGTTAGGGTTACGGTGAGGGTTAGGTTGCGGGTGAGGGTAAGGGTTAGGGTTAGGGTGAGGTTTAGGGTTAGGGTTAGAGTTACGATGAGGATTAGGCTGAGGGTAGGTTTAGGAATAGAGTTAGGTTTAGGGTTAGTGTGAGGGTTAGGGTGAGGGTGGGGGTGAGGGTGAGGGTGAGGGTTAGTGTGAGGGTAAGGGTTAGGGTGAGGGTTAGGGTGAGGGTGAGGGTTAGGGTGAGGGGTAGGTTGAGGGTGAGGGTTAGGGTTAGGGTCACGGTTAGGCTTAGGATTAGAGTTAGGGTGAGAGCTAGGGTGAGGGTTAAGGTTAGGTTTAGGCTTAAGGTGAGAGCTATGCTGAGGGTGAGGGTTAGGGTTAGGCTTAGGTTTAGGGTGAGGGTTAGGGTGAGAGTGTGGTTTCGGGTGAGACTGGGGATTAGAGTGTGGGTGAGGGCTAGGTTTAGGGTGAGGGGTAGGGTGACGATGAGGGTTAGGGTGCGGATGAGGTTTAGGTTTAGGTTTAGGGTTAGGGTGAGGGTGTGGGTGAGGGTTAGGGTTAGGTTTAGCATTGGCTGAACATGAGGGTGAGGGTGAGTGTTAAGGTTCGGGTGAGTGTTAGTCTTATGGTTAGGGTGAGGGTTAGTGTTAGGGTGATATTTAGGGTGAGGGTGAGTGTTAATATGAGGGTTATGGTTTAGGTGAGACTGAGGGTTAAGGTGTGGGTGATGGTTAGGTTTAGGTTGAGGGTTGGGTTTAGGGTCAGTGTTAGAGTGCAGGTAAGGGTTACAGTTAGGGTTAGGGTAACAGTGAGAGTTAGTTTTAGGGTTAGCATGAGGGTTAGGATGAGTGGTTGTGTTATGGATAGGGTGAGGTTTAGGGTTAGTGTGAGGGTTAGAGTAAGGGTTAGGATTAGGGTGAGGGTTCGGGTGAGGGTAAGGGTTAGGGTGAGGGTTAGGGTGAGGGTGAGGTTTAGGGATGGGGTTAGTGTTAGGGTGATGGTTAGCGTTAGTGTTAGGGTTAGGGTGAGGGTTAGGGTGAGGGTTAGGGTGAGGGTTAGGGTGAGGGTGTGGGTGAGGGTGAGTGTTTGGTTTAGGGTGAGGGTGAGGGAAAAGGTTAGGTTTAGTGTGAGTGTTAGGTTTAGTGTGAGGGTTAGGGTTAGGGTTAGGGTTAGGGTGAGGTTTATTGTGAGGGGTAGGTTTAGGGTTAGGGTGAGGGTTAGGGTTGACATGAGAGTTAGGGTTAGGACTAGGGTAAGGGTTAGGATGAGGGTGAGGTTTAGGTTTAGGGTTAGGGTTTGGGTGAAGGTTAAGGTGAGGATTAGGGTAAGGCTTACGTTTAGGTTTAGGGTTAAGGTTAGGATGAGGGTTAGGGTAAGGATGAGTGTTCAGGTTAGGTTGAGGGTGCGAGTAAGGGTTAGGTTGATATTTAGCGTGAGGGTGAGTGTTAGGGTGAGGGTGAGAGCTCAGGAGATGGTGAGGGTTAGGGTATGCGTGAGGGTTAGTGTGACGTTAAGGGTTAGGGTGTGGGTGAGGGTCAGTTTTAGGGTGAGGAATAGGGTTAGGGTGAGGGTTAGTGGGATGGTGAGGGTTAGGGTTAGGGTGAGGGTTAGGGTTAGAGTTTGGTTTAGGGTTAGGGTTAGGGTGAGGGTGAGGTTGAAGGTTTGGGTTAGGTTTAGTTTTAAGTTTAGGGTGAGGGTGATGTTGAGGGTTACGGTTAGGATAAGGGTTAGGGTTAGGGGTAGGCTGAGGGTGAGGGTGAGGGTGAGGGTTAGTGTTAGGGTGAGGGTTAGTGTTTGGGTGATGTTTAGGGTGAGGGTGAGGGTTAGGTTGAGGTTGAGGGTTCGGATTCGGGTAAGGCTTAGGCTGTGGGTGAGGTTTAGGGTGAGGGTTAGGGTGAGGTTGAGTGTTAGGGTTAGGTTTAGCGTAAGGGTGCGGGTTAGTGTTAGGGTTAGGTTTAGGGTGACAGTTAGGGTGAGGCGTAGGGTTAGGTTTAGGTTTAGGGTGAGCGTGGGGAAGAGGTTTAGGGTTAGGCTGAGGGTGAGTGTGACTGTCAGGGAGAGGTTTAGGGTGTGGGTGAGGGTTAGGGTGATGATGAGGGTTAGGGTGAGGTGATGGTTAGGTTGAGGGTGAGGGTTAGGGTTAGGGTGAGGTTGAGGTTTTGGGACATGGGTAGGGATTGTGTTAGGGTGAGGGTGAGGGTTAAGTTTAGTGTTAGGGTTAGGGTTAATCTGAGGATTAGGGTGATGGTGATATGAGGGTTAGGGTGAGGGTGAGGGTTAGGGTTAGGGTGAGGGTTAGGCTTAGATTTAGGGTGAGTGCTAGGGTGAGAGTTAGTGTCAGGTTGAGGGTGCGCGTGAGAGTTAGTGTTAGGGTGAGGGTTAGGTTTAGAATTAGGGTGAGGGTTAGTGTTAGGGTGATGTTTGGGGTGAGGGTGAGGTTAAGGGTTATGATGAGGGAGAGGTTGAGGTTTAGGGTTAGGATTAGGGTTAGGGTGAGGGTTAGGCTGAGTGTGAGGATGAGGGTGAGGGTTAGTTTTAGGGTGAGGCTTAAGGTGAGTGCTAGGGTGAGGGGTAGGGTGAATGTGAGGGGTAGGGTTAGGATTAGTGTTAGTGTTATGGTTAGGCTGAGGTTGAGGGTGAGGGTCAGGGTTAGGGTAAGAATTAGGGTGAGGGCTAGGGTGAGGGTTAGGTTGAGGGTGAGGGTGAGGGGTAGCGTTAGGATCAGGGTGAGGGTTAGGGTTATTGTGAGGTTTAGGGTTAGGTTGAGCGTTAGGGTGAGGGTTAGGGTGAGGGGTATTTTTAGGGTTAGGCTGAGGGTTAGGTTTAGGGTTAGGTTTAGCGTTAGGGTGAGGTTGAGGTTTAGGGTTAGGGTGAGGGTTAGTGTGAGGGTTAGGGTGAGGGTTAGGTTTAGGGTTAGGGTTATTCTGAGGTTTGGGGTTTGTGTGAGGGTTAGCCTTAGGGTTATTGTTAAGGTTAGGGTGAGGTTAAGGATTAGGGTGAGGGTGAGGGTTCGGAAGAGGGTGAAGATTTGGGTGTGGGTAAGGGTTAGAGTGAGGGTTAGTTTGAGGATTAGGGTTAGTGTTAGGGTTAGGGTTAGGGTGAGGGTTAGGGGTAAGGTTAAATTTAGGGTTACGGTGAGGGTGAGGGTTAGGGTTAGGGTGAGGTATAAGTTTAGGGTTAATATGAGGGTGAGGCTTAGGCTTAGGATCAATTCTAGGTTTAGGGTTAGGCTGAGGGTGAGGGTGAGGGTGAGGGTTAGGGTTAGGTTTAGGGTTAGGGTGAGGGCTAGGGTGAGGGTAAGAGTTAGTGTGAGGGTGAGGGTTAGGGTTAGGATTAGGGTTAGCCTGAGTGGGATGGGGGAGGGTTATGTTTAGGGATAGGGTGAGGGCTAGGGTGAGGGTGAGAGTTAGTGTGAGGGTATGGGTTAGGTTTAGGGTTAGGCTTAGGAAGATGGTGAGTGTTAGGGTTAGGGGTAGGGTGAGAGTGAGGGTTAGGGTGAGGGTTAGGGTTAGGATTAGGGTTAGGGTGAGGGCTAGGGTGAGGGTAAGGGCAGAAGTTGAGGTTAAGGTGAGGGTTAAGTTGAAGGTTAGGGTGAGGGGTAGGGTTAGGTTTATGGTGAGGGTTAGGGTTACTGTGAGGGTTAGTGGTAGAATTAGGGTTAGGGTGAGGTAAAGGTTGAGGGTTAGGGTTAGGGTTAGCTTTAGGGTTAGGGTGAGTGTTAGGTTGAAGGTTAGGGTGAAGGGTAGTGTTAGGTTTAGGGTGAGGGTTAGGGTTATTGTGAGGGTTAGGGTTAGGGAGTGGGTGAGGGGTAGGGTGATGGGTATTGTTATGGTTATGTTGGGGGTAAGGTTTAGGGTGATGGTGAGGGTTAGGGTTAGGGTTAGCGCAATGGTTAGGGTTAGGGTTAGGGTTAGGGTTTGGCTGAGGGTTAGGTTTAGGGTTAGTATGAGGGTTACGGTTAGGGTTAGGGTTAGGGTGAGGGTTAGGTTTAGCGTTAGGGTTAGGTTGAGGGCTAGGCTAAGGGTTAGAGTTCGGGTGAGGGTGAGCTTTAGGGTGAGGGTGAGGGTGAGGGAGAGTGTTAGGGTTCGGGAGTGAGTGAGGGTTACGGTTAGCATTAGAGTGAGGCTTAGGTTGAGGGGTAGTTTCAGGTGAGGGTTAGGGTGAGGGTGAGGGATCTGGTGAGGGTTAGGTTTAGGGTGAGCGTTAGGGTTGGGGTTAGGGTTAGGGTGAGGGTGAGGGGTTAGTTTAGGTTTAGGGTGAGTGTTAAGGGTTAATGTGAGGGTTAGGGTTAGTGTTAGGGTTAGGGTGAGGTTTAGTGTGAAGGGTAGGTTTAGTGTTAGGTTGAGGGTTAGGGTTGGTGTGAGGGTTAGGGTTAGGGTAAGGGTAAGGTTAATTGTTATGGTAAGGGTGAGTGTTAGGGTTAGGCTTAGGGTGAGGTTTAGGATTAGGGTTAGGGTTAGGGTAAGGGTTAGGGTAAGGGTTAGGTTTAGGGTTAGGGTTAAGGTTAGGATGAGGGTTAGGGTAAGGGTGAGTGTTAGGGTTAGGCTTAGGGTAAGAGTTAGGGTTAGGGTGATGTTTAGCGTGAGGATGAGTGTTAGGGTGAGTGTTAGGGTGAGGGCTAGGTTTAGGGTTAGGGTGATGGTTAGGTTTAGTGTGAGGTTTAGTGTTAGGGTTAGGGGAAGGTTTAGGGTGAGTGGTAGGGTTAGGGTTAGGATGAGGGTTAGGGTTAGGATGAGGGTGAGTGTTAGGGTTAGGTTCCAGGTGAGGGTTAGTACTTGGGTGAGGGTTAGGTTTAGGGTGAGGGTGAGTGTGAGTGTGAGGGTTAGGCTTAGGTTTAGGGTTAGGGTTAGGGTTAGGGTTAGGGTTAGGCTGAGGGAGAAGTTTAGGATGAGGGTTAGGGTTAGGGTGAGGATTAGGGTTACAGTGATGTTTAGGGTGAGAGAGAGGTTTAGGGTGAGGGTTAAGGTTAGGGTTAGGGTGAGGTATAAGTTTAGGTTGAGGGTTAGGGTTACCGTGAGTGTTAGGGTTAGTGTTAGGGTTAGAGTGAGGGTTAGGGTGAGGGTTTGCATGAGGTGTAGGGTTAGGGTTAGGGTGAGGATTAGGGTTATTTTGAGGGTTAGGGGTAGGTTTAAGGTTAGGGTGAGGGTTATTGTGAGGGGTATTTTTAGGGTTAGTGTGAGGGTTAGGGTTATTGTGAGGGTTAGGGGTAGGTTTAGGGTTAGGGGTAGTTTGAGGGTGAAATGTCGGATTAGGGTTAAGGTTAGGGTTAGGGTTAGGCTGATGGTGAGGTTTAGGTATAGCTTTAGGGTTAGGTTGAGGGTGTGGGTGAGGGTTAGGGCTAGGGTAAGGTTGCGGTTTAGAGTTAGGTTTAGGGGTAGGGTTAGGGTTAGGTTTCCTGTCAGGGTTAGGGTTAGGGTTAGGGTGAGGTATAGGGTTAGGTTGAGGGTTAGGGTGAGGGTTAGGGTTAGCGTTAGGGTAAAGGTGAGGGTTAGGGTGAGGGGTATTTTTAGGGTTAGGGTGAGCGTTAGGGTTAGGTTTAGGATTAGGGTGAGGGTTAGTGCTAGTGGTTGCGTGAGGGTGAGGGGTAGGTTTAGGGTTAGGGTGAGGTTTATGGTTAGTGTGAGGATTAGGGTTAGGTTTTGCGTTAGGGTGATGGTTAGGTTGAGTGGTAGGTTAGGGTTTGGGTGAGGGTTAGGGTTGGTTTGAATTTTAGGGTTAGGGTAAGTGTTAGGTTTAGTGTGAGGTTTAATGTTAGGGTTAGGGTGAGGGTTATGGTGAGGGGTAGAGTTAAGGTTAGGATGAGGGTTAGGGTTAGGTTGAGGGTGAGGGTTAGGGTTACGTTCCAGGTGAGGTTTAGGGCTTGGGTGAGGGTTAGGTTTAAGGTTAGTGTGAATGTGAGGCTTAGGGTTAGCGTTAGGGTAAGTGTGAGGGTGAGGTTGAGGTTTACAGTTAGGTTTAGGGTTAGGGTTAGACTTAGGTTTAGGCTGAGGGTGAGGGTTAGGGTTAGGGATAGGGTGAGGGTGAGCCTGAGAGTTAGGGTTGGGGAGAGGATTAGGTTTATGGTGATGTTTAGGGTGAGAGTGAGGGTTAAGGTGAGGGTTAGGGTTTGGGTATGGTTTAGGATGTGGGCTAGGGTTAGATTGAGGGTTAGGGTTAGGGTGTGTGTTAGGGTTACCGTTACGGTTAGGGTGAGGGTTAGGTTGAGGGTTAGGGTAAGGGGTATGGTTAGGGTTAGTGTGAAGAGTAGGGTTATTGTGAGGGTTAGGGTTAGGTTTAGGGTTAATGTTTAGGGTAGGGTGAGGGGTATTTTTAGTGTTATGGTGAGGGTTAGGGTTATTGTGAGGGTTAGGGTGAGGTGTAGGGTTAGGGGTAGGGTGAGGGTGAGGGGTAGGGTTAAGGTTAGGGTTAGAGTTAGGTTTAGGCTGTGGGTGAGGGTTAGGGGTAGGGTGAGGATGAGGGATAGGGTTAGGGTTAGGGTTAGGGTTAGGGTTAGGATGAGGGTGAATGTTTGGATTAGGGTTAGGGTAAGGGCTAGGGTAAGGTTTAGGGTTAGAGTTAGGTTTAGGGGTAGGGTTATGTTTAGGGTTACTTTAGGGTTTAGGGTTAGGGTTAGAGTGAGGTATAGGGTTAGGTTGAGGGTTAGGGTGAGGGCTAGGGTTAGGATTAGTGTGAGGGTTAGGGTTATTGTGAGGGTTAGGGTTAGGTTTAGTATTAGGTTGAGATTTAGGTTGAGGGGTATTTTTAGGGTTAGGGTGAAGGTTAGGTTTATGTTTAGAGTTAGGGTGAGGTTTAGGGCTAGTGGTAGAGTGAGTGTTAGGGGTAGGTTTAGGGTTAGGGTGAGCTTTAGGGTTTCTGTGAGTGTTAAGGTTAGGTTTAGCGTTACGATGAGGGGTAGGTTGAGAGGTAGGTTAGGGTCCGGATGAGGGTTAGGGTTGGTGTGAAGGTTACGGTTATGGTTAGTTTTAGGGTGAGGGTAAGGTTTAGGATTAGGGTTAGTGTGTGGTTTGGAGTTTGTGTGAGGGTTCGGGTTAGGGTTATTTTTAGGTTTATGGTGAGGATAAGGGTTAGGGTGAGGGTTAGGTTTAGGGTGAGGGTTCGGGAGAGGGTGAAGGTTAGGTTGTGGATAAGGTTTTGGGTGAGGATTAGGGTGCAGGTTAGGGTTAGTGTTAGGGTTAGGGTAAGGGTGAGGGTTAGGGTTAGGGTTAAGTTTAGTGTTAGGGTGAGGGTGAGGGTTAGGTTTAGAGTGACGGATAGGGTTATGTTTAGCATGAGGGTGAGGGTTAGGCTTAGGATCAATGTTAGGGTTAGGGTTAGGCTGAGGGTGAGGGTGAGGGTGAGGGTTAATGTTAGGTTTAGGTTTAGGGTGAGGGCTAGGTTGAGGGTAAGAATTAATGTGTGGGTGAGGGTTAGGGTTAGGATTAGGGTTAGGGTCAGGCCGAGGGGGAGGGTGGGAGGGTTATATTTAGGGTTAGCATGAAGGCTAGGTTTAGAGTGAGAGTTAATGTGAGGGTGAGTGTGAGGGTTAAGTTTAGGATTAGGGTTCGGTTTATGGTTAGGCTGAGGGTGAAAGTGAGGGTTAGGGGTAGGGGTACGGTGAGGGTGATGGATAGAGTTAGGGTGAGGATTAGGGTTACAGTGATGTTTAGGGTGAGAGTGAGGATTATGGTGAGGGTTAGGGTTTGGGTTAGGATTAGGGTGAGGGCTAGGGTGAGGGTAAGGGTTAGAGTTAGGTTTAGGGGTAGGGTTAGGGTTAGGATTACTGTGAGGGTTAGGGTTAGGGTTATGGTTAGGTAAAGGGTTAGGTTGAGGGTTAGGGTGAGGGTTAGGGTTAGCGTTAGGGTTAGCGTGAGGGTTAAGTTGAAGCTTAGGGTGAGGGGTAGGGTTAGGTTTAGGGTGAGGGTTAGGGTTATTGTGAGGGTTAAGGTTAGGGTGAGGGTGAGGGGTAGGGTGAGGGGTATTGTTACGGTTGGGGTGAGGTTTAGGGTTAGGGCGAGGTTGAGGGTTAGTTTTAGGGATAGGGCAATGGTTAGAGTTAGGGTTAGGGTTAGGCTGAGGGTTCGAGAGAGGGTAGGGTTAGGGTTAGGGTTAGTGTGAGGGGTTGGGTTATGCTTAGGGTTAGGGTGAGGCTTAGGGTTAGCCTAAGGGTTAGGTTGAGGGCTAGGGTGAGGGTGAGAGTTAGGGTGAGGGTGAGCTTTAGTGTGAGGGTGAGGGTTCGGGTGAGGGTTAAGGTTAGGGTTACGGTTAGCATTAGGGTGAGGGTTAGGTTGAATGGTACGGTAGGGTGAGGATTAGGGTGAGGGTGAGGGTTCGGGTGAGGGTTAGGTTTAGAATGAGGTTTAGGGTTAGGGTTAGGGTGAGGGTGAGGGGTAAGGTTAGGTTTAGGGTGAGTGTTAGGTTTATTGTGAGGGTTAGTGTTAGGGTTAGGGTTAGGATGAGGTTTAATGTGAGGGGTGGGTTTAGGATTAGGGTGAGGATTAGGGTTGATGTGAGGGTTAGGGTTAGGGTTAGGGTAATGGTAAGGGTTAGGATGAGGGTGAGGTTTAGGTTTAGGGTTAGGGTTAGGGTTAGGGTGAAGGTTAGGGTGAGGGTTAGGGTGAGGCTTAGGTTTAGGGATAGTTTTAAGGTTAGGATCAGGGTTTGGGTAAGAATGGGTGTTAAGTTTAGGTTTAGGATGAGAGAAAGTGTTAGGGAGATGTTTAGCGTGATTGTGAGTGTTAGGGTGAGGGTGAGGGCTCAGGGGAGGGTGAGGATTAAGGTACGGGTGAGGGTTAGTGTGACGGTAAGGGTTAGGGTTAGGGTGACGGTTAGGTTTAGAGTTTGGGTTAGGGTTAGGGTTAGGGTGAGGGTGAGGGTGAGGTTGAAGCTTTGGGTTAGGTTTAGTTTTAAGTTTATTGTGAGGGTGAGGTTGAGGGTTAGGGTTAGGATAAGGGTTAGGGTTATGGTTAGGCTGAGGGTGAGGGTGAGGTGAGGGTGAGGGTTAGGGTTTGGGTTAGGGTGAGGGGTAGGTTTAGGTTGAGGGTTAGTGTGATATTGAGGGTTAGGTTTATGGTGAGGGTTAGGGTTAGGGTTAGGGTTAGGGTTAGGCTGAGGGTGAGGGACAGGTTTAGGGTGTGGGTGAGAGTTAGGTTTTGCATTAGGGTGAGGCTTAGGTTGAGGGGTACGTTAGGGTTAGGGTGAGGGTTAGGGTTGGTATGAAGGTTAGGTTGTGGGTAAGGTTTAGGGTGAAGGTTGGGTTGCAGTTTAGGTTTAGGGTTAGGGTAAGGGTGAGGGTTTGGGTTAAGTTAAATGTTAGGGTGAGGGTGAGGGTTAGGGTTAGAGTCAGGGATAGGGTTATGGTTAGCATGAGGGTGATGGTTAGGCTTAGGAACAATGTTAGGTTAAGGCTTAGGCTGAGGGTGAGGGTGAGGGTGAGGGTTAACGTTAGGTTTAGGTTTAGGGTGAGGGCTAGGGTGAGGGTAAATATTAATGTGTGGGTGAGGGTTAGGGTTAGGATTAGGGTTAGGGTTAGGCCAAGGGGGAGGGGGAGGGTTATATTTAGGGTTAACGTGAGGGCTAGGGTGAGAGTGAGAATTAATGTGAGGGTGAGTGTGAGAGTTAGGTTTAGGATTAGGGTTAGGTTTATGGTTAGGCTGAGGGTGATGGTGAGGGTTAGGGGTAGGGGTCGGGTGAGGGTAAGGGTTAGGTTTAGGGTGAGGATTAGGGTTACAGTGATGTTTAGGGTGAGAGTGAGGGTTAAGGTGAGGGTTAGGGTTAGGGTTAGGGTGAGGGCTAGGGTGAGGGTAAGGGTTATAGTTAGGTTTAGGGATAGGGTTAGGGTAAAGGTTATGGTAAGGTAAAGGGTAACGTTGAGGGTTAGGTTGAGGGTGAGGGTTAGGGTTAGCGTTAGGGTTAGCGTGAGGGTTAGGTTGAAGCTTAGGGTGAGGGGTAGGGTTAGGTTTAGGGTGAGGGTTAGGCTTATTGTGAGGGTTAGGGTTAGGTTGAGGGTGAGGGGTAGGGTGAGGGGTATTGTTAGGGTTAGGATTAGGGTGAGGTTGAGGGTTAGGGTTAGGGTTAGAGCAATGGTTAGAGTTAGGGTTAGGGTTAGGCTGAGGGTTAGAGAGAGGGTAGGGTTAGGGTTAGGGTTAGTGTGAGGGGTAGGGATAGGGTTAGGGTTAGGGTGAGGGATAGGATTAGTGTTTGGTTTAGGTTGAGGTCTAGGGTGAGGGTGAGAGTTAGAGTGAGGGTGAGCTTTAGGGTGAGCATGAGGGTTCAGGTGAGGTTTAAGGTTAGGGTGTGAGTGAGGGTTACGGTTAGCATTAGGGTGAGGGTTAGGTTGAGTGGGAGGGTAAGGTGATGGTTAGGGTGAGGGTGAGGTTTCGGCTGAGGGTTAGGTTTAGGGTGAGGGTTAGGGTTAGTGTGAGGGTTAGGGTTAGGGTTAGGGTTAGGGTGAGGTTTAGTGTGAGGGGTAGGGTTAGGGTTAGGGTGAGGATTAGGGTTGATGTGAGGGTTAGGGTTAGGGTTAGGGTAAGGGTAAGGGTTAGGATGAGGGTGAGGTTTAGGTTTAGGGTTAGGGTTAGGGTGAAGTTTAGGGTGAGGGTTAGGGTGAGGCTTAGGTTTAGGGTTAGGGTTAAGGTTAGGATGAGGGTTAACATAAGAATGAATGTTAAGGTTAGGTTTAGGGTGAGAGTAAGTGTTAGGGTGATGTTTATCGTGAGGGTGAGTGTTAGGTTGAGGGTGAGGGCTCAAGAGAAGGTGAGGGTTAGGGTATGGGTGAGGGTTAGTGTGATGGTAAGTGTTAGGGTGAGGGTGAGGGTGGTGGTGAGGGTGAGGGTTAGGGGTAATGTTAGGGTTAGGGTTAGTGTTAGGGTTAGGGTTACAGAGACTGTTAAGGAGAGGGGTAGGGTTAGTTTTAGGGTTAGGGTGAGAGTGAGGGTTAGATTTAGGGTGAGGTTTAGGGTTAGTGTGAGGGTTAGGATTAGGATTCGGTTTAGGGTGAGAGTGTTAGGGTGAAGGTTAGGGTCAGAGTAAGGGTGAGATTTAGTGTTTGGGTTAGGGTGAGGGTTAGGGTGAGTTTTAAGGTGAGGGTTAGGTTTAGGGTGAGGGTGAGGTGAGGGTGAAGTTTCGGGTTAGGTTTAGGGTGAGGGTCTGGGTTAGGTTTAGGGTGAGGCTTAGGGTTAGGGTGAGGGTTATTGGGACGGTGAGGTTTAGGGTTAGGGTGACGGTTAGGTTTAGAGTTTGGGTTAGGGTGAGGGTTATGATGAGGGTGAGGGTCAGCTTGAAGGTTTGGGTTAGGTTTAGTTTTATGTTTAGGGTGAGGGTGAGGTTGAGGGTTAGGGTTAGGATAAGGGTTAGGGTTAGGGTTAGGCTGAGGGTGAGGGTGAGGTGAGGTTGAGGGTTAGGGTTAGGGTTAGGGTGAGGGTGAAGGTTTGGGTTGGAGTGAGGGGTAGGGTTAGGGTGAGGGTTAGTGTGAGGGTGAGGGTTAGGTTTAGGGTGAGGGTTAGGGTTAGAGTTTGGGTTAGGGTTAGGGTGAGGGTGAGGGTGAGTTTGAAATTTAGGGTTAGGTTTAGGTTAAGTTGAGGGTGAGTTTGAGGATTAGGGTTAGGATAAGGGTTAGGGTTAGGGTTAGGCTGAAGGTGAGGGTGAGGGTGAGGGTTAGTGTTAGGGTGAGGGTTAGGGTGAGGGTTAGTGTTTGGGTGATGTTTAGGTTGAGGGTGAGGGTTAGGGTGAGGTTGAGGGTTCGATTGAGGGTGAGGGTTAGGATGTCGGTGAGGGTTAGGGTTAGGGTGAGGGTTTCGGTGTGGTTGAGTGTTAGGGTTAGTTTTAGGGTAAGGGTGAGGGTTAAGGTTAGGGTTAGGGTTAGGGTGATGGTTAGGCTGAGGCGTAGGGTTAGGTTTAGGTTTAGGGTGAGGGTGAGGATAAGAGTTAGGTTTACGATTAGGGTTAGGGTTAGGGTTAGGCTGAGGGTGAGGGACAGGTTTAGGGTGGGGGTGAGGGTTAGGGTGATGGTGAGGGTTAAGTTGAGGTGATGGTTAGGATGAGGGGGAGGGTTAGGGTGAGGGTGAGGGTGTGCTTTAGGGACAGGGGTAGGGCTTGTGTTAGGGTTAGGTGAGGGTTACGGTTAGGGTTAGGGTTACAGTTAGGCTGATCGTTAGGTTGATGATGAGTTGAGGTTTAGCGTTAGGTTGAGGGATAGGGTTAGGGTGAGGCTTAGGCTTAGAGTTAGGGTGAGTGCTAGCGTGAGGGTGAGTGTTAGGTTGAGGGTGCGTGTGAGGGTTAGTGTTAGGGTGAGGGTTAGGTTTAGGGTTAGGGTGAGGGTTAGTGTTAGGGTGATGTTTCGGGTGAGGGTGAAGGTGATGGTTACAATGAGGGTGAGGTTGAGGGTTAGGGTTAGGATTAGGGTTAGGGTGAGGGTTAGGCTGAGGGTGAGGATGAGGGTGAGGGTTAGGTTTAGGCTGAGGCTTAGGGTGAGCGGTAGGCTGAATGTCAGGGGTAGGGTTAGGACTAGTGTTAGCGTTACGGTTAGGCTGAGGGTGAGGGTGAGGGTGAGGGTGAGGGTTAAGTTGAGTGCTATGGTGAGGGCTAGCGTTAGGGTTAAGGTGAGGGTTCAGTTTAGTGTGAGGTTTAGTGTTAGTGTTAGGGTGATGGTTAGGGTGAGGGGTAGGGTTAGGGTAGTATGAGGGTTAGGGTTAGGATGAGGGTGAGGGTTAGGGTTAGGATGAGGATGAGGGTTAGGGTTAGGTTCCAGCTGAGGGTTAGGGCTTGGGTGAGGGTTAGGTTTCGGGTTAGCGTGAGTGTGAGTGTGAGGGTTAGGGTTAGCGTTAGAGTAAGTGTGAGGGTGAGGTTGAGGGTTAGGGTTAGGTTTAGATTTAGGGTTAGTTTTAGGGTTAGGCTGAGGGTGAGGTTTAGGGTTAAGGATAGGGATAGGGTGAGGTTGAGGGTGAGGGTTAGGTTTAGGGAGAGGATTAGGGTTATGGTGATGTTTAGGGTGAGAGTGAGGTTTAAGGTGAGGATTAGGGTTAGGGTTTGGGTGAGGGTGAGGGCTAGGGTTAGGTTGAGGGTTAGGGTGAGGGTGAGGGTTAGGGTTAGCATTAGGGTTAGGGTGAGGGTTAGGGTAAGGCGTAGGGTTAGGTTTATGTTGAGGATTAGGGTTATTGTAAGGGTTAGGGTTAGGTTTAGTGTTAGGTTGAGGGGTAGGGTGAGGGGTATATTTAGGTTTATGGTGAGGGTTAGGGTTACTGTGAGGGTTAGTGTGAAGATTAGGGTTAGGGGTAGGGTGAGGGTGAGGTGTAGGGTTAGGGTTAGGTTTAGGGTTAGGGTTAGCATTAGGGTTAGGGTTAGGGTGAAGGTGAGGGTGAGGGGTAAGGTTATGTTTAGGGTGAGTGTTAGGGTTAGTGGGAATGTTAGGGTTAGGGTTAGGGTGAGGTTTAGTGTGAGGGTTATGGTTAGGGTTAGGGTGAGGGTTAGGGGTGATGTGAGGGTTAGGTTTAGGTTTAGGGTAAGGGTAAGTGTTAGGATGAGGGTAAGGTTTAGGGTTAGGGTTAGGGTGAGGTTTAGGGTGAGGCTTAGTTTTAGCGTTGTGGTTAAGGTTAGGATGAGGGTTAGGGTAACGATGAGTGTTAGGGTCAGGTTTAGGGTTAGGGTTAGGTTCAGGGTAAGGGTGAGGGTTAGAGTTAGGGTTAGGGTGATGTTTATGCTGAGGCGTAGGGTTAGGTTTAGATGTAGGGTGAGGGTGGGGATGAGGTTTAGGTTTATGATTAGGGTTAGGGTTAATGTTAGGCTGAGGGTGAGCGGCAAGTTTAGGTTGTGGTTGAGGGTTAGGGTGATGGTGAGTGTTAGGTTGAGGTGACGGTTAGGATGAGAGTGAGGGTTAGGGTTAGGGTGAGGTTTACGGACAGGGGTAGGGCTTGTGTTAGGGTTAGGTTGAGGGTTACGGTTAGGGTTAGGGTTAGGGTAAGGCTGAGGATTAGGGTGATGGTGAGATGAGGGTTAGGGTTAGGGTGAAGGTTAGGGTTAGAGTGAGGGTTAGGGTAAGGGGTAGGGTTAGGTTTACGGTTAATGTGAGGGGTAGGGTGAGGGGTATTTTTAGGTTTAGGGTGAGGTTCAGGGTTATTGTGAGGGTTAGGGTGAGGTTTAGTGTTAGGGGTAGGTGTAGGTTTAGGGTTAGGTTTAGGCTGTGGGTGATAGTTAGGGTTAGGGGTAGGGTGAGGATGAGGGTTAGGGTTAGGGTTAGGGTTAGGCTGAGGGTGAATGTTAGGGTTAGGGTGAGGGTGAGGGTGAGGTTAAGGGTTAGGGCTAGGGTAAGGGTGAGTGTTAGAGTTAGGTTTCCGGGTAGGGTTACGTTTATGGTTACTGTAGGGTTTAGGGTTAGGTTTAGAGTGAGTTATAGGGTTAGGTTCAGGGCTAGGGTGAGGGTGAGTGTTACGGTTAGAGTTAGGGCTAGGGAGAGGGTTAGGATGAGGGTTAGGGTGAGGGCTAGGCTTAGGGTTAATGTGAGGGTTAGGGTTATTGTGAGGGATAGGGTTAGGTTTAGGGTTAGGGTAAGGGTTAGGTTGAGGGGTTAGGGTGAGGGTTAGGTTTAGGGTTAGAGTTAGGGTGAGGGTTAGGGCTAGTGGTAGGGTGAGGGTGAGGGGTAGGTTTAGGTTTAGGGTGAGCATTAGGGTTTGTGTGAGGGTTAGGGTTAGGTTTAGCGTTAGGGTAAGGGTTAGCTTGAAGGGTAGGGTAGGGTTCAGATGAGGGTTATGGTTGGTGTGAACGTTATGGTTAGTGTTAGGGTTAGGGTGAGGGTAAGGTTTAGGGTTAGGGTTAGTGTGAGGTTTGAGGCTTGTGTGAGGGTTAGGGTTAGGGTTATTGTTAGGGTTATGGTGAGGATAAGGGTTAGGGTGAGGTTTAGGTTTAGGGTGATGTTTCCGGTGAGGTTGAGGGGTAGGGTGAGACTTAGGTTTAGGGTTAGGGTTAAGGTTAGGATGAGGGTTAGGGTAAGGATGAGTGTTAGGGTTAGGTTTAGGGTGAGAGTAAGGGTTAGGGTGATGGTTAGCATGAGGGTGAGTGTTAGGGTGAGGGTGAGGGCTCAGGAGAGGGTGAGGGTTAGGGTATGGGTGAGGGTTAGTGTGATGGTAAGGGTTTGGGTGAGGATAAGGGTAGGGGTCAGGGTGAGGGTTAGGGGTAAGTTTAGGGTTAGGGTTAGTGTTAGGGTTAGGGTTACGGAGACGGTTAGGGAGAGGGTTAGGGTTAGTGTTAGAGTTAGGGTGAGGGTGAGGGTTTGGTTTAGGGTGAGGGTTAGGGTTAGTGTGAGGATTAGGCTTAGGATTAGGTTTAGGGTGAGAGTAAGTATTAGGGTGAAGGTTAGGGTGAGGGTGAGGGTGAGATTTAGGGTTTGGGTTAGGGTGAGGGTTAGGGTGAGTTTTAGCGTGAGGGTTAGGGTGAGGTTTAGGGTTAGTGTTAGGTTTAGGGTTAGGGTGAGGTGAGGGTGAGGTTTAGAGTTAGGGTTAGGGTGAGGGTTAGGGTTAGAGTTTGGGTTAGGGTTAGGGTTACAGTGAGGGTGAGGGTGAGGTCGAAGGTTTGGGTTAGGGTTAGTTTTAAGTTTAGGGTGAGGGTTAGTTTGAGGGTTTGGGTTAGGATAAGGGTTAGGGTTAGGGTTAGGCTGAGGGTGAGGGTGAGGGTTAGTGTTAGGGTAAGGGTTAGGGTTAGGGTTATTGTTTGGATGATGTTTAGGGTAAGGGTGAGGGTTAGGGTGAGGTTTCGGGTGAGGTTGTGTGTTAGGGTTAGGTTTAGCGTAAGGGTGAGGGATAGTGTTAGAGTTAGGGTTAGGATGAGAGTTAGGTTGAGGCGTAGGGTTAGGTTTAGGTTTAGGGTGAGGGTGGGGGTGAGGGTTAGGGTTAGGCTGAGGGTGAGGATGAGGATGAGGGACAGGTTTAGGGTGTGGGTGAGTGTTAGGTTGAGGGTGAGGGTTAGGTTGAGGTGACTGTTATGAGGGTGAGGGTTAGGGTTAGGGTGAGGGTGAGGTTTAGGGACAGGGGTAGGGATTATGTTAGGGTTAGGGTGAGAGTTAAGTTTAGTGTTAGGGTTATGGTTAGGCTGAGGATTAGGGTGATGGTGAGATGAGGGTTAGGGTTAGGGTGAGGTTAGGGTTAGGGTGAGGGTTAGGCTTAGAGTTAGGGTCAGTGCTAGGGTCAGGTTGAGTGTTAGTTTGAGGGTGCGCGTGAGGGTTAGGGTTCGGGTTAGGGTTAGGTTTAGGGTTAGGGTGAGGGTTAGTATTAGGGTGATGTTTCGGATGAGGGTGAGGTTGAGGATTAGGGTTAGGATTAGGGTTAGGGTGAGGGTTAGGCTGAGGGTGAGGATGAGGGTGAGGGTTAGTTTGAGGCTGAGGCTTAGGGTGAGTTCTAGAGTGAGGGTGAGGGGTAGGCTGAATGTGAGGGGTATGGTTAGGATTAGTGTTAGTGTTTTGGTTAGGCTGAGTCTGAGGGTGAGGGTGAGGGTTAGGGTGAGCTTTAGGGTCAGGGCTAGGGTTAGGGTTAGGGTGAGGGTTCGGTTTAGTGTGAGGTTTAGTGTTAGGGTTAGGTTGAGGGTTAGAGTGAGGGGTAGGGTTAGGGTTAGGATGAGGGTTAGGGTTAGGATGAGGGTGAGGGTTAGGGTTAGGTTCAAAGTGAGGGTTAGGGCTTGGGTGAGGGTTAGGTTTCAGGTTAGGGTGAGTGTGAGTGTGAGGGTTAGGGTTAGCATTAGTGTTAGTGTGAGGGTGAGGTTGAGTGTTAGGGTTAGGTTTAGGGTTAGGGTTAGGGTTAGGCTGAGGGTGAGGGTTAGGGTTAGGGTTAGGGATAGGGTGAGGTTGAGTGTGAGGGTTAGGGTTGGGAGAGGATTACGGTTATGGTGATGTTTAGGGTGAGAGTGAGGGTTAAGGTGAGGGTTAGGTTTAGGGTTTGGGTGAGGGTGAGGGCTAGGGTTAGATTGAGGGTTAGGGTTAGGTTGAGGGCTAGTGTTAGCGTTAGGCTTACGTTGAGGGTTAGGGTGAGGGTTAGGGTAAGGGGTAGGGTTAGGTTTAGGGTGAGGATTAGGGTTATTGTTAGGGTTAGGGTTAGGTTTACGGTTAATGTGAGGGGTAGGGTGAGGGGTATTTTTAGTGTTATGGTGAGGGTTAGGGTTATTGTGAGGGTTAGGGTGAGGTTTAGGGTTAGGAGTAGGGTGAGGGTGAGATGTAGGTTTAGGGTTAGGATTAGGGTTAGGTTTAGGCTGTGGGTAAGAGTTTGGGTTATGGGTAGGGTGAGGATGAGGGTTAGGGTTAGGGTTAGGGTTAGGGTTAGGCTGAGTGTGAATATTAGTGTTAGGGTTAGGGTGAGGGTGAGTGTAAAGGTTAGGGCTAGGGTAAGGGTGAGGGTTAGAGTTAGGTTTATGGGTAGGGTTAGGTTTAGGGTTACTGTAGAGTTTAGGGTTAGGGTTAGAGTGAGTTATAGGGTTAGGTGGAGGGTTAGGGTGAGGGTTAGGGTTAGTGTTATGGTTATGGAGAGAGTTAGGGTGAGGGTTAGTGTGAGGGCTAGGGTTAGGGTTAGTGTGAGGGTTAGGTTTATTGTGAGGGATAGGGTTAGGTTTAGGGTTAGGGTGAGGGCTAGGTTGAGGGGTAGTTTTAGGGTTATGGTGATGGTTAGGTTTAGGGTTAGAGTTAGGGTGAGGGTTAGGGCTAGTGGTAGGTTGAGGTTGAGGTGTAGGTTTAGGTTTAGGGTGAGCGTTAGGGTTTGTGTGAGGGTTCGGGTTAGGTTTAGCGTCAGGGTGAGGGTTAGGTTGAAGGGTAGGGTAGGGTTCAGATGAGGGTTATGGTTGGTGTGAAGGTTACGGTTAGGGTTAGGGTTAGGGTGAGGGTAAGGTTTAGGGTTAGAATTAGTGTGAGGTTTGGGGTTTGTGTGAGGGTTAGGGTTAGGGTTGTTGTTAGGGTTATGGTGAGGATAAGGGTTAGGGTGAGGGTTAGGTTTAGGGTGAGGTTTCCGGTGAGGGTGAGGGTTAGGGTGAGGGTGAGGGTTCGGGAGAGGGTAAAGGTTAGGTTGTGGGTAAGGGTTAGGGTGAAGGTTAGGGTGAGGGTTAAGGTTAGTGTTAGGGTTATGGTAAGGGTGAGGGTTAGGGTTAGGGTGAGGGTGAGGATTAGGTTTATGGTGAGGGATAGGTTTATGTTTAGCATGAGGGTGAGGGTTAGCCTTAGGATCAATGTTTGGATTAGGGTTAGGCTGAGGGTGAGGGTTAATGTTAGGTTTAGGGTTAGAGTGAGGGCTAGGGTGAGGGTAAGAGTTAGTGTGAGGTTGAGGGTTAGGGTTAGGATTAGCATTAGGGTTAGGCTTAGTGGGAGGGGCGAGGGTTATGTTTAGTGTTAGGGTGAGGGCTAGGGTGAGGGTGAGAGCTAGTGTGAGGGTGAGGGTGAGGGTTAGGTTTAGGATTAGGCTTAGGTTTATGGTTAGGCTGAGGGTGATGGTGAATGTTAGGGGTAGGGGTAGTGTGAGCGTGAGGGTGAGGGTTAGGGTTAGGGTGAGGATTAGGGTTACAGTGATGTTTAGGGTGAGAGTGAGGGTTATGGTGAGGGTTAGGGTTAGGGTTCCGGTTAGGGTGAGGGCTAGGGTGAGGGTAAGGGTTAGAGTTAGGTTTAGGGGTAGGGTTAGGGTTAGGGTTACAGTGAGGGTTAGAGTTATGGTTATGGTAAGGAAAAGGGTTAGGTTGAGGGTTAGGGTGATGGTGAGGGCTAGGGTTAGCGTTATGGTTAGCGTGAGGGTTAGGTTGAAACTTAGGGTGAGGGGTAGGGTTAGGTTTAGGGTGACGGTTAGGGTTATTGTGATGCTTAGGGTTAGGGTGAGTGTGGAGGGTAGGTTGAGGGGTATTGTTAGGGTTAGGGTGAGGTTTAGGGTTAGGGTGAGTTTGAGGGTTAGGGTTAAGGTTAGGGCAATGGTTAGGTTTAGGGTTAGGGTTAGGCTGAGGTTTAGAGAAAGGATAGGGTTAGGGTTTTGTTAGTGTGAAGGGTAGGGGTAGGGTTAGGGTTAGGGTGAGAGTTAGGGTTAGCGTTAGGGTTAGGTTGAGGTCTAGGGTGGGGGTGAGAGTTAGGGTGTGGGTGAGCTTTAGTGTGAGGGTGAGGGTTCGGGTGAGGTTTAGGGTTAGTTTGTGGGTGAGGGTTACGGTTAGGGTTAGGGTGCGGGTTAGGTTGAGTGGTAGGGTAGGGTAAGGGTTACAGTGAGGGTGAGGTTTCGGGTGAGTTTTAGGTTTGGGGTGAGGGTTAGGGTTAGGGATAGCGTTAGGTTGAGGGTGAAGTTTAAGGTTAGGTTTAGGGTGAGTGTTAGAGTTAGTGTGAGGGTTAGGGTTAGGGTTAGGGTGAGGTTTAGTGTGAGGGGTAGTGTTAGGGTTAGGGTGGGGGTTAGGGTTGATGTGAGTGTTAGGGTTAGGGTTAGGGTAATGGTAAGGTTTAGGATGAGGGAAAGGTTTAGGGTTAGGGTTAGGGTTAGGGTAAGTGTTAGGGTGAGAATTAGGGTGAGGCTTAGGTTTAGGGTTAGGGTTAAGGTTAGGATGAGGGTTAGGTTAAGGATGAGTGTTAGGGTTAGGTTTAGGGTGAGAGTAAGGATTAGGGTGAGGGTTAGCATGAGTGTGAGTGTTAATGTGAGGGTGAGGTCTCAGGAGAAGGTCAGGGTTAGGGTATGGGTGAGGGTTAGTGTGACGGTAAGGGTTAGGGTGAGGGTAAGTTTAAGGGTCAGGGTGAGGGTTAGGGGTAATGTTAGGGTTAGGGTTAGTGTTAGGGTTAGGGTTACGGAGACGGTTAGGGAGAGGGTATAGGGTTACGGTTAGGCTTAGGGTGAGTGTTAGGTTTAGGGTGAGGGTATGGGTGAGGGCGAGGGTTAGGGTGAGTGTGAGGGTTTTGGTGAGGGTGAGGGTGAGGGTTCGGTTGAGGGTTAGAGTGTGTGTGTGGGTTAGGGTTAGAGTGAGGATAAGGTTTAGGGTGAGGGTAAAGGTGATGGTGAGTGTTAGGCTTAGCTTTAGTGTTAGGCTGAGGGTTAGGGTTAGGGTTTGGCTTAGGATTAGGGTAAGGGTGAGGGTTAGGTTTACCGTGAGGGTTAGGTTTAGGGTGAGGGTTAGGGTTAGGGTTAGTGTTAGAGTGAGGGTGAGAGTGAGGGTTAGGGTTAGGGTTAGGGTTATGGTTAGGGTGAGGGTGAGCGTTAAGCTTAGGATTAGGGTTCGGTTTAGGGTGAGTTTAGGTTAGAGGGTGAGTGTGAGGGTGAGGATGAGGGTGAAGTTTAGGGTGAGGGTGAGGGTGAGGGTGAGGGTTTGGGTGTGGGTGAGGGTTAGGGTGAGGGTTAGGGTGAGGGTGAGGGTGAGGTTGTGAGGTAGGGTTAGGATTACGGTTAGGGTGAGTTTTAGGGTTAGGGTTAGGGTTAGGGTTAGGATTAGGTTTTGATTTAAGGTTAGTCTGAAGAGGAGGGGGAGGGGGAGAATGAGGGTTAGGGTTAGCGTTAGGGTTAGGGTGAGTGTGTGGGTGAGGGTTAGGGTTAGGATTAGTGTTAGGCTGAGAGTGAAAGTGAGGGTGACGGTGAGAGTGAGGGTTAGGGATAGGTTTAGGTTAAGGTTTAGGGTTAGTGTGAGGGTTAGGGTGATGGTGAGGGTGAGTGTGAGGGTTATGGTGAGGGTCAGGGTGAGGTTGAGAGTTAGGGTTAGGATTAGGGTTAGGGTGAGTTTTAGGGTTAGGGTTAGGGTAAGGATTAGGGTTGGCTTTAGGTTTAGAGTTATTTTTAAGTTTAGGGTTAGGGATAGGGTGATGCTGGGGGTGAGGCTTAGGGTTATGATTAGGGTTAGGGTTAAGGATAGGCTGAGGGGGAGGGGGTGGAGGTTGAGGGTTAGGGTTAGCATTAGGCTTAGTGTGAGGGTAAGGGTTAGGGTGAGGGTTAGGGTGAGGGTGAGGGTTAGGGTTAGGGTTAGGGTGAGGGTTAGGGTTAGGGTTAGATATAGGTGAGGGTTAGGGTGAGGATGAGGTTTAGGGTTAGGGTTAAGGTGAGGTTTAGGGTTACGGGGAGGGCTAGGTTGAGGGTGAGAGTGAGGGTTTTGGTTAGGTAATGGTTAGGGCTATGTTTAGGGTGAGGATTAGGATGAGGGTGATTGTTAGGTTGAGGGTTAGGGTTAGGGTGAAGGTTTGGGATAGGGTTAGGGTCAGGGTAAGGTTAGGGTTAGGGTGAGGGTTAGGGTTAGGTTTAGGGTTCGGCTTAGGGTTAGGATTAGGGTGAGTGTGGGGGTGAGGGTGAGGATGAGGTTTAGGGTAAGTGTGACGTTGATGGTGAGGGTTAGGGTTAGGATTAGAGTTAGGATGAGTTTTAGGGTTAGGGTTAGGCTTAATGTTAGGGTGAGGGTTAGGGTTATTATTAGGGTTAGGGTTAGGATTAGGGTTAGGTTTAGGGTTCGGCTTAGGGATAGGTTTAGGGTGAGGTTTAGGGTTAGTGTGAGGATTATGGTTAGGGTTAGCTTTAGGGTGAGTTTTAGAGTTAGGATTAGGGTGACTGTTAGGGTTAGGGTGAGTGTGACAGTGAGGGTTAAGTTTAGGGTGAGGGTGAGGGTGAGGGTATGTTTAGGATTAGGGTGAGGGTGAGAGTTAGGGTTAAGGTGAGGGTTAGGGTTAGGGTTAGGGTGAGGGTTAGGGTTAGGGTTAGGATGAGGGTTCGGGTTCGGGTGAGGGTGAGGGTGAGGGTTAGGGTTAGGTTGTGGGTGAGGGTTAGGTTTAGTGTGAGGTTTAGGGTAATGGTGAGGGTTAGGATTAGGGTTAGCGTGAGGGTTAGGTTTAGTGTGAAGGTTAGGGTTAGGGTTAGTTTTAGGGTGAGTTTTCGGGTTAGGGTGATGTTTAGTCTGAGGGTTAGGGTGAGGTTGATGGTGAGGGTAAGTTTAGGATTAGGGTGAGGGTTAGGGTGAGTGTGAGGGTGAGGGTTAGGTTTAGGGTGAGGGTGAGGGTGAAGGTATGTTGAGGATTAGGGTGAGGGTGAGGGTTAGGGTTAGTGTGAGGATAAGGGTTAGGGAGCGGGTAAGGTTGAGGGAGAGGGTGAGGGTGAGGGTTAAGGTGAGCATGATGGTTAGGTTTAGGGTTAGGCTGACGATTAGGGTTAGGGTTAGTGTGAAGGTTATGGTGACGGTGAGGGTTACAGTGTGGGTGAGGGTTAGGGTTAGGGTGAGTGTTTGGGTGATGGTGAGGGTTAGGGTTAAGGTGAGGATTAGGGTTAGGGTGAGGGTTAGTTTTAGGGTGAGGGTGAGGGTAAGGGTAAGGGTTCGGGTTCAGGTGAGGGTTCGGGTTCAGGTTCGGGTGATGGTTAGGGTGTGGGTGTGGGTTAGGGGTAGGGTGAGGGTTAGGGTGTCGGTAAGGGTTTGGATGAGGGTGAGGGTTAGGGTTAGGGCTAGGGTAAGGGTTAGGTTTAGGGTTATTGTGAGGCTAAGGGTTAAGGTGAGGGTAGCTTTAGGTTTAGTGTGAGGGTTAGTGTTAGTGTGAGGGTTAGGTTAAGGGTTAGGGTTCGGGTTTGGTTGAGGGAAGGGTTAGGGTTAGGATTAGGGTATGGGTTATGGTTTGGGTGAGAGTTAGGATTAGGGTTAGGGATAGGATTAGGATGAGGGTGAGGGATAGGGGTAGGGTGTGCGGGAGGGTTAAGGTTAGCTTAGGGTAATGGTGAGTGTGAGGTTGAGGGTTAGCTTTAGGATTGGGGTTAGGGTTAGGGTTAGGGTGAGGGTTATTGTGTCTTAGTGATTGGGTGAGGATTAGGTTGAGGGTGAGAGTTAGTGTGAGAGTTAGGGTTAGGGTGAGAGTTAAGGTTAGGTTTAGGGTGATGTTTAGGGTGAGTGTTATGGTTAGGGTGAGGGTGAGGGTGAGGGTGAGGGTTAGGGTGAGGGTTCGGGTTATGGTGTGGGTGAGGGTTAGGGTAGGGTGAGGGTTAGGGTGACAGTGAGGTTTAGGATGAGGGTCAGGTTTAGGGTTCGGTTTAGGGTAAGAATTAGGGTTAGGTTTAGTGTGAGGGTGAGGGTTAGGGTGAGTGTTAGGTTTAGGGTTAGGGTGAGGGTTAGGGTTAGTGTGAGGGTTAGGGTTAGGTTTAGGGTTAGTGTGAGGTTAAGGGTTAGTTTGAGGTTTAGGGTGAGGGTGAGGTTAAGGTTAGCGTTAGGCTTTAGGTGAAGGTTAGAGTGAGGGTTAGGGTTAGGGTTAGGGTGAGGGTGAGCGTTAGTGTTAGGTTGAGGGTAAGGTTGAGAGTGATGGTTGGGGTTATGGATATTGTTACGGTGAGGGTGAGGGTGAGGATTAGGTTTAGGGTTAGGTTTAGGGTTAGGGTGAGTGTGAGGGTTAGGATTAGAGTTAGGGTGAGGGTGAGGGTGAGGGTTAGTTTGAGGGTTAGGATTAGGATTAGGGTTAGAGTGAGGTTTATGGTGAGGGTTCGGGTGAGGGTTAGGGTGTGGGTGAGGTTTAGGGTTAGAGTTAGGGTGATGGTGAGGGTAAGGGTTAGGGTGAAGTTTAGGGTGAGGTTTAGGGTTAGGGTTAGGGTTATGTTATGGTGAGGGTAAGGGTTAGGTTGAGGTTTAGGGTGAGGTTGAGGGTTAGGATTCGCGTTAGGGTTAAGGTGAGGATTAGGGTGAGATTTAGATTCAGGCTTAGTGTTAGGGTGAGTGTGAGGGTTAGGTTTAGGGTTAGGGTTAGGATGAGATATAGGTTTAGGGTGAGGTTAGGGATAGGGTGATGGTTATGTTGAGGGTTAGGCTGAGTGTGAGTGTGAGTGTGAGGGTGAGTTTGAGGGTTAGGGTTAGGGTTAGGATGATGATGAGGGTAAGGTTTAGGGTGAGGTTTAGGGTGAGTATTAGGATTAGGGTTAGGGTTAGGGTTATGGTGAGGGTAAGGTTTAGGGTGAGGTTTAGGGTGAAGGTGAGGGTTAGGATTAGCGGTAGGCTTAGCTTGAGGATTAGGGTGAGGGTTAGGTTTTGGGTTAGTGTTAGGGTGAATGTGAGGTTTAGGCTTAGGGTTGGGGTTAGGATGAGAGTTAAGTTCAGGGTGACGTTAGGGGTAGGGTTAAGGTTAGGGTTAGGGTGAGACTTAGGCTGAGGATGAGTGTGAGGGTGAGGGTGAGTTTGAGCTATAGGTTTAGGGTTAGGTTTAGGGCTAGGGAAGGGTTAGGGTGAGGGTGAGGTTGAGGGTTTCGGTTAGGTAAGGGTTAGGGTTCGGTTAGGGTGAAGATTAGGGTGGGGTTGAAGATTTGGGTGAGGGTTAGGGCTAGGGTGAGTGTTGGCTTAAGGGGTAGGGTGAGGGTTCAGGTTAGGGTGATGTTTAGGGTGAGTGTGAACGTTAGGGTGAGGGTTAGTCTGAGGGATAGTGTTAGGTTTAGGGTGAGGATGAGGGTTAGAGTTAGGGTGAGGGTTCGGTTTAGTGTTAGGTTTAGGGTAAGGATAAGGGTTAGGATGAGGGTTAGGGTGAGGTGAGGGTTAGGGTTTGGGTTAAGGTTAGGGTGAGAGTGAGGGTTAGGGTGAGGGTGAGGGTTAGGATTAGGATGAGGATTAGTGTGAGGGTTAGGGTAAAGATTAGACTTAGGGTTAGGGTTTGTTTTAAGGTGAGGGTTAGTGTGAGGGTAAGTGTTAGGGTGAGGGTTAGGGTGCGGGTGAGTTTGAGGGATAGGGTTATGTTTAGGGTAAGTGTTAGGGTGAGAGAGGGTGAGGGTGAGGGTTATGGTGAGGGTTCGGGTTAGGGTTATGGTGATGTTTAGGGTGAGGGTGAGGGTTAGGGTGAGGGTTTGGGTGCGGGTGAGAGTTCGGGTTCTGGTGAGGGTGATGGTTAGGGTGTGGGTGTGGATTAGGGGTAGGGTGAGGGTTAGGGTGTCGGTGAGGGTTTGGATGAGGGTGAGGGTTAGGGTTAGGGTGATTATTAGGCTGAGGTTTAGGGTGAGGGTAGGTTTAGGCTTAGTGTGAGGGTTAGTGTTATTGTGAGGGTTAGATTTAGGGTTAGCGTTAGTGTGAGTATAAGGGTTACAGTGAAGTTTAGGGTGAGGTTTATATTTAGCGTTAGCGGTAGGTTTAAGGTGAGGCTTAGGGTTAGGGTGAGGGTTAGGGTTAGCGTTAGGGTTAGGGTGAAGTGTGGGTTAGGGTTAGGGTTAGGGTGAGGTTTAGGGTTTGGGTGAGTGTTAGGGTTAGGGATAGGGTTAGGATGAGGGTGAGGGTTAGGGTTAGGGTGAGATGGAGGTTTAGGGTTTGGGTTAGGGTAAGTGTGAGTGTGAGGGTGAGGGTTAGCTTTAGTATTAGGGTTAGGGTTAGGTTTAGGGTGAGGGTTATTGTGTCTTAGGCATAGGGTGAGGATGAGGTTGAGGGTGAGAGTTAGGATGAGAGTTAAGGTTAGGGTGAGAGTTAAGGTTAGGTTTAGGGTGATACTTAGGGTGAGGGTTAAAGTTAGGGTTCGGGTAAGTTTTCAGGTGAGGGTGAGGGAGAGGGTGAGGGTGAAGGTTATGTTGTGTGTGAGGGTTAGGGTTAGGGTTAGGGTTAGGATGAGGGTTAGGTTTAGGGTTAGGGTGAGGGTTAGGGTTAGTTTTAGAGTTAGTGTTAGGTTAAGGGTTAGGGTGAGGGTTAGGGTGAGGGTGAGGATTAGGGTTAGCGTTAGGCTTAAGGTGAAGGTTAGAGTGAGTGTTAGGGTTAGGGTGAGGGTGAGGGTTAGGGATAGTATGAGGGTAAGGGTGAGGGTGATGGTTAGGATTATGGATAGGGTTAGGGTGAGGGTGAGGGTGAGGTAAGGTTTCTGGTTAGGTTTAGGGTTAGGGTGAGGTTGAGGATTAAGGTTAGGGTTAGGATGAGGGTGAGGGTGAGTTTGAGGCTGTTGTTGAGGTTTAGGGTTAGGGTTAGGGTGATGGTGAGGGTAAGGGTTAGGGTGAGGTATAGGGTGAGGATTAGGTTTAGGGTTAGGGTTATTGTGAGGGTAAGAGTTAGGGTGAGGTTTCGGGTGATTGTGAGGCTTAGGATTAGAATTAGGGTTAGGGTGAGGATTAGGGTGAGGGTTAGGTTTAGGGTTAGTGTTAGGGTGAGTGTGATGGTTAGGTTTATGTTTAGTTTTAGGATGAGAGTTAGGTTTAGGGTGAGGTTAGGGATAGGGTAGGGTTACGGTGAGGGTTAGGCTGAGTGTGAGTGTGAGGGTGAATGTGAGATTGAGGGTTAATATTAGGGTTAGTGTTAGGCTGAGAGCTAGGGTGAGGGTGCGGGTTGGGGTGAGGGTGAGGATGAGGTTGAGGGTTTCGTTTAGGTAAGGGTTAGGATTCAGTTAGGGTGAAGATTAGGGTTAGGTTGAGGATTTGGGTGAGGGTTAGGGTTAGGGTGAGTGTTGGGGTTAGAGTTAGGGTGAGGGTTCAGGTTAGGGTGATGTTTAGGGTGAGTGTGAACATTAGGGTGAGGGATAGTCTGAGGGTTAGTGTTAGGGTTAGGGTGAGGATGAGGGTTAGGATCAGGGTTAGGGTGAGGGTGAGTGTTAGGATTAGGGTGAGGGTTAGGGTAAATGTTAGGGTTAGGGTTAGGGTTTGGTTTAGTGTGAGTGTTAGGGTGAGGGTAAGTGTTAGGGTGAGGGTTAGGGTGCAGGTGAGGGTGAGGACTAGGGATATGTTGAGGGTAAGTGTTAGGGTGACAGTTAGGGTGAGGGTGAGGGTTAGGGTTAGCATTAGGGTTAGGGTGAAGGTGAGGATTAGGGTGAGGCTTCAGGTTAGGGTTTGGGATAGGGTGAGGATTAGGGTTAGGGTTAGGGTTAGGTTGAGGGGTAGGCTGAGGGGTAGTGTTAGGGTTAGTGTGACAATTAAGTTTAGTGTGAGGGTTATTGTTAGGTTTAGGCTTCAGGTGAGGTTAAGGTTTAGTGTGAGGGTTAGGCTGAGGCTGAGGATTAGGGTTAGCCTTAGGGTTAGGGTGAACGTGAGGGTTAAGGTTAGGTTTAGGGTTAGTGTGAGGGTGAGTGTGAAGTTTAGGTTAAGGATTAGGATTGGGGTTAGCGTTAGGCTGAGTTTGAGGGTTTGGGTGAGGGTTAGGGTTAGGTTTAGTGTGAGGGTTAGGGTTAATGTGAGGGTTAGGGTGAGTGTGAGGTAGAGGGTGAAGTTTAAGGTGAGGGTGAGGGTGAGGGTTAGGGTTAGGGTGAGGGTAGGGTGAGGGTGATGGTGAGGGTTAGATTTTCAATTAGGTTTACGGTTAGGGTTGGTGTGAGGGTTGGGGTGAGGGTTCAGGTGAGGGTTAGGGTTAGGGTGATGGTTAGAGTTAGGGTGAGGCTTAGGGTTAGTGTTAGGGTTAGTGTTAGGGTGAGGGTTCGTGTTCGGGTTAGGGTTAGGGTGAGGGAAAGTGTGACGGTGAGGGTTAGGGTTACAGATAGGTTTAGGGTGAGGGTGAGGGTGAGGGTTAGGTTTAGGTTTAGGGTTAGAATTAGGGTGAAGTTGAGGGTTAGGTTATGGTTAGGCTGAGGGTGAGAGAGAGGGTAAGGGTTAGGTTTAGGATTAGTGTTAGGGTGATGTGAGCGGGACAGTGAGAGTTCTCGTGAGGGTTAGGGTGTGGGTGATGGTTAGGATTAGGGTGAGGCTTAGGGTGATGGTGATGGATAGGGTGAGTGTGAGGGTTAAAGTTAGGGTGAGAGTGAGGGTTAGAGTTTAGGTTTAGGGTGAGTGTTGAGGCTGAAGTTTAATGTGAGGATAAGGTTAAGGGTGAGGGTTAGGGTTAAGTTTCGGGTTAGGGTGAGTTTTAGTGTTAGTGTTAGGATTAGGGTTACAATGAGGGCTAGGATTAGGGTTGGGGTTAGTGTTAGACTGAGGTTGAGGGTTAGGGTGAGGGTGAGGCTTAGGGTTAGGTTTAGGGTGAGGGTTAGGGTTAATGTGAGGGTAAGGGTGAGGGTGAGGTTGAGGGTAAAGGTTAAGGTGAGGGTGAGGGTGAGGGTTAGGTTTATGATTAGGGTTAGGGTGAGTTTTAGGGTGAGGGTTAGGATTAGGTTTAGTATAAGGGCTAGGGTGAGTTTGAGGGTTAGGGTTAGGGTGAGGGTTAGGTTTAGGGTGAAGGTTAGGGTAAGGGGTAGGTTTTGGGTTAGAGTGAGGGTAAAAGTTTGGTTTGGTGTGAGGATTAGGGTTAGGGTGAGGGTGAGGGTAAGGTTTAAGGTTTTGGTTAGGGTGAGAGAGAGGGTTACAGTTTGCATGAGTGTTAGGGGGAGGGTTAGGGTGAGAGTTAGGGTTAGGGTTAGGGTGAGGGTTAGGGTTAGGGTGATGTTTAGCATGAGGATGAAAGTTAGGGTGAGTGTGAAGGTTCGGGTGAAGCTGAAGGTTAGGGTGTGGGTGAAGGTTAGGGTTAGTGTGAGGGTTAGGGTGATGGTGAGTGTTAGGGTGAGGGTGAGGGTTAAGGTTAGGGTTCGGGTTAGGGTGAGGGTTATGCTTACATTGAGGTTGACAGTTCGGTTTAGGGTGAGTGTTAGGCTAAGTGATAGGGTAAGGGTGAGGGTCAGGGTGAGTTTTAGGGTTAGGTTTAGGGTTAGGGTTAGGATGAGGGTGAGGGTTAATTTTAGGATTAGGCTTAGGTTATGGTTAGGCTTAGGGTGAGAGTGAGGGTGAGCGCGAGGGTTAGGGTTAGTGTTAGTGTTAGGGTTAGGGTTAGGGTTAGGATGAGTGTTAGTGTTAGATTTAGGGTTAGGGTTAGGGTGAGGCTGAGGGTTAGGGTGAGGCTTGTCTCTCCATCGGGCAAGGAGTAGTGCCTCCTCACTTTGGGACCTTAAAACTGTTTTAAGGTCACCAATTTCTGAGTGCTCTATCTTGTCTTTTGAATGCTGAGCTCCCTAACACAGGTCAGCTCTCCCAGAATGGATGAAACAAATTGGACAGTGTGAGGGGCATCAAGCCCTGATGGATGCAGACCAGAGTTGCCTGGGCGAGAAAAATGCAGTCTATTTCTATTTAGCGGCTTTTCACTCCTTTGGGGAATGTGTAGAGCACTCACAACTTGGGGACCTTAAAACAATTGTTTTTAGGTCCCCAAGTCGTGAGTGCTCTTTCTTGTTATTTGCATCCTGTGCTCCCAAAAACTCCTCAGCTCTCCCAATATGTCAAAGAAAACTTTTCACCTATGGCTGGTGATAGCGAGAGGGGCTGTGAACCATGCCAGGATGCATAGAAGCTACTCCAGACCGAAATGTGCTGTCTATTTGTCTTGGGTGGCGTGTCTCTTCATTATGGAAGGTGGAGAGTATTCACAACTGAGGTGCCAAAAACAGTTCTGTTTTAAGGTACCCAAGTTCTCAGGGCTCTATCTTGTCATTTTCTTCAGGAACTCCTTAACACTGCTCAGCAATCCCAGAATTGCAAGGAAAAAATTGGGACAGGTTAATGGGGACAGTGTGAGGAGTTTTAAGCCCTGCTAGGATGCAGACAGAAGAGGCCAGGGATAGACCGATGATGTCTAACTCTCCTTAGTGACATGTCTCTCTTTTGGGGAATGTGTAGAGCATTTAGAACCCGGTCACCGTAAAACAATAATGTTTTAAATTGCCGAGGTTCTGAGTGCTCTATCTTGCTCTTTGCATCATGAGTTCCTAAACACTTTTGACCTCTCTCAAAATTGAAAGGAAAAAAGTTTTCGCCTGTTATTGTAGACAGAATGAGGCACTTTCAATATTGCTAGGATGCAGAGCAGAGTTTCTTGGGTAAGATAAGTGCTGTGAATTTCTCTTTACAGGTGTGTCTCTTCCTTGGGGAAGGTGTAGAGCCCTCCTAGCTTGGGGGCCTTAAGACTGATCTAGGGTCCCGATATTCTGAGTACTCTATCTTATCATTTGTACCTGGGCTCCCTAACACTGGTCCCTTCTCCCAGAATTGGAAGAACAAAGTTTGGACTGTTTACAGTGGATAGTGCAAGGGTCATTAAGCCTTGCTAAGATTCAAAGCACAGTTGCCTGGGACAGAACAATGCTTTCTATTTCTCCTAAGTGGCTTGTCTCGCTTTTGGAAAATTTGAGAGCACTCAGAACTTAGAGACCTTAAAACAATTTTCTTTATGGCCCCCAAATTCTGAGAACTCTCTCTTGTTGTTTGCATCCTGTGCTCCCAAACCCTCCACAGCTCTCCCATAATGCAAGGAAAAATGATTGACCTGCGGATGGTGACACCAAGAGGGGCTTTGAACCATGCCAGGATGCACACAGGGGCTGCTAGGAACCGAACGATGTTGTCTATTTCTCTTCGGGGGCTGGTCTTTTCTTTTTCGAAGGTATAGAGCATTCAGATCCTTGGCACCATAAAACAATTTTGTTTTCAGTTCACCACATTCTCAGTGCTCTATCATGTCGTTTTCATCCTGAGTATAGTAACACTGGTCAGCCCACCCTGAATTGCAAGGAAAAATTCGGACTTGTTACTGTCGACAATGTAAGGGGCGGCTTGAAGCCCTGCTAGGATGCAGACCGCTGTTGCCTGTGATAGAACATGCTGTCTATTTCTCTTTAGTGGCTTGTATCTCCTTTGAGGAATTGTAGAGCCTTCAGAACTTGGGCACCATAAAATATTGTTTATCTCACAGAAGGTCTTAGTGCTCTATCATTTCAGCCCTCCCAGTGGTAAGGAAAAAAACGGAACCCGTAATTGTAGACAGGATGAGACACTTTCTGTCTTGCTAGGATGCAGACCAGAGCTTCTTGGGAAGATTGGTGCTGTCAATTTCTCTATGGAGGCCTGTCCCTCCTTTGGAGAAGGAGTAAACCCTCATTGCTTGAGGGACTTCAAACTGTTTCAAGGTCCCCAAGTTCTGAGTGCTCCCTCTTTTCTTTTTTTAAAATTAATTAATTTATTTATTTGTTCATTAATTTTCTGTGTGAAAACAATGTACAGAGGGCATACAATTACATGTGCAAGATAATGAGTACATTTTTTATAAAGTATTTTAACGTCCTCCTTTGTTTCCGCTTCCCATCTTTTCCCATCCTCCTCTTGCCCTCCCCCACAGTCCTCCCCGCTCCCAAACCCCCCACCACTGACAAACCAAAGTTGTAAAGTTCATTTTGAACATAATGACTTGTACATCGCATTTTTGCAATGGGTCCACCTGTATCCCTATTTAAACGAATTGTTTTTCCCCTTCCTCTCCACAATTTACACCAAGATGAAATACAGTGAAAGCAGTGGTTATACAATGGGGGAGGGACTACAAAATAAAGATAATTGATCTTATGAATGTGTCATAAACAATCGCTTGAAAGCTAATAAAAGTCATGTGAATACATATCTTAGGGTTCGTTTCATTAACATCACCACATCTGACTTTTTCTGCTTTACTCAAACTTTCGTTTGCATGCTGAACTAGCTAACACTGGTCAACATTCCCAGAATTGGAAGAAAATATTGGACTGGTTACTGTGGATGGACGGTATAAGGGGCTTTCTGCCATGCTAGAATGCAGACCGGAGTAACCTGGGTTAGAAAGATGCGGTCTATTTCTATTTAGACGCTTGTCTCTCCTTTGAGGAAGGTGTAGATCGTTGCGTATTTGAAGTCTGAAAAACAATTTTGTTTTAAGGCGCCGAATTTCTGTGTTGCTCTATCTTGTCGTTTGCATCCTGTGCTTCCAAACACTTTTCAACTCTCCATTAATTGCAAGGAATATAATTGGACCTCTGATTGTTGACAGTATATGGAACTTTCAGTCGTGCTAGGATGTAGATTAGTGGTTAGTGGGAAAGGTCGGTGCTGTCCATATATCTTTGGAGGCTTGTCTTTCCATTGGGGAAGGAGTAGAGCCTCCTCACTTTGGGACCTTAAAACTGTTTTAAGGTCACCAATTTCTGAATGCTCTATATTGTCGTTTGAATCCTGAGCTGACTCACACAGGACAGCTTTCCCAGAACTGGATGAAACAAATTGGACTGGGCTCTGTGGACAGTGTGAGGGGCATTAAGCCCTGTTGGATGCAGACCAGAGTTTCCTGGGAGAGAAAAATGCAGTCTATTTCTATTTAGCTGCTTTTCTCCCCTTTGGGGAAGTTGTAGAACACTCACGACTTTGGTCCCTATGTCGTGAGTGCTCTTTCTGTTATTTGCATACTATGCTCCTAAAACCTGCTCAGCTCTCCCAATATTTCAAAGAACACTTTTGACCTATGGCTGGTGATACCGAGAGGGGCTGTGTACCATGCCAGCATGCACATAGGAGATACTAGAGACCGAAATATGCTGTCTATTTCTCTTTGGTGGCTTGTCTCTTCATTATGGAAGGTGGAGAGTATTCACAACTGAGGCGCCAAAAAACAGTTCTGTTTTAAGGTACCCAAGTTCTCAGGGCTCTATCTTGTCGTTTTCATCCTGAGCTCACTAACACTGCTCAGCAATCCCAGAATTGCAAGGACAAAATTGGGACTGGTTAATGGGGACAGTGTGAGGAGGTTGAAGCCCTGCTAGGATGCAGACCGAAGATGCTTGGGATAGACCGATGCTCTCTAACTCTCCTTAGAGCCCTGTCTTTCCTTTGGGGAATGTGTAGAGCATTTAGAACCTGGTCACCTTAAAACAATAATGTTTAAATCGTCGAGGTTCTGAGTGCTCTATCTTGTGCTTTAAATCCTGAGTTCCTAAACACTTTTGACCTCTCTCAGAATTAAAAGGAAAAAAATTTTACCTGTCATTGTAGACAGAATGAGGAACTTTCTATATTGCTAGGATGCAGAGCAGAGCTTCTTGGGAAAGATGGGTTCTGTGAATTTCTCTTTGGAGGCGTCCTCTTCCTTGGGGTAGGTGTAGAGCCCTCCTTCCTTGGGGGCGTTAAGACTGTTCTAGGGTCCCCATATTCTGAGGACTCTATCTTATCGTTTGTACCTGGGCTCCCTACCACTGGTCACTTCTCCCAGAATTGGAAGAACAAAGTTTGGACCGTTTACTGTGGATAGTGCAAGGGTCATTAAGCCCTGCTAAGATTCAGAGCACAGTTGCCTGGGACAGAACAATGCTTTCTATTTCTCCTAAGTGGCTTGTCTCGCTTTTGGGAAAAGATGAGAGCACTCAGACCTTGGAGACCTTAAAACAATTTTCTTTATGGTCCCCAAATTCTGAGAACTCTCTGTTGTAGATTGCATCCTGTGCTCCCAAACCCTCCACAGCTCACCCAAAATTGCAAGAAAAGAAGATTGACCTGCGGATGGTGACACCAAGAGGGGCTTTGAACCATGCCAGGATGCACACAGGGGCTGCTAGGAACCGAACGATGTTGTCTATTTCTCTTCGGGGGCTGGTCTTTTCTTTTACGAAAGTATAGAGCATTCAGTACTTTCGTGCCATAAACCAATTTTGTTTTAAGTTCCCCACATTCTCAGTGCTCTATCTTGTCGTTTTCATCCTGAGCATCCTAAAATTGGTCAGCCCACCCTGAATTGCAAAGAAAAAATTCGGATTTGTTACTCTGGACAGTGTAAGGGGCTTCAAGCCCTGCTAGGATGCAGACCGCTGTTGCCTCTGATAGAACCATGCTGTCTATTTCTCTTTAGTGGCTTGTATCTTCTTTGAGAAATTGTAGAGCCTCCAGAACTTGGGCACAAAACAATAGTGCTTACCTCACCGAAGGTCTGAGTGCTCTATCTTGTCATTTACATCCTGAGATATCAAAAACTTTTCAGCCCTCCCAGTGGTAAGGATAATAACGGAACCTGTAACTCTAGACAGGATGAGACACTTTCTATCTTGCTAGGATGCAGACTAGAGCTTTTTGGGAAGATTGGTACTGTCAATTTCTCTATGGTGGCGTGTCCCTCCTTTTGGGAAGGAGTAAACCCCCATTGCTTGGGGGCCTGCATTCTGTTTCAAGGTCCCCCAGTTCTGAGTGCTCCAAATTTCTTGTTTTTAAATTTATTTATTTATTTTTCTTCATTTATGATTTTGTGAAAACAATGTAGAGAGGGGTTACAATTACTTGTGCAAGATAATTAGTACTGTTTTTATATAAAGTATTGTAACGTCCTCCTTTGTTTCCCCTTCCCATCTTTTCCCATCCTCCTCCTACTCTCCTCCACAGTCCTCCCCACTCCCATACCCCCATCACTCACAAACCAAAGTTGTAAAGTTCCTTTTGGACATAGCGACTTGTACATCACATTTTTGCAATGGGTCCACCTGTATCCCTATTTAAATGAATTGTTTTCCCCTTCCCCTGCACAAATTATTCCGACATGAAATACAGTGAAAGTTGTGGTTATACAATGGGGGAGGGACTTAAAAAGTAAAAAAAGAAATGATCTTTACAATGTATCATAAACAGTTGCTTGAAAGCAAATAAAAAACATTTGAATACATATATTAGGGTTCATTTCATTAACATCACCTTATATGACTTTCTCTGCTTCACTCAAAATTTGTTTGCATGTTGAACTTGCTCACACTGGTCAGCTCTCCCAGAATTAGATGAAAAATATTGGACGGGTTACTGTGGATGGACAGTATAAGGGGCTTTCAGCCATTCTAGGATGCAGACCGGAGTAACCAGGGTTAGAAAGATGCGGTCTATTTCTATTTAGAGGCTTGTCTCTCCTTTGGGAAAGGTGTAGAACATTGAGAATTTGAGCCCTGAAAAACTATTTTGTTTTAAGGCGCTGAATTTCTGTGTTGCTCTATCTTGTCATTTGCATCCTGTGCTTCCAAACATTTTTCAGCTCTCCCAGAATTGCAAGGAATATAATTGGACCTGTTATTGTTAACAGTATATGTAACTATCAGTCTTGCTAGGATGTAGATTAGGGCTTAGTGGGAAAGGTCAGTGCTGTCCATATATTTTTGGAGGCTTGTCTCTACCTTGGGGAAGGTGTAGAGCCTCCTCACTTTGGGACCTTAAAACTGTTTAAGGTCACCAATTTCTGAGTGCTCTATCTTGTCTTTTGCATCCTCAGCTCGCTAACACAGTTCAGCTCTCCCAAGATTGGGTGAAACAAATTGAACTGGGCTCTGTGGACAGTGTGAGGGGCATTAAGCCCTGATGGATGCAGACCAGAGTTGCCTGGGCGAGAAAAATTCAGTCTATTTCTATTTAGCGGCTATTCTCTCCCTTGGGGAAAGTGTAGAGCACTCACAACCTGTTTTAAGGTCCCCAGGTTGTGAGTGCTCTTTCTTGTTTTTTGCACCCTGTACTCACAAAATCTGCTCAGCTCTCGCAATATTTCAAGGAAAACTTTTGACCTATGGCTGGTGATACAGAGAAAAATGTAGTCTATTTCTATTTAGCGGCTTTTCTCTCCTGTGAGGAAGGTGTAGAGCACTCACAACTTGGGGACCTTAAAACAATAAGGTCCCCAAGTTGTGAGTGCTCTTTCTTGTTATTTGCATCCTGTGCTCCCAAAACCTCCTCAGCTCTCCCAATATTTCAAAGAACACTTTTGACCTATGGCTGGTGATACCAAGAGGGGCTGTGAACCATGCCAGCATGTACATAGGAGCTACTAGAGACAGAAATATGCTGTCTATTTCTCTTTGGTGGCTTGTCTCTTCATTATGGAAGGTGGAGAGTATTCACAACTGAGGCGCCAAAAAACAGTTCTGTTTTAAGGTACCCAAGTTCTCAGGGCTCTATCTTGTCGTTTTCATCCTGAGCTCACTAACACTGCTCAGCAATCCCAGAATTGCAAGGACAAAATTGGGACTGGTTAATGGGGACAGTGTGAGGAGGTTGAAGCCCTGCTAGGATGCAGACCGAAGATGCCTGGGATAGACCGATGCTCTCTAACTCTCCTTAGAGCCCTGTCTTTCCTTTGGGGAATGTGTAGAGCATTTAGAACCTGGTCACCTTAAAACAATAATGTTTAAATCGTCGAGGTTCTGAGTGCTCTATCTTGTGCTTTAAATCCTGAGTTCCTAAACACTTTTGACCTCTCTCAGAATTAAAAGGAAAAAAATTTTACCTGTCATTGTAGACAGAATGAGGAACTTTCTATATTGCTAGGATGCAGAGCAGAGCTTCTTGGGAAAGATGGGTTCTGTGAATTTCTCTTTGGAGGCGTCCTCTTCCTTGGAGTAGGTGAAGAGCCCTCCTTCCTTGGGGGCGTTAAGACTGTTCTAGGGTCCCCATATTCTGAGGACTCTATCTTATCGTTTGTACCTGGGCTCCCTACCACTGGTCACTTCTCCCAGAATTGGAAGAACATAGTTTGGACTGTTTACTGTGGATAGTGCAAGGGTCATTAAGCCCTGCTAAGATTCAGAGCACAGTTGCCTGGGACAGAACAGTGCTTTCTATTTCTCCTAAGTGGCTTGTCTCGCTTTTGGGAAAAGATGAGAGCACTCAGACCTTGGAGACCTTAAAACAATTTTCTTTATGGTCCCCAAATTCTGAGAACTCTCTGTTGTAGATTGCATCCTGTGCTCCCAAACCCTCCACAGCTCACCCAAAATTGCAAGAAAAGAAGATTGACCTGCGGATGGTGACACCAAGAGGGGCTTTGAACCATGCCAGGATGCACACAGAGGCTGCTAGGAACCGAACGATGTTGTCTATTTCTCTTCGGGGGCTGGTCTTTTCTTTTACGAAAGTATAGAGCATTCAGTACTTTCGTGCCGTAAACCAATTTTGTTTTAAGTTCCCCACATTCTCAGTGCTCTATCTTGTCGTTTTCATCCTGAGCATCCTAAAATTGGTCAGCCCACCCTGAATTGCAAAGAAAAAATTCGGACTTGTTACTCTGGACAGTGTAAGGGGCTTCAAGCCCTGCTAGGATGCAGACCGCTGTTGCCTCTGATAGAACCATGCTGTCTATTTCTCTTTAGTGGCTTGTATCTTCTTTGAGAAATTGTAGAGCCTCCAGAACTTGGGCACAAAACAATAGTGCTTACCTCACCGAAGGTCTGAGTGCTCTATCTTGTCATTTACATCCTGAGATATCAAAAACTTTTCAGCCCTCCCAGTGGTAAGGATAATAACGGAACCTGTAACTCTAGACAGGATGAGACACTTTCTATCTTGCTAGGATGCAGACTAGAGCTTTTTGGGAAGATTGGTACTGTCAATTTCTCTATGGTGGCGTGTCCCTCCTTTTGGGAAGGAGTAAACCCCCATTGCTTGGGGGCCTGCATTCTGTTTCAAGGTCCCCCAGTTCTGAGTGCTCCAAATTTCTTGTTTTTAAATTTATTTATTTATTTTTCTTCATTTATGATTTTGTGAAAACAATGTAGAGAGGGGTTACAATTACTTGTGCAAGATAATTAGTACTGTTTTTATATAAAGTATTGTAACGTCCTCCTTTGTTTCCCCTTCCCATCTTTTCCCATCCTCCTCCTACTCTCCTCCACAGTCCTCCCCACTCCCATACCCCCATCACTCACAAACCAAAGTTGTAAAGTTCCTTTTGGACATAGCGACTTGTACATCACATTTTTGCAATGGGTCCACCTGTATCCCTATTTAAATGAATTGTTTTCCCCTTCCCCTGCACAAATTATTCCGACATGAAATACAGTGAAAGTTGTGGTTATACAATGGGGGAGGGACTTAAAAAGTAAAAAAAAGAAATGATCTTTACAATGTATCATAAACAGTTGCTTGAAAGCAAATAAAAAACATTTGAATACATATATTAGGGTTCATTTCATTAACATCACCTTATATGACTTTCTCTGCTTCACTCAAACTTTGTTTGCATGTTGAACTCGCTCACACTGGTCAGCTCTCCCAGAATTGGAAGAAAAAAATTGGACTGTTTACTGTGGATGGACAGTATAAGGGGCTTTCAGCCATTCTAGGATGCAAACCGGAGTAACCTGGGTTAGAAAGTTGTGGTCTATTTCTATTTATAGGCTTGACTCTCCTTTGGGGAAGGTGTAGATCATTGTGAATTTGAGCCCTGAAAAACAATTTTGTTTTAAGGCGCCGAATTTCTGTGTTGCTCTATCTTGTCGTTTGCATCCTGTGCTTCCAAACACTTTTCAGCTCTCCCAGAATTGCAAGGAATATAATTGGACCTGTTATTGTTGACAGTATATGGAACTATCAGTCTTGCTAGGATGTAGATTAAGCCTTAGTGGGAAAGGTCGGTGCAGTCTATATATTTTTGGAGGCTTGTCTCTACCTTGGGGAAGGAGTAGAGCCTACTCATTTTGGGACCTTAAAACTGTTTAAGCTCACCAATTTCTGAGTGCTCTATCTTGTCTTTTGCATCCTCAGCTCGCTAACACAGGTCAGCTTTCCCAAGATTGGATGAAACAAATTGGACTGGGCTCTGTGGACAGTGTGAGGGGCATTTAGCCCTGATGGATGCAGACCAGAGTTGCCTGGGCGGGAAAAATGCAGTCTATTTCTAGTTTGCGGCTTTTCTCTCCTTTGGGGAAAGTGAAGAGCACTCACAACCTGTTTTAAGGTCCCCAGGTTGTGAGTGCTCTTTCTTGTTTTTTGCACCCTGTACTCACAAAATCTGCTCAGCTCTCCCAATATTTCAAGGAAAACTTTTGACCTATGGCTGGTGATACCGAGATGGGGTGTGAACCATGCCAGGAAGCACATAGGAGCTACTAGAGACCGAAATATGCTGTCTACTTCTCTTTGGTGGCTTGTCTCTTCATTATGGATGGTGCAGAGTATTCACAACTGAGGCGCCAAAAAACAGTTCTATTTCAAGGAGTCTGTGTGAGAGATTTTGTTGGACAAAGAGCTTCAAGGAAGCATGCCTGCAGGAAGGAGGTGTTGGTTCAAGGATTCCCATACACTTGGCTGCACCTTTATAGCCTCTACCTTTTATTCTTACTATATTCTTCTTGGCTGTACATTCGTTGCCTTTATTCTCATTTTGGCTATTTTTCTATTGATCCGGGAACAGAGCATGTTGTATATTTTCCGGTACAATAGAGACGGCTTCTCTAAGTAATAAAGACTAAGTTCAAAGATTAAATGTGGGCAATGCCCCAATCAATCTATCATCTGATGTGACGGTTCCTCCAGAAACTCCTACAAATTCACAAGCGGTTTTGCAGCTCATGCATAGTAAATATAGAGACTTAAAATTTCCAGATATGTCCAACAGATAAAATCAATGAATTAAACTAAGTTAGAAAGAGTTATCCCAGTAGTTCAGAGAGTTCTAAAAAAGAAGGGACCTCTGGTTATAAAAGAAAAAGAAAGATTCTCCCAACAGTTATGATTAAGTTTAGTCCAACTTATGTTACAGGGAATAGATGGTGTTTTCACACAAAATATAAAGTTAGTAACATATTTCCTAAACCAACCAAGAATGATTTCCTTATACAGGAACTTATAAAGATGAAAACAGTTGGATAAAAATAAAATTATAAAGAGTATAATGTAAGTACAGCCCTGTCTTAGGTTTGTTAATTATTAAACATAAAAAGGCTGAATAGATGACGTATTCTATTAAACAATATGCTAGACTTGTTTCGCACCACTTAGCTTAAACAGTTGGTGGGATAGTCATCAATTTTCATGTAATTCATCACTGTTTTGCTTTAAAGAAATTGATTACGTGCTTAAATAAACAAAGAATCTATGTCACAATCACACACTGTATAACAATGTTAATTCTCCTCAACAAAGAGACACACAGATGCAACTCTTTTAAGTCTGTGTCTGTTTGCCAGTTCGCCAACTCCTTTGCCCACCTATCCTGAGATCCATGTCATGTCGGTCCCAGTGCTCCTGCTGAGTTGGTCCGTCGCACTATTTCTCTTTGGTTGTTTGTCTCTTCATTATGGAAGGTGGAGAGTATTCACAACTGAGGCGCCAAAAAACAGTTCTGTTTTAAGGTACCCAAGTTCTCAGGGCCCTATCTTGTCGTTTCCATCCTGAGCTCCCTAACACAGCTCAGCAATCCCAGAATTGCAAGGAAAACATTGGGACTAGTTAATGGGGACCATGTGAGGAGGTTTAAGCCCTGCTAGGCTGCAGACCGAAGATGCCTGGGATAGACCGATGCTGTCTAACTCTCCATAGTGCCCTCTCTTTCCTTTGGGGAATGTGTAGAGCATTTAGAACCTGGTCACCACAAAAAATAATGTTTTAATCGCCGAGGTTCTGAGTATTCTATCTTGTTCTTTGCATCCTGAGTTCCTAAACACTTTTGACCTCTCTCAGAATTAAAAGGAAAAAAATTTCACCTGTTATTGTAGACAGAATGAGGCACTTTCAATATGGCTAGGATGCAGAGCAGAGCTTCTGGGGAAAGATGGGTGCTGTGAATTTCTCTTGGGAGGCGTGTCTCTTCCGTGGGGAAGGTGTAGAGCCCTCCTTCCTTGGGGCCCTTAAGACTGTTCTAGGGTCCCCATATTCTGAGTACTCTTTCTTATCATTTGTACCTGGGCTCCCTAATACTGGTCACTTCTCCCAGAATTGGAAGAACAAAGTTTGGACAGTTTATTATGGATAGTGCAAGGGTCATTAAGCCCTGCTAAGATTCAGAGTACAGTTGCCTGGAAAAGAACAATGCTTTCTATTTCTCCGAAGTGGCTTGTCTCGCTTTTGGGAAAAGATGAGAGTACTCAGAACTTGGAGACCTTAAAACAATTTTCTTTATGGTCCCCAAATTCTGAGAACTCTCTCTTTTTTGCATCCTGTGCTCCCAAACCCTCCACAGCTCTCCCAAAATTGTAAGGAAAAAATATTGACATGCGGATTGTGACACCAAGAGGGGCTTTGAATCATTTCAGGATGCACACAGGGGCTGCTAGAAACCGAACGATGTTGTCTATTTCTCTTCGGGGATTGGTCTTTTCTTTTTTGAAGGTATAGAACATTCAGAACCTTGGTGCCATAAAACAATTTTGTTTTAAGTTCCTCACATTCTTATTGCTCTATCTTGTCATTTTCATCCTGAGCATCCTAATTCTGGTCAGCCCACCCTGAATTGCAAGGAAAAAATTCGGACTTCTTACTGTGGACAGTGTAAGTGTCTTCAAGCCCTGCTAGGATGCAGACTGCTGTTGCCTGTGATAGAACCATGCTGTCTATTTCTCTTTCGTGTCTTGTATCTCCTTTGAGGAATTGTAGAGCCTTCAGAACTTGGGCAACTTACAATATTGTTTACCTCACCGAAGATCTGAGTGCTCTATCTTGTCGTTTACATCCTGAGATCTCCAAAACTTTTCAGTGGTAAAGAAAAAATGGAACGTGTGATTGTAGACAGGATGAGACACTTTCTGTCTTGCAGACCAGAGCTTCTTGGGAAGATTGGTGCTGTCAATTTCTCTATGGAGGCTTATAAAATCTCATTGCTTGGGGGCCTTCAAACTGTTTCAAGGTGCCCAAGTTCTGAGTGCTCCATCTTTTCTTGCTTTTAAATTTATATATTCATTTATTGTTCATTTATTTTTTGTGAAAACAATGTACAGAGGGGTTACAATTCCATGTGCAAGATAATGAGTACATTTTTTATAAAGTATTGTAACGTCCTCCTTTGTTTCCCCTTCCCATCTTTTCCAATCCTCGTCCTGCCCTCCCCAACAGTCCTCCCCGCTCCAATACCCCGCACCACACAAAAACCAAAGTTGTAAAGTTCGTTTGTAAAGTACATCGCATTTTTGCAATGGGTTCACCTGTATCCCTATTTAAAAGAATTGTGTTTCCCCTTCCCCTGCACAAATTATACCGACATTAAATACAGTGAAAGCAGTGGTTTTACGATGGGGGAGGGACTTACAAAGTAAAAAAGAAATGATCTTATGAATGTGTCATAAACAATCGCTTGAAAGCAAATAAAAATCATTTGAATACATATCTTAGGGTTCATTTCATTAACATCACCTCATCTGATTTTCTCTGCTTTACTCAAACTTTCGTTTGCATGCTGAACTAGCTAACACTGGTCAGCTTTCCCAGAATTGGAAGAAAATATTGGACAGGATACTGTGGATGGACAGTATAAGGGGCTTTCTGCCATGCTAGAATGCAGACCGGAGTAACCTGGGTTAGAAAAATGCGGTATATTTCTATTTAGAGTCTTGTCTCTCCTTTGGGGAAGGTGTAGATCATTGAGAATTTGAGCCCTGAAAAACAATTTTCTTTTAAGGCGCCAAATTTCTGTGTTGCTCTATCTTGTCGTTTGCATCCTGTGCTTCCAAACACTTTTCAGCTCTACCAGAATTGCAAGGAATATAATTGGACCTGTTATTGTTGACAGTATATGGAACATTCAGTCTTACTAGGATGTAGATTAGGGCTTAGTAGGAAAGGTCGGTACTGTCCATATATCTTTGCAGGCTTGTCTCTCCATTGGGGAAGGAGTAGAGCCTCCTCACTTTGGGACCTTAAAAATGTTTTAAAGTCACCAATTTCTGAGTGCTCTATGTTGTCGTTTGCATCCTGAGCTCGCTAACACAGGTGAGCTCTCCAAGAATTGGATTAAACAAATTGCACTGGGCTCTGTGGACAGTGTGAGGGGCATTAAGCCCTGATGGATGCAGACCAGAGTTGCCTGGGCGAGAAAAATGCAGTCTATTTCTATTTAGCGGCTTTTATCAGCTTTGGGGATGGTGTAGAGCACTCACAACTTGGGGACCTTAAAACAAGGTCCCCAAGTTGTGAGTGCTCTTTCTTGTTATTTGCATCCTGTGCTCTCAAAACCTCCTCAGCTCTCCCAATATTTCAAAGAAAACTTTGGACCTATGAATGGTGATACCGAGAGGGGCTGTGAAACATGCCAGGAGGCACATAGGAGATACTAGAGACCGAAATATGCTGTCTATTTCTCTTTGGTGGCTTGTCTCCTCTTTATGGAAGGTGGAGAGTATTCACAACTGAGGTGCCAAAAAACAGTTCAGTTTTAACGTACCCAAGTTCTCAGGGCTCTGTCTTGTCGTTTTCATCCTGACCTCCTTAACACTGCTCAGCAATCCTAGAATTGTAAGGAAAAAATTGGGACTGGTTAACGGGGACAGTGTGAGGAGGTTGAAGCCCTGCTTGGATGTAGACCGAAGATGCCTGGGGTAGATCGGTGATGTCTAACTCTCCTTAGAGCCCTGTCTTTCCTTTGGGGAATGTGTAGAGCATTTAGAACCTGGTCACCTTAAAACTATGTTTAAAATCGTTGAGGTTCTGAGTGCTCTATCTTGTTCTTTGCATCCTGAGTTCCTAAACACTTTTGACTCTCTCAGAATTAAAAGGAAAAAAATTTCACCTGTTATTGTAGACAGAATGAGGCACTTTCAATATTGCTAGGATGCAGAGCAGTGCTTCTGGGGAAAAATGGGAGCTGTTAATTTCTCTTTGGAGGCGTGTCTCTTCCTTGGGGTAGGAGTAGAGCCCTCCTTCCTTGGGGGCCTTAAGACTGTCCTAGGGTCCCCATATTCTGAGGACTCTATCTTATCTTTTGTACCTAGGCTCCCTAACACTGGTCATTTCTCCCAGAATTGGAAGAACAACGTTTGGACTGTTTACTGTGGATAATGCAAGGGTCATTAAGCCCTGCTAAGATTCAGAGCACAGTTGCCTGGGACCGAACAATGCTTTCCATTTCGCCTAAGTGGCTTGTCTCGCTTTTGGGAAAAGTTGAGAGGACTCAGAACTTGGAGAACTTAAAACAATTTTCTTTATGGTCCCCAAATTGTGAGAACTCTCTCTTGTTGTTTGCATCCTGTGCTCCCAAACCCTCCACAGCTCTTCCAAAATTGTAAGGAAAAATATTGACCTGCGGATGGTGTCAACAAGAAGGGCTTTGAACCATGCCAGGATGCACACAGGGGCTGCTAGAAACCGAACGATGTTGTCTATTTCTCTTTGGGGGCTGGTCTTTTCTTTTTCGAAGGTATAGAGCATTCAGAACCTTGGCGCCATAAAATAATTTTGTTTTAAGTTCCCCACATTCTCAGTGCTCTATCTTGTCGTTTACATCCTGAGCATCCCTACTCTGGTCTTCCCACCCTGAATTGCAAGGAAAAAATTCGGACTTGTTACTATGTTCCATGTAAGGAGCTTCAAGCCCTGCTAGGATGCAGACTGCTGTTGCCTGTGATAGAACCATGCTGTGAGGGTTAGGGTTTGGGTTAGTGTAAGGATTAGGATTAGGGTTAGAGTTAGGGTGAGGGTGAGGTTTAGGGTTAGGGTTAGGCTTAGAGTGAGGATGAGAGTGAGGGTGAGGGTTAGGGTTAGGTTTAGGGTGAGGGTTAGGTTTCAGGTTAGTATGAGGATAAGGGTTAAGGTGAGGGGTAGGGTGAGGGTGAGGTTTAGGGTTAGGGTGAGGGTGAGGGTTAGGGTTAGGGTTAGGGTGAGGCTTAGGGTGAGGGTTAGTGTTAGAGTGAGGGTTAGGGTTAAGGTGAGGGTTAGGGTTAGGGTGTGGTTTACGGTGAGGTTTAGGGTTAGCATTCGGTATAGTCATAGGATGAGCTTTAGGGTGAAGGTTAGGGTTAGGATTAGTGTGGGGGTGAGGGTGAGGGTTACTGTGAGTGTTAGACAGTTTTAGGGTTAGGGTGAGGGTGAGGTTAACGGTTAGTGTGAGGATTAGTGTGAGGGTGAGGATTTGGGTTATCATTAGGTTTAGGGTGAGGGTTAGGATGAGTTTTAGGGTTCGGGTTAGGGTTCGGCTTGGTTTAGGGTTAGGGTTATGGTGAGGGTGAGGGTTAGGGTGAGGTTTAGGGTTAGGGTTAGGGTTAGGGTGAGGGTGAGGGTTAGGGTTAGGGTTAGGGTCAGGGTTAGGGTTAGGGTGAGGGCTAGGCTGAGGGTGAGGGTTAGGGTGAGGCTTCGTTTGAGGGTGAGTGTGAGGGTTAGCGTTTGGGTTAGTGTTAAGATGAGGATGAGGGTTAGCGTGACCGTGAGGGTTAGGATGAGGCTGAGGGTTAGGGTTAGTGTGAGGATAACGGTTAGGCTGAGAGTTAGTGTGAGGGTGAGGGTTAGGGTTATCATTAGGGATAGGGTGAGGTTTAGGATGAAGGTTAGGGTTAGGGTGAGGGTTAGGGTTAGGCTTAGGGTGAGGGTTACAGTTAGGGTTTTGTTTAGAGTGAGGGTGAATTTTAGGGTGAGGGTGAGCTTGAGGGTTAGGGTTAGGGTTAGGGTTAGGGTGAGGGTGAGGGTGAGGGTGACTGTGAGGGTTAGGGTTAGGGTTGGGGTTAGGGTAGTGTTAAGGGGAGGATTAGGGATAGGATTAGGGTTAGGGTTAGGGTTAGGCTGAGGCTGAGGTTGAGGGTGAGGGTTAGGGTTAGGTTTAGGGTGAGGGTTAGGGTTAGTGTGAGGGTTAGGGTGAGGGTGAGGGTGAGGGTGAGAGTTAGGGTTAGGATTAAGTTTTGGGTGAGTTTTAGGGTTAGGGTTAGTGTGAGGGTGAGGGTTAGGGTTAGGATCAGGGTTAGGGTTAGGATTAGGGTTATTGTTAGGGTTAAGATTAGGGTTAGGGTGAGGATGAGGTTTAACGTTAATGTTAGGGTTAGGTTTAGGGTGAGGGTGAGGGAGAGGGATAGGATTAGGATTAGTGTTAGGGATAGGTTTAGGCTGAGGGTGAGGGTGAGGTTAAGGGTGAGGGTTAGAGTTAGGGTTAGGGTAAGGGTGAAGGCTAGGATGAGGGTTAGAGTGAGGGTGAGAGTGAGGGTGAGGGTTTCAGTTATTTAAGGGTTAGGGTTATTGTTAGGGTGAGGATTAAATTGAGGTTGAGTGTAAGTGTGAGGTTTAGGGTTAGGGTGCGTATTAGGGTTGGAGTTAGTGTTAGGGTTAAGGTTAGGGTGATGTTTAGGGTGACGGTGAGTGTTAAGGTGAGGTTTAGGGTTCTGGAGTGTGTGAGGGTTAGTGTGTGGGTGAGGGGGAGGGTTAAGCTTAGTGTATGGATAAGAGTTAGGGTGAGGGTGAGGGTGAGGGTGAGGGTGAGGTTTAGGGTTAGCGTTAGTGTTTGGGTGAGGGTTAGGGTGAGGGTTAGGATTAGGGTGATGGTGAGGGTGAGTTAGGGTTAAGGTTAGGGTTAGTGTGAGGGTGAGGGTGAGGGTTAGGTTTAGGATTAAGGTTAGGATTAGGTTTAGGCTGAGGGTGAGGGTGAGGGTCAGGTTGAGTGTTAGGGTTAGGGTGAGGGTTAGGGTTAGGCTGATGTTTACAGTGAGGGTTAGGGTGATGGTGAGGGTTCGAGTGAGGGTGAGGGTTAGTGTATGGGTGACAATTAGGCTTAGGGTGAGGATTAGAGTGACGGTGAGTGTTAGGGTGAGGGTGAGGATTAGGCTTAAGGTTAGCTTTAGGGTGAGGGTAAGGGTTAGGGTGAGGGTTAGGTGAGGGTGAGTCATAGGGTTAGTGTTAGGGTTACAATTAGAGTGAGTGTGAGTGTTAGGGTTGGGTGAGGGTTAGGGTTAGGGTGAGCATTAAGGTTAGGGTGAGGGTTAGGTTTAGGGTGTGGGTGAGGGGGAGGGTTAGAGTTAGGGTGAGGGTTAGGGTTAGGGTGAAGGTTAGGTTTAGGTTGAATGTGAGGGCGAGGGTTAGGGTTAAGTTAAGGGTTAGGGTGAGGGCTAGGGTCGGGGTGAGGGTTGAGGTTGAGGGTGAGGGTTTGGGATAGTTAAGGGTTAGGATTAGGGATAGGGTGAGGATTAGCATGAGGGTCAGGGTGAGGGTAGGGTTAGGGCTAGGGTGAGGGTTAAGGTTAGGGTTAGGGTGAGGGCTTGGGTTAGGTTGATGTTTAGGGTGAGGGTGAGGTTTAGGGTGAGGGTGAGGGTTCAGGTGAGGGTGAGAGTTAGTGTGTGGATGAAGGTTAGGTTGAGGTTGAGGGTTAGGGTGATGGTGTGGGTTAGGGGGCGGGTAAGTGGTAGGGTTAGGGTTAGTATGAGGGTTAGGGTTATGGTTAGGGTGAAGGTTAGAGTAAGGGTTAGGGTTAGGTTTATGGTTAGGGTTAGGTTAGGTTGAGGCAGAGGGTGATGGTTAGTGTTAGGATTAGGGTTATGGTTAGGTTTAGGCTGAGAGTCAGGGTGAGGGTGAGGGTTAGGATTAGGGTTACGGTTAGGGTGAGGGTTAGGGTTAGGATTACGGTGAGTTTAGTGGGAGCGGGAGTGTTAGGTTTAGGGTTAGGTTTAGGGTGAGGTTTAGGGTTAGGATTAGCTTTAGGGTTAGGGTGAGGGTGAGGGTTAGGGTAAGGATTAGGGTTAGGGTTAGGATTAGGCTGAGGGTCAAGTTGAGGATAAGGGTGTGGTTTAGGTTTAGAGTAAGGGAGAGGGTTAGGGTGATGTTTACGGTGAGGTTGAAGGTTAGGGTGAGTTTGAGAGTTCAGGTGAGGATGAGGGTTAGGGGGTGAGTGAGGGTTAGGGTTTGGGTTAGTGTAAGTTTTAGGTTTTGGTGAGGGTTAGTTTTAGGGTGAGGGTGAGGGTTTGGGTTAGGTAAGGGTTAGGGTTAGGATTAGGGTGAGGATTGGGGTGAGGGTGAGGGTAAGTGTGAGGGTTAGGTTTAGGGTTAGGGTGATGGTTACGGTTAGGGTGAGGTTTAGGGTGAGAGTGAGTGTTAGGTTTAGGGTTAGGTTGAGGGTGAGGGTGAGGGTTAAGGTTAGAGTTAGGGTTAGGGAGAGATTTAGGATGAAGACTAGGGTTAAGTTTAGGGTGAGGCTGAGGGTGATGGTTAAGGTTCGAATTAAGGCGAGGCTGAGGTTGAGGTTGAGGGTGATGATTAGGGCTAGGCTTAGGATTAGGGTTAGGTTTCGGTTTAGTCTGTGGGTGAGAGTGAGGGTGAGGGTAAGGGTGATGGTGAGAGTAGGGGTGAGGGTGAGGGTTTGGGTGAGGTAAGGGTTAGGGTTAGGGTTAGGTTGAGGGTTAGGGTGAGGGGTAGTGTTAGGGTTAGGGTGAGGGTTAGGGTTAGTGTGAGGGTTAGGGTTAAGGTTAGGGTTAGGGTAAGGGTGAGCATAAGAGTTAGGGTGAGGGTTAAGGTGAGGTTTAGGGTTATGTTTAGTGTTAGGGTTAGGGTGAGGGTTGGGATTATGGTGAGGGTTTGGGTTAGGGTGAGGGTTTAATTTAGGGTTAGGGTAAGGTTTAGGATTAGAATGAGGGTTAGGGTTAGGGTGAGGGTGAGGATTAATTAGGTTTAGGTTTAGGTTTAGGGTTAGGGTCAGGGTGTGGGTGAGGTTTAGGGTTAGGGTTAGGTTTAGTGTGAGGTTTAGGGTTAGGGTTAGGGTTAGGGTGAGGTTTAGGGTTAGGATGGGTGTTAGGGTGACCGTGAGGGTTAGGGTTAGGGTGAGGGTTAGGATTAGTGTGAGGGTTAGTTTTAGGGTGAGGGTCAGGGTGAAGTTGAGGTTTATGGCTAGTATTAGGATTAGAATTAGGATTAAAGTTAGATGTAGGTTTAGGCTGAGGGTGAGGGTGGGCATGAGAGTTAGGGTTAGGTTTAGGGTTAGGTTTAGGGTGAGGGCTAGAGTGGGTTGAGGGTTGAGGGTGAGGGTTAGGGTGAAGGTTTAGGTTAGGAAAGGGTTAGGGTTTGGGTTAGGGTGAGGATTAGGATGATGGTGATTGTGAGGGTGAGGGTTAGGTTTAGGTTGAGGGTTAAGGTTAGAGTTAGGGTGAGGGTTTGGGTTAGTGTGATGTGTAGGGTAAGGTTGAGGTTTAGGTGAGGGTGAGGGTTCAGGTGAGGGTGAGAATCAGTGTGTGGGTGAGGGCTAAGGTTAGGTTGAGGGTTAGGGTGACGGTATGTGTTAGTGTGAAGGTAAGGTTTAGGTTTAGGGTTAGTAGGAGGATTAGGGTTAGGGTTAGGGTGAGGGTTAGGGTAAGGTTAATGTTAGGGTTAGGGTGAGCGTTAGCGTAAATGTGAGGATTAGGGTTAGGTTTAGGATTAGGGTGAGGGTAAGTTTAGGGTGAGGATTAGGGTGAGTGTGAGGGTTAGGTTTAGCGTTAGGGTTAGTGTGAAGGTTAGGTTGAGGGTTAGCGTTAGGGTTTAAGGTGAGGGTGAGAGTTAGGTTTAGCATTCTGGTGAGGGTTAGCATTAGGGTTAGGATTAGGGTTAGGGTGAGTGTCAGGGTATGGGTGAGTGTTAGGGTTAGGGTTAGGATGAGGGTGAAGGTGAGGGTGAGGGTTAGGGCTAGGGTTAAGGTGAGGCTTAGGGTTAGGGTCAGGGTTAGGGTTAGCGTTAGGGGCAGGGTGAGGGTGAGGGTTAGGCTTAGGGTTAGGGTTTTGGAGGGTGAGTTTTAGCGTTAGGATTAGGGTTAGGGTTAGGGTTAACCTGAGGGTCAAGTTGAGGGTGAATGTGGAGGTTCGGGTGAGGATTAGGTGTGGGTGAGGGTTATGTATATGGTGAGGGTTAGGTTGAGGGTTAGGGTTAGGGTGAGGGTGAGGGTGAGGGTTAGGGAGAGGGATAGGGTAAGGGTTAAGGTTAGGGTTAGGGTTAGGTTATGGGTTAGGGTTAGGTTGATGAATAGGTTGAGTTTGAGGGTGAGGATGAGGTTGAGGGTAAGGGTGAGGGTGAGGATGAGGTTTAGGGTTAGCATTAGGGTTAGGGTTAGGTTTAGCGTGAGGGTTAGGGTTAGAGTTAGGGTGAGGGTGAGGGTGAGGGTGAGAGTGAGGGTGCGGGTTAGGGTTAGGGTTAGGTATAGGGTGAGGGTGGGGGTGAGTGTGAGGGTTAGGGTTAGAGTTAGGGTGAGGTGAGGTTTAGGGTTAAGTTTAGGGTTGGGGTTAGGGTTAGGTTTGGGGTGAGGGTTAGGTTTAGAGTGAGGGTTAGGGTGAGGGTGAGGGTTAGGTTTAGGTTTAGGATTAGGGTTAGGGTTAGGCTGAGGGTTAGGGTTAGTGTTAGGTTTAGGGTTAGGGTTAGGTTTATTGTTAGGGTTAGGGTTAGGGTGAGGATGAGGGTGAGGGTTAGGCTTAGGGTGATTGTGAGGGTGAGGGTTAGGGTTAAGATAATGGTTAGGGTAAGGGTTAGGATTAGGTTTAGGGTTAGGGTGAGGGTTAGGGTTAGGGTTAGGGTTAGGGTTATTGTTAGGTTTAGGGTTAGTGTTAGCATGAGGGTTAGGGTTAGGTTTAAGGTTATTGTTAGGCTTAGGGTTAGGGTAAGGGTGAGATTGAGGGTGAGGTTTAGGGTTAGGGTAAGGGTGAGGTTTAGGTTTAGTTTTAGGGTTAGGGTTATTGTTAGGATTAGGTTGAGGGTGAGGGTGAGGGTAAGGGTGAGGGTTAGGTTTAGGGTTAGGGTTACAGGTAGGGATAGGGGTAGGGTGAGGGTTAGGGTTAGGGTGAGTGTTAGGTTTAGGGTTAGTGTTAGGGTTAGGGTGAGTGTGAGGGTGAGGTTTAGGGTTAGGGTTAGGTTAGGGTTCATTTGAGGGTGAGGTTTAGGGTTATGATAATGGTTAGGGTTAGGTTTAGGCTGAGAGTTAGGGTATGGTTGAGGGTATGTGTGAGGGTTAGCGTTAGGGTTAGGGTTAGGGTGAGGGTTAGGGTTAGTGTAAGGGTTAGGGTTAGGATTAGGTTCAGGGTTAGGGTGAGGGTAAGGGTTATGGTGAGGGTTGGGGTGAGGGTAAGGTTTAGGGTTAGCATTAGATTTAGGGTTAGGGTTAGTGTGAGGGTTAGGGTTAGAGTTAGAGTGAGGGTGGGGGTGAGTTCGAGGGTGAGGGTGAGGATTAGGGTTAAGGTTAGGTTTAGGATGAGGGTGAGGGTTAGTTTTAGACTGAGGGATAGGTTTAGTGTGAACGTTACGGTTAGGTTTAGGGTTAAGGTTAGGGTGAGGGTAAGGGTTAGAATGAGTGTTAGGGTGAGAGTGAGGGTTAGGTTTAGTGTGAGTTTTAAGGTGAGGGCTAGGGTGAGGGTGAGGTTTAGGGTTAGGTTTAGGATTAGGGTGAGGGTGAGGTTTAGGGTTAAGGTTAGGGTGAGGATTAGGGGTAGGTTTAGGGTTAGGGTTAGCATGATGGTTAGGGTTAGGGTTAGGTTTAGTGTTATTGTTAGGGTTAGAGTTAGGGTGAGGGTGAGGGTGAGGTTGAGTATTGGGGTTAGCGTCAGGTTTAAGGTGAGTGTGGGGGTGAGGGTTAGGGTTAAGATAATGGTGAGGGATAAGGTTTGGCTCTGGGTCAGGGTGAGGGTGAGGCTGAGGGTAAGGGTTAGGGTTAGGGTTAGGGTGAGGGTTAGGGTTAGTGTGAGGGTTAGGGTTAGGGTTAGGGTGAGGGTAAGGATTAGGGTGAGTGTTAGGTTTAGGGTGATATTTAGGGTGAGGGTGAGAGTGAGGGTTTCGGTTAGGTAAGTGTTAGGGTTAGGGTGAGTTTTAGGGTGAGGTGAAGGTTAGGGTGAGGGTTAGGGTTTGTGTGAGTGTTAAAGTTATGATTGGCGTTAGGGTGAGTGTTAGTTTTAGGGTGATGTTTAGGGTGAGGGTGAGGGGTTGGTTGAGGGTGAGGGTTCATGTGTGGAGGAGAGTTAGGGTGAGGTTCAGGGTTTGTGTGAGTGTTAAAGTTAGGGTTAGGGTTAGGGTGAGGTAAAGTGTTAGGGTGAGGGTTAGGGTGAGGTTGAGGTTTAGGTTTAGCTTTAGAGTTAGGTTGAGGGTTAGGGTGAGGTTTAGTGTTAGGGTGAGGTTTAGGGTTAAGGTTATTGATAGGGTTAGGGTTATTGTTAGGGTTAGGGTTAGGGTAAGGATTACGGTTAGGATTAGGGTAAGGGTTAGGTTTAGGGTGATGATTAGGGTGAGGGTAAGGGTTAGGGTTAGGGTGAGGGTTTTGGTGAGGGTGAGGGTTAGGGTGTGTGTAAGTGTTAGGGTTAGGGTGAGGGTTAGGATGATAGTGAGGGTTAGGGTTATTGTTAGGTTTAGGCTTAGGGTGAGATTAAGGGTGAGGTTGAGTGTTAGTGTTAGTGTTAGGTTTAAGGTGAGTGTGAGGGTGAGGGTTAGAGTTCATATAATGGTTAGGGTTAAGATTACCATGAGGGTTAGGGTTAGGGTGACGGTGAGGGTTTCGGTTAGGTAAGGATTAGGTGTAGGGTGAGGTTTAGGGTGAGGGTTAGGATTAGGGTGAAGGTTAGGGTTAGGGTTATTTTAAGGGTTAGGTTTAGGGTGATGATTAGGGTGAGGGTGAGGATGAGGGTAATGGTGAGGGTGAGGGTGAGGGTTAGGTTTAGCATTAGGGTGAGGGTTAGGGTTAGCGTGAGGGTTAGGGTTAGAGTTAGGGTGAGGGTGAGGGTGAGGTTGAGGGTTAGGATGAGGGTTAGGGTTAGGGTTAGGGTTAGGGTGAGGGTGAGGGTTAGGATTAGGTTTAGGGTTAGGGTTAGGGTGAGATTGAGGGTGAGGGTGAGGTTTAGGTTTAGGGTTAGGGTGAGGTTTAGGTTTAGGTTTAGGGTTAGGCTTATTGTTAGGGGTTAGGTTTAGGGTTAGGGTGAGGGTGAGGGTGAGGGTTAGTGTTAGGGTTAGGGTTAGGTTATGGGTAGTGTTAGGGTGAGGGTTAGGGTTAGTGTGAGGGTTAGGTTTAGGTTTAGGTTTAAGGTTTGTGTTATTGTTAGGGTTAGGGTTAGGGTTAGGGCTAGGTTGAAGGTGAGGATATGGGTTAGGGTTAGTTTTAGGTTTAGGGTTAGTGTGAGGTTTAGGGTTATGGTTAGGGTGAGGGTAAGGATTAGGGTGAGGTTTAGGGTTAGGGTGAGAGTCAGGGTGAGGGTTCCAGTTAGGTAAGGGTTAGGTTTGGGTTAGGGTGAGTGTTAGGGTGAGGTTGAGTGTTAGGGTGAGGTTGATGGTTCAGGTGTGAGTGAGGGTAAACGTTTGGGAGAGGGTTAGGTTTAGGGTGAGTGTTAGGGTTTGTGTGAGTGTTAGGGTTAGTGTTAGGTTGAGGAAAAGTTTTAGGGTGAGGGTTAGTGTGAGTGTGAATGTTTTGGTGAGGTTGAGGGGTAGGCTGTGTGTGAAGGTTAGGGTAAGGTGAGTGTTAGGATGACGGTGAGGGTTAGGGTGAGGGTTTGGGTTTGGGTTAGGGTTAGAGTGAAGGATAGGGTGAGGTTTAGGTTTAGGGTTAGGGAGAGGGTTAGGATTAGGCTTAGGGTTAGGGTGAGGGTTAGGGTGAGGATGAGGGTTAGGGTTAGCATTACTTTTAGGGTGAGGTTTAATTTTAGGGTTTGGGTTAGGGTGAGGGCTAGGGTGATGTTGAGTGTTAATTTTAGGGTGAGGGATATGGTGAGGATTAGGTTTAGGGTTAGGGTTAGGGTTAGGCTGAGGGGTAGGTTTTGTGTTAGGGTGAGTTTTAGGTTTGGTGTGAGGGTTAGGTTTAGTGTTAGGGTTAGCGTTAGTGTTAGTCTGAGGTTTAGGGTTAGGGTTACGATGAGGATAAGGGTTAGGGTAAGGTTTAGTGTGAGGATGAGGTTGAGGGTGAGGGTTTTGTTTAGGTAAGGGTTAGGGTTGGGGTTAGGGTGAGGGTGAGGGTTAGGGTTAGGCTTTGGGTGAGGGTGAGGGTTAGGATAAGGGTTAAGGTTAGTGTGAGGGTTAGGGTTAGTATTAGGGTTAGGTTTAGGGTTATTGTTAGGGTTAGGGTTATGGTGAGGGTGAGGGTGAGGGTTTGGGTTAGAGTTACGTTTAGGTCGAGTGTGACGGTGAGGGTTAGGGTTACCATAAAGTTTAGGGTTAGGATTAGGCTGAGGTTTAGGGTGAGGTTTAGGCTATGGGTGAAGGTTAGGGTTAGGTTTAGGGTGAGGTTTAGGGTTAGTGTAATGGTTAGGGTTAGGATTAGGTTTAGGGCTAGGTTGAGGGTAAGGGTTATGGTGAGGGTAAGGGTTAGCATTAGGCTTAGGGTTAGGGTTAGCGTGAGGGTTAGGGTTAGAGTTAGAGTGAGGGTGAGGGTGAGGTTGAGGGTGAGTGTGAGGATTAGGGTTAGGGTTAGGTTTAATATGAGGGTGAGTGTGAGGTTTAGGCTGAGGGTTAGGTTTAGTGTGAACGTTAGGGTTAGATTTAGGGTTAGGGTTAGGGTGAGGGTAAGTTTTAGGGTGAGGTTTAGGGTGAGGGTGAGGGTTTCAGTTAGGTAAGGATTAGGGTTAGGGATACAGTGAGGGTGAGGGTTAGGGTGAAGGTTTGGGTTAGGGTGATGGATAGCTTTAGGGTTAGGGTTAGGGTGATGGTTAAGGTGAGGTTGAGTGTTAGTGTGAGGTTGATGGTTCGGGTGTGAGTGAGGGTTAAGGTGTGCGAGAGGGTAAGGTTTAGGGTAAGGGTTAGAGGGTTTGTGTGAGTGTTAGGGTTAGGGTTAGGGTGAGGAAAAGTGTTAGAGTGAGGGTTACGGTGAGGATGAGTGTTTTGGTGAGGGTGAGTGTTAGGGTGTGGGTGAGGGTTAGGGTTAGGGGACTGGTAGGATGACAGTGAGGGTTAGGGTGAGGGTTTGGGGTTGGGTTCTTGTTAGCGTTAGGGTGAGGGTTAGGCTTAGGGTTAGCGTTAGAGTGAGGGCTAGTGTGAGGGTTAGGTTAAGGGTTAGGTTGAGGGTTAAGATTAGGGTTAGGGTTAGAGTGAGGGTTAGGGTGCGGTTGCGGGTTAGGGTTACCATTACTTTTAGGGTGGGGTATAAGTTTAGGGTTTGGGTTAGGATGAGGGATAGGGCGAGGTTGAGTGTTAGGGATAGGGTGAGGGATATGGTGAGTATTAAGGTTAGGGTAAGGGTAAGGGTTAGGTTGAGGGGTAGGTTTAGGGTTAGAGTGAGGTTTAGGTTTAGTGTGAGGGTTAGGTTTAGGGTTAGGTCTAGGGTGAAGGTTAGCGTAAGGGTCAGAGTTAGGGTGAGAGTGAGGGTGAGGGTTAGAGTGAATGTTAGGTTGAGGACTAGTGTTAGTGTGAGGATGAGGTTGAGGTTGAGGGTGAGGGTTAGGGGTAGGATTAGGTTTAGGATGAGGGTGAGGGTTAGATTTAGGCTGACTGTTAGGTTTAGTGTGAACGTTAGGATTAGGTTTAGGGTTAGGGTTAGGGTGAGGGTAAGGGTTAGAATGAGTGTTAGGGTGAGAGTGAGGTTTAGGTTTAGCGTGAGTTTTAAGGTGAGGGCTAGGGTGAGTATGAGGGTGAGGGTTAGGTTTAGGATTAGGGTGAGGGTTAGGGTTAGGGTGAGGGTTAGGGTTAGGGTTAGGTTTAGAGTTAAAGTTAGGGTTATTGTTAGGGTTAGGGTTAGGGTGAGGTTGAGGGTGAGGTTGAGTGTTAAGGTTAGCGTTAGGTTTAAGGTGAGTGTGAGGGTGAGGGTTAGGGTTAAGATAATGGTGAGGGTTAAGATTAGGCTGAGGGTTAGGGTGAGGGTGAGGTTGAGGGTAAGGGTTAGGGTTAGGGTGAGGGTTAGGGTGAGGCTTAGGGTTAAGGTGAGGTTTAGGGTGAGGTGAGGGTTAGGGTGAGGGTTAGTGTTTGTGTGAATGTTAATGTTAGGGTTAGGGTTAGTGTGAGTGTTAGGTTTAGGGTGATGTTTAGGTTGAGGGTGAGGGTTTGGGTGAGGGTGAGGGTTCGGTTGTGGGAGAGGGTTAGGGTGAGTTTGAGGGTTTGTGTGAGTGTTAAAGTTAGGGTTAGGGTTAGGGTGAGGTAAAGTGTTAGGGCGACGGTTAGGGTGAGGGTGAGGGTTTGGTTTAGTATTAGGATTAGGATGAGTGTGAGGGTGAGGGTTAGGTTTAGGGTGAGGTTTAGGGTAAGGGTTATTGATAGGTTTAGGGTTATTTTTATTGTTAGGGTTAGGGTGAGGGTTATGATTATGGTTAGGGTAAGGGTTAGGTTTAGGGTGAGGTTGAGGGTTAAGGTTGAGAGTGAGGGTTTTGGTGAGGGTGAGGGTTAGGGTGTGTGTGAGTGTTAGGGTTAGGGCGAAAGTTAGGATGATAGTGAGGATTAGGGTGAGGGTTAGTGTTAGGGTTAGGGTTATTGTTAGGGTTAGGGTTAGGGTGAGGGGAAGGATGAGGTTGAGTGTTAGTGTTAGGGTTAGGTTTAAAGTGAGTGTGAGGGTGATGGTTAGGGTTAAGATAATGGTTACGGTTAAGATTAGCATGAGGGTTAGGGTGAAGGTGAGGGTGAGGGTTTCGGTTAGGTAAGGGTTAGGATTACGGTGAGGTTTAGGGTGAGGGTTAGGGTTAGGGTGATGGTTAGGGTTAGGGTTAGGTTAAGGGATAGGGTTAGGGTGATGATTAAGGTGAGGGTGAGGGTGAGGGTGAGGTTGAGGGTAAGGGTGAGTGTGAGGGTGAGGGTTAGTTTTAGCATTAGGGTTAGGGTTAGGGTTAGCGTGAGGGTTAGGGTTCGAGTTAGGGTCAGGGTGAGGGTGAGGTTCAGGGTGAGGGTGAGGGTTAGGTTTATGGTTAGGATTAGGGTGAAGGTGAGGTTTAGGATTAGGTTTAGGGTTAGGGTTAGGTTTATTGTTAGGGTTAGGGTTAGGGTGAGGTTGAGGGTGAGGATTAGGGTTAGGGTGAGGGTGAGGGTTAGGGTTAGTTTTAGGTTTAGGCTTAGGGTTGGGGTGAAGGATTGAGGTATGGTGAAGGTTAGGGTGAGGCTGAGGTTTAGGGTTAGGTTTAGGATTAGGTTTAGGGTTAGGGTGAGGGTGAGGGTTAGGGTTAGGTTTTGGGTTAGGGTTAGGGATATTGTTAGGGTTAGGGTTAGTGTGAGGGTGAGGGTGAGGGTTAGGGTTAGGGTTAGGTTTAGGGTGATTGTGAGGGTGAGGGTTAGTGTTAAGTTAATGGTTAGGGTAAGGGTTAGGATTAGGGTTAGGTTTAGGGTGAGGGTTAGGGTTAGGTTTAGGATTAGGTTTAGGGTTATTGTTAGGATTAGGGTTAGTGTTAGGGTGAAGGTTAGGATAAGGGTTAGGGTTAGGATTATTGTTAGGGTTAGGGTTAAGGTTAGGGTGAGATTGAAGGTGAGGTTGAGGGTTAGGGTTAGGATGAAGTTTAGGTTTAGGTTTAGTGTTAAGGTTTTATTTAGGGTTAGAGTGAGGGTGAGAGTGAGGTTTAGGGTTAGGGTTAGGTTTAGGTTGAGGGTTAGGGTTAGTGTGAGGTTTACGGTTAGGGTGAGGGTAAGGGTTAGGGTGAGGTTTAGGGTGAGGGTGAGGGTGAGGTTTAGGGTTAAGATAATGGTTAGGGTAAGGGTTAGTATTAGGGTTAGGGTGAGCGTTAGGGTTAGGGTTAGGGGTACGGTTATTGTTAGTTTTAGGGTTAATGTTAGGGTGAGGGTTAGGGTTAGGGTTAGGGTTATTTTTAGGTTTGGGATTAGGGTTAGGGTGAGATTGAGGGTGAGGTTTAGGGTTAGAGTTAGGGTGAGGTTTAGGTTTAGGTTTAGCTTTAGGGTTATTGTTAGGGTTAAGTTTCGGGTTAGGGTGAGGGTCAGGGTGAGGGTTCTGTTTAGGGGTAGGGTTACGGTGAGGGTGAGGGGTAGGGTGAGGTTTTGGGTTAGGGTGACGGTTAGGTTTAGGGTTAGGGTGAGTGTTTGGGTTAGGGTGATGTTTAGGTTGAGGGTGAAGGTTAGGGTGAGGATGATGGTTCCGGTGTGGGTGAGGGTTAGGGTTTGGGAGAGGGTTAGTTTTAGGGTGAGGATTAGGGTTTGTGTGAGTGTTAGGGTTAGGGTTAGGGTGAGGAAAAGTGTTAGGGTGAGGGTTAGTGTGAGGGTGAGTGTTTTGGTGAGGGTGAGTGTTAGGGTTTGGGTGAGGGTTAGGTTTAGGTGCGTGTTAGGATGAGGGTGAGGGTTAGGGTGAGGATTTGGGTTTGGATTAGAGTTAGCTTTAGGGTGAGGGTTAGTGTTATGGTTAGAGTGAGGGCTAGGGTTAGGATTACCTTTAGGGTTAGGGTGAGGATAAGGGTTATGGTGAGGGTTAGGGTTAGGATGAGGGTTAGGGTTAGGGTGAGGGTGAGGATGAGGGTGAGGGTTAGGTTTCGGGTTAGGTTTGGGGTTAGGGTTAGGTTTTGTCTGAAGGTGAGGATGAGATTGAGGGTAAGGCTTAGTGTTAGGGTTAGGATTAGGTTTAGGGTGAGGGTTATGTTTAATGGGAGGGTTTGGGCTAGGATTAGGGTTAGGGTTAGGGTGAGGGTAAGGGTTAGGGTGAGGGTTGGGGGGATGGTGAGGAATAGGGTTAGTGTGAAGGTGAGAGTAAGGAGTAGGGCTAGGGTAAGGGTTAGTGTTAGGGTGAGTGTTAGGGTTAGGGTTAGGGTTAGGGTGAGGGTGAGGTTGAGTGTGAGGGTTAGGTTTACGGTTAGGATTAGGGTGAAGTTGAGGGTGAGGTTAGGATTAGAATTAAGGTTAGGGTTAAGATTAGGGTGAGGATTAGGGTGAGGGTGAGGTTTAGGATTAGGGTAATTGTTAGGGTTTGGGTGATGGTGAGTGTGAGGGTGAGGGTTAGGTTTAGGTTCAGGGTGAGGGTGAGGTTTAGGGTTAGAGTTAGGATTAGGGTTATGGTCAGGGTTTTTCTGTGGGTGAGGATGAGTTTAGGGTTAGGGTTAGGGTTATCGTTAGAGTGAAGGTGAGTTTTTGCTTGAAGGTTGGGTTTAGATTAGGGTTAGGGTGAAGTTGAGGGTGAGGGTTAGGGTTAGGATTAGGGTTAGGTTTAGGATTAGGGTGAGGATTAGGGTGATGGTGAGAGTTACGGTGAGGGTTAGGTTTAGGATGAGGTAAGGGTGAGAGTGAGGTTTAGGGTGAGGGTGAGGTTTCTGGTGAAGGTGAGGGTTAGGGTGTGGGTGAGGGTTAGGGTTAGGTTTAGGGTTAGGATGACGGTGAGGGTTAGGGTGAGGCTGAGGGTGAGAGTTAGGTTTATGGTTAGGGATAGGGTGAGGTTTACGGTGAGGGTTAGTGTTAGGGTTAGGGTGAGGATGACGGTCAGGTTTAGGTTTAGGATTAGGTTTAGGGTTAGAATTAGGCTTAGGTTGAGGGTCAGGGTGAAGGTGAGTGAGAGGGTTAGGGTGAGGTTGCGGGTGAGGGTGAGGGTTAGGGTTATGGTTAGGGTAAGGGTTAGGGTTAGTATGAGTGTTAGGTTTAGCTTTAGGTTTAGAGTTAGGGTTAGGATTAAGTTGAGGGTGAGAGTGAAGGTTAGGGATAGGGTTAGATTTAGGGTGAGGGTTAGGGTTAGTGTGAGGTTTAGGGTTAGGGTTAGGGTGAGGGTAAGGGTTAGGGTGTGGTTTAGGGTGAGGGTGAGTGTAAGGGTGAGGGTTTCGGTTAGTTAAGGTATAGGGTTAGGGTTAGTGTGAGGGTGAGGGTTAGGCTGAGGGTTAGGGTTAGTGTGACGTTTGGGTTTAGGGTTAGGGTGTCTGTTAGGATTAGGGTGATGTTTAGGATGAGGGTGAGGGTTAGGGTGAGGGTGATGGTTCGGGTGTGGGTGAGGGTTAACGATTGGGAGAGGGTTTGGTTTCGTGTGAGGTTTAGGGTTTTTGTGAGTGTGAGGGTAAGGGTTAGGGTGAGGAAAAGTGTTAGGGTGAGGGTTAGGGTGAGGGTGAGTGTGTTGGTGAGGGTGAGGGTTAAGGTGTGGGTGAGGGTTAGGGTTAGGTGAGTGTTAGGATGACGGTGAGTGTTAGGTTGAGGGTTTGGGTTTGGGGTAGTGTTAGCGTTAGGGTGAGTGTTAGGGTTAGTGTTAGGGTTAGAGTGAGGGCTAGCGTGAGGGTTAGGTTTAGGGTTAGGGTGAGGGTTAGGATTAGGGTTAGGGTTTGTGTGAGGGTTAGGTTGAGGTAAAGGTTAGGGTAAGCATTACTTTTAGGGTGAGGTTTAAGGTTAGGGTTAGGGTTAGGGTGAGGGCTTGGGTGATGGTGAGTGTTAGGGTTAGAGTGAGGGATATGTTGAGGCTTAGGTTTAGGGTTAGGGTGAGGGTTAGTCTGTGGGGTAGGTTTAGGGTTAGGGTGAGGTTTAGGTTTAGTGTGAGGGTTAGGTTTAAGGTTAGGGTGAGGGTTAGGTTTAGGGTGAGGGTTAGGGTGATGATGAGGTTTAGGGTTTGGATTAGCGTGACGGTTAGGGTTAGTGTTAGGGTGAAGGTGAGGGTGGGGGTTAGGATTAGGGTTAGGGTGAGGGTTAGGGTTAGGGTTAGGTTTAGGGTTATTGTTAGGGTTAGGGTTAGGGTGATGGTGAGGGTGAGGTTTAGGGTTAGAGTTAGGTTTAGGGTGACTGTGAGGGTGAGGGTTAGGTTTACGATAATGGTTAGGTTTGGATTGGGCTGAGGTTTCGGGTGAGGGTGAGCGTGAGGGTGAGGGTTAGGTTTAGCGTCGGGGTTAGTCTTAGGATGAGGGTTAGTGTTAGTTTAAGGGTTAGGGTTACAATTACGTTTAGGGTTAGGGTGAGGGTAAGGGTTATGGGGACAGTTTGGGTGAGTGTGAGGGTGAGGGTTAGGGTTAGGGTTGGGTTTGGAATGAGGGTGAGGCTCAGAGGTAGGGATAGGATTAGGGTGAGGGTTAGAGTTATTGTGAGGATTAGGGTTAGGTTGACGGTAAGTGTTTGGTTGAGGGTTAGGGTGAGGTTGAGGGTTAGGGTTAGCAATAGTTTTAGGGTGAGGTTTAGGGTTATGGTTAGGGTGAATGTGAGGGCTTGGGTGAGTGTGAGTGTTAGGGTTAGGGTGAGGGATAGAGTGAGGATTAGGATTAGGGTTAGGTTTAGGGTGAGTTTTAGGCTGAGGGGTAGGGTGAGGGTTAGGGTTAGGTTTAGGGTTAGGTATAGGGATATTGTTAGGGTTAGGGTTAGCGTGAGGGTGAGGTTTAGGGTTAGGTTTAGGGTGAATGTGAGGCTGACGGTTAGGGTTAAGATAATGGTTAGGGTAAGCATTAGGATTAGGGTTAGGTTTAGGGTTAGGTTTAGGGTTAGGGGTATGGTTATTATTAGGTTTAGGGTTAGTGATAGGGTGAGGGTTAGGGTTAGGGTTAAGGTTAGGGTTAGGGTCATTTTTAGAGTTAGGTTTAGGGTGAGATTGAGGGTGAGGTTTAGGGTTAGGGTAATTTTTAGGGTTAGGGTTAGGGTTAGGGTGTGGGTGAGGTTGAGGTTTAGGGTTAGGGTTAGGTTTAGGGTGAGGGTTAGGGTTAGTGTGAGGTTTAGGGTTCAGGTGACCATAAGGGTTACGGTGAGGTTTAGGGTGAGGGTGAGGGTGAGGGTGAGGGTGAGGGTGAGGGTGAGGGTGAGAGTTAGGTTTAGGTTTAGGATTAGGGTTAGTGTTAGGGTGAGGGTGAGGGTGAGGGTTAAGGTTAGGTTTCAGGTTAGAGTTACGGTTATTGTTAAGGTTACTGTTAGGATGAGGGTGAGGGTGAGGGTGAGAGTTAGGGTTAGGTTTAGGATTAGGGTTAGGGTTAGGGTGAGGGTGAGGGTGAGGGTGAGGGTTAAGGTTAGGTTTCAGGTTAGAGTTACGGTTATTGTTAAGGTTACTGTTAGGGTGAGGGTGAGGGTGAGGGTGAGGTTTAGGATTAGGGTTAGTTTTAGGGTCATTGTGAGGGTGAGGGTTAGGGTTAAGATAATGGTTAGGGTAAGGATTAGGTTTAGGGTGAGAGTTAGGTTTAGGGTTAGGGTTAGGGCTACTGTTATTTTTAGGGTTAGGGTTAGGTTTAGGGTGAGGGTTAGGGTTAGGGTTAGGGTTATTGTTAGGGTTATTTTTAGGGTTAGGGTGAGATTGAGGGTGAGGTTTCGTGTTAAGGTTAGGGTGAGGGTGAGGTTGAGGGATAGGGTTAGGGTTAGGGTTAGGCTGAGTGTTAGGGTTAGTGTGAGGTTTAGGGTTAGGGTTAGGGTGAGGGTTAGGTTTAGAATTAGGTTTAGGGTGAGGTTGAGGGTGAGGTTGAGGGTTTCGGTTAGGTAAGTGTTAGGGTTAGTGTTAGGGTGAGGGTGAGGGGTAGAGTGAGGGTTAGGGTTAGGGTGACAGTTAGGTTTAGGGTTAGGGTGAGTGTTAGAGTGAGGGTGATGTTTAGGGTGAGGGTGAGGGTTAGGGTGAGGGTGATGGTTCGGGTGTGGGTGACGGTTAGTGTTTGGGAGAGGGTTAGGCTTAAGGTGAGGATTAGGGTTTGTGTGAGTGCTAGGGATAGGGTTAGGGTGAGGAAAGTGTTATGGAGAGGGTTAGTGTGAGGGTGAGTGTTTTGGTGAGGGTGAGGGTTAGGGTGTGGGTGTGGGTGAGGGTTAGGGTTATGTGAGTGTTAGGATGACGGTGAAGGTTAGGGTGAGGGTTTGGGTTTGGGTTAGTGTTAGCGTTCGGGTGAGGGTTACTGTTAGGGTTAGAGTGAAGGCTAGGGTGAGGGTTAGGTATAGGGTTAGGGTGAGGGTTAGGATTAGGGTTAGGGTTAGGGTGAGGGTTAGGTTGAGGTAAGGGTTAGGGTTAGCATTACTTTTATGATGAGGTTTAAGGTTACGGTTAGGGTTAAGGTGAGAGCTAGAGTGAGGGTGAATGTTAGTATTAGGGTGACGGATATGTTGAGGCATAGGGTTAGGGTTAGGGTGAGGGTCAGGCTGTGGGGTAGGTTTAGGGTTAGGGTGAGGTTTAGGTTTAGTGTGAGGGTTAGGTTTAGGGTTAGGGTGAGGGTTAGGTTTAGGGTGAGCATTAGGGTGAGGGTGAGGTTTAGGGTTAGCATTAGGGTTAGGTTTAGCGTGGTGGTTAGGGTTAGAGTTAGGGTGAGGGTGAGGGTGAGGGTTAGGATTAGGGTTATATGAGGGTTAGGGTTAGGGATAGGTTTAGGATTATTGTTAGGGTTAGGGTTAGGGTGAGGGTTAGGTTTAGGGTGAGCGTTAGGGTGAGGGTGAGGTTTAGGGATAGCATTAGGGTTAGGGAAAGCGTGACGGTCATGGTTAGAGTTAGGGTGAGGGTGAGGGTTAGGATTAGGGTTGGGGTGATGGTTAGGGTTAGGGTTAGATTTAGTGTTATTGCTGGGTTAGGGTTAGGATGAGGGTGAAGATCAGGGTTAGAGTTAGGTTTAGGGTGAGTGTGAGGCTGAGGGTTAGGTTTATGATAATGGTTAGGGTTAGGATTAGGCTGAGGTTTAGGGTGAGGGTGAGGGTGAGGGTTAGGCTTAGGCTTAGGATCAGGGTTAGGGTTAGTGTAAGGGTTAGGGTTAGGATTAGGTTTAGGGTTAGGGTGAGGGTAAGCGTTATGGTGAGGGTTAGGGTTAGGGTGATGGTTAGGGTTAGGGTGAGGGTGAGGGTGAGTGTTAGTGTTACGGTGAGGGATATGATGACGATTAGAGGTAGGGTAGGGTTAGGGTTAGATTTAGGGTTATTGTTAGGGTTAGGGTGAGGTTGAGGGTGAGGGTTAGGGTTAGTGTAAATGTTAGGGTTAGGATTAGGTTTAGGGTTCGGGTGAGGGTAATGGTTATGGTGAGGGTTAGGGTGAGGATGAAGGTTAGGGTTAGGGTGAGGGTGAGGGTGAGGGTGAGGGTTAAGTTTAGGGTTAGGTTTCTGGTTAGGGTTAGGGTTTGTCTGAGGGTGAGGATGAGGTTGAGGGTAAGGGTTAGTGTTAGGGTTAGGATTAGGTTTTGGGTGAGTGTTATGGTTAGTGGGAGGGTTTGGGCTAGGTTTAGGGTTAGGATTAGGGTGAAGTTAAGGGTTAGGGTGAGGGTTGGGGGAGGGGGAGTGATAGGGTTAGTGTGAAGGTGAGGGTAAGGGGGAGGGCTAGGGTAAGGTTTAGTGTTAGGGTGAGGGTTAGGGTTAGGGTTAGGGTGAGGGTGAGGGTGACGTTTAGTGTGAGGGTCAGGTTTAGGGTTAGGGTTAGGGTGAAGATGAGGGTGAGGTTAGGGTTAGAATTAAGGTTAGGGTTAAGATTAGGGTGAGGATTAGGTTGAGGGTGAGGGTTAGGATTAGCGTTATTGTTAGAGTTAGGGTGAGGGTGAGGGTGAGGGTGAGTGTTTGGTTTGGGTTTAGGGTGAGGGTGAGGGTTAGTGTTAGTGATAGGATTAGTTTTAGGGTTAGGGTTAGGGTGAAGTTCAGGGTGAGGTTAGGGTTAGAATTAAGGTTAGGGTTAGTATTAGGGTGAGGGTTAGGTTGAGGTAAAGGTTAGGGTAAGCATTACTTTTAGGGTGAGGTTTAAGGTTAGGGTTAGGGTTAGGGTGAGGGCTAGGGTGAGGGTGAGTGTTAGGGTTAGGGTGAGGGTGAGGGTGAGTGTGAGGGTGAGTGTGAGGGTTAGGGTTAGAGTTAGGTTTAGGGTGAGTGTGATGTTTAAGGTTGGGGTTACGATAATGGTTAGGGTTAGGATTAGGCTGAGGGTTAGGGTTAGGGTGAGGGTGAGGGTTAGGGTTAGCGTTAAGGTTAGGCTTAGGATGAGGGTTAGTGTTAGTGTAAGGGTTAGGGTTAGGATTAGGTTTACGGTTAAGGTGAGTGTAAGGGTTATGGTGAGGGTGAGGGTGAGTGTGAGGGTGAGGGTTACGGTTAGGGTGAGGGTGAGGGTTAGGGTTAGGGTGAGGGTTTGGGTTAGGGTTAGGATGAGGGTGAGGCTCAGAGGTAGGGATAGGATTAGGGTGAGGGTTAGAGTTATTGTGAGGGTTAGGGTTAGGTTGATGGTAAGTGTTTGGTTGAGGGTTAGGGTGAGGGTGAGGTTTATGGTTAGCAATAGTTTTAGGGTGAGGTTTATGGTTATGGTCAGGGTTAATGTGAGGGCTTAGGTGAGTGTGAGTGTTCTGGTTAGGGTGAGGGATAGAGTAAGGAATAGGATTAGGGTTAGGTTTAGGGTAAGGTTGAGGGTTAGGGTTAGGTTTAGGGTTAGGGTTATGGTTATTGTTAAGGTTACTGTTAGGGTGAGGGTGAGGGTGAGGGTTAGGGTTAGGGTTGGTTTTAGGGTGATTGTGAGGGTGAGGGTAAGGGTTAAGATAATGGTTAGGGTAAGGGTTAGGATTAGGGTCAGGTTTAGGGTGAGAGTTAGGGTTAGGGTTAGGGTTAGGGGTACTGTTATTTTTAGGTTTAGGCTTAGGGTTAGGGTGAGGGTTAGGGTGAGGATTAGGGTTAGGCTTAGGGTTAGGGTTAGGGTAAGATTGAGGGTGAGGTTTAGGGTTAGGTTTAGGGTGAGGTTTAGGGTTAGGTTTAGCGTTAGGGTTATAGTTAGGGTTAGGGTTAGGGTTAGGGTGAGGGTGAGGGTGATGGGTAGGGGTAGGTTTAGGTTTAGGCTGAGTGTTAGGGTTAGTGTGAGGTTTAGGGTTAGGGTTAGGGTGAGGGTAAAGGTTAGGGTGAGGTTTAGGGTGAGGGTGTGGTTGAGGTTGAGGTTTTCGGTTAGGTAAGGGTTAGTGTTAGGGTTAGGGTGAGTGTGAGGGGTAGAGTGAGGTTTAGGGTTAGGGTGACAGTTAGGTTTAAGGTTAGGGTGAATCTTAGGGTTAGGGTGATGTTTAGGGTGAGGGTGAGGGTTAGGGTGAGGGTGATGGTTCGGGTGTGGGTGAGAGTTAGGGTTTGGGAGAGGGTTAGGTTTAGGGTGAGGATTAGGGTTTGTGTGAGTGTTAGGCTTAGCGTTAGGGTGAGGAAAAGTGTTAGGGAGAGTGTTAGTGTGAGGGTGAGTGTTTTGCTGAGGGTGAGGGTTAGTGTGTGGGTGAGGGTTAGGTTTATGTGAGTGTTAGGATGACGGTGAGGGTTAGGGTGAGGGTTTGGGTTTGGGTTAGAGTTAGCGTTCGGGTGAGGGTTACTGTTAGGGTTAGAGTGAGTGCTAGGGTGAGGTTTAGGTTTAGGGTTAGGGTGAGAGTTAGGATTAGGGTTAGGGTTAGGGTGAGGGTTGGGTTGAGATAAAAGTTAGGGTTAGCATTACTTTTATGGTGAGGTTTAAGGTTACGGTTAGGTTAGGGTGAGGGCTAGGGTGAGGGTGAGTGTTAGGGTTAGGGTGAGGGATATGTTGAGGCTTAGGGTTAGGGTTAGGGTGAGGGTTGGGCTGTGGGGTAGGTTTAGGGTTAGGGTGAGTTTTAGGTTTAGTGTGAGGGTTACGTTTAGGGTTGGGGTGAGCGTTTGGTTTAGGGTGAGCGTTAGGGTGAGGGTGAGGTTTAGGGTTAGCATTAGGGATAGGGTTAGCGTGACAGTTTGGGTTAGAGTTAGGGTGAGGGTGAGAGTGAGGGTTAGGTTTAGGTTGAGGGTGAGGGTTAGGGATAGTTTTAGGGTTATTGTTAGGGTTAGGGTTAGTGTGAGGGTTAGGTTTAGGGTGAGGGTTAGGCTGGGGGTGAGGTTTAGGTTTAGCATTAGTGTTAGGGTTAGCATGAGGGTTAGGGTTAGAGTTAGGGTGAGGGTGAGGTGAGGGTTAGGTTTAGGGTTAGGGTGAGGGTTAGGTTTAGGTTTAGGTTTAGGGTTATTATAAGGGTTAGGATTAGCGTGAGGGTGAGGTTGAGGGTTAAGGTTAGAGTTAGGTTTAGGGTGAGTGTGAGAGTGAGGGTTAGGGTTACGATAATGGTTAGCGTTAGGATTAGGCTGAGGGTTAGGGTGAGGGTGAGGGTGAGGGTGAGTGTTAGGGTTAGGGTTAGAGTTAGGCTTAGGATCAGGGTTAGGGTTAGTTTAAGGGTTAGGGTTAGGATTAGGTTTAGATTTAGGGTGAGTTTAAGGTTTATGGTGAGGGTTAGGGTTAGGGTGAGTGTTAGGTTTAGGGTGAGGGTGAGGGTGAGTTTGTGGGTGAGGGTTAGGTTTAGGGTGAGGGTGAGGTTTAGGGTTAGGGTGAGGGTTACGATTAGGGTTAGGGTTAGGATGAGGGTGAGGCTCAGAGGTAGTTATAGGATTAGGGTGAGGGTTAGAGTTATTGTGAGGGTTAGGGTTAGGTTGAGGGTAAGTGTTTGGTTGAGGGTTAGGGTGAGGGTGAGGGTTAGGGTTAGCATTAGTTTTAGGGTGAGGTTTACGGTTAGGGTTAGGGTTAAGGTGAGGGCTTGGGTGAGTGTGAGTGTTCGGTTAGGGTGAGGGATAGAGTGAGGATTAGGATTAGGGTTAGGTTTAGGGTGAGTTTTAGGCTGAGGTCTATGGTTAGGGTGAGGGTTGTGGTTAATGTGAGGGTTAGCGTTAGGGTTCGGGTGAGGATTATCTTATGGTGAGGTTTAGGGTGAGGGTGAGGGTTAGGGTTAGCATTAGGGCTAGGGTTAGTGTTAGCATGAGGGTTAGGATTAGAGTTAGAGTGAGGGTGAGGGTGAGGTTGAGGGTGAGGGTGAGGTTTCGGTTTAGGATGAGGGTGAGGGTTAGGTTTTAGCTGAGGGCTAGAGTTAGGGTGAGGGTTAGGGTTAGGGTTATTGTTCGGTTTAGACTTATTGTGAGGGTTAGGTTTAGGGTGAGGGTTAGGATTAGGGTTAGGTTAAGGGTTAGGTTTAGCGTGATAATGTGGGTGAGGGTGAGGGTTAGGGTGAAGTGAGGGTTTTGGTGAGGGTGAGGGTTAGGGTGTGGGTGAGAGTTAGGGTCAGGGTGAGGGTTAGCATGATAGTGAGGGTTAGGGTGAGGGTTAGGGTTAGGGTTATTTTTAGGGTTTGGGTTGGGGTGAGGGTAAGGGTGAGGTTGAGTGTTAGAGTTAGGGTTAGGTTTAAGGTGAGTGTGATGGTGAGTGTTAGGGTTAAGATAATTGTTAGGGTTAAGATTAGGCTGAGTGTTAGTGTGAGGGTGAGGGTTTTGTTTAGGAAGGGTTAGGTTTAGGGTGAGGATTAGGGTTAGGGTGAAGGTTAGGGTTTGGGTTAGGTTAAGGGTTAGGGTTAGGGTTATGATTAGGGTGAGGGTGAGGGTGAGGTTGAGGGTAAGTGTGAGGGTGAGGGTGAGGGCTAGGTTTAGCATTAGGGTTAGGGTTAGGGTTAGAGTTAGGGTGAGGGTGAGGTTGAAGGTGAGGGAGAGGGGTAGGGCTAGGGTTAGGGTTAGGTCTAGGTTTAGGGTTAGGGTGAGGGTGGTGGTGAGTATGAGGGTTAGAGTTAGGGATAGTTGTAGGGTGAGTGTTAGGGTTAGGTTTAGGTTTAGGGTTAGTGTTAGGGTTATTTTGGGGTGAGGGTTAGGGTTAGTGTGAGGGTTAGGGTGAGGGTGAGAGTTAGGGTGAGGATGAGGGTTAGGGTTAGCATTAATTTTAGGGTGAGGTATAAAGTTAATGTTTGGGTTAGTGTTAGGGCTAGGGTGAGGGTGAGTGTTAGGGATAAGGTGAGGGATATGGTGAGGATTAGGTTTAGGGTTAGGGTGAGGCTTAGGCTGAGGTGTAGGTTTAGGGTTAGGGTGAGGTTTAGGTTTAATCTGAGGGGTAGGTTTAGGTTTAGGGTGAGGGTTAATGTGAGTGTGAAGGTGAGAGTGAGGGTTAGGTTTACAGTGAGTGTTAGGGTGATGGCTAGTGTAAGTTTGAGGGTTAGGGTTAGGGTTAGTATTAGGGTGAGAGTGAGGGTTAGGATTAGGTTTAGGGTGAGGGATAGGGTTAGGGTTAGTGTGAGGGTTAGGTTTGGGGTGAGAGTTAGGGTTAGGGTGAGGGTTAGGTTGAGAGTGAGGGTTAGGGTGAGGATGAGGGTTAGGGTTAGCATTAATTTTAGGGTGAGGTTTAAGGTTAGTGTTTGGCTTAGCGTGAGGCCTAGGGTGAGGGTGAGTGTTAGGGATAAGGTGAGAGATATGGTGGGGATTAGGGTTAGGGATGGGTGAGGGTTAGGCTGAGGGGTAGGTTTAGGGTTAGGGTCAGGTTTAGGTTTAGTCTAAAGCTTAGGTTTAGGGTTAGGATTAGGGTTAGGGTGAGGGTTAGGGTGAGAGTGAGGGTTAGGTTTAGAGTGAGTGTTAGGGTGAGGGCTAGTGTGAGGTTGAGGGTTAGGGTTAGTGTTAGGGTGAAGGGTTATTGTTAGGGTTAGGGTTAGGGTGAGGGTGAGGGTTAAGTTTAGAGTTAGGTTTAGGGTGAGTGTGAGTGTGAGGGTTAGGGTTACTATAATGGTTAGGGTTAGGATTAGGCTGAGGGTTAGGGTGAGGTTGTGGGTATGGGTGAGTTTTAGGGTTAGGGTTAGGTTTAGGGATAGCGTGAGGGTTAGGGTTAGTGTAAGGGTTAGGGTTAGGATTAGGTTTAAAATTAGGGTGAGGGTAAGGGTTATGGTGAGGGTTAGGGTGAGGGTGAGGTTTAAGGTTAGCTTTAGGCTTATGGTTAGGGTTAGTGTGAGGTTTAGGGTTAGAGTTAGAGTGAGGGTGAGGGTGGGGGTGAGGTTGAGTGTGAGTGTGAGGGTTAGGGTTAGGGTTAGGTTTAGGATGAGGGTGAGTGTTAGGTTTAGGTTGAGGGTTAGGTTTAGTGTGAATGTTAGAGTTAGGTTTAGGGTTAGGGTTAGGGTGAGGGTAAGGGTTAGGGTAAGGTTTAATGTGAGGGTAGGGTGAGGGTTTTGGTTAGTGTGAGGATTAGGGTTAACATTATGGTTAGTGTGAGGGTGAGGGTTGGGGTTAGGATGAAGATGAGGGTTAGGGTTAGGGTTTATGTTAGGGTTAGCATGACTGTTAGGGTTAGGGTGAGGGTTAGAGTGAGTGTTAGGGTTATGGTGAGGGTTAGGGTTAGGGTTAGTGTGATATTTAGGGCTATGGTGAGGGTTAGGGTGAGGGTGAGGGTGAGGGTTCAGGTGAGGGTTACGGTGTGGGTGAGGTTTAGATTTAGGTTGAGAGTTAGTGTTAGGGTAAGGGTTAGGGTGAGGGTGATGGGAAGGTTTAGGGTGAGGGTGAGGGGGAGGTTGAGGGTGAGGGTTTGGGTTAGGTAAGGTTTATGGTTAGGGTTAGGGTGAGGGTGAGGTTTAGGGTGAAGTTTAGGGTGAGGGTTAGGGTTAGTGTGAGTATTAGGGTTAGCATTAGTGTTAGTGTCAGGGTGAGTGTTAGGCTTAAGGTTAAGTTTAGGGTTACTGTGATGTTTATGGCTAGATTGAGGGTTACTGTGAGGGTGAGGGTGAGGGTTTGGGAGAAGGTTAGGGTATGGGTGAGGTTTAGAGTTAGGTTGAGGCTTAGGGTGAGGGTGAGGGTTAGGGTGAGGGTGAGGGTAAAGGTTAGGGTGAGGTTGAGGGTGAAGGTGAGTGTGAGGGTTAGGGTGAGAGTTAGGGTTAGGGTTAGGTTGAGGGTTAGCGTTAGGGTGATGTTTAGGGTGAGGATGAGGTTTAGGGTGACAGTGAGGTTTCGGGTGAGTGTGAGGGTTAGTGTGTGGGTGAGGATTAGGGATAGGGTGAGGGTTAGCGTGACAGTGAGGTTTAGGGTTAGGGTGAGGGTTTGGGTTAGGGTTAGCATTAGGTTGAGGAATAAGGTTAGGTTTAGGGTTAGGGTGAGTTTTAGGGTGAGGATTAGGGTTAGGGTTAGGTTTAGTGTGAGGATTAGGGCTAGGGTTAGGGTGAGGGTAAAGGTTAGGGTGAGTTTTAGGGTGAGGGTGTGTGTTCGAGTTAGCCTTAGGCTTAGGGTCATGTTTAGGGTGAGGGCTAGGTTTAGAGTTAGGTTTAGGGTGAGGGTGAGGTTTAGGGTTAGGGTTAGACTTAGGGTGATTGTGAGGATGAGGTTTTGGGTTAGGATTAGGGTTAGGGTTAGGGCTAGGCTGAGGGTGAGGTTGAGGGTGAGGGTGAGGGTTAGGGTTAGGGTGAGGGTGAGGGTTGGGGTTAGGGTTAGGGTGAGGGTTAGGGTTAGGATTGGGGTTAGGATGAGGTTGAGGCTCAGGGGTAGGGATAGGATTAGGGTGAGGTTTAGGGTTATTGTGAGGGATAGGTTTAGGATGAGGGTAAGTGTTTGGGTGAGGGTTAGGGTGAGGGTGAGTGTTAGGGTTAGTATTAGTTTTAGGGTGAGGTTTAGGGTTATGGTAAGGGTTAATTTGAGGCGTAGGGTGAGCGTGAGTGTTAGGGTTAGGGTGAGGGATAGGGTGAGGATGAGGATTACGGTTAGTTTTAGGCTGAGGGTTAGGGTTAGGGTTAGGGTGAGGGTTGGGTTTAATGTGAGGGTTAGGATTAGGGTTAGGGTTAGGGTGAGGGTTAGGGTTAGGGTTAGGATTAGGTTTAGGGTGAGGGTTAGGGTTAGGGTTAGGGCGAGTATGAGGGTTCTGTGAGGGTTAGGGTGAGGGTTAGGGTTAGGGTGAGGTTTAGTGTGAGGGCTAGGGTTAGGGTTAGGGTTAGGCTGAGGGTTAGGGTGACGGTTAGGGTTAGGGTTAGGGTGAGGGCTAGGGTGAAGTTGAGGGTTAGGATGAGGGTGAGGGTTTGTGTGAGTGTTAGGGTTAGGGTTAGGGTGAGGAAAAGTGTTTGGTTGAGGGTTAGTGTGAGGGTGAATGTTTTGGTGAGGGTGAGGTTTAGGCTGTGGGTGAGGGTTAGGATTATGTGCGTGTTAGGAAGACGGTGAGGTTTAGGGTGAGGTTTTGGGTTTGGGTTAGGGTTAGCTTTAGGGTGAGGGTAAAGGTTAGTGTTATGGTTAGAGTGAGGGCTACGGTGAGCTTTAGTTTTAGGGTTAGGGTGAGGGTTAGGATTAAGGTTAGGGTTAGGGTGAGGATGAGGGTTAGGCTTAGCATTACTTTTAGGGTGAGGTTTAATTTTAGGTTTTGGATTAGGGTGAGGTCTAGGGTGAGGGTGAGTGTTAGGGATAGGGTGAGGGATATGGTGAGGATTAGGTTTAGGGTTTGGGTGAGGGTTAAACTGAGGGGTAGGTTTAGTGTTAGGGTGAGGTTTAGGTTTAGTGTGTGGGTTAGGTATAGGGTTAGGATTAGGGTTAGTCTGAGGTTTAGGGTTAGGGTTAGGGTGAGCTTTAGGGTGAGGGTGAGTGTGAGGATGAGGGTTTCGGTTAGGTAAGGTTTAGGATTGGGGTTAGGGTGAGGGTGAGGGTTAGGGTGAGGTTTTGGGTTAGGGTGTCTGTTAGATTTAGGGTTAGGGTGAGTGTTAGGGTTAGGGTGATGTTTAGGGTGAGGTTGAGTGTTAGGGTGAGGGTGATGTTTCAGGTGTGGGTGAGGGTTAAGGTGTGGGAGAGGGTTAGGTTTAGGGTGAGGGTTAGGGTTTGTGTGAGTGTTAGGGTTAGGGTTAGCGTGAGGAAAATTGTTAGCGTAAGGGTTAGTGTGAGGGTGAGTGTATTTGTGAGGGTCAGTGTTAGGGTGTGGGTGAGGGTTAGGGTTAGGTGAGTGTTAGGATGACGGTGAAGATTAGGGTGAGGATTTGGGTTTGGTTTAGGGTTAGCGTTAGGGTGAGGGTTAGGGTTAGTCTTAGGGTTAGACTTAGGTCTAGGGTAAGAGTTAGCTGAAGGGTTAGGGTGAGGGTGAGTGTTAGGGATAGGGTGAGGGATATGGTGAGGGTTAGGGTTATGGTTAGGGTGATGGTTAGGCTGAGGTGTAGGTTTAGTGTAAGGGTGAAGTTTAGGTTTAGTGTGAGGGTTAGGTTTAGGGTTCGGATTAGGGTGAAGGTTAGGGTTAGGGTGAGTTTTAGGGTGAATGTGAGGATTAGGGTTAGAGTGAGTTTTAGGGTGAGGGCTACTCTGAGGGTGAGGGTTAGGGTTAGAGTTTGGGTTAGGGTGAGGGTGAGGGTTAGGTTTAGGTTTAGGGTAAGGGTTAGATTTAGGGTTAGTGTTAGGGTTAGGATTAGGGTTATTGTTAGGGTTAAGGTTAGGGTGATGGTGAGGGTGAGGGTTAGGATTAGGGTTAGGGTTAGGTGTAGGGTTATTGTTAGGTTTAAGGTTAGGGTGAGGGTGAAGGTTAGAGTTAGGGTTAGGGTTAGGGTTAGGTTTAGGGTGAGTGTGAGGGTGACCTTTATTGTTATGATAATTGTTAGGGTTAGGATTAGGCTGAGGGTTAGTGTGAGGTTGAGTTTATGGGTGAGGATTAGTGTTAGGTTTAGGGTTAGGGTGAGGGTGAAGCTTAGGGTTAGTGTAAGGGTTAAAGTTAGGATTAGTTTTAGGGTTAGGGTGAGGGTAAGGAGTATGATGAGGGTTAGGGTGAGGGTGAGGGTTAGGGTTTGCATTAGGCTTAGCGTTAGGGTGAGGGTGAGGGTTAAGGTTAGGGTTAGGTTTAGGATGAGGGTGAGTGTTAGGTTTAGTGTGAACGTTAGGGTTAGGTTTAGGGTTAGTGTTAGGTTGAGGGTAAGGTTTCGAATGAGTGTTAGGGTGAGAGTGAGGGTTAGGTTTAGCGTGAATTGTAAGGTGAGGGCTAGGGTGAGGGTAAGGGTTAGGGTAAGGTTTAGTGATATGGTGAGGGTGAGGTTTAGGGTTAGGGTTAGGTTGAGGGTTAGGGTGAGGGTTAGGGTTAGGGTGAGTGTTAGGGTTGGGGTTATTGATAGATTTAGGATTATTATTAGGGTTAGGGTTAGAGTGATGGTTCAGTTTAGGGTTAGGTTAAGGGTTAGGGTTAGGGTGATGATTAGGGTGAGGGTGAGGGTTAGGGTGTGTGTGAGTGATAGTGTTAGGATGAGGGTTAGGATGATAGTGAGGGTTAGGGTTAGGGTTACGGTTAGGGTTATTGTTAGGGTTAGGGTTAGGGTGAGGGTAAGGGTGAGGTTGAGTGTTATGGTTAGGGTTAGGTTTCAGTTGAGTGTGATGGTGAGGGTTAGGGTTAAGATAATGGTTAGGGTTAAGCTTAGCATGAGGGTTAGGGTGAGGATGAGGGTGAGGGTTTTGTTTAGGTAAGGGTTAGGTTTAGGGTGAGGTTTAGGGTGAGTGTTAGGGTTAGGGTGAAGGTTAGGGTTAGGGATAGGTTAAGGGTTAGGTTTAGGGTGATGATTAGGTTGAGGGTGAGGGTGAGGGTGAGGTTGAGGGTAAGGGTGAGGGTCAGGGTTAGGATTAGCATTAGGTTTAGGGTTAGGGTTAGCGTGAGGGTTAGGGTTACATTTAGGGTGAGGGTGAGGTTGAGGTTGAGGGTGAGGGTTAGGGTTAGGGTTATGGTTATGGTTAGGTTTATTGTTAGGGTTAGGGTTAGGGTGAGGGTGAGGGTGAGGGTTAGGGTTAGGGTGAGGTTGAGGGTGAGGGTGAGGTTTAGGGTTAGGTTTAGGGTTAAGGTTAGGGTTAGGTTTGGGGTGAGGGTTATGGTTAGGGTGAGTGTTAGGGTGAGGCTGAGCGTTAGGGTTACGGTTAGGTTTAGGATTAGGTTTAGGGTTAGGATGAGGGTGAGGCTTAGTGTTAGGTTTAGGGTTAGAGTTAGGGTTATTGTTTGGGTTACGGTTAGGATGAGGGTGAGGGTAAGGTTTAGGTTTAGGGTTAGGGTTAGGGTGATTGTGAAGTTGAGGGTTAGTGTTAAGATAATGGTTAGGGTAAGGGTTTGGATTAGGGTTAGGGTTAGGGTGAGGGTGAGGGTGAGGGTGAGGGTTAGGGTTAGGTTTAGGTTTAGGGTTAGGGTTAGGTTTGGGGTGATGGTTAGGGTTAGGGTGAGTGTTAGGGTGAGGCTGAAGGTTAGGGTTAGGTTTAGGATTAGGTTTAGGGTTAGGATGAGGGTGAGGGTTAGGGTTAGGTTTAGGGTTAGAGTTAGGGTTATTGTTTGGGTTAGGGTTAGGGTGAGGGTGAGGGTGAGGTTTAGGTTTAGGGTTAGGGTTAGGGGGATTGTGAGGTTGAGGGTTAGTGTTAAGATAATGGTTAGGGTAAGGTTTAGGATTAGGGTTAGGGTTAGGGTGAGGGTTAGGATTATGTTTAGGGTTAGGGTAGGGTTATTGTTATGTTTAGGGTTAGGGTTAGCGTGAGGGTTAGGGTTAGGGTTAGCGTTATTTTTAGGCTTAGGGTTAGGGTTAGGGTGAGATTGAAGGTGAGGTTTAGGGTTAGGGTTAGGGTGAGGTTTAGGTATAGATTTAGGGTTAGAGTTATTGTTAGGGTTAGGTTTAGGGTTATGGTGAGATGAGGGGGAGGGTTAGGGTTAGGGTTAGAGTTAGGGATAGGGGTAGTGTTAGGATGAGGGTTAGATTTAGTGTGAGGGTTAGGTTTAGGTTTATGTTTAGGGTTAGGGTTATTATTAGGGTTAGGGTTAGAATTAGGTTGAGGGTGAGGGTGAGGGTTAGGGTTAGGGTTAGGTTTAGGGTGAGGGTTAGGGTTAGTGTGAGGTTTAGGTTTATGGTTAGGGTGAGGGTTATGTTTAGGGTTAGGTGAAGGGTTAGGTTTAGGGTGATAATTTGGGTGAGGGTGAGGGTTAGGGTCAGGTGAGGGTTTTGGTGAAGGTGAGGCTTAGGGTGGGGGGAGAGTTAGGATCAGGGTGAGGGTTAGGATGATAGTGAGGTTTAGGGTGAGAGTTAGGGTTAGGTTAGGGTTATTGTTAGGGTTAGGGTTAGGGTGAGGGTAAGGGTGAGATTGAGTGTTAGGGTTAGGGTTAGGTTTAAGGTGAGTGTGATGGTGAGGGTTAGGGTTAAGATAACGGTTAAGGTTAAGATTAGGCTGAGGGTTAGTGTGAGGGTTACGGTGAGGGTTTCGGTTAGGTAAGGGTTAGGATTAGGGTGAGGTTTAGGGTGAGGGTTAGGGTTAGGGTGAAGGTTAGGGTTAGAGTTAGCTTAAGGGTTCGGGTTAGGGTGATGATTAGGGTGAGGGTGATGGTGAGGTTGAGGTTGAGTTTAAGGGTTGGGCTGGGGTGAGGGTCAGGGTTAGCATTAGGGTTAGGGTTAGGGTTAGCGTGAGGGTTAGGGTTAGAGTTAGGGTGAGGGTGAGGGTGAGGTTGAGGATAAGGGTGAGGGTTAGGGTTAGGGTTAGGAATAGTGTTAGGGTGAGGGTGGGGATGAGTGTGTGGGTTAGGTTTAGGGTTAGGGTTAGGTTGAGGGTGAGGGTTCAGGTTAGGTTTAGGGTTAGGTTTAGGTTTAGGTTTGGGGTGAGGGTTAGGGTTAGGGTGAGGGTTAGGGTTGGGTTTAGTATTAGGGTTAGGTTAGGGTGAGGGTGAGGGTTATTGTTGGTTTAGGGTTAGGGTTTGGGTTATTGTTAGGGTTATAGTTAGGGTGAGGGTGAGGGTAAGGGTTAGGTTTAGGGTTAGGTTTAGGGTGATTGTGAGGGTGAGTGTTAGGGTTAAGATAATGGTTAGGGTAAGGGTTAGGATTAGGGTTAGTGTTAGGGTGAGGGTTAGGATTAGGTTTAGTGTTAGGGTAGGGTTATTGTTAGGTTTAGGGTTAGGGTTAGCATGAGGGTTAGGTTTAGGGTTATTGTTAGGCTTAGGGTTAGGGTTATGGTGAGATTGAGGGTGAGGTTTAGGGTTAGGTTTAGGGTGAGGTTTAGGTTTAGGTTTAGTGTTTGGGTTATTGTTAGGGTAAGGTTTAGGGTTTGGGTGAGGTTAAGGGTGAGGGTTAGGGTTAGGGTGAGGCTTAGGGTGAGGGTGAGGGTGAGGGTTTTGGTTAGGTAAGGGTTAGGTTTAGGGTTAGAGTGAGTGTTAGAGTTAGGGTGATGTTTGGGGTGAGGTTGAGTGTTAGGATGAGGGTGATGTTTCAGGTGTGGGTGAGGCTTATCGTGTGGGAGAGGATTAGGTTTAGGCTGAGGGTGAGGGTTTGTGTGAGTGTTAGAGTTAGGGTTAGGGTGAGGAAAAGTGTTAGGGTGAGGGTTAGTGTGAGGGTGAATGTTTTGGTGAGGGTCAGTGTTAGGGTGTGGGTGAGGGTTAGGGTTAGGTGAGTGTTAGGATGACGGTGAGGGTTAGGGTGAGGGTTTGGGTTTGAGTTAGGGTTAGCGTTAAGGTGAGAGTTAGGGTTAGTGTTAGGGTTACAGTGAGGGCTAGGGTGAGGGTTAGGTTTAGGGTAAGGGTGAGTGCTAGGATTAGGGTTAGGGTTAGGGTGAGGTTTAGGTTGAGGATGAGGGTTAGGGTTACCATTACTTTTAGGGTGAGGTTTAATTTTAGGGTATGTGTTAGGGTGAGGGCTAGGGTGAGGGTGAGTTTTAGGGATAGGGTGAGGGATATCGTGAGGATTAGGTTTAGGGTTAGGGTGAGGGTTAGGCTGAGGGGTAGGGTTAGGGTTAAGGTGAGGTTTAGGTTTAGTGTGAGGGCTAGGTTTAGGGTTAGGGTTAGGGTTAGTCTGAGGTTTAGGGTTTAGGGTTAGGGCGAGTGTAAGTGTTAGGGTGAGGTTTAGGGTGAGGTTGAGGGTGAGGGTTTCGGTTAGGTAAGGTTTCAGATTGGGTTTAGGGTGAGGGTGAGGGTTAGGGTGAGGTTTGGGTTGGGGTGACGGTTAGATTTTTGGTTAGGGTGATTGTTAGGGTTAGGGTGATGTTTAGGGTGAGGTTGAGTATTAGGTTGAGGGTGATGGTTCCGGTGTGCCTGAGGGATAAGGTGTGGGAGAGGGTTAGGTTTAGGGTGAGGGTTAGGGTTTGTGTGAGTGTTAGGATTAGGGTTAGGGTGAGGAAAAGTGCTGGGTGAGGGTTAGTGTGAGGATGAGTGTTTTGGTGAGGGTGAGGGTTAGGGTGTGAGTGAGGGTTAGGGTTAGGTGAGTGTTAGGATGACGGTGACGGTTAGGGTGAGAATTTGGCTTTGGGTTACGGTTAGCGTTAGGGTCAGCGTTAAGGTTAGTGTTAGGGTTAGACTGAGGGCTAGGGTAAGAGTTAGGTTAAGGGCTAGGGTGAGGGTTAGGATTAGGTTTAGGTTTAGGGTGAAGGTTAGGTTGGGGATGAGGGTTAGGGTTAGCATTAATTTTAGAGTGAGTTTTAAGGTTAGGTTTAGGGTTAGGGTTGAGGGTTAGGCTGAGGGGTAGGTTTAGGGTTAGGGTGAGGTTTAGGCTTACTGTGAGGGTTAGGTTTAGGGTTAGGGTTAGTGTTATGGTGAGCTTAGGGTTAGGGTGAGGGTTAGGGTGAGAGTGAGGGTTAGGGTTAGAGTGAGTGTTAGGGTGAGGGCTAGTGTGAGGGTGAGGGTTAGGGTTAGGTTTAGGGTTAGGGTGAGGGTGAGGGTTAGGACTACGGTTAGGGTGAAGGTTAGGTTTAGGGTTAGTGTTAGGGTTAGGTTTAGGGTTATTGTTAGGGTTAGGGTTATGGTGATGGTGAGGGTGAGGGTTAGGGTTAGAGTTAGGTTTAGGGTGAGTGTGAGTGTGAGGGTTAGGTTACACTAATATTTAGGGATAGGATTAGACTGAGGGTTAAGGTGAGGTTGTGGGTATGGGTGAGGGTTAGGGTTATGGTTAGGGTTAGTGCTAGGGTGAGGGTTAGCATAAGGATTAGGGTTATGATTGGGTTTAGGGTTAGGGTGAGTCTAAGGGTGAGGGTGAGGGTTAGGTGAGGTTGAGGTTTAGGGTTAACGTGAGTGTTAGGGTGAGTGTTTGGGTGAGAGTTAGGGTTAGGGTTAGGGTTAGGCTGAGGGTGAGGGTTAGGTAGAGGGTGAGTGTGAGTGTGAGGGTGAGGGTAAGGTTGAGTGTTAGGTTTAGGGTTAGGGTTAGAGTTATTGTTAGGGTTAGGGTTAGGGTGAGGGTTGGGTGAGGTTGAGGGTGAGGGTTAGGATTAGGTTTAGGGTTAGGGTGAGAGTGAGGGTGAGGGTTAGTGTTAGGATTAGGGTTAGGGTTAGGCTGAGGGTGAGGGAGAGGGTGAGGGTTTGGGTTAGGGTTTGATTTAGGGATAGGTTTAGGGTTAGGATGAGGGTTAGGGTGAGGGTTCGGAGTAGGGTGAGGTTTAGGATTAGGGTGAGGGTGAGGGTGAGGGTAAGTGTGTGTGTTAGCATTAGGATTAGGGTTAGGTTTAGGGTTAGGCTGAGTTTGAGGGTCAGGTTGAGGGTGAGGGTTAGGTTTAGGGTGAGGGTTAGGCTTAGTTTAAGGGTGAGAGTTAGGGTTCGGGTTCGGGTTCGGTTGAGACTGAGGGTTAGGGTGTGGGTGAGGTTAAGGTTTAGGGTTAGGGTTAGGGTTAGGTTTAGCGTTAGGGTTAGGGTTAGGGTGAGGATAAGGGTTAGGGGGAGGCTTAGTGTGAGGGTGAGTGTTAGGGATAGGGTGAGGGTAAGGTTTAGATTTAGGGTGAGGGTTAGGGTTAGGGTTAGGTTTAGGCTGAGGGTGAGGGTGAGCGTTAGGGTTAAGGGAAAGGTTTAGGGTGAGGGTGAGGGAGAGGGTTAGGTTTAGGTTTAGGGTTAGGTTTAGGGTTAGGCTTAGGGTGAGGGAGAGAGTTAGGGTGAGGGTTAGGGTGATGTTTAGGTTTATGGTTAGCATGAGGGTTAGGATTAGGGTGATGTTTATGGTGAGAGTGAGGGTTAGGGTTAGGGTTAAGGTTAGGGTGAAGGTAAGTGTTAGGGTGAGGGTCAGGGTTAGGGTTAGGGTTAGGGTGAGGATTAGGGTGAGGATTAGGGTTTGGTTTAGGTTTAGTGTGGGGGTAAAGGTTAGGGTTAGGGTTAGGGTTAGGGTGAGGGTGAGGGTTAGGGTTAGTGTGAGCTTTAGGGTTAGGGTTAGGGTAAGAGTAAGGTTTAGGGTGAGGTTTAGGTTATAAGTGAGGGTTAGGGTTATCGTGAGTGTTAGCGTGACGGTTAGGGTGAGGGTCAGGGTTAGGGTTAGGGTTAGGGTGAGTGTGAGGGTTAGGGTTAGGTTTCGGGTTCGGGTTAGGGTTAGGGTTATGTTGAGGGTTAAAGTTAAGTTTATGGTTAGGGTTACGTTTAGGGTTATTGTTAGGGTTGGGGTGAGGGTCAGCATTAGGTTTAGGATGAGGGTGAGGGTTAGGGTTAGGGTGAGGCTTAGATTTAGGGTTAGGGTTAGGGTGAGGGTAAGGTTTAGGGGGATGGTTAGGGTGAGAGTGTGGGTTAGGGTTATCGTGAGTGTTAGGGTGAGGGTTAGGGTGAGAGTTAGTGTTAGTGTTAGGGTGAGGGGTGGAGTAAGGATGAGGTTTACGGTTAGATTTAGGGTGAGGGTTAGGGTTAGGTTTATGTTTAGGGTAAGGTTGAGGGTTAGGGTAAGGGTGAGGTTTCGCGTGAGGGTGAGGGTAAGGGTTAGGGTTAGGGTTAGGGTGAGGTGTAGGGTTAGGGTTAGGGTAAGTGTTTGGGTTAGTGTGAGTGTTAGGGGGAGGGTTAGGTTGAGGGTGAGGGTTCGGGTTCGGGTTCGGGTTAAGGGATATGGTTAGGTTGAGCGTGAGGGAGAGGGTTAGCTTTAGGATTAGGGTTAGGCTTAGTGTTAGACTTAGGGTGAGGGAGAGGGTGAGGGTGAGGGTTAGGGTTATGGTTAGGTTTAGGGTTTGCGTGAGGGTTAGAGTTAGGCTTAGGTTGAGGGAGAGGGTGAGTTTGAGGGATATGATGATGGTTAGTTTTAGGTTTAGCGTGAGGGTTAGATTAGGGTGATGTTTAGGGTGAGAGTCATGGTTAAGGTGAGGGGGAGGTTTCGGGTGAGGGGGAGGGTTAGGGTTAGGGTGAGTGTTAGGGTGAGTATTAGGGTGAGGATTAGGGTTAGGTTTAGTTTTAGGGTGGGGGTGAGGGTTTGGGTTAAGGTTAGGGTGAGGGTTAATGTTAGGGTGACAGTTAGAATTAGTATGAGGTTTAGGGTTAGGGTTAAGTTGAGGGTAAGGGTTAGGGTGAGGTTTAGGGTGAGAGTGAGGATTAGGGTTATCGTGAGTGTTAGAGTAAGGGTTAGGGTGAGGGTTAGGGTTTGGGCTACGCTTAGAGTGAGGGTGAGGGTTAGGGTTAGGGTGAGGGTGAGGGTTAGGTTAGGGATAGGTTGAGGGTTAGAGTTAAGGTTATGGTTATGGTTAGGGTTAGGGTTATTGTTAGGGTTGGGGTGAGGTTTAGGGTGAAGGTGATTGTTAGGGTTAGGTTTAGGGTGAGTGTAAGGGTTAGGGTGAGGGTTAGGTTGAGAGTGAGGGTTAGGGTTATCGTGAGTGTTAGAATGAGGGTTAGGGTGAGAGTTAGGGTTAGGGTTAGGTTGATGGATAGGGTAAGTTTGAGGGTTAGGTTTAGGTATAGGGTGAGGTTTAGGGGTAGGTTTAGGGTTAAGGTTAGAGTGAGGGTAGGGTTAGGTTTAGGGTGAGGGTTAGATATAGTGTGAGGGTTAGGGTTAGGGTAAGTGTTAAGGTGAGGGTAAGGTTTAGGGTGAGGGCTAGGTTGAGGGTTCCGGTGAGGTTGACGGTTAGGGTGAGGATGAGGGTTAGGGTTAGTTTTAGGATTGGGGTGAGGGTGAGGGTGAGGGTGAGGGTTAGAGTTAGGGTTAGGTTGAGCGTGAGGGTTAGGGTTAGGATGAGGTTTAGGTTTAGGTTTAGGGTTAGGGTGAGGTTGAGGGTGAGGGTTATGGTTAGAATTAGGGTGAGGGTTAGGTTTAGGGTTAAGATAGGGTGAGATTGAGGTTGAGTATTAGGGTTAGGATTAGTGTTAGTGTTAGGGTTTGGCTGAGGGTGAGGGTTAGGGTTAGGGTTTGGGTGAGGACTAGGGTGAAGGTGAGGGTTAGGGTTAGTGTTAGTGTTAGGGTGAGGGTAAGTGTTAGGTTCAGTATTAGGGTGAAGACTCGGTTGAGGGTGAGGTTTAGGGTTAGGGTTAGGGATTGGGTGAGGATTAGGGTTAGAATTAGGGTTAGTGTGAGCTTTAGGCTGAGGGGTAGTGTTAGGTTTAGTTTGAGGGTTAGGTTTAGTGTGAGGGTTAGGGTTAGGTTTAGGCTTAGGGTAAGGGTAAGGGTTAGGGTGAGGGTGAGGGTTAGGTTCAGCATTAGGATTAGGCTTAGAGTTAGGATGAGATTTAGGGTTAGGGCGAGGGTGAGGGTAAGGTTTAGGGTAAGGATTAGTGTTAGCCTTAGGATTTGGTTGAGGGTGAGGGTGAGGGATAGGGTGAGGGGTAGGGTTAGGGTGAGGTTAGGTTTAGGGTTAACATTAGGCTTAGGATGAGTGTTAGGTTGAGGGTCAGGGTTAGAGTTAGGGTGAGGTTTAGGGTGAGGGTGAAGTTTAGGATGAGGGTTAGCCTTAGGGTTAGGTGAGGGTTAGGTTTAGGATTGTGGTTAGGGTGAGGGTGAGGGTTAGGTTTAGAGTTAGGGTGAGGTTTAGCGTCAGGGTTAGGGTTAGGGTAAGGGTGAGGGTTAGGGTTTGGGTTAGGGTGAAGGTAAGTGTTAGGGTGAGGGTTAGGGTGAGGGTGAGGGTTAGGTTCAGCATTAGGGTTAGGCTTAGTGTTAGGGTGAAGTTTAGGGTTAGGGCAAGGGTGAGGGTAAGGGTTAGGGTTAGGATTAGTGTTAGCCTTAGGATTTGGTTGATGGTGAGTGTGAGGGTTAGGTTGAGGGCTAGCGTTCGGGTGAGGGTTAAGGTTAGGGTTAGGGTTAAGGTTAGGGTGAGGGTTAGGGTGAGGGTTAGGATTAGGGTTAGGATTAGGGTGAGGGTTAGGGTGAGGTTTAGATTTTGGGTTAGGGTAAGGGTGAGGATTATGGATAGGGTTCGGGTGAGGGTTACCTTTAGTGTGAGGGTTAGGTTGAGGTTGAGGGTTAGGGTTAGGTTTAGGGTAAGGGTGAGGGTGAGAGTGATGTTTATGCTAAGGTTTAGGGTTAGGGTTAGGGTGAGGGTGAGGGTGAGTGTGAGGGTTCGGATGAAGTTGATGGTGAGGGATAGGGTTAAGGTAAGGTGTAGGTTTAGGGTAAGGGTGAGGATCAGCTTGAGGGTGAGGGTTAGGGTGAGAGTTAGGGTTAGGGTGAAGGTTAGGGTTAGGGTTAGGGAAAAGGTTAGTTTTAGGGTGATGTTTAGGCTGAGGGTGATGTTTAGGGTGAGGGTGAGGGTGAGAGTTTGCGTGAGTGTTAGGATTAGGGTTAGGGTGACGCTTACGTTGGGGTTAGGGTTACGATAAGGGTTAGGGTGAGGGTGAGGTTTAGGGTTAGGGTTAGCGATAGGGGTAGGGTGAGGTTTAGGGTATGGCTAAGGGTTAGGGTGAGGGTTAGGGTGAGGGTGAGTGTTAGGGTTAACGTGAGTGTTAGGGTGAGTGTTAGGGTGAGAGTTAGGGTTAGGGTTAAGGTTAGGCTGAGGGTGAGGGTTAGGTAGAGGGTGAGTGAGGGTGAGGGTAAGGTTTAGGTTTAGGGTTATTGTTAGGGTTAGGGTTAGGGTTAGGGTTGGGTGAGGTTGAGGGTGAGGGTTAGGATTAGGTTTAGGGTTAGGGTGAGTGTGAGGGTGAGGGTTATTGTTAGGATTAGGGTTAGGGTTAGGCTGAGGGTGAGGGAAAGGGTGAGGTTTTGGGTTAGGGTTTGATTTAGGGATAGGTTTAGGGTTAGGATGAGGGTTAGGTTGATGGGTAGGAGTAGGGTGAGGGTTAGGATTAGGGTGAGGGTGAGGGTGAGGTTGAGGGTAAGTGTGTGTGTTAGCGTTAGGATTAGGGTTAGGGTTAGGGTTAGGCTGAGTTTGAGGGTCAGGTTGAGGGTGAGGTTTAGGTTTAGGGTGAGGGTTAGGCTTAGGTTTAGGTTGAGAGTTAGGGTTCGGGTTCGGTTTCAGGTGAGACTGAGGGTTAGGGTGTGGGTGAGGTTTAGGTTTAGGTTTAGGTTTAGGGTTAGGGTTAGTGTTAGGGTTAGTGTTAGGTTTACAGTTAGGCTGAAGGAGAGAGTGAGGGTGAGGGTTATGGTTAGTGTTAGGGTGAGGGTGAGGGTGAGGTTGAGGATAAGGGTATGTGTTAGCGTTAAGATTAGGGTTAGGTTTAGGGTTAAGCTGAGGTTGAGGGTCAGGGTGAGGGCAGGGTTAGGGTTAGGGTGAGGGTTAGGCTTAGGGTTAGGGTGAGAGTTAGGGTGAGTGTTCGGGTTCGGGTGAGACTGAGGGTTAGGGTGTGGGTAAGGTTTAGGTTTAGGGTTAGGGTTAGTGTTAGGGTTAGGGTTAGGCTGAAGGAGAGGGTGAGGGTGAGGGTTAGGGTTAGGGTTAGGGTGAGGGTTAGGGTTAAGGTGAGGGTGAGGGTGAGGGTAAGGGTGTGTGTTAGCGTTAGGATTAGGGTTAGGTTTAGGGTTAAGCTGAGGTTGAGGGTCAGGGTGAGGGTGAGGGTTAGGATTAGGGTGAGGGTTAGGCTTAGGGTTAGGGTGAGAGTTAGGGTGAGGGTTCGGGTTCGGGTGACACTGAGGGTTAGGTTGTGAGTGAGGGTTAGGTTTAGGGTGAGGGTTAGGGTGACGGTGAAGGTTATGGTATGGGTGAGGTTTACGGTTAGGTTTAGGGTGAGGGTTAGGTTTATGGTTAGGATGAGGGTTAGGATGAGGATTAGGGTTAGGTTTAGGGTTAGAGTTAGGGTTAGGGTTAGGTTTAGGGTTATTGTTAAGGTTATGGTGAGGGTGAGGATGACGGAGAAGTTTAGGGTTAGGGTTAGGTTTTGGGTGAGGGTGAGGTTGACTGTGTGGGTTAGGATTAGGGTTATTGTTAGGCTGAAGGGGGGGTTAGTGTTAGAGTTAGGGTGAGGGTAAGGGTTAGTGTGAGGTTTAGGGTGAGGGTGAAGGTTAGAATGAGGGTTAGGGTTAGAGTTATGCTGAGAGTGAGGGTGAGGGTGAGGGTGATGGTAAAGGTTAGAGTTAGAGAGAGGGTGAGGGCTAGGGTGAGGGTGAGGCTTAGGGTGAGGGTGAGGGTGAGGGTGAGGGTTTGGGTTAGGTTTAGGGTTAGGATGAGGGTTAGGCTGAGGGGTAGGGTTAGTGTTAGGGTGAGGTTTAGGTTTAGTGTGAGGGTTAGGGTTAGGGTTAGAATTTAGGGTAAATGTAAGGGTTAGAGTGGGGTTATGGTTAGGATGAGGGTTAGGGTTAGGGTTAGGGTGAGGTTTAGTGTTAGGGTTATGGTTAGAATTAGGGTTAGGCTGAGGGTTAGGGTGATGGTTAGGGTTAGGTTTTGGGTGAGGGCTAGGGTGAGGGTGAGGTTTATGGTGAGGTTGAGGTTGAGGGTTTGGTTTAGGTTTAGGTTTAGGATGAGGGTTAAGCTGAGGGGTAGCTTTAAGGTTAGGATGAGGGTTAGTTTTAGTTTGAGGGTTAGGGTTAGGTTTATGGTGAGGGTAAGGTTTACGGTGAGTTTTAGTTTGAGGGTTAGGGTTAGTGTTAGGGTTAGGGTGAGGTTTAGGGTGTGGGTTATGGTTTGGGTGAGGGTTAGTGTGAGGTTTAGGGTTAGAGTTAGGTTGGATTAGGGATAGTGTTAGGGTGAGGGTGACGTTGAGGGTGAGGTTTAGGATTAGGACTGGTAAGGGTTAGGTTGAGGGTGAAGTTGAGGGTTAGGTTTAGGATTAGGATTAGGGTTACGGTTAGGTTGAGGGTGATTGTGAGGGTGACGTTTTGGGATAGTTTTAGGGTTAGGTGAGGGCTAGGTTGAGGGTGAGGGTTAGGGTTAGGTTGAGGGTGAGGGTTAGGGTGAGGGTGAAGTTGAGGGTTAGGTTTAGGGTGAGGGTTAGGCTGAGAGTTAGGGTTAGGGTTAACGTTAGGGTGAGGGCGAGGTTTAGGGTTAGGGTTAGGGTAAGGATTAGGTTGAGGGTGAAGGTGTGGGTTAGGGTTAGGATTAGTTTTAGGGTTAGGGTTAAGTTGAGGGTGAGGTTGAGGGTGACGTTTTGGGTTAGGGTTAGGGTTAGGGTTAGGGTGAGGGCTAGGGTGAGCGTGAGGTTTAGGGTGAGGGTGAGGATGAGGTTGAGGGTTAGTGTTAGGGTTAGATTGAGGGTTACTCTTAGGGTGAAATTTAGGGTGAGTGTGAGGGTTAGGGTTAGGGTTAGGGTGAGGGTGAGGGTTAGGGTTAGGGTTAGGGTTAGGGTTAGGGTCAGGGTGTGGTTATGAGTTAGGTTTAGGGTTAGTGTTAGGGTGAGTGCTAGGGATCAGGTTCGGGTTTGGGTGAGACTGAGATTTAGGGTGTGTGTGAGGGTGAGGGTGAGGGTTAGGGTTAGGGTACGGGTTTGGGTTAGGGTTAAGGTGAGGGTTAGGGTGAGGGTGAGGTTGAGGGTGAAGGTGAAACTGAGGTTTAGGGTGTGGGTGAGGGTTAGTTTTAAGGTCAGGGTTAGGGGGAGGGTTAGGTTGACGGTGCAGGTGAGGGTTAGGGTTAGGTTTAGGGTTAGACTGTGGGTGAGGGGGAGGGTGATGGTGAGGATTCGGGTTATGGTTAGGGTTAGGGTGAGTGTTAGGTTGACGGCGCAGGTGAGGGTTAGGGTTAGGTTTATGGTTAGGCTGTGGGTGAGTGGGAGGGTGATGGTGAGGGGTCGGGTTAGGGTGAGTGTTAGGCTTAGTGTTAGGGTGAGGGTTAGAGTTAGGGTAATATTTATGGTGAGGTTGAGGTTTAGGCTGAGGGTCAGGGTTCGGGTGAGACTGAGGGCTAGGGTGTGGGTGAGGGTTAGGTTTAGGGTGATGGTTAGGGTTAGGGTGCAGGTGAGTGTTAGGGTTAGGGTAAGGGTTAGGGTGACTGTTAGGGTTAGGGTTAGGATGAAGGTTAGGATGAGGGATAGGTTTCGGTTTATTGTGAGAGTTACGGTTAGGATGAGGGTTAGGGTGAGAGTTAGGGTGAGGGTGAGGGTAAGGGTTAGGGTGAGGGTTAGGCTGAGGTTAAGTGTTTCGGTTAGGGTAAGGGTGAGGATTAGGGATAGGGTTCGGGTGAGGGTTACCTTTAGTTTGAGGCTTAGGTTTAGGGTGCGTGTTAGGGTTAGGTTTAGAGTAAGGGTGAGGGCGAGGGTGAGGTTTAGGTTTAGGTTTAGGGTTAGGGTGAGGGTGAGGGCTAGGGTGAGTGTGAGGGTTCAAGTGAGGTTGATGCTGAGGGGTAGCGTTAAGGAAAGAGTTAGGGTTAGTGTTAGGGTGAGGATCAGGGTGAGGGTGAGGGTTAGGGTGAGAGTTATGGTTAGGGTGAAATTTAGGCTTAGGGTTCGGGAGAGGGTTAGTTTTAGGGTGATGTTTAGGCTGAGGGTGATTTTTAGGGTGAGGGTGAGGGTGAGAGTTAACGTGAGGGTTAGTGTTAGGGTTAGGGTGAGGTGAGGGTGATGCTTAGGTTTAGGGTTAAGATTTGGCTGAAGGTGAGGGTGAGGGTGAGGGTTAGGGTTAGGGTAATGTTTAGGGTAAAAGTGAGTGTTAGAGTGAGGGTAAGGGTTCCAGTGAGACTGAGGGTTAGGGATTGGGTGAGGGTGAGGTTGAGGGTGAGGGTTAGGGTTAGGGTGAGGGTGAGGGTTAGGCTTAGGGTTAGGGTGAGGGTTAGGATGAGGATGAGGGTTAGTGTTACGGTAAGGGTTAGGGTGAGTGTGAGGGTTAGGGTTAGGTGTAGGGATAGGGTGAGGTTTAGGGTGAGGCTAAGGGTTAGGGTGAGGGATAAGGGTGAGGGTTAGATTTAGTGTGAAATTTAGGGTGAGGGTGAGTGTGAGGTTGAGGATGAGGGTTAGGATTAGGGTTAGGGTTATTCTTAGGGTTATGTTGAGGGTGAGGTTGAGGGAGAGGGTTAGGGTTAGGTTTAGGGTGAGGGTGAGCATGAGGGTGTGGGTTAGGGTTAGGGTTAGGGTGAGGGTAAAGGTTAGGGTGAGGTTTAGGGTTAGGGTGAGTGTTAGAATGATGGTTGGGGTTAGAGTTAGGCTGAGAGTGATGATGAGGGTGAGGGTGATGGTTAGGTTTAGAGTTAGGGAGAGGGTGAGGGCTAGGGTGAGGGTGAGGCTTGGGGTGAGGGTGAGGGTGAGGGTGAGCGTTTGGGTTAGGTTTAGGGTTAGGATGCGAGTTAGGCTTAAGGGTAGGGTTAGGGTTAGGGTGAGGGTTAGGGTTAGTGTGAGGGTTAGGGTTAGGGTTAGGGTTAGGTTAAGGGTAAGAGTTATGGTGGGTTTAGAGTGCGGGTGAGGGTTAGGGTTAGGGTTAGGGTGAGGTTTAATGTGAGGGTTAGGGTTAGGGTTAGGGTTAGGCTGAGGGTTAGGGTGAGGGTTAGGGTTAGGTTTAGGGTGAGGGCTAGGGTGAGGGTGAGGTTTAGGGTGAGGGTGAGGGTGAGGATTTGGTTTAGGTTTAGATTTAGGATGAGTGTTAAGCTGAGGGGTAGCTTTAGGTATAGGGTGAGGGTTAGTTTTAGTTTGAGGGTTAGGTTTCGGGTTATGATGAGGGTAAGGTTTCGGGTGAGGTTTAAGTTGAGGGTGGGGGTTAGGTTAGGGTTAGGATGAGGTTTAGGGTGTGTGTTATGGTTAGGGTTGGGGTTAGGGTGAGGGTTAGGGTTAGGTTTAGGCTTAGGGTTTGGTTGGAATAGGGTTAGGTTTAGGGTGACTGTTAGGTTTAGTGTGAGGGTTAGGGTTAGAGTGAGGGTGACGTTGAGGGTGAGGTTTAGGGTCAGGGCTGGGTAAGGGTTAGGTTGAGGGTGAAGGTGAGTGTTAGGGTTAGGATTAGGGTTAGGTTGAGGGTGAGTGTGAGGGTGACATTTTGGGTTAGGTTTAGGGTTAGGTTGAGGTCTTGGTTGAGGGTGAGGTTGAGGGTTGGTTTAGTTTTTGGTTTAGGATGAGGGTTAGGCTGAGTGGTATCGTTAGAGTAGTGTGAGGGTTAGTGTTAGTGTGAGGGTTAGGGTTTGGGATAGGGTTACGTTGAGGGTAAGGTTTAGGGTGACTGTTAGGTTGAGGGTGAGGGTTAGCGTTAGGGTGAGTGTGAGGGTGAATATTAGGGTGAGTGTTAAGCTTAAGATTAGGGTGAGATTTAGGCTGAGGGTTAGGATTAGGGTTAGGGTTAGGGTGAGGGTGAGGTTGAGGGTGAGGTTTAGGGTTAGGGTTTTGGTAAGGGTTAGTTTGAGGGTGAAGGTGAAGGTTAGGGTTAGGGTGAGGGTTAGGGTGAGAGTTCTGCTTAGGGTTAGTGTTAGGGTTAAGGTGAGGGTGAGGTTAAGGCTTAGGGTTAGGGTAAGGGTTAGGTTGAGGGTGAAGGTGAGGATTAGGGTTAGTTTTAGTTTTAGGGATAGGGTTAGGTTGAGGGTGAGGGTGAGGGTGTCGTTTTGGGTTAGGGTTAGGGTTAGGGTGAGGGTGAGGGCTAGGGTGAGCATGAGGGTTAGGTTGAGCGTGAGGATGAGGTTTAGGGTTAGGGTAAGGGTTAGGGTTGGGTTAATGTGAGGATCAGGTTGACCTTGGAGGTTAGGATGAGAGTTAGGTTTAGGGTTAGGGTTAGGTTGAGGGATAGTGTTAAGGTGAAATTTAGGGTAAGCGTGAGGGTTAGGGTTAGGGTGAGGGTAAAGGTGAGGGTTAGGTTTAGGGTTATTGTGAGGGTAAGGGCTAGGGTTCAGGTTCGGGGTCGGGTGAGACTGAGGGTTAGGGTGTGGGTGAGGGTGAGGGTTAGGATTAGGGTACGGGTTAGGTTTAGGGTTAAGGTGAGGGTTAGGGTGAGGGTGAGGTTGAGGGTTAAAGTGAAACTCAGGTTTATGGTGTGGGTGAGGGTTAGGTTTAAGGTGAGAGTTAGGGTTAGGGTTAGGGTTAGGGTGAGGGTTAGGTTGCCGGTGCAGGTGAGGGTTAGGTTTAGGTTTAGGGTTAGGCTGTGGGGGAGGGGGAGGGTGATGGTGAGGGTTAGGGTTAGGGTAATGTTTAGGGTGAAAGTGAGTGTTAGGTTGAGTGTGAGGGTTCCGGTGAGACTGAGGGTTAGGGTGTGGGTGAGGGTGCGGGTGAGGTTTAGTGTTAGGGTAAGCGTTAGGGTGAGTGTTAGGGTTAGGGTTTGGATGAGGGTTAGTATGAGGGATAGGGTTAGGGTTATTGTGAGGGTTAGGGTTAGGGTGAGGGTTAGGGTTAGGGTAAGGGTGATGGTTTGGGTTAGGGTTTGGGTAAGGGTGATGGTTTGGGTTAGGGTTAGGGTTAGCCTGAGGGTAAGTGTTAGGGTGAGGGTTAGGGTGAGGTTTAGAGTTCGGGTTAGGGTAAGGGTGAGGATTAGGGATAGGGTTCGGGTGAGGGTTACCTTTAGTGTGAGGGTTAGGTTTAGGGTGAGGTTTAGGGTTTGGTTTAGGGTAAGGGTAGGGTGAGGGTGTGGTTTAGGGTTAGGTTTTGGGTTAGGGTGAGGGTGAGGGCTAGGGTGTGCGTGAGGGTTCGGGTGAGGGTGATGGTGAGGGGTAGTGTTAAGGTAAGGGTTGGGGTTAGGGTTAGGGTGAGGATCAGGTTGAGGGTGAGGGTTAGGGTTAGAGTTAGGGTTAGGGTGAAGGTTAGGTTTAGGGTTAGGTAGAGGGTTAGTTTTAGGGTTAGGGTTAGGGTTAGTGTTAGGATTAGGGTTAAGCTGAGGGATAAGGTGAGGGTAAGCGTTAGGGTGAGGGTTAGAATTAGTGTGAAGTTTAGGGTAAGGGTGAGGGTGAGCTTGAGGTGGAGGGTTAGGATTAGGGTTATGGTTAGGGTGAGTGTGAGGTTGAGGGTTAGTGTTAGGATTAGGGTTAGAGTTAGGCTGAGGGTGAGGGAGAGGGTGATGGTTTGGGTTAGGGTTTGATTTAGGGATAGGTTTAGGTTTAGGATGAGGGTTAGGGTGAGGGGTAGGAGTAGGGTTAGTGTGAGTGTGAGTGTTAGGGTTAGGGTTAGAGTGAGGGTAAGAGCTATGGTGAGGGTTAGTTTGAGGGCTAGTGTTTGGCTGGGGTTAGGGTAAGTGTGAGGGTTAGAGTGAGTGTTAGGGTTAGGGTTAGGTTGAGCTTAAGGATTAGGGTGAGGGATAGGGTGAGGGTGAGGGTGACAGGTTTAGGGTTATTGTTAGAGTTAGGGTGAGCTTGAGGATGAGGGTTAGAGTTAGTTTTACTGTTAGGGATAGGGTTAGGTTTAGGGTGAGGTTGAGGGTTAGGGTGTGGGTTAGGGTTACGGTTAGGGTTATGGTGAGGGTTTGGGTTAGGTTAAGGGTTAGGATGAGGGTTAGGATGAGGGATAGGTTTAGGGTTATGTTGAGGGTTAGGGTTAGTGTGAGGGTTAGACCTAGGTTTCGGGTTCAGGTGAGGGTAAGAGTTAGGGTGAGGTTTATGGTGAGAGTGAGGGTTAGGGATAGTGTGACGGTTAGGGTTAGGGTGAGGATAAGTTTTACTGTGAGCATTAGGGTGAGGGTTAGTTTTAGGATTAGGGTTAGGGTGAGAGTTAGGGTGAGGGTTAGCGTTAGGGTTAGGATTAGGTTTCGGGTGAGGGTAATGGTTAGGCTGAGGGATAGGGTGAGGGTGATGGTTAGGGTTAGGGTGATGGTTAGGGTTCAGGTGAGGGTTAGGGTTCGGATCAGGGTTAGGGTGAGGGCTAGGATGAGGTGAGGGTTAGGGTAAGGGTTAAGGTTAGGGTGAGGGTAGGTTTTAAGTTTAGGGTGAGGGTTAGGTTGAGGAGTAGGGTTATGGTTAGGTTGAGTTGAGGGTTAGGTTTAGTGTGAAGGTTAGGGTTAGGATTAGGGTTAGGGTTAGGATGATTGTAAGGTTTAGGGTGAGGGTTAGGGTTAGGGTGAGTGTAAAAGTTAGGATTAGGGTTAGGGTGAGCGTTAGGCTGAGGGGTGGGGTTAGGGTTAGGCTGAGTTTCTGTGAGGGTGAAGGTTAGGGTTAGGGTTAGGTTTATGGTTAGGTTGAGGGTTAGGTTTAGTGTGAGGGTTAGGGTTAGGGTTAGGGTAAGGTTTAGGGTTAGGGTTAGGGTGGGGGTGATGGTTAGGGTGAGGGTGACGGTTAGGGTTTGGGTTAGGGTGAGGGTGAGTGTGAGGGTTAGTTTTAGGATTAGTATTAGGGTTAGGGTTAGGCTGAGGGTGAGGGTGAGGGTGAGGGTTAGGGTTAGTTTTACAGTTAGGGTTAGGATGAGGGTTAGCGTTAGGCTTAGGGTTAGGATGAGGGTTAGGCTGAGGGGTAGGTTTAGGGTTAGGGTGAGGGTTAGGGTTATTGTGAGTGTTAGTGTGTGGGTGAGGGTTAGGGTGAGGGTGAGGGTTAATGTTAGATTTAGGGTTAAGGTGAGGGCTAGGGTGAGGGTGAGGTTTAGGTTTAATGGTAGGGATAGGGTGAGGATTAAGTTTAGTGTTAGGCTGAGTGTTATTGTGAGGGTTTGGTTTAGCTTTAGGGGAAGTGTTAGTGTGAGCATTAGGGTTTGTGTCAGGTTTATGGTTAGGGTGAGGGTAAGGGTTAGGGTGAGGTCTAGGTTGAGGGTGAGGGTTAGGATGAGGGTTAGGGTTAGGATGAGAATTAGGGTGAGGGTTAGGGTTAGGGTTAGTGTTAGTGTTAGGATGAGGGTTAAGGTGAGGGTTAGGGTTAGGGTGAGGGTGAGGTTGAGGGATAGGGTTAGGGTTAGGGATAGGTTTAGGGTTAGGCTGAGAGTGAGGGTGAGGGTGAGGGTGAGGTTTATGCTTAGGGGTAGGGTGAGGTTTAGGGTTACTGTGAGGGTTAGGGTGAGGGTGAGGTTAAGGGTTAATGGTTAGGTTTAGGGTTAGGGTGAGGGTTAGAGTTAAGGTTAGGGTGAGGGTTAGGATTAGGATTAGGGTTAGGGTGAGATTTAGAGTGATTGTAAGGTTTAGGGTTAGGGTAAGTGTTGGGTGTAGGGTGAGAGTGAGGGTTAGGTTTAGGGTGAGATTTAGGTTTAGAGTGAGGGTTAGGGTTGGGATTAGTGTTAGGGCAAGGGCTAGGGTGAGGTTGAGGGTTAGGGTTAGGATTAGGGTTAGGGTGAGTTTTAGGGTTAGCTTTAGGGTGAGGGGTAGGGTGAGGGGTAGGGTTAGTGTTAGGATTAGGGTAAGAGTGACACTTAGGGTGAGAGTTAGGGTTAGGGTTATTGTGAGGGTTAGGGTTAGGGTGAGGGTTAGGGTTAGGTATCGGGCTAGGTTGAGTGGGAGTGTTAAGGTTAGGGTTAGGGTTATGGTGAGGGTTAGGGTTAGGTTTAGGGTGAGGGTTAGGGTGAGGTGTAGGTTTAGGGTTAGGTTGAGGTTTAGGATTAGGGTTAGGTTTCACGTGAGAGTAAGGGTTAGGGTGATGATTAGGGTTAGGATTAGGGTTAGGGTTAGGGTTAGGCTGAGGGTGAAATTGAGGGTTAGGGTTAGGGTTAGATTGAGGACTAGTTTGAGGGTTATGGTTATGGTTAGGGTTAGTGTTAGTATTAGGGTTAGGGTGAGGGTTAAGGTGAGAGTGAAGGTTAGGGTTAGAGTGAGGATTAAGGTTCAGGTTAGGGTTAGGGTTAGGATTAGGGTTAGGGTGAGTGCTAGGGTGAGGGTCAGTGTAAGGTTTAGTGTGAGGGTTAGGTTCAGGTTTAGGGTGAGGGTGAGGATGAGGGGTTGTGTTAGTGTTAGGGTGAGAGTTAGGGTTAGGTTGAGGTTTTGGGTTCGTGGGAGGGTTAGGGTGAGGTTGAGGTTAGGGTAAAGTCAGGATAAGGGTTACGGTGAGGGTTAGGTTGAGGGTGAAGTTTAGTGTTAGCACTAGGGTTACGGTGCGAGTAAGGTTTTGGGTGAGTGTTCGGGTGAGGGTGAGATTAGAGTTAGTGTGAGGGTAAGGGTTAGGGTGAGGTTTAGGGTGAGGGTGAAGTTTAGGGTTAACATTTGCGTTAGGGTGAGGGTGAGGGTTAGGGTTAGCGTTAGGGTTGGGGTGAGGTCTAGGGTGAGGTTGAGGGTTAGGGTTAGATTTAGGGATAGGGTGAGGATTAGGGTTAGGGTTAAGGTTAGGTTGAGGTTTAGGCTGAGGGTTAGGGTTAGGGTTAGGGTGAGGGTTAGGTTTAGTGTGAGGGTTAGGCTTAGGGTTAGGGTGAGGGTAAGGTTTAGGTTGAGTGTTAGAGTGAGGGGAAGGGTTAGGTTTACCATTAGTTTTAGGGTTAGGGTTAGGGTGAATGTTAGCATTAGTTTGAGGATTAGGGTGAGGGTGAGGGTAAGGTTTAGAGTGAGGGAGAAGGTTAGGTTTAGTGTTAGGATGAGGGTTAGGCTAAGGGGTAGGGTGAGGGTTAGGGTATGTGTGAGGGTATGTGTGAGGGTTAGGGTTAGGGTTAGGGTTAGGGTGAGGTTTAGGGTGAGGGTGAGGGTTAGGTTTAGGGTGAGGGTTAGGGTTAGGGTTAGGGTGAGAGTGAGGGTTAGGGTTAGCGTGAGGGTAAGGGTAAGGGTGAGGATTAAGGTGAGGGTGAAGTTTATGGTTAACATCAGCGTTAGGTTGAGGGTGAGGGATAGGGTTAGTGTTAGAGTTGAAGTGAGGGATAAGGTTAAGGTGAAGGTTAGGTTTAGAGTTAGCGATACGGTGAGGATTAGTGTTAGGGTGAAGGTTAGGGTGACAGTTAGGCTGAGGGGTAGGGTTAGGGTTAGGGTGAGGATTAGGTTTAGTGTGAGGGTTTGGGTTAGGTTTAGGTTTAGGGTGAGTTTAAGGGTTAGGGTGAGTTTTAGAGAGTGGGTAAGGGTTATGGTTAGCATTATTGTTAGGGTTAGGGTTAGGATGAGTGTGAGGGTCAGGGTGATGGGGAGGGTTAGTGTTCCCTTGAATGTTAGGGTTAGTGTGAGGATTAGGGTGAGGGTAGGTTAAGTGTTAGGGTGAGGGCTAGAGTGAGGGAGAGGTTTAGGATGAGGGTTAGGCTGAGGGGTAGGGTTAGGTGTAGGGTGAGGGTTAGGGTAAGTGTGAGGGTAAGGGTTAGGGTTAAGGTTAGGGTGAGGTTTAGGGTGAGGGTGAGGCTGAGGTTTAGGATTATGGTTAGGTTTAGGGTTAGATTGAGAGTGAGTGTGAGGGTGACCTTTTGGGTTAGGTTTAGGGTTAGGGTGAGGGCTAGGTTGAGGGTGAGGGTTAGCGTGAGGGTGAGGTTGAGGGTTTGGGTTAGGTTTAGGTTTAGGATATGGGTTAGGCTGAGGGGTAGCATTAGGGTAGTGTGAGGTTTAGGGTCAGTGTGAGGGTTAGGGTTAGGGTAAGGGTAAGGTTTACGGTGAGCGTTAGGTTTTGGTTGAGGGTTAGGGTTAGGGTGAGGGTTAGGGTGAGGGTTAGGGTTAGGGTGAGGGTGAGGGTGAGGGTGAGGTTTAGGTTTAGGGTTAGGGTAAGGGTTAGGTTGAGGGTGAAGGTGAGGGTTAGGGTTAGGGTGAGGGTTAGGGATAGGGTTAGTGTTAGGGTGAGGTTGAGGTTTAGGGTTAGGGTTAGGGTAAGGCTTAGGTTGAGGTTGAAGATGAGAGTTAGGGTTAGGATTAGTTTTAGGGTTAGGTTTAGGTTGAGGGTGAGGGTGAGGGTGAGGTTTTGGATTAGGGTGAGGGTTAGGGTGAGGGCTAGGCTGAGAGTGAGGGTTTGGGTGAGGGTGAGGATGAGGTTGAGGGTTAGGGTAAGGGTTATTGTTAGGGTTAGGGTGAGGATTAGTGTGACCATGAAGGTTAGGATGAGAGTTAGGGTGAGGGTGTGGGTTAGGGTTAGGGTGAGGGTGAGGGTGAGAGTGAGGGTTATGGTTAGGGTTAGGGTGAGGTTGAGGTTGAGGGTTAGGTTTAGGGTTAGTGTTAGGGTGAGGGCTAGGGTTTGGGTTCGGGTTCGGATGAGACTGAGGGTTAAGGTGTGGGTGACGGTTTGGGTGAGTGTTAGGGTTAGGGTACGGGTTAGGGTTAGGGTTAAGGTGAGGGTTAGGGTGAGGGTGAGGTTGAGGGTGAAGGTGAAACTGAGGTTTAGTGTGTGGGTTTGGGTTAGGTTTAAGGTGAGGTTTAGGGTTAGGGTTCTGGTTAGGATGAGGGTTAGTTTGATGGTGCAGGTGAGGGTTATGGTTAGGTTTAGGGTTAGGCTGTGGGTGAGGGGGAGGGTGATGTTGAGGGTTAGGGTTAGGGTGATTGTTAGGCTTAGGGTTTGGGTGAGGCTTAGAGTTAGGGTGACATTGAGGGTAAGGTTGAGGGTTAGGCTGAGGGTCAGTGTTCGGGTGAGACTGAGGGTAGGGTGTGGGTGACGGTTAGGTTTAGGGAGAGGATTGGGTTAACGGTTAGGGTTAGGTTGCGGGTGAGGGTTAGGGTTAGGGTAAGGGTTAGGGTGAGTGTTAGGGTTAGGGTTAGGGTGAGGGTGAGGGTTAGGCTGAGGATTAGGGTTAGGTTTAGGGTAAGGGTGAGGGTGAGGGTGAGGTATAGTGTTAGGTTTAGGGTTAAGGTGAGGGTGAAGGCTACGGTGAGTGTGAGGGTTCGGGTGATGTTGAGGGGTAGGGTTATGGTAAGGGTTAGGGTTAGTGTTAGGGTGAGGATCAGGGTGAGGGTGAGGGTTAGGGTAAGAGTTAGGGTTAGTGTGAAGGTTAGGGTTAGGGTTAGGGAGAGGGTTAGTTTTAGGGTGATGTTTAGGCTGAGGGTGATTCTTAGGGTGAGGGTGAGTGTGAGAGTTCAAGTGAGGGTTTGGGTTAGGGTTAGGGTGAGGTGAGGGTGATGCTTAGTTTTAGGGTTAGGGTTTGGCTGAGGGTGAGGGTGAGGGTGAGGCTTAGGGTTAGGTTGAGGGTTAAGGTTAGGGTTAGGGTGAGGGTGAGGGTGAGGGTGAGGGTTAGGGTTAGGGTAATGTTTAGGGTGAAAGTGAGTGTTAGGGGAAGGGGAGGGTTCCGGTGAGACTGAGGGTTAGTGTGTGGGTGAGGGTGCGGTTGAGGGTTAGGGTTAGGGTAAGGGTTAGTGTGAGTGTTAGGGTTAGGTTTAGGATGAGGGATATGGTTAGTGTTATTATGAGGGTTAGGGTTAGGGTGAGTGATAGGGTGAGGGTTAGGGTGAGGGTTAAGCTTAGGGTTAGGGTTAGGGTAAGGTTAAGGGTTAGGGTGAGGGATAGGGTGAGGGTGAGGGTGAGAGTTAGGTTTAGGGTTAGTGCTAGAGTTAGGATGAGGTTGAGGGTGAGGGTTAGGGTTAGTATTACAGTTAGGGATAGGGTTAGGTTTAGGGTGAGGTTGAGGGGTAGGATAAGGGTTAAGGTGTGGATTGGGGTTATGGTTAGGGTTAGGGTGAGGGTTTGGGTTAGGTTTAGCGTTAGGATGAGTGTTAGGATGAGGGATAGGTTTAGGGTTAGGTTGAGGGTTAGGGTTAGTGTGAGGGTTAGGCTTAGGTTTCGGGTTAAGGTGAGGGTAAGATTTAGGTTGAGGATTATGCTGAGAGTGAGGTTTAGGGTTAGGGTGACAGTTAGGGTTAGCATGAGGGTAACGTTTAGTGTGAGCATTAGTGTGAGGGTTAGGTTTAGGGTTAGGGTTAGGATGAGTGTTAGGGTGAGGGTTAGCGTTAGGAATAGGGTTAGGTTTCGGGTGAGGGTAAGGGTTAGGGTGAGAGTTATGGTGATAGTGACAGTTAGGGATAGGGTGAGGTTTAGTGTTTGGATCAGGGTTACGGTGAAGGCTAGCATGAGGTGAGGTTTAGGGTTAGGGTTAGGGTTAGGATGAGGGTAGGTTTTAGGTTTAGGCTGAGGGTTAGGTTGAGGAGTAGGGTTATGTTTAGGTTGAGGGTTAGGTTTAGTGTGAAGGTTAGGATTAGGACTAAGGTTAGGTTTAGGATGAGGGAAGGCTTAGGGTGAGGGTTAGGGTTAGGTTGAGGGTTAAGGTTGGGATTAGGGTTAGGGTGAACGTTAGGCTGAGGGTTACGTTTAGGGTTAGGCTGAGCATGTGTGTGAGGGTGAGGGTTAGGGTTAGGGTAAGGGTTACGGTTAGGTTGAGGTTTAGGTGTAATGTGAGGTTTAGGGTTAGGGTTAGAGTGAGGTTAGGGTTACTGTGAGGGTTAGGGTGTGGGTGAGGGTTAGGGTGAGGGTGAGGTTTAGGTTTAGGGTTACGGATAGGGTGAGGATTAGTGTTAGCGTTAGGGTTAGGGTGAACGTTATGCTGAGGAGTATGGTTAGGTTTAGGCTGAGGGTGTTTGTGAGGGTGAGGGTTAGGGTTAGTGTGAGGGTTAGGGTAAAGGCAAGGGTAAGGGTTAAGGTGAGGGTTATTGTGAGGGTTAGGGTTAGATTTAGGGGAAGTGTTAGTGTGAGCATTAGGGGTAGTGTTAGGGTTAGGGTTAGGGTTAGGGTGAAGTTAAGGGTTAGGGTGAGGTTTAGGTTGAGGGTGAGGGTTAGGATGAGAGTTAGGGTTAGGATGAGAATTAGGGTGAGGGTTAGGGTTAGGGTTAGTGTTAGTGTTAGGATGAGGGTGAAGGTGAGGGTTAGGGTTAGGGTGAGGGTGAGGTTGAGGGTTAGTTTTAGGATTAGGGTTAGGTTTAGGGTTAGGCTGAGAGTGAGGGTGAGGATGAGGGTGAGGTTTAAGGTTAGGGGTAGCGTGAGGTTTAGGGTTAGTCTGAGGGCTAGGGTGAGTGTGAGGGTAAGGATTAATGTTGAGGGTTAGGGTGAGGGTGAGGGTTAGGGTTAAGGTTATGGTTAGGGTGAGGGTTAGGGTGAGGGTTAGGATTAGGGTTAGTGTTAGTGTGAAGTTTAGGGTGAGGATAAGGGTTAGGGTTCAGCGTAGGGTGAGAGTGAGGATTAGGGTTAGGGTGAGATTTAGTTTTAGGGTGAGGGTTAGGGTTAGGATTAGTGTTAGGGGGAGGGCTAGGGTGAGGTTTAGGGTTAGCTTTAGGGTGAGGGTTAGGGTGAGGGTTAGGGTTAGGGTTAGGGTTATGGTAAGGGTGACTTTCAGGGTGACAGGTTTAGGGTTATTGTGAGGGTTAGGGTTAGAGTGAGGGTTAGGGTTAGGTTGCGGGCTAAGGTGAGTGGGAGTTTTAGGGTTAGGGTTTGGGATATGGTGAGGGTTAGGTTTAGGTTTAGGTTGAGTGTTAGGGTGAGAGGTAGGTTTAGGGTTCGGGTGCAGGATTGGTTTAGTGTGAAGATTAGTGTTAGGGTTAGGGTTAGGGTTAGGCTGAGGGTGAGGGTGAGGGTTTGGGTTAGTGTGAGGTTTAGGCTTAGCGTTAGGGTGAGGGTGAGGGAGAGTGTGAAGGTTAGCGTTAGGATGAGAATTAGGGAGAGGGTTAGGGTTTGTGTTTGTGTTAGGGTGAGTGTGAGGTTTAGGGTAAGGGTTAGGGTGAGGGTGAGGGTGAGGGGTAGGGTTAGGATTAGGGTTAGGTTTAGGGTTAAGCTGAGGGTGAGGGTCAGGTTCAGGGTGAGGGTTAAGTTTAGGGTTAGGGTGAGGTTTAGGGTTAGTGTGATGGTTAGGGTAAGGGTGAGGTTTAGGGTTAGGGTTAGGTTTAGGGTGAGGGTTAGTGTGAGGGATAGGGTTATGGTGAGGGTTTGGGTTAGGGTTAGGGTTAGGGTGGGGCTTAGGGTGAGAGTGAGGGTTTGGGTTAGTGTGAGGATTAGGGTTAGGTTTTCGTTTAGGGTTAGGATTAGAGTTAGGGTGAGGGCAAGGGTGAGTGTGAGGGTTAGGGTTAGGGTGAGGGTTAGGGTTAGGTTTAGGGTGAGGGTTAGGTTGAGGGCAGGTTTAGGGTTAGGGTGAGCTTAGGTTTAGAGTAAAGGTTAGGGTTTGGGTTAGGGTGAGGGTAAGGGTTATGGTGAGTGGTAGGGTTAGGGTGAGGCTAGGGTGAGGGTGAGGGTTATGGTTAGGGTCAGGGTTAGGTTTAGGTTTAGGGTGAGTGTGAGGTTGAGGGGTAGGAGTAGGGTTAGGGTGAGGATTAGGTTTAGTGTGAGGGTTAGGGTTAGGGTGAGGTTTTGAGTTTGTGTGAGGGTTAGGGTCAGGTTGAGGGTTAGGGTTATGGTGAGGGTAAGGGTTAGGGTGTGGGTTAGAGTGAGGGTGAGGGTTAGGGTAAGGGTGAGGGTTAGGGTTAGGGTTAGGTTGAGGTTTAGGGTTAGGGTTCAGGTTATTGTGAGGGCTAGTATGAGGGTGAGGTTCAGGGTGAGGGTGAGGGTTAGGGTTAGGCTGAGGGATAGGTTTAGGATTAGAATTAGGCTGAGGGCTAGGGTGAGGGTGAGAGTTAAGGTGAGGATTAGGGTTAAGGTGAGTTTTAGGGTGAGGCTAAGTGTTAGGGTGATGGTTAGGGTGAGAGTGAGTTTTAGGGTTCGGGTTAGGGTTCGCGTTAGGGTTAGGGTGAGGGTTAGCGTTAGGTTTAGTGTTAGGATGATGGTTAGGCTGAGGGATAGTGTTAGGGCTAGGGTGAGTGTTAAGGTTAGTATGAGGGTTAGGGTTAGTGTTAGGGTTAGGGTAAGGGTGAGGGTAAGTGTTAGGTTGTGGGTTAGGGTGAGTTTGAGGGGTAGGGTTAGCATTAGGGTTAGGGTTAATGTTATGGTGAGGGTTAGGGTGAGGGTGAGGGTAAGAGTCATGGTGAGTGTTATGGTGAGGGTGAGGGTTAGGTTTAGGGTGAGGGTTAGTGTTAGGGAGTGGGTTAGGGTGAGGTTGAAGGTTAGGATTAGCATTAGGGTTAGGGTGAGGATGAGGGTTAGGGTTAGGTTTAGGGTTAGGGAGAGGGCTATGCTGAGGGTGAGGGTTAGGGTTAGGGTTAGGGTGAGTTTAGGGTGAGGGTTATGGTTAGGGTTAGGTTTAGGGTGAGGGTTAGGGAGAGTGCGAGGGTTAAGGTGAGGGTGGGGGAGAGGGTTAAGGTGAGGGTTAGGGTTAGAATTAGGGTTAGGGTGAGGTCTAGGATGAAGGTGAGATTTAGGGTTATGGTGAGGTTTAGGGTTCGGGTTAGGGTGAGGGTTAGGGAGAGGTGTAGGGTTAGGGTCAGAGTGCGGCTTAGGTTTAGTGTGTTTGTTAGGGTTAGGTTTAGAGTTAGGGTGAGGATTAGGGTTAGAGTGAGGGTTAGTGTTAGCGTGAGTGTTAGGGTGAGGGTTATGGTAAGGGTGAGGATGAGGGTTACCATTAGGATTAGGGTTAGGGTTAGTATGAGGATAAGGGTTAGGGTGAGGGTTAGGGTTAGGGTGAGGCTTAAGGTTAGGATTAGGATTATGGTGAGCGTTAGGCTGAGGGGTGCGGTTTGGGTTAGGCTGAGCGTGTCTGTGACGGTGAATGTTCGGGTTAGGGTTATGGTTATGGTTACATTGAGGTTTAGGTTTAGTGTGAGGGTTAGGGAGCGGGTTAGGGTTCGGGGGAAGTTAAGGTTTAGGGTGAGGGTTAGGGTGAGGGTGATGGTTAGGGTGAGGGTGACGTTTAGGGTTAGGGTTAGGGTGAGGGTGAGTGTGAGGGTTAGGGTTAGGATTAGGGTTAGGGTTAGGGTTAGGCTGAGGGTGAGGGTGAGGGTGAGGTTTAGGGTTAGGTTTAGGGTTAAGGTGAGGGCTAGGGTGAGTGTTAGTGTTAGGTGTAGGGTTAGGGATAGGGTGAGGATTAGGTTTAGTGTTAGGGTGAGGGTTATTGTGACGGTTAGGGTTAGCTTTAGGGGTAGTGTTAGTTTGAGCATTAGGGCTAGTGTTAGGGTTATGGTTAGGGAGAGGGTAAGGGTTAGGGTGAAGTGTAGGTTGAGGGTGAGGGTTAGGGTTAGGGTTACGGTGAGGGTGAGTTTGAGGGTTAGGGTTAGGATTAGGGTTAAGTATAGGGTGAGGCTGATGGTGAGTTTGAGGGTGAGGGTGAGGTTTAAGGTTAGGGGTAGGGTGAGGTTTAGAGTTTTTGTGATGGTTGGGGTGAGGGTAAGGGTTAATAGTCAGGGTTAGTGTGAGGGTGAGGGTTAGGGTTAATATTAGGGTGAGGGTTAGGGTGATGGTTAGGATTAGGGTTAGGGTTAGGGTGAGGTTTAGGGTGATTGTAAGTTTCAGAGTTAGGGTTAGGGTTCGGCAAAGGGTGAGAATGAGGGTTAGGGTTAGGGTGAGATTTAGTTTTAGGGTGAGGGTTAGGGTTAGGATTAGTGTTAGGGATAGGGCTAGGGTGATGGTGAGGGTTAGGGTTAGGTTTAGGGTGAGGTTTAGAGTATGGTTTAGGGTGAGGGATAGGGTGAAGGGTAGTGTTAGGGTTAGGATTATGGTAAGGGTGACACTTAGGGTTAGGGTTATTGTGAGGGTTAGGGTTAGGGTGAGGGTTAGGGTTAGGTTGCGGGCTAGGGTGAGTGGGAGGGTTAGGGTTAGGGTTAGGGTGAGTGTTAGGGTTAGGTTTAGGGTTAGGGTTAGGTTGAGAGATACGTTTAGGGTTAGGGTGCAGGATAGGTTTAGTGTGAAGATTAGGGTTATGGTTTGGGTTAGGGTGAGGGTAAGGGTTATGGGGAGGGTTAGGTTGCGGGTGAGGGTTAGGATTATGATTGGGGTTAGGGTTAGGGTTAGGCTGAGGGTGAGGGTGAGGGTTAGGGTGAATTTTAGGGTTTGTGTGAGGTTTAGGGTGAGGTTGAGTGTTAGGGTTAGGGTGAGGGTAAGGGTTAGAGTGAGGGTGAGTGTTAGGGTTAGGGTTAGGGTGAGGGTGAGGGTTAGGTTTAGGGTTAGGTTGAGGTTTAGGGTTAGGGTTAAGGTTAGGGTGAGGTTCAACGTGAGGGTGAGGTTCAGGGTGAGGATGAGGGTTAGGGTTAGGGAGAGGGATAGGTTTAGGATTAGAATTAGGCTGAGGGCTAGGGTGAGGGTGAGGGTTAGGGTGAGGATTAAGGTTAGGTTTAGGGTTAGGATAATGGTTAATTGTGGGTTAGGGCTAGGGCAAGGGTGAGGGTTAAGATTAGTATGAGGGTTAGGGTTAGTTTTAGGGTTAGGGTTAGGGTGAGGGTCAGGGTTAGGTTGAGGTTTAGGGTTAGCGTGAGTGTTAGGGTGAGGGTTAGGGTTAGGGTTAGGGTTAGGGTTAGGGTGAGTGTTAGACTGAGGGGTAGGCTTAAGATTAGGCTGAGGGTGTCAGTGAGAGTGAGGGTTAGGGTTAGTGTGAGGGTTAGGATGAGGGTGAGGGTAAGGGTGTCTGTGAGGGTTAGGGTCAGGTTTAGGGTGAGGGTGAGGGTGAAAGTTAGGGTTAGGATTAGGATTAGGTTTCGGGAGAGGCTCAGGGTAAGGATGAGGTTGAGGATGAGGGTTAAGTTTAGGGTTAGGGTGAGGTTTAGGGTTAGTGTGAGGGTTAGGGTGAGGGTCAGTGTAAGGGTTAATGGTGAGGTTTAAGGTGAGGGTGAGGTTTAGGGTTAGGGTAAGGTTTAGGGTGAGGGTTAGGGTGAGGGTTAGGGTTAGGGTTAGGGTTAGGTTTATGGTGAGGGTTAGGGTTAGCATTAGGGTTAGGGTGAGGGCAAGGCTGAGTGTGAGCGTTAGGGTTATGGTTAGGGTTAGGGTGAGGGTTAGGGTTAAGTTTAGGGTGAGTGGTAGAGTGAGGGGTAGGTTTAGCGTTAGGGTGAGGATTAGGGTTAGGATTAGGGTTAGGGCTAGGGTTAGGCTGAGGGTGAAATTGAGGGTTAGGGTTAGGGTTAGTTTGAGGGCTAGGGCGAGTGTAAGTGTTAGGGTTAAGGTTAGGTTTAGGGTAAGGGTTAAGGTGAGAGTGAGGGTTAGGGTTAGGGTGAGGATTAGGTTTCAGTCAAGGGTTAGGGTTAGGATTAGGTTTAGGGTGAGGGCTAGGGTGAGGGTCAGTGTTAGGGTTAGGGTGAGGGTTAGGTTTAGGTTTAGGGTGAGGGAGAGGTTGAAGGGTTGTGTTAGTGTTAGGGTGAGGGTTAGGGTTAGGTTGAGTTTTTGGGATTGTTTGAGGGTTAGGGTGAGGTTGAGGGTTAGGGTTAGCGTGAGGATAAGGGTTAGGTTGAGGGTTTGATTGAGGGTGAAGTTTAGTGTTAGCATTAGTGTTACGGTGCGAGTAAGGTTTGAGGTGAGTGTTAGGGTGAGGGTATGGTTTAGGGTGAGTGTTAGTGTGAGGGTAAGGGTTAGGTTTAGCATTAGTGTTAGGGTTAGGGTTAAGATGAGGGTGAGGGTCAGGGTGAGGGTGAGGGTTAGGGTTAGGGTGAATGTTAGCGTTAGTGTGAGGATTGGGGTGAGGTTGAGGGTAAGGCTTAAGGTGAGGATTAGAGTGAGGGAGAGGGTTAGGTTTAGGGTTAGGATAAGTGTTAGGCTGAGGGGTAGGGTTAGGGGTAGAGTGAAGGTTAGAATATGTGTGAGGTTTAGGGTTAGGGTTAGGGTTAGGTTGAGGTTTAGGGTAGGGTGAGGGTTAGGTTTAGGGTGACGGTTTGGGTTAGGGTTAGGGTGAGGTTTAGGTGTACTGTGAGGGTTAGGGTTAGGGTTAGGGTTCGGGTAAGGATTAGGGTGAGAGTGAGGTTTAGGGTTAGCGTGAGTGGTAGGGTGAGGGTTAGGGTGAGGGTTACATTTAGGTTTATAGTTAGGGTTTGGTTGAGGGTGAGGTTAGTGTTAGGGTCAGTGTTAGGGTCAGGGTGAGGGTTAGGGTGAGGGTTACCTTTAGGGTTATATTTAGGGTTAGGTTGAGGATGAGGGTTAGGGTTAGGGTTATTGTTAGGGTTATGGTTATGGTTATGGTTAGGATGACGGTGAGGGTGAGGGTTAGGGTGAGTGGCAGGGTGAGGGTTAGGATGATGGTTAGGTTTATTGTGAGGGTTAGGGTTAGGGTTAGGGTTAGGGTGAGGTTAAGTGTTAGCGTGAGGTTTAGGGTGAGGGTGAGTGTTAGGGATAGGATTAGGGTTAGGGTTAGAGTTAGGCTGAGGGTGAGGGTGAGGGTGAGGGTTAGGGTTAGGATTAGGGTGAGAACTAGGGTGAGGATGAGGTTTAGGGTGAGAGTGAGGGTGAGGGTTTGATTTAGGGTGAGGTTTAGGGTACTAGTTAGGCTTAGGGTTAGGGTGAGGTTTAGGGTTAGCGTTAGGGTGATTGTGAAGGAGAGGGTGAAGGTTAGGTTTGGGATGAGGATTAGGGTGAGGGTGAGGGTTTGGGTTAGTGTTTAGGTGAGTGTGAGGGTTAGGGTCAGGGTTAGGGTGAGGGTGAGGGTGAGGGTTAGGGTTAGGATTAGGGTTAATTTTAGGGTTAGACTGAGGGTGAGGGTGAGGTTGAGGGTGAGGGTTTTTAGGGTTAGGGTGAGGTTTAGGGTTCGTGTGATGGTTAGGGTGAGGGTCAGTGTAAGTGTTAATGGTGAGGGTTAGGGTAAGGGTAAGTTTTAGGGTTAGGTTTAGGTTTAGGGTGAGGTTTAGGGTGAGGGTTAGGGTTATGGTGAGGGTTAGCATGAGGGTAAGTGTTAGGGTTAGGTTTAGGGTTAGGGTGGGGCTTAGGGTGAGAGTGAGGTTTTGGGTTAGAGTGAGGGTTAGGGGTAGGGTGAGGATTAGGGTTAGGATTAGAATTAGGGTGAAGGCAAGGATGAGTGTGAGGGTTATGGTTATGGTTACGGTTAGGGTGACGGTTAGGGTTAGGTTTAGGGTGAAGCGTAGGGTGAGGGTAGGTTTAGGGTTAGGGTGTGGGTTAGGTTTAGAGTGAGGGTTAGGGTTAAGGTTAGCGTTAGGGTGAGGGTAAGGGTTATGGTGAGCTTTATGGTTTGGGTGAGGATTAGGGTTAGGATTAGGGTTAGGGCTAGGGTTAGGCAGAGGGTGAGGGTGAGGGTGAAATTGAGGGTTAGGGTTAGGTTTAGATTGAGGGCTAGGACGAGTGTAAGGGTTAGGGTTTGGATTAGGGTGAAGGTTAAGGTGAGAGTGAGGCTTAGGGTTCGGGTGAGGATTAGGGTTCAGGTCAGGTTTAGGGTTAGGAGTAGGGTTAGGGTGAGGGCTAGGGTAAGGGTGAGGGTTATGGTTAGGGTCAGGGTAGGTTTAGGTTTAGGGTGATGGTGAGGTTGAGGGTTAGCGTTAGGGTTAGGGTGAGGGTAAAGTTTAGTGTGAGGGTTAGGGTTAGGTAGAGGTTTTGAGTTTGTGTGAGGGTTAGGGTGAGGTTTAGGGTTAGGATTATGGTGAGGATAAGGGTTAGGGTGAGGGTTAGGTTGAGGGTGAAGTTTAGTGTTAGAATTAGGGTTACAGTGGGAGTAAGTTTTAGGGTGAGTGTTAGGGTGAGGGTGAGGGTTAGGGTTAGGTTGAGGGTGAGGTTTAGGGTGAGGGTGAAGTTTAGTGTTAACATTAGTGTTAGGGTGAGGGTGAGGGTTAGGGTTAGGGTGAGGGTAAAGTTTGGGGTGAGGCTTAAGGTGAAGGTGAAGTCTAGGGTTAACATAAGCGTTAGGGTGAGGGTGAGGGTTAGGGTTAGGGTGAGGGTAAATTTTGGGGTGAGGGTTAGGGTGAGAGTGAAGTTTATGGATAACATTAGCGTTAGGGTGAGGGTGAAGGTTAGGGTTAGTTTTAGGGGTGGGGTGAGGACTAGGGTGAGGGTGAAGGTTAGGGTTAGATTTAGTGATAGGGTGAGGATTAGGGTTAGGGTTAAGGTTAGGGTGACAGGCTGAGGGTTAGTGTGAGGGTTAGGTTTAGTGTGAGGGTTAGGGTTAGGGTTAGGGTGAGCGTAAGTGTTAGGTTGAGTGTTAGAGTGAGGGTAACGGTTAGGGTTAGCTTTAGTGTTAGGGTTATGGTTAGGATGAGGGTGAGGTTCAGGGTGAGGGAGAGGGTTAGGGTTAGGGTGAATGTTAGGGTTAGTTTGAGGATTAGGGTGAGGGTGAGTGTAAGGGTTAGGGTGAGGTTTAGTGTGAGGGAGACGGTTAGTTTTAGGGTTAGGATGAGGGTTAGGCTGAGGGGTAGGGTTAGGGGTAGGGTGAGGGTTAGGGTTAGGGTTAAGGTTAGGGTGAGGTTTAGGGTGAGGTTAAGGGTTAGGTTTAGGGTGAGGGTTAGGGTTAGGGATAGGGTGAGGCTTAGGTGTAGTGTAAGGGTTAGGGTTTGGTTTAGGGTTAGGGTTAGGATTAGGGTTAGGTTGAGTGTTAGAGTGAGGGTAAGGGTTAGGGTTCTCATTAGTGTTAGGGTTAGGGTGAGAATGAGGGTGAGGGTCTTGGTGAGTGTGAGGGTTAGGGTTAGGGTTAGGTTTAGGGTTATTTTTAGGGTTATGGTGAGGGTGAGGTTGAGGGAGAGGGTTAGGTTTAGGGTTAGGTTTATGGTGAGGGTGAGGGTGAGGGTGTGGGTTAGGATTAGGTTTAGGGTTAGGCTGAGTGGGAGGTTTTGGGTTAGGGTTGAGGTGAGGGTACAGGTTAGGTTGAGGTTTAGGGTGAGGGTGAGGCTTAGAATGATGGTTAGGGTTAGAGTTAGAGATAAGGTGAGGATTAGGGTTAGGGTTAAGGTTAGGGTGACAGTTAGGCTGAGGGGTAGGGTTACGGTTAGGGTGAGGCTTAGGTTTAGTGTGAGGGTTAGGGTTAGGGTTAGGGTTAGCGTGAAGGTAAGGGTTAGGGTGAGTGTTAGAGTGAAGGTTAGGGTTAGGGTTAGGATTAGGGTTAGGGCTAGGGTTAGGCTGAGGGTGAGGGTGAGGGTGAAATTGAGGGTTAGGGTTAGGGTTAGGTTGAGGGCTAGGGCTAGTGTAAAGGTTAGGGGTAGGGTTAGGGTTAGGGTGAGGGTTAAGTTGAGAGTGAGTGTTAGGGGTAGGGTGAGTATTAGGGTTAGTGGGAGGATCAGGGTGACCGGGAAGGTTAGGATGAGAGTTAGGTTTAGGGTGAGGGTTAGTGTTAGGGTTCGGGTTCGGGTTGAAATTTACGGTGAGGGTGAGGGTTAGGGGTAGGGTTAGGGTGAGGGTGAGTGTTAGGGTTAGCATTAGTGTTAGGGCTAGGGTTAGGATGAGGGTGTAGGTCAGGGAGAATGTGAGGGTTAAAGTTAAGATGAATGTTAGGGTTAGTGTGAGGATTAGGTTGAGGGTGAGGGTAAGTGTTAGGGTGAGGGTTAGAATGAGGGAGAGGGTTAGGTTTAGGTTTAGGATTAGGGTTAGGCTGAGGGGTAGGGTTAGGTGTAGGGTTAGGGTTAGGGTTAGGGTTAAGGTTAGGTTGAGGTTTAGGGTGAGGGTGACGGTTAGGGTTAGCGTTAAGGTTAGGTTGAGGTTTAGGGTGAGGGTGAGGGTTAGGTTTAGGTTTAGGGTTAGGGATAGGGTTAGGTTGAGGGTGAATGTCACGGTGATGTTTTGGGTTAGGTTTAGGGTTAGGTTGAGGGCTAGGTTGAGGGTGAGGGTTAGAATGAGAGTGAGGTTGAGAGTTTGGGTTAGGTTTAGGTTTAGGACGAGGGTTAGGCTGAGGGTTAGCGTTAGGGTAGTGTGAGGGTTAGGGTTAGTGTGAGGGTTAGGGTTAGGGTTAGGGTGAGGGTAAGGTTTAGGGTGAGGGTCAGGTTTTGGGTAAGGGTTAGGGTTAGGGTTATGGTGAGGGTTAGGGTTAGGGTTGGGGTTAGGGTGAGGGTGAGATTTAGGGTTAGTGTTCGGGTAAGGGTTAGGTTGAGGGTGAAGGTGAGGGTTAGGCTTAGTTTTAGGGTTAGGGTTATGTTGAGGGTGACGTTTTGGGTTAGGGTTAGGCTTAGGGTTATGGTGAGGGCTAGGGTGAGCATGAGGTTTAGGGTGAGGGTGAGGATGAGGTTGATGTTTAGAGTTAGGGTTAAGGTGAGGATCAGGGTGACCGTGAAGGTTAGGATGAGTGTTGGGTTAGGGTGAGGGTTAGTTTAGGGTGAGGGTGAGGGTTAGGGTTAGGGTGAGGGTGAGGGTGAGGGTTAGGGTTAGCATTAGGGTTATGGTGAGGCTGAGGTTCTGGGTTAGGGTGAGAGTGAGGGTGAGGGTTAAGTTTAGGGTTAGTGTTAGGGTGAGGGCTACGGTTCGGGTTCGGGTGAGACTGAGGGTTAGGGTGTGGGTGAGGTTGAGGGTGAGGGTTAAGGTTAGGGTACGGGTTAGGGTTAGGGTTAAGGTGAGGGTTAGGGTGAGGGTGAGCTTGAGGGTGAAGGCGAAAGGGAGGTTTAGGCTGTGGGTGAGGGTTAGGTTTAAGGTGAGGGTTAGGGTTAGGGTGAGGGTTAGGGTAAGGGTTAGGTTGACGGTGTAGGTGAGGGATAGGTTTAGGGTTAGGGTTAGGCAGTGGGTGAGGGGGAGGGTGATGGTGAGGGTTAGGGATAGGGTGAGTGTTAGGCTTAAGGTTAGGGTAAGGGTTAGAGTTAGGGTGATATTTAAGGTGAGGTTGAGGTTTAGGCTGAGGGTCAGGGTTCGGGTGAGACTGAGGGTTAGGGTGTAGGTGAGGTTTAGGTTTAGGGAGAGGATTAGGGTGAAGGTTAGGGTTAGGGTTAGGATGAGGGTTAGGATGAGGGATAGGGTTAGGGTTATTGTGAGGGTTAGGTTTAAGGTGAGGGTTAGGGTGAGGGTGAAGGTAAGGGTTAGGGTGAGGGTTACGGTGAAGTTTAGAGTTTTGGTTAGCATAAGGGTGAGGATTAGGGATAGGTTTCTGGTGATGGTTACCATTAGTATGAGAGTTAGGTTTAGGGTGAGGGTTAGGGTAAGTTTTAGGGTAAAGGTGAGGGTGAGGTGAGGTTTAGGTTTAGGTTTAGGGTTAGGGTGAGGGTGAGGGCTAGGGTGAGTGTGAGGATTTGGGTGAGGGTGATGGTGAAGTGTAGGGTTAAGGTAAGGTTTAGGGTTAGGGTTAGGGTGAGGATCAGGGTGAGGGTGAGGGTTAGGGTGAGTGTTAGGGTTAGGGTTAGAGTTAGGGAGATGGTTAGTTTGAGGGTGATGTTTAAGCCGAGGGTGATGCTTAGGGTGAGGGTGAGGGTAAGATTTTGCGTGAGGGTTAGGGTTGGGGTTAGGCTGAGGTGAGGGTGATGCTTAGGGTTAAGGTAAGGTTTAGGGTTAGGGTTAAGGTTTGGATGAGGGTGATGGTGAGGGTGAGGGTTAGGATTAGGGTGAGGCTTAAGGATAGGGTTAGCGTTAGGGTAATGTTTAGGGTGAAAGTGAGTTTTAGGGTGAGGGTGAGGGTTCCGAGTAGACTGAAGGTTAGGGTGTGGGTGAGGGTGCGTGTGAGGGTTAGGGTTAGGGTAAGGGTTAATGTGAGTGTTAGGGTTAGGAATAGGATGAGGGTTAGGATGAGGGATATGGTTAGGGTTATTGTGATGGTTAGGGTTAGGGTGAAGGTTAGGGTGAGGGTTAAGGTGAGGGTTAGGTTTAGGGTTAAGTTTAGGGTGAGGGTAAGGGTTAGGGTGAGGGATAGGGTGAGGTTGAGGGTGAGAGTTAGGTTTAGGTTTAGTGTTAGAGTTAGGGTGAGGTTGAGGGTGAGGGTTAGGGTAAGTATTACGGTTATGGATAGGGTTAGGTTTAGGGTGAGGTTAAGGGTTAGGATTAGGGTTAGGGTGCGGGTTAAGGTTAAGATTAGGGTTACGGTGAGGGTTTGGGTTAGGTTTAGGGTTGGGATGAGTGTTAGGATGAGGGATAGGATTAGGGTTAGGTTGAGGGTTAGGGTTAGTGTGAGGGTTAGGCTTAAGATTTGGGTTAAGGTGAGGGTAAGTGTTAGGGTGAGGGTTTTGCTGAGAGTGAGTGTTAGTGTTAGGGTGACAGTTAGGGTTAGGTTGAGGGTAAGGTTTAGTGTGAGCATTATGGTGAGGGTTAGGTTTAGGGTTAGGGTTTGGGTGAGGGTTAGGTTGAGCGTTAGCGTTAGGATTAGGGTTAGGTTTCAGGTGAGGGTAAGGGTTAGGGTGAGGGTTAGGGTGAGGGTGAGGGTTAGGGTTCGGATCAGGGTTAGGGTGAGGGCTAGGATGAGGTGAGGGTTAGGGTTAGGGTTAGGGTTAGGGTTAGGGTGAGGGTAGGTTTTAGGTTTAGTGTGAGGGTTAGGTTAAGGAGTAGAGTTATGGTTAGTTTGAGGGTTAGGTTTAGTGTGAAGGTAGGGTTAGTATTAGGGTTAGGGTTAGGATGAGATAAGGGTTAGGGTGAGGGATAGGGTTAGGGTGAGGGTTAAGGTTAGGATTAGGGTTAGGGTGAGTGTTAGGCTGAGGTGTACGTTTAGGGTTCCGCTGAACGTGTGTGTGAGGGTGAAGGTAAGGGTTAGGGTTAGGGTTATGGTTAGGTTGAGGGTTAGGTTTAGTGTGAGTGTTAGGGTTAGAGTTAGGGTTAGGGTTAGGGTGAGGTTAGGGTGAGGTTAATGGTTAGGCTGAGGGTGAGGGTTAGGGTTAGGGTTAGGGTGAGGGTGAATGTGAGGTTTAGGGTTCGGATGAGGGTTTGGTTTAGGGTTAGGCTGAGGGTCAGGGTGAGGGTGAGGGTGAGGGTGAGGGTTAGGGATACGGTAAGGTTTAGGATTAAGGTTAGGATGAGGGTTAGGGTTAGGTTTAGGGTTAGGATGAGGGTTAGGCTGAGGGTGAGGGTGAGGCTGAAATTGTGGGCTTGGGTTAGGGTGAGAGTTAAGGTGACAGTGAGGGTTAGGGTTAGGATGAGGATTAGGGTTCAGGTTCGGGTTAGGGTTAGGCTGAGGGTCAGGGTGAGGGTGAGGGTGAGGGTGAGGGTTAGGGATACGGTAAGGTTTAGGATTAAGGTTAGGATGAGGGTTAGGGTTAGGTTTAGGGTTAAGATGAGGGTTAGGCTGAGGGTGAGGGTGAGGCTGAAATTGTGGGCTTGGGTTAGGGTGAGAGTTAAGGTGACAATGAGGGTTAGGGTTAGGATGAGGATTAGGGTTCAGGTTCGGGTTAGGGTTAGGATTAGGGTTAGGGTGAGGGCTAGGGTGAGGGTCAGGGTTAGGGTTAGTGTGAGGGTTAGGTTTAGGTTTAGGGTGAGGGTGAAGTTGAGGGGTTGGGTTAGTGTTAGGGTGAGGGTTAGGTTTAGTGTGAGGTTTAGGGTTAGGTTGAGGCTTAGGGTTAGGGTGAGGGTAAGGGTTAGGGTGAGGTTTAGGGTGAGGGTGAAATTTAGGGTTAACATTAGCGTTAGGGTGAGGGTGAGGGTTAGGGTTAGTGTTAGGGTTGGGGTGAGGGCTAGGTTGAGGTTGAGGGTTAGGGTTCGAATTAGGGATAAGGTGACGTTTAGGGTTAGGGTTAAGATTAGGGTGACAGGCTGAGGGGTAGGGATAGGTTTAGGGTGAGGGTTAGGTTTAATGTGAGGGTTATTGTTAGGGTTAGGGTTAGGTTAAGGTTTAGGGTGAGTGTTAGGGTGAGGGTAAGTTTTAGGGTTAGTATTAGTGTTAGGGTTAGGGTTAGGATGAGGGTGAGGGTCAGGGTGAGGGTGAGGGTTAGGGTTAGAGTGAATGTTAGCGTTAGTGTGAGGATTAGGGTGAGGGTGAGGGTAAGGGTTAGGGTGAGGGTTAGAGTGAGGGTGAGGGTTAGGTTTAGGGTAATGATGAGGGTTAGGCTGAGGGGTAGGGTTAGGGGTAGGGTGAGGGTTAGGGTAAGTGTAAGGGTTAGGGTTAGGGTTATGGTGAGGTTTAGGTTGAGTGTGAGGGTTAGGTTTAGTGTGAGGGTTAGGTTGAGTGTGAGGGTTAGGGTTATGGTTAGGGTGAGTTTTAGAGTGAGGTGTACGGTTAGGGTTAGGGTGAGGCTTAGGTGTACTGTGAGGGGTTAGGGTTAGGCTTAGGGTGAGTGGTAGGGTGAGGGTTAGGGTGAGCGTTACGGTTAGGGTTATAGTTAGGTTTTGGTTGAGTTTGAGGGTTAGCGTTAGGGTCAGTGTTAAGGCCAGGGTGAGGGTTAGGGTGAGGGTTACCGTTAGGGTTATATTTAGGGTTAGGTTAGGGTGAAGGTTAGGGTTAGGGTTATTGTTAGGGTTATGGTTAGGTTTAGGGTTAGGATGAGGGCGACGGTGAGCGTTAGGGTGAGTGGCAGGTTTAGGGTTAGGATGAGGGTTAGGTTTATTGTGAGGGTTAGGGTTAGGGTTAGGATTAGGGTGAGGTTAAGGGTTAGGGTGAGGGTTAGTGTGAGGGGGAGGTTTAGGTATAGGATTAGGTATAGGGTTAGGGTGAGGCTGAGGGTGTGGGTGAGGGTTAGGTTTAGGGTTAGGATTAGGGTTAGTACTAGGGTGAGGATGAGGGTTAGGGTGAGCCTTAGGCTGAGGAGTATGGTTAGGGTTAGGCTGAGGTTGTTTGTGAGGGTGAGGTTGAGGGTTAGTGTGAGGGTTAGGGTAAGGGCAAGGGTAAATGTTAGGGTGACGGTTATTGTGAGGGTTTGAGTTAGCTTTAGGTGTAGTGTTAGTGTGAGCATTAGGGTTAGTGTTGGGTTAGGGTTAGGGTGAGGGTAAGGGTTAGGGTGAGGTATAGGTTGAGGGTGAGGGTTAGGGTGAGGGTTAGAGTTACGATGAGAATTAGGGTGAGGGTTAGGGTTAGGGTTAGGGTTAGTGTTAGTGTTAGGATGAGGGTGATGGTGAGGGTTAGGGTTAGGTAGAGGGTGAGGTTGAGGGTTAATTTTAGGATTAGTGTTAGGTTTAGGGTTAGGCTGAGGGTGAGGGTGAGGGTGAGGTTTAAGTATAGGGGTAGGGTGAGGTTTAGGGTGAGGGGTAGGGTGAGGGTGAGGGTTAGGGTGAGAGTTAGAGTGTGGGTGAGGGTTAGGGTTAGGTTAGGGTAAGGGTGAGGGTTAGGGTTAGGGTTAGGTTGAGATTTAGGGTTAGGGTTCAGGTTATTGTGATGGCTAGCGTGAGGGTGAGGTTCAGAGTGAGGGTGAGGGTTAGGGTGAGTTTTAGGGTGAGGCTAAGTGTTAGGCTGATGGTTAGGGTGAGAGTGAGTTTTAGGGTTCGGGTTAGGGTTAGGGTGAGGGTTAGGGTTAGGTTTAGGGTTAAGATGATGGTTAGGCTGAGGGATAGTGTAAGGGCTAGGGTGAGGGTTAAGTTTAGTATGAGGGTTAGGGTTAGTGTTAGGGTTAGGGTTAGGTTGAGGGTCAGTGTATGTGTTAATGGTGAGGGTTAGGATGAGGGGGAGGTTTACGGTTAGGGGTAGGTTTAGGGTGAGGGTTAGCGTGAGGGTTAGTGGTAAGTTTAGGGTGAGGGTTAGCGTGAGGTTTAGGGTGAGGATTAGGATTATGAGTAACGAGGGTAACTGTTAGGGTTACGTTTAAGGTTAGGGTGGGGCTTAGGGTGAGAGTGAGGGTTAGGTTTAGGGTGAGGGTTAGGGAGAGGATTAGGGTTAGAGTGAGGGCAAGAGTTAGTGTGAGGGTTAGGGTTACGGTTAGGGTGAGGGTGAGGGTTAGCATTAGGTTTAGGCTGAGGGGTAGGGTGAGGGGTAGGTTTAGGGTTAGGGTGGGGGTTAGGGTTAGGGTTAGGGTTAGGGTGAGGGTAAGGTTTAGGGTGAGCATCAGGGTTAGGGTGAAGGTTAGGGTTAGGATTAGGGTTAGGGCTAGGGTTAGGCTAAGGGTGAGGGTGAGGGTGAAATTGAGGGTTAGGGTTAAGGTTAGGTTTAGGGTGAGGGTGAAGGTGAGATTGAGGGTTAGGTTTAGGGTGAGGGTTAGGGTTCAGGTTCGGGTTAGGGTGAGGGCTAGGGTGAGGGTCATGTTTAGGGTTAGGGTGAGGGTTAGGTTTAGGTTTAGGGTGAGGGTTAGGTTGAGGGGTTGTGTTAGTGTTAGGGTGAGCGTTAGGTTTAGTGTGAGGGTTAGGGTTAGGTTGAGGCTTAGGGTTAGGGTGAGGGTAAGGGTTAGGGTGAGGTTTAGGGTGAGGGTGAAGTTTAGGGTTAACATTAGCATTAGGGTGAGTGTGATGGTTAGGGTTAGTGTTAGGGTTGGTGTGAGGGCTAGGATGAGGTTGAGGGTTAGGGTTAGAAATAGGGATAAGGTGACGATTAGAGTTAGGGTTAAGATTAGGGTGACAGTTAGGTGAGGGGTAGGGATAGGTTTAGGGTGAGGGTTAGGTTTAATGTGAGGGTTAGAGTTATGGTTACGGTGAGTTTTAGAGTGAGTGGTAGGGTGAGGGTTAGGGTGAGGGTTACCGTTAGGGTTATATTTAGGTTTAGGTTGAGGGTGAAGTTTAGGGTTAGGATTATTGTTAGGGTTATGGTTAGGTTTAGGGTTAGGATGAGGGTGACTGTGAGGATTAGGATGAGTGGCAGTTTTAGGGTTAGGATGAGGGTTAGGTTTCTTGTGAGGGTTAGGGTTAGGATTAGGGTTAGATTAAGGTTTATGGTGAGGGTTAGTGTGAGGGTGAGCGTTATGGACAGGATTAGGTTTAGGGTTAGGGTTAGGCTGAGGGTGTGGGTGAGGGTAAGGGTTAGGGTTAGGATTAGGGTGAGGACTAGGATGAGGATGAGGGTTAGGGTGAGGGTGAGGGTGAGGGTTTGGGTAAGGGTGAGGTTTAGGGTTAGAGTTAGGCTTATGGTTAGGGTGAGGGTTAGGATTAGGGTGAGGACTAAGATGAGGATGAGGGTTAGGGTGAGGGTGAGGGTGAGGGTGAGGGTTTGGGTAAGGGTGAGGTTTAGGGTTAGAGTTAGGCTTATGGTTAGGGTGAGGGTTAGGGTTAGGGAGAGGTTTAGGGTGAGACTGAGGTTTTGGGTTAGGGTTAGGGTGAGGGTTAGGGTTAGGGTTATAATTAGGGTGAGCGTAAGGGTGAACGTGAGGGTTAGGGTTATGGTTAGGGTTAGGGTGAGGGTTAGGGTTAGGTTTAGGGTGAGGGTTAGGGTGAGGTTAGGTTAAGGTTTAGAGTGAGGGTTAGGGTTAGGGTTAGGGTGAGGTTGAGGGTAAGGGTTATGTTGAGCGTTAGGGTTAGGGTGAGGATTAGGGTTAGTGCTATGGTTAGGCAGAGGTTTTGGGTGAGGGTGAAATTGAGGGTTAGGGTTTGGTTAGGTTGAGGGCTTGGACGAGTGTAAGGGTTAGGGTTAGGGTTTGGGTGAAGCTTAAGTTGAGAGTGAGGGTTAGGGTTAGGGTGAGGATTAGGGTTCGGGTGAGGTTTAGGGTTAAGAGTAGGGTTAGGGTGAGGGCTAGGGTGAGGGTGAGGGTTATGGTTAGGTTCAGGGTTAGGTTTAGGTTTAGGGTGACGGTGAGGATGAGGGGTGGGGTTAGGGTTAGGGTGAGGGTTAGGTTTAGTGTGAGGGTTAGGGTTAGGTTGAGGTTTTGAGTTCGTGTGAGGGTTAGGGTGAGGTTTAGGGTTAGGGTTAGGGTGAGGATAAGGGTTAGGGTGAGGTTTAGGTTGAGGGTGAAGTTTAGTGTTAGCATTAGGGTTACGTTGCGAGTAAGGTTTTGGGTGAGTGTTAGGGTGAGGGTGAGGGTTAGGGTTAGGTTGAGGGTAAGGGTTAGGGTGAGGGTTAGGGTGAGGGTGAAGTTTAGTGTTAACATTAGCGTTGGGGTGAGGTGAGGTTTAGGGTTAGGGTGAGGGTAAGGGTTAGGGTGAGGGATAAGGTGAGGGTGAAGTTTAGGGTTAACATTAGCGTTAGGGTGAGGGTACGGGTTAGTGTTAGTGTTAGGGCTGGGTTGAGGGCTAGGGTGAGAGTGAAGGTTAGGGTTAGAGTTAAGGATAGTGTGAGGATTAGGGTTAGGGTTAAGGTAAGGGTGACAGTTAGGCTGAGGGTTAGGGTTAGGGTTACGTTGAGGGTTAGGGTTAGGGTTAGGTTGAGGGTGAGGGTAAGGGTTAGGTTGAGTGTTAGAGTGAGGGTAAGGGTTAGGGTTAGCATTCGTGTTAAGGTTATGGTTAGGATGAGGGTGAGGTTCAGGGTGAGGGTGAGGGTTAGGGTAAGGGTGAATGTTAGGATTAGTGTGAGGATTATGGTGAGGGTGAGAGTAAGGGTTAGGGTGAGGGTTAGTGTGAGGGAGAAGGTTAGGTTTAGGGTTAGGATGAGGGTTAGGCTGAGGGGTAGGGTTAGGGGTAGGGTGAGAGTTAGGGTAAGTGTGAGGGTTAGGGTTAGGTTTAAGGTTAGGGTGAGGGTAAGGTTTAGGTTTAGGATTAGGGTTAGGGTTAGGGTTAGGGTGAGGTTTAGAGTGAGGGGTAGATTTAGGGTTCGGGTGAGGCTTAGGTGTAGTGTGAGGGTTAGGGTTAGTTTTAGGGTTAGGCTTAGGATTAGGGTTAGGGTGAGTGTTAGAGTGAGGGTAAGGGTTAGGGTTAGCATTAGTGTTAGGGTTAGGGTTAGGATGAGGGTGAGCGTCAGGGTGTGGGTTAGGCTTAGGCTTAGGTTTAGGTTTAGGTTTATTTTTAGGGTTATGGTGAGGGTGAAGTTGAGGGAGAGTGTTAGGATTAGGGTGAGGTTTATGGTGAGGGTGAGGGTGAGGGTGTGGGTTAGGATTAGGGTTCGGTTTTGGCTGAGGGGGAGGTTTAGGGTTAGGGTTAGGGTGAGGGTAAAGGTTAATGTTTAGGTTTAGGGTGAGTGTGAGGATTAGAATGAGGGTTAGGTTTAGAGTTAGGCTGAGATTGAGGGTGAGGGTGAGGGTGATGGTTAGTGTTAGAGTTAGGGAGAGGGTGAGGGCTAGGGTGAGGGTGAGGCTTAGGGTGAGGGTGAGGGTGAGGGTTTGGGTTAGGTTTAGGGTTAGGATGAGGGTTAAGCTGAAAGTTAGGGTTAGGGTTAGGATGAGGGTTAGGTTTATGGTTAGGATGAGGTTTAGGTTGAGCGTTGGGGTTAGGTTGAGGGCTAGATTTAGGGTTAGGGTTAGGCTTAGGGTTATTGTTAGGGTTATGGTGAGGGTGAGGTTGAGGGAGAGGGTTAGGGTTAGGGTTAGGGTGAGGGTTAGGGTGAGGGTGAGTTTGTTGGTTAGGATTAGGGTTAATTGTTAAGCTGAAGGGGAGATTTATAGTTAGGGTTAGGGTGAGGGTAAGGGTTAGGGTGAAGTTTAGGTTGAGGGTGAGGTTTAGAATGAGGGTTAGGTTTAGAGTTAGGGTTAGGTTGAGGGTGTGGGTTAGGGTTAGGGTTAAGGTGAGGATGAGGGTGAGAGTTAGGTTTAGGGTTAGTGTTAGAGTGAGGGCTAGGGTCCGTTTCGGGTTTGGGTGAGACTGAGGGTTAGGGTGTGGGTGTGAGTGAGGGTGAGGGTTAGGGTAAGGGTACGGTTTAGGGTTAGGGTTAAGGTGAGGCTTAGGGTGAGGGTGAGGTTGAGGGTGAAGGTGAAACTGAGGTTTATGTTGTGGGTTAGGGTTAGGTTTAAGGTGAGGGTTATGGTTAGGGTTAGGGTTAGGGTGCAGGTGAGCGTTAGGTTTAGGTTTAGCGTTAGGCAGTGGTTGAGGGGGAGGGTGATGGTGAGGGTTAGGGTAAGGTGAGTGTTAGGCTTAGGGTTAGGGTGAGGGTTAGAGTTAGGGTGATATTTAGGGTGAGGTTGAGGTTTAGGCTGAGGGTCAGGGTTCGGTGAGACTGAGGTTTAGGGTGTGGGTGAGGGTTAGGTTTAAGGAGAGGATTAGAGTGATGGTTAGGGTTAGGTATAGGATGAGGGATAGGCTTAGGGTTATTGTGAGGGTTAGGGTTAGAGTGAGGGTTAGGGTGAGAGTTAGGGTGAGGGTAAGGGTTAGGGTTATTGTGAGGGTGAGGGTAAGGGTTAGGGTGAGGTTAGGGTGAGAATTAGAGTTTGGGTTAGGGTAAGGGTGAGGATTAGGGATAGGGTTCGGGTGAGGGTTACCTTTAGTGTGAGGGTTAGGTTTAGGGTGAGGGTTAGGGTTAGGTTTAGGTTAAGGGTGAGTTTGAGGGTGATGATGAGGGGTAGGGTTAAGGTAAGGTTTAGGGTTAGGGTTAGGGTGAGGATCAGGGTGAGGATGAGGGTTAGGGTGAGAGAGGTTTAGGGTGAAGGCTAGGGCTAAGGTTAAGGAGAGGGTTAGTTTTAGGGTGATGTTTAGGCTGAGGGTGATGTTTAGGGTGAGGTTGAGGGTGAGAGTTTTCGTGAGGGTTAGGATTAGGGTAAGGGTGACGTGAGGGTGACGCTTAGCGTTAGGGTTAGGGTTTGGCTGAGGGTGAGGGTGTGGGTGAGGGTTAGGGTTAGGGTAAGGGTTAGGGTTAGTGTTAAGGTTAGGTTTAGGATGAGGGTTAGGATGAGGTATAGGGTTAGGGTTATTGTGAGGGTTAGGGTTAGGGTGAGGGTTAGGGTGAGGATTAGGGTAAGGGTTAGGGTTAGGTTTAGGGTTAGGGTGAGGGTAAGGGTTAGGTTGAGGGTGAGGGTGAGAGTTAGGTTTAGGGTTAGTGTTAGAGTTAAGGTGAGGTTGATTGTGAGGGTTATGGTTAGTATTATGGTTAGGGATAGGGGTAGGTTTAGGGTGAGGTTGAGGGTTAGAATTAAGTTTAGGGTGCGGGTTACGGTTACAGTTAGGGTTAGGGTGAGGGTTTGGGTTAGGTTTAGGGTTAGGATGAGGGAAAAGTTTAGAGTTAGGTTGATGGTTAGGGTTAGTGTGCGGGTTAGGCTTAGGTTTTGGGTTAAGTTGAGGGTAAGGTTTAGGGTGAGGGTTATGCTGTGAGTGAAAGTTGGGGTTAGGGTGACAGGGTTAGGGTGAGGGTAAGGTTTAGTGTGAGCATTAGGGTGAGGGTTATGTTTAGGGTTAGGGTTTGGGTGAGAGTTAGGGTGAGGGTTATCGTTAGGGTTAGGGTTAGGTTTCGGGTGAGGGTAAGGGTTAAGCTGAGGGTTAGGATGAGGCTGAGGGTTAGGGTTCGGATCAGGGTTAGGGTGAGGGCTAGGATGAGGTGAGGGTTAGGGTTAGGGTTAGGGTTAGGATTAGGGATAGGGTTAGGATTAGGGTAAGGTTTAAGGTGAGGGTTAGGGTTAGGGTGAGGGTTAAGGTTAGGATTAGGGTTTGAGTGAGCGTTAGGCTGAGGGTTACGGTTAGGGTTAGGCTGAGCGTGTGTTTGAGGGTGAAGGTTAGGGTTAGTATTAGGGTTATGGTTAGGTTGAGGGTTAGGTTTAGTGTGAGGGTTAGGGTAAGGTTTAGGGTGAGGGTAAGGGTTAGGGTGAGGATTAGGGTGAGGGTGATGGTTAATCTGAGGGTGAGGGTTAGGTTTAGGTTTAGGGTGAGATTGAGTGTGAGGGTTACGGTTAGGTTTAGGGTTAGGTTTAGGATGAGGTTTAGGGTTAGTTTTAGGGTTAGGATGAGGGTTAGGCTGAGGGGTAGGTTTAGGTTTAGGCTGAGGGTCAGGGTGTGGGTGAGTGTTAGGGTGAGGGTGATGGTTAGGGTTAGGTTTAGGGTTAAGTTGAGGGCTAAGGTGAGGGTGAGGGTTAAGTTTAGGGTTAGGGATAGGGTGAGGATTAGAGTTAGTGTTCGGGTTAGGGTGAACATTAGTCTGAGGAGTATGGTTAGGGTTAGGGTGAGGGTGTGTGTGATGGTGAGGGTTAGGGTTAGTGTGAGGGTTAAGGGTAAGGGCAAGTGTAAGGGTTAGGGTAAGGGTTATTGTGAGGGTGAGGGTTAGGGTTAAGGTTAGGGTTAGGGTGAGGGTTAGGGTGAGGGTTAGGTTTAGGATTAGTGTTAGTGTTTAGGATGAGGGTGAAGGTGAGGTTTAGGGGTAGGGTGAGAGTGATGTTGAGGGTTATTTTTAGGATTAGGGTTAGGTTTAGGCTTAGGCTGAGGGTGAGGGTGAGAGTGAGGGTGATGTTTAAGTATAGGGGTAGTGTGAGGTTTAGGGTTAGTGCGAGGGTTAGGGTGAGGGTGAGGGTAAGGGTTAATGGTGAGGGTTAGGGTGAGGGTGTGGGTTAGGGTTAAGTTTAGGGTTAGGTTGAGGGTTAGGGTGAGGGTTAGGATTAGGGTTAGGGTTAGTGTGAGGTTTAGGATGATGGAAAGGTTTGGCATAAGGTGAGAGTGAGGGTTAGGGTTAGGGTGAAATTTAGGGTTAGGGTGAGTGTTAGGGTTAGGATTAGTGTTAGGGTGAGGGCTAGGGTGAGGTTTGGGGTTAGGATTAGAGTGAGGGTTAGGGTGAGAGGGAGGTTTAGGGTTAGGGTGCAGGATAGGTTTAGTGTGTAGATTAGGGTTAGGTTTAGGGTTAGGCTGAGGGTGAGGGTGAGGGTTAGGGTGAGTTTTAGGGTTAGTGTGAGGGTTAGGGTGAGGTTGAGGATTAGGGTTGAGGGTAAGGGTTTGGGTGTGGGTTAGAGTGAGGGTGAGTGTTAGGGTTAGGTTTAGGTTAAGGGTGAGGGTTAGAGTGAGGGTTAGGTTTAGGGTTAGGTTGAGGTTTAGGGATAGGGTTAAGGTTAAGGTGAGGGTTAAGTTGAGGGTGATTTTCAGGGTGAGGGTGAAGGTTCGGGTTAGTGTGAGGAATAGATTTAGGATTAGAATTAGTCTGAGGGTGAAGGTGAGGGTGAGGGTTAGGGTGAAGATTAATGTTAGGGTGGGGTTTAGGGTGAGGCTAAGGGTTAGGGTCATGGTTCGGGTGAGGATGAGGGTGAGGTTTAGGGTTCGGGTTAGGGTTTGGGTACGGGTTAGGGTGAGGGTTCGGGTTACGTTTAGGGTTAGGATGATGTTTAGGCTGAGGGATAGGGTTAGGGCTATGGTGAGGTTTAAGATTAGTATGAGGGTTAGGGTTAGTTTTAGGGTTAGTGTTAGGGTGAGGGTAAGGGTTAGGTTGAGTGTTAGGGTGAGGGTGAGGGGTAGGGTTAGCATTAGGGTTAGGGTTAGGGTTAGGGTTAGGGTGAGGGTAAGGGTTATGGTGAGGGTTAAGATGAGGGTGAGGTTTAGGTTTAGGTTGAGGGTAAGTGTTAGGGAGAGGGTTAGGGTGAGGGTGAAGGTTAGGATTAGCATTAGGTTTAGGGTGAGGATGAGGGTTAGGATTAGGGTTAGGGTAAGGGAGAGGGCTAGGCTGAGGGTGAGGGTTAGGGTTAGGGTTAGGGTGAGGGTTAGGTTTAGGGTTAGTGTTAGGTTTAGGGTGAGGGTTAGGGAGAGTGCGAGGGTTAGGGTGAGTGTGCAGAAGAGGGTTAAGGTGAGGGTTAGGGTTAGAATTCAGGTTAAGGTGAGGGCTAGGATGAGGGTGAGGGTTAGGGTTAGGGTGAGGGTTAGGGTTTGGGTTAGGGTAAGTGGTAGTGTGAGGTGTAGGTTTAGGGTCAGATTAGGTTAGTTTTAGTGTAATTGTTAGGTTTAGGTTTAGAGTTACGGTGAGGATTAGGGTTAGATTGAGGGTTAGTGTTAGCGTGAGTGTTCGGGTGAGAGTTAGGGTGAGGGTTAGGGTTAGGGTGAGCATTAGACTGAGGGGTAGGCTTAAGGTTAGGCTGAGGGTGTGGTTGAGGCTGAGGTTTAGGGTTAGGGTGAGGGTAGGGTTAGTGTGAGGGTTAGGATGAGGGTGACGTTAATGGTGTGTGTGAGTGTTAGGGTCAGGTTTAGGGTGAGGGTGAGGGTGAGAGTTAGGGTTAGGGTTAAGGTTAGGTTTAGGATTAGGCTTAGTGTGAGGCTGAGGTTGAGGGTGAGGGTTAAGTTTAGGGTTAGGGTGAGGTTTAGGGTTAGTGTGATGGTTAGGGTGAGTGTCATTCTAAGTGTTAATGGTGAGGGTTAGGGTGAGGGTGAGGTTTAGGGTTAGGGTCAGGTTTAGTGTGAGGTTTAGGTTGAGGGTTAGGGTTATGGTGAGGGTTAGCATGAGGGAAAGTGTTAGGGTTAGGGTTAGTGTTAGGGTGGGGCTTAGGGTGAGAATGAGGGTTAGATTTAGGGTGAGGGTTAGGGTTAGGATTAGGGTTAGAGTGAGGGCAAGGGTGAGTGTGAGGGTTAGGGTTATGGTTAGGGTTAGGGTGAGGGTTAGGGTTAAGTTTAGGGTGAGGGTTAGGGTGAGGCGTAGGTTTATGGTTAGGGTGACGGTTAGGGTTAGGGTTAGGGTTAGGGCGAGGGTAATGTTTAGGGTGAATGTCAAGGTTAGGGTGAGGGTTAGGGTTAGGATTAGGGTTAGGGCTAGGCTTAGGCTGATGGTGAGTTTGAGATTGAAATTGAGGGTTAGGTTTAGGGTGTTGCGACCGCCTCGACCAGCAAGGAAGACGCGACACTAAGCTCTTCTCTCTGCAGTTTATTCAGGACCTTTGAGTAATCTTCTGACCCCAACCCCGGGGAGAATTCCCCACAGCCTTAAGTACCCACTGAGTAGCAAACCCTGATACGCCACGAGGGAACCACCAATAGGTTCAGGTGCTCGAAAGCAAGCCAGATTCTTTGCCTTAGCCATATAACGAGTTGTTTACCACAGAGAGCACTCGCCATCGGGAAGGCGGAGGGTGGAAGCCGGTGCAATCTTCCAGGTGCGGCTGCATGCAGCTCTTTAAATTAGGGTTAGGTTGAGGGCTAGGGAGAGTGTAAGGGTTAGGGTTAGGGTTAGGGTTAGGGTGAGGATTAAGGTTCGGGTGAGGGTTAGGGTTAGGATTAGGGTTAGGGTGAGGGCTAGGGTGAGGGTCAGGGTTAGGGTTAGGGTGAGGGTTAGGTTTAGGTTTAGGGTGAGAGTGAGTTTGAGGGGTTGGGTTAGTGTTAGGGTGAGGATTAGGTTTAGTGTGAGGTTTAGGGTTAGGTTGAGGTTTTGGGTTGGTGTGAGGGTTAGGGTGAGGTTGAGGGTTAGGGTTAGGGTGAGGATAAGGGTTAGGGTGAGGGTAAGGGATAGGGTGATGGTTAGGGTGAGGGTGAAGTTTAGGGTTAACATTAGGGTTAGGGTGAGGGTGAGGATTAGGGTTAGGGTTAGGGTTGGGCTGAGGGCTAGGGTGAGGTTGAGGGTTAGGGTTAGAATTAGGGATAAGGTGAGGATTAGGGTGAGGGTTAAGGATAGGGTGACAGTTAGGCTGAGGGGTAGGGTTAGGGTTAGGGTGAGGGTTAGGTTTAGTGTGAGGGTTAGGGTTAGGGTTAAGGTGAGGGTAAGGTTTAGGGTGTGTGTTAGCGTGCTGGTAAGGGTTAGCATTAGCTTTAGTGTTAGGGTTAGGGTTAGGATTAGGGTGAGGGTCAGGGTGAGGGTGAGGGTTAGGGTTAGGGTGAATGTTAGCATTATTGTGAGGATTAGGGTGAGGGTGAGGGAAGGGTTAGGGTGAGGGTTAGAGTGAGATAGAGTTTTAGGTTTAGGGTTAGGATGTGGGTTAGGCTGAGGGGTAGGGTTAGGGGTAGGGTGAGGCTTAGGGTAAGTGTGAGGGTTAGGATTAGGTTTAGGGTTAGGGTGAGGTTTAGGGTGAGGGTGAGGGTTAGTTTTAGGGTGAGGGGTAGGGTTAGGGTTAGGGTGATGCTTAGGTGTAGTGTGTGTGAGGGTTAGGGTTAGGGTTAGGGTTAGGTTGAGGATTAGTGTGAGAGTGAGGGTTAAGATTAGCGTGAGTGGTAGGGTGAGGGTTAGGGTGAGGGTTACGGTTAGGGTTATACTTAGGGTTTGGTTGAGGGTGAGGGTTAGGGTTATTGTTAGGGTTATGGTTAGGGTTAGGGTTAGGGTTAGTGTGAGGTTAAGGGTTAGGGTGAGTGTTAGGGTGAGGGTGAGGGTTAGGGATAGGATTAGGGTTAGGGTTAAGCTGAGGGTGAGGGTTACGGTTAGGGTTATTGTTAGGGTTAGGGTTAGGGTTAGGGTTAGGTTGAGGGTGAGGTTAAGGTTTAGGGTGAGGGTGAGGGTTAGGGATAGGAGTAGGGTTAGGGTTAGGGTTAGGCTGAGGGTGAGGGTGAGGGTTAGGTTTAGTGTTAGTGTTAGGATTAGCGTGAGGACTAGGGTGAGCATGAGGGTTATGGTGAGGGTGATGGTGAGGGTTAGGGTTTGGGTGAGGTTTAGGGTTAGAGTTAGGCTTAGGGTTAGGGTGAGGGTTTGAGTGAAGGTTAGGTTTAGGGTGAGGTTTAGGGTTAGCGTTAGGGTGAGGGTGAGGGAGAGGCTGAAGGTTAGGGTTAGGATGAGGATTCGGGTTAGGGTTAGACTGAGGGGGAGTTTTAGGGTTAGGGTTAGAGGGAGGGTAAAGTTTAGGGTGAGTTTTAGGGTGAGGGTGAGGGTTAGAATGAGGGTTAGGTTTAGAGATAGTCTGAGAGTGAGGGTGAGGATGAGGGTGGTGGTTAGGGTTAGAGTTAGGGAGAGGGTGAGGGTGAGGCTTAGGGTGAGGGTGAGGGTGAGGGTTTGGGTTAGGGTGAGGATTAGGTTTAGTGTGAGGGTTAGGGTTAGGGTTAGGGTGAGTGTAAGGTTTAGGTTGAGTGTTAGAGTGAGGGTAAGGGTTAGGATTACCATTAGTGTTAGGGTTAGGGTTAGGATGAGGGTGAGGATCAGGGTGAGGTTGAGGGTTAGGGTTAGGGTGAATGTTAGCATTAGGGTGAGGATTAGGGGTAGGGTGAGGGTAAGGGTTAAGGTGAGGGTTAGAGTGAGTGAGAAGGTTAGGTTTAGGGTTAGGATGAGGGTTAGGCTAAGGGGTAGGGGTACGGGTAGGGTGAGGGTTAGGGTAAGTGTGAGGGTTAGGATTAGGTTTAGGGTTAGGGTGAGGTTTAGGGTGAGGGTGAGGGTTAGTTTTAGGGTGAGGGGTAGGGTTAGGGTTAGGGTGATGCTTAGGTGTAGTGTGTGTGAGGGTTAGGGTTAGGGTTAGGGTTAGGTTGAGGATTAGTGTGAGAGTGAGGGTTAAGATTAGCGTGAGTGGTAGGGTGAGGGTTAGGGTGAGGGTTACGGTTAGGGTTATACTTAGGGTTTGGTTGAGGGTGAGGGTTAGGGTTATTGTTAGGGTTATGGTTAGGGTTAGGGTTAGGGTTAGTGTGAGGTTAAGGGTTAGGGTGAGTGTTAGGGTGAGGGTGAGGGTTAGGGATAGGATTAGGGTTAGGGTTAAGCTGAGGGTGAGGGTTACGGTTAGGGTTATTGTTAGGGTTAGGGTTAGGGTTAGGGTTAGGTTGAGGGTGAGGTTAAGGTTTAGGGTGAGGGTGAGGGTTAGGGATAGGAGTAGGGTTAGGGTTAGGGTTAGGCTGAGGGTGAGGGTGAGGGTTAGGTTTAGTGTTAGTGTTAGGATTAGCGTGAGGACTAGGGTGAGCATGAGGGTTATGGTGAGGGTGATGGTGAGGGTTAGGGTTTGGGTGAGGTTTAGGGTTAGAGTTAGGCTTAGGGTTAGGGTGAGGGTTTGAGTGAAGGTTAGGTTTAGGGTGAGGTTTAGGGTTAGCGTTAGGGTGAGGGTGAGGGAGAGGCTGAAGGTTAGGGTTAGGATGAGGATTCGGGTTAGGGTTAGACTGAGGGGGAGTTTTAGGGTTAGGGTTAGAGTGAGGGTAAAGTTTAGGGTGAGTTTTAGGGTGAGGGTGAGGGTTAGAATGAGGGTTAGGTTTAGAGATAGTCTGAGAGTGAGGGTGAGGATGAGGGTGGTGGTTAGGGTTAGAGTTAGGGAGAGGGTGAGGGCTAGGATGAGGGTTAGGCTTAGGGTGAGGGTGAGGGTGAGGGTGAGGGTTTTGGTTAGGTTTAGAGTTAGGATGAGGGTTAGGCTGTAGGGTAGGGTTAGGGTTAGGGTGAGCGTTAGAGTTAGTGTGAGTGTTAGGGTTAGGGTTAGGTTTAGGGTAAGGGTAAGGCTAAGGTGGGGTTAGGGTGAGGGTGAAGGTTATGTTTAGGGTGAGGGTTAGTGTGACAGTGAAGGTTATGGTGTGGGTGAGGTTTTGGCTTAGATTTAGGGTGAGGGTTAGGATTAGGGTTAGGATGAGGGTTAGGATGAGGGTAGGGTTAGGTTGAAGGTTAGAGTTAATGTTAGGGTTAGGTTTAGGGTTAGGTGTAGGTTAAGGTTATAGTGTGGGTGAGGTTAGGTTTAGGGTTAGGTTTAGGTTAAGGTTATGGTGTGGGTGAGGTTGACGGAGAGGCTTAGGGTTAGGATTAGGTTTAGGGTAAGGATGAGGGTGAGGGTGTGGGTTAGGGTTAGGGTTAGGGTTAGGCTGAGGGGGAGGTTTAGGGTTAGGGTTATGGTGAGGGTAAGGGTTAGGGTGAGTTTTAGGTTGAGGGTGAGGGTTAGAATGAGGGTTAGAGTTAGAGTTAGGCTGAGAGTGAGGGTGAGGGTGAGGGTAATGGTAAGGGTTAGAGTTAGGGAGAGGGTGAGGGCTAGGGTGAGGGTGAGGCTTAGAGTGAGGGTGAGGGTGAGGGTGAGGGTTTGAGTTAGGTTTAGGGTTAGGATGAGGGTTAGGCTGAGGGGTAGGTTTAGGGTTAGGGTGAGGGTTAGGGTTAGTGTGAGGGTTAGGGTTAGGGTAAGGGTAAGGGTTAGGGTGGGGTTAGGTTGAAGGTGAGGGTTAGGGTTAGGGTTAGGGTTAGGGTAAGGGTAAGGGTTAGGTTGGGGTTCGGTTGAGGGTGAGGGTTAGGGTTAAGGTTAGGGTTAGTTTTAGTTTGAGGGTTAAGGTTAGGGTTATGGTGAGGGTAAGGTTTACGGTGAGGTTTAGGTTGAGGGTGAGGGTTAGGTTTAGGGTTAGGGTGAGGGTAAGTTTTGGGTGACGGTTAGTTGGGGTGAGGGTTAGGGTTAGGGTTTGGGTTTGTGTTAGGCTTTGGGAGAGAGTGAGGGTGAGGTTGAGAGTTAGGGTGAGGGTGAGGTTTCCGGTGAGGGTGAGAGTTAGTATGTGGTTTAGGGGTAGGGTTAGGTGAGTGTTAGGGTGCGGAGTAGAGTGAAGGTGAGTGTTTCGATTTGGGTTAGGAATATGGTGAGGATTATGATTAGGTTTAGGGTTAGTGTTAGGTTTTGGCTGAGGGTGCGTGTGAGCATGAGTGTAAAACGGTGAGTGTTAGGGTGAGGGTGAGGGATAGGGTTAGGATTAGTGTTAGGGTTAGGTTTTGGCTAAGGGTGAGGGTTAGTGTTAGGATTAGGGTGAGGGTTAGGGTGACGGTGAGGTTTAGGGTTAATATTAGAGTTAGGGTGAGGATTAGGGTTAGCCTTAGGGTGAGGGTTAGGGTGAGGTTTAGGGTTAGGTATAGGGGTAGGGTTAGGGTTAGGGTGAGGGGTAGAGTCAGGGATAGGGTAGGGTTAGGGTTAGGGTTATTGTTAGGGTTAGGGTGAGGGTGAGGGTTAGGGTGAGGTTTAGGACGAGGTTAAGTTTGAGGGTTAGTGTTAGGATTAGGGTAAGGGTTAGCTTTAGGCTGACGGTGAGGGTTAGGGTTAGGCTTAAGGTGAGGTTAAGGATTAGGGTGAGGGTTAGGGTGACGGTGAGGATGAGGGTTAGGGTTAGGGTTGGAGTTAGGCTTAGGGTGAGGTTGACTGTGAGGGTGAGAGTTAGGTTTAGGGTTACTGTTAGGGTGAGATTAATGGTTAGGTTGTGGGTTAGGATGAGGGTGAGGTTTAGGGTTAGGATTAGGGTTAGGGTTAGGGTTAGGCTGAAGGTGATTGTGAGCGTGAGGGTGAGATTCGGGATAGGTTTAGGGTGAGGGAAAGGGTGAGGGTGAGGGTAAGGGTGAGGGTGAGGGTGAGGGTTTCCGTTAGGTAAGGATTAGGGTTAGGATGAGGATTAGGCTGTGGGTGAGGTTTAGGGTGAGGGTTGGGTTTAGGGTGAGGGTTTGGGATCGGTTTAGGGTGAGGGTTATGGTGTGTGTGAGGGTTAGGGTTAGGGTGAGGGTTAGGGTTAGGTTTAGGATGTGTGTTAGGGTGTTGGTGAGGGTTACGGTGAGGGTGAGGGTTAAGGTTAGGGTGAGGGTGAGGGTTAGGTTTAGAGTTAGGGTTAGGGTGAGGGTTAGGGTGAGGGGTAGTGTTAGGGTTAGGGTGAGGGTTAGGGTAAGGGTGAGGGTTAGGTTTAGAATTAGGTGTAGGTTTAGGGTGAGGATAAGGGTTAGGGTGAGGGTTAGGATGAGGGTGAGTGTTAAGGTTAGGGTGAGTGTGAGGATTAGTGTTAGGTGAGGGTTAGGGTTAGGGTTAGGGTCAGAGTGAGGGTGAGGTTTAGGGTTAGGGTTAGGGATAGGGTTAGGGTAAGGGTGAGGGTGAGGGAAAGGGTTAGGTTTAGGATTAGGGTTAGGGTTAGGGTTAGGGTTAGGCTTAGGGTGAGGGTGAGGGTGAGGGTTAGGGTTAGGTTGAGGTTTAGGGTTAAGGTTAGGATGAGGGTTAGGGTTAATATTAGGGTTTCAGTGAGGTTTAGAGTGAGGTTTAGAGTTAGTGTTAGAGTCAGGATTAGGGTTAGGGTTAGGGTGAGGGGTAGGGTTAGGGTGAGATTTAGGTTTCGTGTCAGGGATAGGGTTAGGGTTAGGGTTAGGGAGAGGGTAAGGGTTAGGGTTACGGTGAGAGTGAGGGTTAGGGTTAGCGTGAGTGTTAAGGTGAGGGTTAGGATGAGGGTGAGTGTTAGGATTAAGGGTAGGGTGAGGGCTAGGGTGAGGATGAGGGTTAGGGTTAGGGTTAGGCTGAGGGTGAGTGGTTGGATTAGGGTTCCGGTGAGGGTTAGGTTTAGTGTGAGGGTTAGGATAAGGTTTAGTGTTTGGGTGAGAGTAAGGGTTAGGGTGAGGGTTAGGGAGAGAATGAGGTTTAGGGTTAGCCTTAGGTTTAGTGTGAGTGTTAGTGTGAGGATTAGGGTTAGGGTTAGGGTTAGGCTTCGGGTGAGGGTGAGGGTGAGTGTTAGGGTTAGTGTGAGGGTTAGGGTTAGGTTTAGGGTTACTGTGAGGGTAAGGGTTAGAGTGAGTGTTAGGGTGAGAGTAAGGGTTAGGGTCATTGTAAGTGTTAGGTTGAGGGTTAGGGTTAGGGTTAGGGTTAGGCTTAGGGATAAGTGGTGGATGACGGTTAGGTTTAGGGTTAGTGTTAGGGTTAGGGTTAGGATTAGGTTTTGGGTGAGGGTGAGTGTTAGCGTGAGGTTTAGGGTTAGGGTGAGGGTTAGGGTTAGTGTAAGGGATTGGGTTAGGGTGAGTGTAAGGGTTAGGGTGAGGGTTAGGGTGAGAATGAGAGTTAGGGATATTGTGAGTTTTCGGGTGAGGGTTAGGGTGAGGGTTAGGGTTAAGCTTAGGTATAGGGTGAGTGTGAGGGTTAGGGTTAGGGTTAGGGTTAGGGTGAGGATTAGGGTTAGCATTAGGGTTACTGTGAGGATGAGGTTTAGGGTTAAGATTAGGTTGAGGGCTCCTCTGTGGGTACCTGTTAGGGTTAGGGTTAGGGATAGGGTGAGGATTAGGGTTAGGGTTAGGGTGAGGGTGAGGTTTAGCTTTAAGTATAGGGTGAGGGTTGGGGTCGGGTGTGGGTTAGGGTAAGGGTAAGGGTTAGGGTGAGGGTGAGGGTGAGGGATAGGGTTAGGGTTATGGTGAGGGTGAGGGTTAGAATGAGGGTTAGCGTTAGGGTTAGGGTGAGGGTTCGGGTGAGTTCGAGGTTTAGGGTTAATGTTAGCGTTAGGGTGAGGTTTAGGGTGAAGGTTAGGGTTAGGGTTAGTTTTAGGGTGAGGGTTAGGGTTAGGGTTAGTGTTCGGGTGATGGTTAGTGTTAGAGTGAGGCCTAGCGTGAGGGTGAGGGTTAGGGATAGGCTTAGGTTGAGGTTTAGTGTTAGGGTTAGTGAGCGTTAGGGTGAGATGTAGGGTTAGGGTTAGGGTGAGGTTAAGGTTTAGTGTGTGGGTTAGGGTTAGGGGAAGTTTTACGGTGAGGCTAAGGGTTAGAGTGAGGGTTAGGGTGAGAGTGAGGGTTAGGTTTAACGAGAGTGTTAGGGCGAGGGTTAGGGTTAGGGTTAGGGTGAGGGTGAGCGTTAGGGTGAGGTTTAAGGTTAGGGTTAGGGTTAGGGTTAGGGTGAGGGTGATGTTTAGGATTAGGGTTAGGTTTAGGGTTATTGTGAGGATTAGGGTTAGGGTTAGGGAGACGGTGAGGGTTAGGGTTAGGTTTTGGGTGAGGGTGAGAGTTAGGGTTAGGATTAGGGTTAGGTTTAGGGTTAGGCTGAGGGTGTAGTGAGGGTGAGGGTTATGGTTAGGGTTAGGGTTAGGGTGAGGTTTAGGGTGAGGTTGAGGTTGAGGATTAGGTTTAGGGCTAGGGTGAGCGTTACAGTGAGGCTAAGGTTGAGGGTGAGGTTTAGGATGAAGGTTAGTGTTAGGGTTTGGGTTAGGGTGATGTTTAAGGGGAGGGAGAGGGTTAGGGTGAGGGTAAGGGTTCGGGTGAGACTGATGGTTAAGGTGTGGGTGAAGGTTAGGTTTAGGGTGAGATTTAGGGTGATGGTGAAGCTTACGGTGCGAGTGAGGGATAGGAATAGAGTTAGGGTTAGGGTGAGTGTTACAGTGAGGCTAAGGTTGAGGGTGAGGTTTAGGATGAGGGTTAGTGTTAGGGTTTGGGTTAGGGTGATGTTTAAGGGGAGGGTGAGGGTTATGGTGAGACTAAGGGTTAGTTTGAGGGTTAGGGTGATGGTGAGGGTGAGGGTTAGCGTTAGGGTTAGGACGAGGGTTAGGGTGAGGGTTAGGTTTAGGGTTAGGGTTAGGGTGAGTGTTAGGTTTAGGGTTAGAGTGAGGGTTAGGGTGAGGGTGAGGGCTAGGGTTATGGTTATGGTTAGGGTTAGGGTTAGGTTGAGGATGATTGTTAGCATTAGGGGTAGGGTTAGGGCTAGGTTGAGGGTGAGGGTTAGGGTTAGGGTAAGGGTGAGGTTTAGGGTGAGGGGTAGGGTAAGGCTGAGAGTGACGGTTAGGGTTATCGTGAGTTTTAAGTTGAAGTTAGGGTGAGGGTTAGGGTTAGTGTTAGGTTTATGTTTAGGGTTAGGGTGAGGTTGAGGTTTAGGGTGAGGGTGAGGGTTAGGGTCAGGGTTAGGGTTAAGTTGCCGGTTAGAGTTAGGTTTAGGGTTAGGGTTAGGTTTATTGTTAATGTGAGGGTTAGGGTTAGGGTTAGGGATAGCGTGAGTATTAGTTTTAAGGTTAAGGTTAGGGTGAGGTTTAGGGTGAGGGTGAGTGTTAGGGTTAGAGTGACGATTAGGGTGATGGACAGCATTTGGGTTAAGGTTAGGGTGAGGATTAGGTTTAGCAGTAGGGTTACCGTGAGGGTGAGGTTTAGGGTTAGGGATAGGATGAGGTCTAGTGTGAGGGTGAGGGTTAGGGTTAGGGTTAGGAATGGGTGAGGATTTGGGTTAGGGTTAGGGTGAGGGTGAGGGTTAGGGTTAGGGTTAGAGTTAGGGTGTGGGTTAGGGTTGGGTTAGGGTTAGGGTTAGGGTTAGGGTTAGGGTTAGGGTTAGGGTTAGGTTGATTGTGAGGGTGAGGATGAAGGATAGGGTTAGGATTAGTGTTAGGGTGAGGGTGAGGGTTAGGATTAGGTTTAGGGTTAGGACTTGGGTCAGGGTGAGGGCAAGGGTGAGGGTGAGTGTTAAGGTTAGGGTTAGGGTGATGGTTTCTGTGAGGGTGAGGTTTAGGGTTAATGTTAGGGTTAGGGTGAGGGTTAGGGTGATGTTTAGGGTTAGGTTTAAGGTTAGGGTGAGGGTTAGGGTGAGGGTTAGGGTTTAGGTTAGGGTTAGCATGAGGGTTAGGGTTAGAGTGAGGCCTAGGTTGAGGGTGAGGGTTAGGGTAAGGGTTAGGATGAGGTTTAGTGTTAGGGTTAGTGTGAGCGGTAGGGTTAGGGTGAGGGTGAGGGTAAGGTTTAGTGTGAGGGTTAAGGTTAGGGTAAGTGTTAGGGTGAAGGTAAGGGATTGGGTGAGGGTTAGGGTGAGAGTGAGGGTGAGGCTTAACGTGAGTGTTAGGGTGAGGGTTAGGGTGACGGTTAGGGTTAGGGTTAGGGTTAGGGTGCGGGTGAGGGTTAGGGTTAGTGTTAAGGTTCGGGTTCGTGTTAGGATTAGGGTGAGGGTGATGTTTAGGATTAGAGTTAGAGTTAGGGTTAGGTTTATTTTTAGTGTTAGGTTTAGGGTGAGGGTGCGGTTGAGGATGAGGGTTAGGGTTAGTGTTAGTATTAGGGTGAGGGTGAGGATGAGGGTTAGGGGTAGGATTAGGATTAGGTTTAGGCTGAGGGTGAGGGTGAGAGTTAGGGTAAGGGTTAGTTTAGGGTTAGGGTTAGGGATAGGATGAGGGGTAGGGTGAGGGGTAGGGTTAGGGTGAGGGTGAGGGTGAGGTTTAGGGTTAGAGTTAGGGTGAGGGTTAGGGTGAGGCTAAGGGTTAGAATATGGGTTAGGGTGAGTTTTAGTTTCAGGGTTAGGGTTAGGGTGATGTTTATGGTGAGGGTGAGAGTTAGCCTGAGGGTGAGATTTCGGGTGAGACTGAGGGTTAGTGTGTGGGTGAAGGTTAGGTTTAGGGTTAGGGTTAGGGTGACAGTGAATTTAGGGTGCGGGTGAGGGTTATAGTTAGGGTTTGGGTGAGGGTTTGGGTGAGGGTTAGGGTTAGGGTTAGGGTTAGCGTTAAGGTGAGGGTTAGGTTTAGGTTTAGGGTGAGTGATAGGGTTAGGGTGAGGGTTAGGGATATAGTTAGGGTTTGGGTGAGGGTGACGGTGAGGGAGAGGGTTAGGGTTAGGGTTAGTTTTAGAGTTAGGGTGAGGGTTAGGGTTAGGATTAGGGTTAGGGTTAGAGTTAGGTTGAGGGTGAGGGTTAGGGTTAGCTTTAGGGTTAAGTTGAGTGTTAGGGTTAGGCTTAGGGCTAGGGTGAGGGATAGGTTAGGTTTAGACTTAGGATGAGGGTTAGGCTGAGGGGTAGGTTTAGGGTTAGGGTGAGGTTTAGGGTTAGTGTGAGGGTGAGGTTATGTTTAGTGTTAGGGTGAGGGTTAGGGTTAGGGTTAGGGTGAGGTTTAGGTTGAGGGTGAGGGTTAGGGTTAGAGTGAGGATTAGGGTGATGGACAGCATTTGGGTTAGGGTTAGGCTGAGGATTAGGGTAAGGGTTAGGGTTATGGTTATGGTTAATGTGAAGGTGTGGATTAGGGTTAGGTTAGGGTGAGGGTTAGGGTGAGGCTAAGGGTTAGGGTGAGGTTTAGGGTGATTGTGAGGGTTAATGTTAGGGTTAGTGTTAGGGTGAGGGTTAGGGTAAAGGTTAGTGTTTGGGTTAGGGTTAGAGTGAAGGTGAGGATGAGGGTTAGGTTTAGGTTTAGGGTGAGGGTGAGGGTGAGGGTTAGGTTTAGGGTTAGGGTGAGTGTTAGAGTTAGGGTGTGGGTTAGGTTAGGGTTAGGTTTAGGGTGAGAGTGAGGGTTAGGGTGAGGGTTAGGGTAAGTTTGAGAGTTAGGGTTAGGTTTAGGGTTCGAGTGAGGGTGAGGATGATGGTTATGCTTAGGATTAGTGTTAGTTTTATGATTTGGCTGAGGGTGAGGGTGAGGGTGAGGGTTAGGGTTAGGGTTAGGATGACGGTTAGGGTGAGGGTGAGGTTTAGGGTTAATGTTAGGGTTAGGGTGAGGGTTAAGGTGAGGGTTAGGGTTAGGGTTAGATTGAGGGTTAGGGTTAGGCTGAGGGTTAGGGTCAGGCTGAGTGTTAGTGTTAGGATTAGGGTTAGGGTTAGGCTTAGGCTGAGGGTGAGTGTTAGGGTGATTGTGAGGGTTAGAGTGTTAGGGTGAGGGGTTAGGGTTATTATGAGGGTGAGTGTTAGGATTAGGGGTAGGGTATGGGCTAGGTGAGGGTGAGGTTAGGGATAGTGTTAGGGTTTGGGGTAGGTTTACTGGTAGGGTTCGGTTTAGGATGAGGTAAGGGTTAGGGTGAGGGTTAGGTTGAGGGTGATGGTTAGGGTTTGCATTAGGGTTAGGGTTATGGTTAGGCTGTGGGTGAGGCTGAAGGTGAGAATTAGGGTTAGGCTGAGGGTTATGTCTTGGTTATGGTTAGGGTGAGGGTTAGGGTGAGGTTTAGGCTTAGTATGAGCGTGAATGTTAGGATTAGGGGTAAGGTGAGGGATACAGTGAGGGTCAAGATTAGGGTTAGGTTTAGGGTGAGGGTTAGGGTGAGGGTTAGTGTTAGGGTTTAGGGTGAGGGTTAGTGTTAGGGTTAGGGTTAGGGTGAGGCTAAGGGTTAGCGTTAGGTTTAGGGTGATGGTGAAAGTTAAGGTTAGGGTTAGTGTTAGGGTGAGGGTTAGGGTGAGGGTTAGTTTTAGTGTTAGGGTTAGAGTGAGGGTGAGGATGAGTGTTAGGGTTAGGGTTAGGGTTAGGGTGAGGATGAGGTCTAGGGAGAGGGTTAGGGTTAGGGTTAGGGTGAACTTGAGTGTTAGGATTAGTCTTAAGATTAGTTCTAGGGTTAAGGTGAGGTTTAGGGTCAGGTTAAGTGTGAGGTTTACAGTGAGGTGTAGTGTTAGAGTTAGGGTGAGGGTTAGGTTTAGTATGAGGGTTACGGTTAGGGTTTGGGTGAGGGTAAGGGTTAGGGTGAGATTTAGGCTGAGAGTGAGTGTTAGGGTTATTGTTAGTTTTAGAGTGAGGGTTAGGGTTAGGGTTAGGGCTCGGGTGAGGATGAAGGTTAGGGTTAGGGTTAGGGATAGGGTGAGGATTAGGGTTAGGTTTAGGGTTACTCTGAGCTTAGGCTGAGGGGTAAGGGTAAGGTTAGGTTGAGAGTTAGGTTTAGTGTGAGGGTTAGGGTTAGGATTAGGGTTAGGTTTAGGGTGAGAGTAAGAGTTAGGCTGAGGGTTAGGTTGAGGGTGAGCTTTAGTGTTGGCATTAGGTTTAGGGTGAGGGTTAGGGTGAGGATTAGGGTTACAGTTAAGGTGAGTGTTAGTGTTAGGGTGTGGGCTAGGTTAGGGTTAGGTTGAGAGTGAGGGTGAGGGTTAGATTGAGGGTGAGGGTAAGGGTGCGACGTAGGGTTAGGGTTAGGGAGAGGGTGAGGGTGAAGGTGAGGGTTATGGTTAGGAATAGTGTTAGGGTTCGATTAACCTGAGGGTGAGGGTGAGGGTGAGGTTGAGGGTGATGGTTAGGGTTAGGGTTAGGGTGACGGTTAGGTTGAGGGTGAGGTTTAGGGTTAATGTTAGGGTTAGGGTGAGGGTTAAGCTGAGGGTTTGGTTTAGGTTTAGGCTGAGTGTTAGGGTTAGGATTAGGGTCAGGTTTAGGGTTAGGCTGAGGGTGAGGATTAGTGTAATTGTGAGGGATAGTGTTAGGGTGAGGGTTAGGGTTAGTATGAGCGTGAGTGTTAGGATTAGTGGTAGGGTGAGGGCTAGGGTGAGCGTGATGGTAAGGGATAGGGTTAGGGTTTGGGTTAGGGTGAGTTATAGTGTTAGAGTTAGGGTGAGGTAAGGGTTAGGGTGAGTTTTAGGGTGAGGGTGAGGGATAGGTTTTACATTAGGGTTAGGGTTACGGTTTGGCTGAGGATGAGGGTGAAGGTTAGAATTAGGGTTAGGGTGAGGGTTAGGTCTAGGTTAGGGTTAGGGTGAGGGTAAGGGTGAGGGTTAGGGTTAGGATGAGGGTGAGTATTAGGATTAGGGGTAGGGTGAGGGCTAGGGTGAGGGTGAAGATTAGGGATAGGGTCAGGGTGAGGGTTAGGGTGAGTGGTAGGGTTAGGGTGAGGGTGAGGTTTAGGTTTAGTGTGAGGGTTAGTGTTAGGGTTAGGGTTTGGGTGAGGATAATGGTTAGGGTGAGGGTTAGGGTGAGAGTGAGGTTTAGGGTTATCCTTAGGTTTAGTGTGAGTGTTAGGGTGAGGTTTTGGGTTAGGGTTAGGGTTAGGTTTAGGGTGAGGTTGAGGGTGAGGGTGAGGGTTAGGGTTAGTGTTAGGGATAGAGAGAGGGTGAGGATTAGGGTTAGGGTTAGGTTTAGGGTGAGGATAAGTGTTAGGTTGAGGTTTAGGGTGAGGGTGAGGTTTAGGGTGAAGGTGAGGGTTAGGGTGAAGGTTAGGGTGAGGGTTAGGGTGAAGGTTTGGATTATTGTTAGGTTTAGGGTGAGTGTGAGTGTGAGGGTGAGGTTTAGGTTTAGGGTTAGTGTTAGAGTTAGCGTGAGGGTGTGGGTGAGGGTTAGGGTTAGGATTAGGGTTATGGTTAGGTTTAGGTTGAGGGTGAGTGTGAGGGTTAGGTTTAGAGTTATGGTGAGGATTTGGGTTAGGATTTATGCTTAGGATGAGGTTTAGGCGGAGTGGCTGGGTTAGGGTTAGTGTGAAGGTTAAGGTTAGTAGGAGGGTTAGGTTTTAGGTTAGTGTTAAGGTGAGGGTAAAGTTAGGGTGAGGGTTAGGTGACGGTGAAAGTTAGGGTTAGGGTGAGTGTTAGGGTTATCATTAGGGTTACGGTGAGGTTGAGGTTGAGAGTTAGGTTTAGAGTGAGGGCTAGTGTTTGGGTGAGGGTTAGGGTTAGGTTTAGGGATAGGGTGAGGATTAGGGTTACGGTTAGTCTGAGGGTGAGGGTGAAGGTTAGGGTTAGGTTTAGGGTGGGTTAGGTTTAGGGTGTGGGTTAGGGTTAGCGTTAGGGTTAGGACTTGGTCAGGTGAGGGCGACAGTGAGGGTGAGGGTTAGGTTTAGCGTTACGGTGAGGGTTAAGGTGAGGGTGAGGTTTAGATTAAGTTTGGGTTAGGATGAGGGTTAGGGTGAGGTTTACGGTTAGGGTCAGGCTCAGGGTTAGAGTGAGCGTTAGGGTTAGAGTGAGACCTAGGCTGAGGGTGAGGGTTGGGGTTAGGGTTAGGGTGAGGTTTAGTGTTAGGCTTAGGGTTAGGGTTACGGTGAGTGGTAGAGTTAATTTTAGCATGAGGGTAAGGTTTAGTGTGAGGGTTAGGGTTAGGGTTAGTGTTAGGGTGAGGTTTAGGGTGATGGTTAAGTTTAGGGTTAGGGTTAAGGTGAGGGTGAGTGTTAGGGTGAGAGTTGAGGTTAGGATTAGGCTGAGGGTTAGGGTGAGGGTGAGGGTCAGGGCTAGGGTGAGGGCTAGGTTTAGAGTTAGGGTTAGGGTTAGGATGAGGGTTAGGGTGAGGGTTAGGGTTAGGTTTAGGGTTAGTATGAGAGTTAGGTTTAGAGTGAGTCCTAGGCTGAGGATGAGGGTTAGGGTTAGGGTTAGGATGAGGTTTAGTGTTAGGGAGCAGGCGAGGGTAAGTTTTACTGTGAGGGTTAAGATTAGGGTAAGTGTTAGGGTGAGGGAAAGGGTTTGGGTGAGGGTTAGGGTGAGAGTGAGGGTTAGGGTTAGGGTTAACGTGAGTGTTAGGATGATGGTTAGAATTAGGGTTAGGTTTAGGTTGAGGGTGAGGGTAAGGTGAGGGTTAAAGTTCATGATCGGGTTAGGGTTAGGGTGAGGGTGATGTTTAGAATTAGAGTTAGGGTTAGGGTTAGGGTTATTTTTAGGATCAGAGTTAGGGTTAGGGTGAGGATGAGGGTTAGGGTTAGTGTTAGTGTTAGGGTGAGGGTGAACTTGAGGGTTAGGGGTAGGATTAGGATGAACTTTAGGCTGAGGGTGAGGGTGAGGGTGAGAGTTAGGGTAAGGGTTAGGTTTAGGTTTAGGGTTAGGGTTATAATGAGGGGTAGGGTGAGGGGTAGGGTTAGGGTTAGGGTGAGGGTGAGGTTTAGGGTTAAGGTTAGGGTGAGGGTTAGGGTGAGGCTAAGGGTTAGGGAGAGGGTTAGGGTGAGGGTTAGTTTCAAGGTAAGGTTAGGGTGATGTTTAGGGTGCGGGTGAGGGTTAGCATGAGGGTGAGGATTCGGGTGAGACTGAGGGTTAGGGTGTGGGTGAAGGTTAGGTTTAGGCTGAGGGTTAGGGTGATGGTGAATTTAGGGTGCGGGTGAGGGTTAGGGTTAGGGTTAGGGTGGGGGTTAGGGTGAGGGTTAGGGTGAGGGTTAGGGTTAGGGTTAGGGTTATCGTGAGGGTTAGGGTGAGGCTAAGGGTTAGGGTGGGGGTTAGTGTCACGGTTAGGGTTAGAGTGAGGTTGAGTGTGAGGGTAAGTTTAGGGGTAGGGTTAGGGTGAGGGTTTTGGTGAGGGTGAGAGCTAGGGACAGGGTTGGGGTTAGGGTTAGTTTGAGGGTGATTGATTGGATTGGGGGTAAGATTAGGGCTAGGGTGAGGGTGAGGGTTAGGGTTAGGGTAAGTGTGAGGGTTACAGTGAGGTGTAGGGTTAGACTTAGGGTGAGGTTTAGGTTTAGTGTAAGGGTTCCGGTTAGGATTAGGGTTAGGTTTAGGGTGAGAGTCAGGGTTAGGCTGAGGCTTAGGGTGAGGGTGAGCGTTAGGGTTAGCATTAGGGTTAGGGTTACGTTTACAGTGAGTGTTAGGGTTAGGTTTTGGGTGAGGGTTCGGGTTTGGGTTCGGGTTAGGTTGAGGGTTAGGCTTAGGGTTAGGGTGAGGTTGAGGGTGAGGATGAGGGTTAGGGTTAGGTTTAGGGTTAGAGTGAGGGTTAGGGTGAGGCTAAGGGTTAGGGTGAGGGTTAGGGTGAGGGTTAGTGTTAGGGTTTGTGTTAGGGTGATGTTTAGGTTGAGGGTGAGGGTTAGGGTGAGGGTAAGGGCTCGGGAGAGACTGAGGGTTATGGTGTGGGTGAAGGTTAGGTTTAGGGTTAGGGTTAGGGTGATGGTGAAGGTTAGAGTGTGGGTGAGGGTTAGGGATAGTGTTAGGGTGAGGGTTAGGGTGAGGGTGAGAGTGATGGTGAGGGTTAGGGTTAGGGTGAGGGTTAGGATTAGAGTTAGAGTTTGGGTGAGTGTTAGGTTTAGGGTTAGAGTGAGGATTAGGGTAAGGGTTTAGGGTTAGGGTTAGGGTTAGGTTGAGTGTGATTGTTAGCATTAGGGGTAGGGTTGGGGCTAGAGAGAGGGTGAGGATTACGGTTAGGTTAAGGGTGAGGATGAGGGTGAGAGGTAGGTTTAGGGTGAGAGTGAGGGTTAGGGTTATCATGAGTTTTAGGGTGAGTTTTAGGGTGAGGTTTAGGATTAGTGTTAGGTTTAGGTTTATGGTTAGGGTGAGGGTGAGGTTTAGGGTTAGGGTAAGGGTGAGGGTGAGGGTTAGGGTTAGGGTTAGTGTTAGGGTGAGGGTTAATGTTAGGTTGAGGATTAGGTTGAGGTTTAGGGTTAGGGTTAGGGTTAGGGTGAGGGTTAGTGTGCGGGTCAGTTTTAAGGTTAGGGTTGGGTTAGGGATATTGTTAGTGTGAGAGTTAGTGTTAGGGTTAGGGATAGGGTTAGGGTGAGGACTAGGCTGAGGGTTAGGGTTAGGGTGATTGTAAGGGTGAGGTTTAGGTTAGGTTTAGGTTTAGGATGAGTTTTAGGCTGAGGGGTAGGTGTAGGGTTCGGGTGAGTGTTCGGGTGAGGGTGAAGGTGAGGGTTTGGGTTAGCGTTAGGTTTAGGATGAGGACTAGGGTGAGGTTGTGGTTTAGGGTTAGGGTTAGGGATAGGGTGAGGATTACGTTTAAGGTTAGGGTTAGTGTAAGGTTTTGGCTGAGGGTGAGAATGAGGGTGAGGGTGAGGGTTGAGGTTAGGTTTAGGGTTAGGAAGAGTGTTAGGCTGACGGGTAGGGTTAGGGTTCATGTGAGGTTAGGGTTAGTGTGAGGGTTCGGGTTAGGGTGAGGGTTAGGGTTAGGGTTAGGTTTAGGTTTAGTGTGAGGTTAAGGGTTAGGGTTAGCATTAGGGTTAGGGTGAGGGTGAGGGTTAGGGTTCGGGTTAGGGTAAAGACTAGGGTGAGGTTGTGGGTTAGGGTTAGCGTTAGGGTTAGGGTTAGGTTTAGTTTGAGGGTGAAGGTTAGGGTTAGGGTTAGCGTGAGGGTTAGGTTTAGGGTGAGGGTTAGGGTTAGTGTGAGGGTTAGGGTAAGGCTTATGGTGAGTGTAAGGGTTAGGCTTAGGTATAGGGTGAGTGTGAGGGTTTGGGTTAGGGTTAGGGTTAGGATGAGGGTTAGGTTTAGGTTTAGGGTTAGGGTTACGGTTAGGATTAGTGTGAGGGTTTGAGTTGGGGTTAGCGTTATGGTGAAGGTTAGGGTTAGTTTTAAGGTTAAGGTTAGTGTGAGGGTGAGGTTTAGGCTGGGGTTTAGGGTGAGGGTGAGGATTAGGGTCAGGGTGAAGGTTATGGTGAGGATTAGGGAGATGGTTAGGGTTAGGGTTAGGGTTAGAGTGACAGTGAGGGTTATGTTTAGGTTTAGTGTGAGGGTTAGGGTTACGGTGAGTGTTAGGGTTAGGGTTAGGTTTAGGATGAGGGTGAGGGTGAGGGAGAGGTGTTGGGTTAGCTTTAGTTTTAGAGTTAGTTTGAGGGTGATTGTGAGGGTTAGTTTTGAGGTTAAGGTGAGTGTTATGGTTAGGGTTAGGGTTAGGGTGAGGGATGTGTTAGGTTTAGGCTTACACTGAGGGTTAGGCTGAGGGGTAGGGTTTGGGTTATTGTGAGAGTTAGGGTTAGTGTGAGGGTTAGGTTATGTTTAGTGTTAGGGTGAGGGTTAGGGTTAGGTTGAGGATTAGGTTGAGGTTTAGGGTTAGGGTTAGGGTTAGGGTGAGGGTGAGGATTAGAGTTAGCACTAGGGTTTCAGTGAGGGTGAGGTTTAGGGTTAGGGTTAGGGTGAGGTCTAGTGTGAGGGTGAGGGTTAGGGTTAAGGGTAGGGATGGGTGTGGATTGGGGTTAGGGTTAGGGTGAGGGTGCAGGTTATGGTTCGGGTTAGGGTGAGGGTTAGGGTTACGATTTGGGTTAGGGTTGGGTTAGGGTTAGGGTGAGTTTGAGGGTGAGGATGAGGTATAGGGTTATGTTTGGGGTTAGGGTTAGGGTGAGGGTGAGGTTGAGGTTTAGGGTTAGGATTAGGGTTAGCGTTAGGTTGAGGGAGAGGGTGAGGGTTAGGTTGAGGATGAGGGTAAAGGTGAGGTTGAGGGTGACTGTGAGTGTGAGGGTGAGGGTGAGGATAGGTTGAGGATTAGGGTTTGGGTTAGGATTACGGTGAGGGTTAGGCTGAGGGGTAGGGTTAGCGTGAGTGTTACGGTGAAGGTTAGGATGAGGGTGAGTGTTATGATTAGTGGTAGGGTAAGGGCTAGGTTGAGGGTTAGGCTTAGGCTGAGGGTTAGGGTGAGTGTTAGGATTAGGGTTCCGGTGAGGGTTAGGTTTAGTGTGAGTGTTAGTGTAAGGGTTAGGGTTTGGGTGAGAGTAAGGGTTAGGGTGAGGGTTAGGGAGAGAATGAGGTTTAGGGTTAGCCTTAGGTTTAGTGTGAGTGTTAGGGTGAGGATTAGGGTTAGGTTTAGGTTTAGGGTTAGGTTTCGGTTGAGGGTGAGTGTTAGTGTAAGGGTTAGTGTGAGGGTTAGGGTTACTGTGAGGGTTAGGGTTAGGGTTAGGGTTACTGTGAGTGTGAGGGTTAGGGTGAGAGTGAGGGTTAGGGTTATCTTAAGTGTTATGTTGAGGGTTAGCGCTAGGGTTAGGGTTAGGTTTAGGGTTAACTTGGGGATGACTGTTAGGGTTAGGGTTAGAATGAGGGTTAGAGTTAGGGTTAGGGTGAGGGTGAGGGTTAGGGTTAGGGTTAAGGTTAGGGTGACGCTAAGGGTTAAGGTGAGGTTGAGGGTGAGGTTGAGGGTTTGGGTGAGGGTGAGGGTTAGGGTGAGGGTGAGGGTGAGGGCTAGGTTAAAGTTTAGGATTAGGGTGAGGGTGAGTGTTAGGATTGGGGTAAGGTTAGGGCTAGGGTGAGAGTGAGGGTTAGGGTTAGGGTAAGGGTGAGGGTTAGGTTGTGGGGTAGGGTTAGGGTTAGGGTAAGGTTGAGGTTTAGGGTAAGGGTTAGGTTTAGGGTGAGGTTTAGGTTTAGGGTTAGGGATAATGTAAGGGTTAGCTTTAGGGTTAGGGATAGGGTTAGGGTTATTTTTAGGGTTATGCTGTGTGTGTGGTTGAGGGAGAGAATTGGATTAAGTTTAGGTTTAGGGTGAAGGTGAGAGTGAGGGTAAGGGTTAGGATTAGGGTTAGGGTTAGTGTTCGGCCGAGGGTGAGGGTTAGGGTTAGGGTTAGGGTTAGGCTGAGGGTAAGGGTTAGGGTGAGGGTCAGAGTGAGGTTGAGGGTTAGGCTGAGGGTGAGGGTAAATGTGAGGTTGAGGCTTAGTATTAGGGTTAGGGCTAGGGTTAAGCTGAGGATGAGGATGAGGATGAGGGTGAGGGTGAGGTTTAGGGTTAGGGTTAGGGTGAGGGTGAAGGTGAGGGTTAGGGTGAGGGTGAGGGTGAGGGATTGGGTTAGCTTTAGGGTTAGGGTGAGCGTTAGGATGAGGGGTAGTGTTAGGGTTAGGGTTAGGTTTAGGGTGAGGATGAGGGTTAGGGTTAGGGTTAGGGTTAGGGATAGAGTGAGCGTGAGGGAAAGGTTTAGGGGTAGACTTAGGGTAAGGTTTAGCGTGAGGTTTAGGTTGAGGGCTAGGGTTAGGGTTAGAGTTAGGTTTAGGGTTAGTGTGAGGATTATGGTTAGAGTTAGGTTTAGGGTTTGGGTTAGGGTGAGGGTAAGGTTTAGGTTGAGGTTTACAGCGAGGGTGAGGATTAGGGTGAAGGTGAGGGTTAGGGTGAGGGTTAGGGTGAGGATTTGGGTTAGTGTTAGGGTTAGGGTGATGGTGAGGGTGAGGGTGAGGGTGACGTTTAGGGTTAGGATTATTGTTAGAGTTGGGGTGACGGTGAGGGTGAGTGTTGGGTTTAGATTTAGCGTGGGGGTTTGGGTTAGGATTTAGGCTTCGGATTAGGTTTAGGCTGAGTGGTTGGGTTAAAATTAGGGTGAGGGTTAATGTTAGTATGAGGTTTAGGTTTTTGTTTAGTTTTAGGGTGAGGGTAAAGTTAGGGAGAAGGTGAAAGGTAGGGTTAGGGTGAGGGTAAGGGTGAGGGATAGGGTTAGAGTTACAGTGAGGGTGAGGGTTAGAGTGAGGGCTTAGGGTGGGGGTTAAGTTTCAGTTTAGGGTGAGGGTTAGGGTTACCATTAGGGTTACGGTGAGGGTGAAGTTGAGGGTTAGGGTTAGAGTGAGGGCTAGTGTTTGGGTGAGGGTTAGGGTGAGGTTTAGGGAAAGGGAGAGGATTAGGGTTATGGTTAGGGTAAGTGTGAGAGTGAGGGTTAGGGTTAGGTTTAGGGTGGGTTAGGTTTAGGGTGTGGGTTAGGGTTAACCTTAGGTTTAGGACTTGGGTCCGGGTGAGGGTGAGGGTTAGGGTTAGCTTTAGGTTGTGGGTTAGGGGAGGGTGACGTTTAGGGTTAAGGTTAGGGTGAGGTTTAGGGTTAGGGTTATGGAGAGGGTTAGGGTGAGGGTTAGGGTGAGCGTTAGGGTTAGGGAGAGGGTTAGGGTGAGGGTTAGGGTTAGAATGAGGCCTAGGCTGAGGCTGAGGTTTTGGGTTAGGGTTAGGGTGAGGTTTAGTGTTAGGCTTGGCGTTAGCGTTAGGGTGAGTGGTATTGTTAAGTTTAGAGTGAGGGTAATGGTTTTATTTGAGGGTTAGGGTTAGGGTTAGTGTTAGGGTGAGGTTTAGGGTGATGGTTAGGTTTAGGGTTAGGGTTAAGATGAGGGTGAGTGTTAGTGTGAGAGTTAAGGTTAGGGTTAGGTTTAGGGTGAGGGTGAGGGTGATGTTTAGGATTCGGGTTACTGTTAGGGTTAGGGTTATTATTAGCGTTAGGGTTAGGGTGAGGGTGAGTGTGAGGGTTAGGGTTAGGATTAGGGTTATGTTTAGGCTGAGGGTGAGGGTGAGGGTCATGGTTAGGGTTAGGGTTAGGTTTACGGTTAGGAAGAGGGTTAGGTTGAGGGGTAGGGTTAGGATGAGGGTCAGGGTTAGCGTTAAGGTTAGGGTGAGGGTAAGGGTTAGGGTAAGGGTTAGGGTGAGTGTGAGTGTTAGGTTTAGAGTTAGGGTTATGATGACGGTGAGTTTGAAGGTTAGTGTTTTGGTTGGGTTAGGATATGGGTGAGGGTTCGGGTTTGGGTTAGGTTAGTGCTAGGGTGAGGTTTAGGGCTGTGGATGAGGGTTAGGCTTAGGGTTACGGTTAGGGTTAGAGAGTGAGGGTTAGGGTTAGTGTGAGTGTTAGGGTAAGGATTAAAGTTAGGGTGAGGGTAAGAGTTAGTGTGAGGATTAGGGTGAGGGTGAGAGTTGCGGTTAGGGCGAGGGTGAGGGTTAGGCTTAGGGTTAGAGTTAGGGTTAGGTTGAGGGTGAGGGTGAGGGTGAATGTGAGGCTTTGGGTTAGGCTTATGGTTAGGCTGAGGGTTGGAATGAGTGTTAGGGTGAGGGTTAGGCTGAGCGTGAGGTTGAGGGTTAGGGTTAGGTTTTGGGTTAGGGTGAGGGTGAGGGTGAATGTTAGGGTTAGGATTAGATTTAGGGTTAGGATTTGGCTGAGGTTGAGTGTGAGGGTGAGGGTTAGCCTTAGGTTTAGGGTGAGGGTTAGGGTGATGATGAGATTTAGGGTTAATGTTAGGGTTACGGTGAGGGTTAGGGTGAATGTTAGGGTTAGGGATAAGGTTAGGGTGAGGATTTGGGTGATGGTTAGCGTTAGGGTTAGGGTTAGGGTGAGGGGTAGGTTTAAGGCGAGGGTTAGGTTTAGAGTCATGGATAGGGTTAGGGTTAGGGTTAGGCTGAGGGTAGGTTTAGGGTGAGGGTTACGGTGAGAGTGAGGGTTACGTTTAGGGTTAGATTTAGGGTTAGGGTTAGGATGAGTGTGAGAGTGAGGATTAGGTTTAGAAGTAGGGTTATGGTGAGGGTGAGCTTTAGGGTTAGATTTAGGATGAGGTCTAGTGTGAGGGTGAGGATTATGGTTAGGGTTAGGGATGGGTGAGGATTGGGGTTAGGGTTAGGGTGAGGGTGAGGGTTAGGATTAGGGTTAGGGTGAGGGTTAGGGTTAGGATGTGGGTTAGGGTTGGGTTAGGGTTAGGGTGAGGATGAGGGTGAAGATGAGGGATATGGTTAGGGTTAATGTTAGGGTTAGGACTTGGGTCAGGGTGAGGGCAAGGTTGAGGGTGAGGGTTAGGGTCGGGTTAGGGTGATGGTTTGTGTGAGGGTGAGGTTTAGGGTTAGGTTTAAGGTTAGGGTGAGGGTTAGGGTGAGGGTTAGGGTTAGGGTTAGGGTTAGGGTTAGCAGGAGGGTTAGGGTTAGAGTGAGGCCTAAGGTGAGGGTGAGGGTTAGGGTTAGGGTTAGGATGAGGTTTAGTGTTAGGGTTAGTGTGAGGTGTAGGGTTAGGATTAGGGTCAGGGTAAGGTTTAGTGTGAGGGTTAAGGTTAGGGTGTGTTATGATGAGGGTAAGGGTCTGGGTGAGCGTTATGGTGAGAGTGAGGGTTAGGGTTACGGTGAGTGTTAAGGAGAGGGTGAGGGTGACAGTTAAGTTTAGGGTTAGGGATAGGGTGATGGTGAGTGTTAGGGTGAGGGTTAAGGTTCGGGTTCAGGTTAGGGTTAGGGTAAGGGTGATGTTTAGGATTAGAGCTAGGGTTAGGGTTAGGATTATTTTTAGGGTTAGGGTTAGAGTGAGGGTGAGGATGAGGGTCAGGGTTAGTGTTAGTGTTAGGGTGAGGGTTAGGGTGAGGGTGAGGGTTACAGGTAGGATTAGGATTAGATTTAGGCTGAGGGTGAGTGTGAGGGTGAGAGTTAGGGTAAGGTTAGGCTAAACCTTAGGGTTAGGGATAGGATGAGGGTTAGGGAGAGGGTTAGGGTTAGGGTGAGGGTGAGGGTGAGGTTTAGGGTTAGGGGTAGGGTGAGGGTTAGGGTGAGGCTAAGGGTTCGGGTGAGGGTTCGGGTGAGGGTTATTTTCAGGGTTAGGTTTAGGGTGTTCTTTAGGGTGAGGGTGAGGGTTAGCGTGAGGGTGAGGATTCAGGTAAGACAGGGTTAGAATGTGGGTGAAGGTTAGGTTTAGGGTGAGGGTTAGGGTGAGGGTTAGGGTAAGGGTTAGGGTTAGGGTTTATTGTGAGGGTGAGGGTTAGGTTTAGGGTTTATTGTGAGGGTGAGGGTTAGGTTTAGGGTTAGGGTGAGGGTTATGGTGTGGCTAAGGTTTAGGGTGAGTTTTAGGGTGATGGTGAAGCTTAAGGTTAGGGTTAGTGTTAGGGTGAGGGTTAGGGTGAGGGTTAGTGTTAAGGTTAGGTTTAGAGTGAGGGTGAGGATGAGGGTTATGGTTAGGGTTATGGTTAGGGTGAGGGTTAGGGTGAGGGTGAAAGGGTAGGGAGAGGTTTAGGATTAGTGTTAGGGTGAGGGTGAGTGTTAGGATTAGGGTAAGTTTAGGGCTAGGGTGAGGGTGAGGTTTAGGGTTAGGTTTAGTGTGAGGTTTACGGTGAGGTGTAGGGTTAGAGATAGGGTGAGGGTTAGGTTTAGTATGAGGGTTACGGTTAGGGTTAGGGTTTGTGTGAGGGTAAGGGTTAGGGTGAGATTTAGGCTAAGAGTGAGTGTTCGGGTTATCGTGAGTTTTAGGGTGAGGGTTAGGATTAGGGTAAGGGTTAGGGTTAGGGCTAGGGTGAGGGTGAAGGTTAGGTTTAGTGTTAGGGATAGGGTGAGGATTAGGGTTAGGGTTAGGGTTAGTCTGAGCTTAGGCTGAGGGGTAGGGTTAGGGTTAGGTTGAGGGTTAGGTTTAGTTTGAGGGTTAGGGTTAGGTTTAGGGTGAGAGTAAGGGTTAGGCTGAGGGTTAGGGTGAGGGTGAGGGTTAATGTTAGGGTTAGTCTTATGGATGTTTTTAGGGTGAGTGTTAGGGTTAGGTTTAGGGTGAGGGTGAGGGTGAGGGTTAGGGTTAGGTTTTAGGTGAGTGTTAGAGTTAGGGTGTGGGTTAGGTTAGAGTTAAGTTGAGGTTGATGGTGAGGGTTAGGGTGAGGGTGAGGGTAAGGGTGAGAGTTAGGGTTAGGGTTAGGGTTAGAGTGAGTGTGAGGGTGATGGTTATGGTTAGGATTAGTGTTAGGGCTAGGATTTGGCTGATGGTGAGGTTGAGGGTGAGGTTTAGGGTTAGGGTTAGTGTGACGGTTAGGGTGAGGGTGAGGTTTAGGGTTAATATTAGTGTTACGGTGAGGGTTCAGGTGAGGGTTATGGTTAGTGTTAGGGTAAAGGTTAGGGTTAGGTTGAGGGTTAGGGTTAGGGTGAGTGTTAGGGTTAGTATGAGGGTGAGTGTTAGGATTAGGAGTAGGGTGAGGGCTAGGGTGAGGGTGAGGGTAATGGACAGGTTTAGGGTTTGGGTTAGGGTGAGTGGTAGGGTTAGAGTTAGGGTGAGGTAAGGGTTAGGGTGAGTTTTAGGGTGAAGGTGAGGGATAGGGTTTGCATTAGGGTTAGAGTTACGGTTAGGCTGAGGGTGAGGGTGAAGGTTAGAATTAGGGTTAGGATGAGGGTTAGGTCTAGGTTAGGGTTAGGGTGAGGGTTAGGGTGAGGGTTAGGGTTAGGATGAAGGTGAGTGTTAGGATTAGGGGTAGGGTGAGGGCTAGGGTGAGGGTGAAGATTAGTGTTAGTGTTAGGGTGAGGGTAAGTGTGAGTAGTAGGGTAGGTTTAGGGTGAGGGTTAGGTTTAATGTGAGGGTTAGGCTTAGGGTTAGGGTTTGGGAAAGGGTAATGGTTAGGGTGAGGGTTAGGGTGAGAGTGAGGTTTAGGGTTAGCCTTAGGTTTAGTGTGAGTGTTAGTGTGAGGGTTAGGGTTAGGGTTAGGGTTAGGTTTAGGGTGAGGGTGAGGGTGAGGGTGAGGGTTAGGGTTAGGTTTAGGGATAGAGTGAGGGTGAGGGTTAGGATTAGAGGTACAGTTAGGGTGAGGTTTAGGGTGAAGGTTAGGGCGAGGGCTAGTGTTAGAGTTTGAGTTAGACTTAGGGTTAGTGTGAGGATTAGTGTTAGGGATAGGGTTAGGGTGAGGGTAAGGGTTAGGTTGAGGTTTAGGTTGAGGGGGAGGTTTAGGGTGAAGGTGAGAGTCTCGGTGAGGGTTAGGGTGAGGATTTGGGGTAGTGTTAGGGTTAGGGTGATGGTGAGGGTGAAGTTGAGGGTGAGGCTGAGGTTTAGGGTTAGGGTTAGGGTTAGAGTTAGTGTGAGGGTGAGGGTGAGGGTTAGGGTTAGGATTAGGGTTATGGTTAGGTTTAGGTTGAGGGTGAGTGTGAGGGTTAGGTTTAGAGTTAGGGTGAGGATTTGGGTTAGGATTTAGGCTTAGGATGAGGTTTAGGCTGAGTGGGTGGGTTAGGGTTAGGGTGAGGGTTAAGGTTAGTATGAGGGTTAGGTTTTAGGTTAGTGTTAGGGTGAGGGTAAAGTTAGGGTGAGGGTTAGGGTGAAGGTGAAAGTTAGGGTTAGGGTGAGGGTTAGGATGAGGGATTCGGTTAGGGTTAGGGTGAGGGTGAGGGTTATGGTGAGTGTTAGGGTTAGGGTCAGGGTTAGGTTGAGGGTTAAGGTTTGAGTGAGGCCTATGCTGAGGCTGAGGGTTTGGGTGAGGGTTAGGGTGAGGTTTAGTGTTAGGCTTAGGGTTAGGGTTACGGTGAGTGGTAGAGTTAGGTTTAGTTAGGTGAATGGTAGAGTTAGGTTTAGCGTGAGGGTAAGGTTAGTGTTAGTGTTAGGGTAAGGTTTAGGATTATGGTTAAGTTTAGGGTTAGGGTTAAGATGAGGGTGAGGGTTAAAGTGAGACATAAGGTTAGGGTTAGGGTTAGGGTGAGGGTGATATTTAGGATTAGGGTTAGGGTTAGGGTTATTGTAAGGGTTAGGGTTAGGCTGAGGGTGAGTGTGTAGTTTAGGGTTAGGATTAGGGTTGTGTTTAGGCTGAGGGTGAGGGTGAGTGTGAGGGTCATGGTTAGGGTGAGGGTTAGGTTTAGGGTTAGGTTTAGGGTTAGGATGAGGGTTAGGGTGAGGGGTAGGGTTAGGGTGACTGTGAGGATTAGGGTTAAGGTTAGGGCTACGGTTAGGTTGAGCGTAAGGTTTAGTGTGAGGGTTAGGGTGAGGGAGAGTCCCAGGAATAGGGTTACGGTTAAGGTTAGGGTGAGTGTTAGGATTAGGGGTAAGGTTAGGTCTAGGGTGAGGTTGAGGTTAAGGGTTTGGGTAAGGGTGAGGGTTAGGGTGAGGGGTAGGGTTAGAATTATGTTGAGGTTTTGGTTTAGTGTGAGGATTACAGTTAGGGTTAGGGTTTGGGTGAATGTAAGGGTTAGGGTGAGGGTTAACATGAGAGTGAGGGTTAGTATTATCGTGAGTTTTAGGGTAAGGGTTAGGGTGAAGGTTATTGTTTGGGTTAGGGTTAGGGATTGCTTGAGGTTTAGGGTTAGGGTTAGGGTGAGGTTTAGGGTTACAGTTAGGGTAAGGATGAGGGTTAGAGTTAGGGTTAGGGTTAGGGTTAGGGTTAGGATAAGGGTTAGGATGAGGGGTAGGGTTAGGGATAGGGTGAGCGTTAGGGTTAGTGTGAGGTTTAGGGTTAGGGTTAGGGTTAGGGTTAGGGTTAGGGTGAGGGTTAGGGTGAGGGTAAGGCTTAGGTTGAGGGTGAGGTTGAGGCTTAGGGTTAGGATTAGGGTTAGGGGTAGCGTTAGGCTGAGGGTTTGGGTTAAGGTTAGGGCTAAGGTGAGGGTAAGGCTTAGAATGAGAGTTAGAGTGAGGGTGAGGGTTAGGCTAAGGGTGAGGGTGAGGGTGAGGTTGTGGTTTAGTATTAGGGTTAGGGTTAGGGTTAGGCTGAGGGTGAGAGTGAGGGTTAGGTTTAGGGTTAGGGTGAGGGCTAGGGTGAGTGTGAGTGTTAGGGTGAGGGCAAGGGTGAGGGTGACGGTTTGGGTTAGGTTTGGGGTTAGGGTTAGGGTTAGGGTGAGGTTTAGGGTGAGGCTAAGTATTAGGGTGAGGGCTAGGCTGAGGGTTAGTGTTAGGGTTAAGGTTAGGGTATTGTTTAAGGTGAGGGTGAGTGTTAGGGTGAGGGTGAGGGTTCAGGTGAGACTGAGGGTAAGGGTATGTGTGAGGGTTAGGTTTCGGGTGAGGGTTAGGGTGAAGGTTAAATTTAGTTTTCGGGTGAGGGTTAAGGTTAGGGTTAGGGTCAGGGTTAGGCTTAGGATTAGGGTGAGTGTTAGGATTAGGGGTAGGGTGAGGGCTAGGTTGAGGGTGAGAGTTAGGGTTTGGGTTAAGGTGAGGGTTAAGATGAGTGGTAGGATTAGGGTTCTCGTGAGGGTTAGGTTTAGTGTGAGGGTTAGGGTTAGGGTTGGGGTTTGGGTGAGGGTAAGGTTTAGGGTGAGGGTTAGGGCGAGAGTGAGGTTTAGGGTTAGCTTTAGGGTTAGTGTGAGTGTTAGGTTGAAGGTTAGGGTTAGGGTGAGGGTTAGGTTTAGGGTGAGGGTGAGGGTAAGTATTATGTTTAGTGTGAGAGTTAGGGTTAGTGTGGGGGTTAGGGTTAGGGTTACGGTGAGGGTAAGGTTTAGGATTAGTGTTAGGATTAGGTATAGGTTGGGGATGAAGGTTAGGGTTAGGGTTAGGGTGAGGGTTAGGGTTAAAGTTAGGGTTAGGGTTAGGGTTAGGATGAGGTTTACGGTTAGGTTTAGAGTTAGAGTTACTGTGAGGATTAGGGTTAGGCTTAGGTTTAGGGTGGGGGTGAGCATAAGGGTTACGGTGAGATTTAGGGTGAGGGTGAAGGTTTGGGTGAGGGGGAGGGTTAGGGTGATTTTTAGGGTTAGTGTTAGGTTGAGGGTAAGGGTTAGTATGAGGGTGAGTGTTAGTATTAGGGGTAGGGTGATGGCTGGGGTGACGGTGAGGTTTATGGATAGGTTAGGGTTTGGGTTAGGGTGAGTGGTAGCATTCGGGTTAGGGTGAGGGTTATGTTGAGGGTGAGGGTTAGGGTTTGCATTAGGGTTAGGGTTAGGGTTAGGCTGAGGGTGAAGGTGAAGGTGAGAATTAGGGTTAGGGTGAGGGTTAGGGTTAGGTTAGGGTTAGGGTGAGGATTATGGTGAGGGTTAGGTTTAGGATGAGTGTTAGGGTTAGGATTATGTTTAGGTTTAGGCTTAGGCTGAGAGTGAGGGTTAGGGGGATTGTTAGTGTTAGTGTTACGGTGAGGGTTAGGGTTAGTATGAGGGTGAGTGTTAGGATTAGGGGTAGGGTGAGGGCTAGGGTGAGGGTGAGGTTTAGGGATAGGGTTAGGGTTTGCATTAGGGTGAGTGGTAAGGTTAGGGTTAGGGTGACGTAAGGGTTAGGGTTTGGGTAAGGGTTAGGCTAAGCATTAGGGTTAGGGTCAGGGTTAGGGTGAGAATGAGGCCTAGGCTGAAAGTGAGGGTTAGGGTTAGGGTTAGCGTGAGGATTAGTGTTAGGCATAGGGTTAGGGTTAGTGTGAAGGGTAGGGTTAGGTTTAGCCTGAGGGTAAGGTTTAGTTTGAGGTTGAGGGTTAGGGTGAGTGTTAGGGTGAGGTTTAGGTTGATGGTTAGGTTCAGGGTTAGGGTTAAGGTGAGCGTGAAGGTTAGGGTGAGAGTTAAGGTTAGGGTTAGGGTTAGGTTTAGGGTAAGGGTGGTTTTTAGGATTAGGGTTAGGGTTAGGGTTATGGTTATTGTTAGGGTTAAGGTTAGTGTGAGGGTGAGGGTGAGGGTTAGGGTTAGGATTAGTGTTAGGTTTAGTCTGAGGTTTAGGGTTAGGGTGAGGGTTAGTTTTAGTGTTAGGGTTAGGGTTAGGATGAGGTTAGGGTGAGGGGTGGGGTTAGGGTTAGGGCTATGGTTAGGGTGAGGGTAAGGGTTAGGGTGAGGGTTAGGGTGAGGGTGAAGTTTAGGGTTAGGGTTAGGTTTATGGTGACGATTAGTTTGAAGGTTAGGGTTTGGGTTGGGTTAAGATGAGGGTGAAGGTGAGGGTGAGGGTTAGGGTTAGGGCGAGGGTAAGGGGTACGGTTAGGGTGAGGGATAGTTTGAGGGTGAGGGTGAGGGTTACGGTTAGGGTGAGGGATAGGTTGAGGGTTAGGGTTAGGGTTAGGGTTAGGATTAGGGTTAGGGTCAGGGTGAGGGTCAGGTTTAGGTTTAGAGTGAGTGTGAGGGTGAGTGTGAAGGTTTGGGTTATGATTAGGGTTAGGCTGAGGGTTAGGGTTAGGGTTAGGGTTAGGGTGAGGTCTAGGTTGGGGTGAGGTTTAGGGTTAGGTTTAGAGTGAGGTTTAGGGTTAGGGTTAGGGCGAGGGGTAGGGTTAGGGTGAGGGTTAGGTTTAGTGTCAGGGATAGGGTTAGGGTTAGGGTTAGGGTGAGGGTAAGGGTTAGGGTGAAGTTTACGGTGATAGTGAGTGTTAGGGTTCGCGTGAGTGTTACAGTGAGGGTTAGTGTGAGGGTTAGGTTTAGCATTAGAGCTAGGGTGAGGGTTAGTGTGAGGGTTAGGTTTAGTGTTATGGTTATGTTGAGAGTGAGGGTGAGGGTGAGGTTTAGGGTTAGGATTAGGGTTAGGGTTCCGGTTAGGCCGAGGGTGAGTGTGAGAGTGAGGGTTAGGGTTACGGTTAGGGTTAGGGTAAGGTTTAGAGTGAGGGTGAGGGTGAGGGTTAGGGTTAGGCTTAGGATTAGGGTTAGGGTCAGGGTGAGGGTCAGGGTTAGTGTTAGGGTTATCGTGAGGGTTAAGGTGAGGGTGAGGGTTAGGGATAGTGTGAGGTTTACGATTAGGATGAGGGTGAGTTTTAGGATTTGGGGTAGGTTGAGGGCTAGTGTGAGGGTGAGGGTTAGGGTTTGTGTTAGGGTGAGGTTTAGGGTGAGTGGTAGTATTAGGGTTCCGGTGAGGGTTAGGTTTAGTGTGTGGGTTAGGGTTAGGGTTGGGATTTGGGTTAGATTGAGGGGTAGGGTTAGTGTGAGGGTGAGGGTTAGGGTTAGGCTTAGGGTTAGTCTGAGGCTGAGGGTGAGGGTGAGGGTTAGTCTTAGGGTTAGGTTTAGGTTTACAGTTAGGGTTAGGATTAGGGTTAGGGTGAGGGGTAGGGTTAGGTTGAGTATAAGGGTTAGGGTTAGGGTTAGGGTTAGGGTTAGGTGAGGGGAAAGTTTAGGGTGATTGTTAGGGTGATGGTGAAGGTTAGGGTTAGGGTTATGGTGAAGGTTAGTTTGAAGGTTAGGTTTTGTTTTGGGTTAAGGTGAGGGTGAGGGTTAACGTTATGGTTAGGGTTAGGGTGAGGTTTAGGGTGAGGGCAAGGGTGATTGTGAGGTTTACAGTTAGGGTGATATTTAGGGTGAGGGCGAGGTTTAGGATTAGGGTTAGGTTGAGTATAAGGGTTAGGGTTAGGGTTAGGGTGAGGGTTAGGGTTAGCATTAGGGTTAGGGTGATGGTTAGGGTGGCTAAGTGTTTGGGTTAGGGTTAGGGTGAGCGTGAGAATTAGGGTTAGCGTTAGTATTAGGGTGAGTGTTAGGGTTAGAATTAGTTTTAAGCTGAGGGTTAGGGTGAGGGTGAGGCCCAGGGATAGGGTTAGGGTTAAGGTTAGGGTGTGTTAGGATTAGGGGTATGGTTAAGGCTAAGGTGAGTTTGAGGTTAAGGGTGAGGGTTAGGGTGAGGGTTTTGGGTTAGAGTTATGGTGAGGTTTAGCTTTAGTGTGAGGATTACCATTGGGGTTAAGGTTTGGGTGAATTTAAGGTTTAGGGTGAGGGTTAAGGTGAGCATGAGGGTTAGGGTTATTGTGAGTTTTAGGGTGAGAGTTAGGGTGAAAGTTAGGGTTAGGGTTAGGGTTAGGGTTAGGGATTGGTTGAGGTTTAGGGTTAGGGTTAGGGTTAGGGTGAGGTTTAGGGTTAGGGTTAGGGTTAGGGTGAGGGTTAGAGTTAGGGCTAGGTTTAGGGTAAGGGTTAGGATGAGGGGTAGGATGAGGGGTAGGATGAGGGGTAGGGTTAGGAATAGGGTGAGCGTTAGGGTTAGTGTGAGGTATAGGGTTAGGTTTAGGTTTAGGGTTAGAATAAGGGTTAGGGTTAGGGTTAGGCTGAGGGTGAGGGTAAGGCTTAGGGTGAGGGTGAGGTTGAGGCTTAAGGTTAGGATTAGTTTTAGGGGTAGTCTTAGGCTGAGGGTGAGGGTTAGGGTTAGGGTTAAGGTGAGGGTAAGGCTTAGGTAGAGGGTTAGTGTGAGGGTGAGGGTTAGGCTAAGGGTGATGGTGAGGGTGAGGGTGAGGTTTAGTTTTAGGGTTAGGGTTAGGGTTAGACTGAGGGTGATGGTGAGGGTTAGGATTAGGGTTAGGGTGAGGGCTAGGGTGAGGGTTAGGGTGAGGGTGAGGGTTAGGGTTAGGGTTAGCGTGAGTGTGAGGGTTAGGGTTAGGTTAAGGGTTCTCCTGAGGGTTAGGGTGATGTTGAGGGTTAGGGTAAGCGTGAGGGTTAGGGTCAGGATGAGGGTGAGTGTTAGGTTTAGGTATAGGGTAGGGTTAGGGTTGTGGTTTGGGTGAGGGTACGTTTTAGGGTGAGGGTTTGGGTGAGAGTGAGGTTTAGGGTTAGCCATAGAGATAGTGTGAGTGTTAGGGTGAGGGTTAGGGTTAGGGTGAGGGTTAGGTTTAGGGTGAGGGTTAGTGTTAGGGTAGGGTGAGGTTTAGGGTAAGTGTGAGGGTTAGGGTAAGGGTTAGGGTTACGGTGAGCGTAAGGATTAGGGTGAGGGTTAGTGTTATTGTAAGTGTTAAGGGTGAGGATTAGGTTGAGGGTTAGTGTTAGGCTTAGGGATAGGTTGGGGATGAGGGTTAGGGTTAGGGTTATTGTGAGGGTTAGGTTTATGGTTAGGGTTAGGCTGAGGGTGAGGGTGAGCGTGAGGCTTAGGCTTAGGTTTAGGGTGAGGGTTAGGGTGATGATGAGGTTTAGGGTTAATGTTAGGGTTATAGTGAGGGTTAGGGTGAGTGTTAGGGTTAGGGATAGGATAAGGGTGAAGGTTTGGGTGACGGTTAGTGTTAGGCTTAGGGTTAGGGTGAGATCTAGGGTGAGGGTGAGGTTTAGGGAGAGGGTTACAGTGAGAGTGAGGTTTAGGGTTAGCATGAGTGTTACGGTGAGGGTTATGGTGAGGGTTAGGGTTAGGGTAAGGGTTAGGTTGAGGGTTAAGTTTAAGTTTAGGGTTAGGGTGAGGATGAGGGTGAGGGTTAGGGTTAGGATTAGGGTTAGGGTTCCGGATAGGCTGAGGGTGAGTGTGAGGGTGAGGGATAGGGTTAGGGTGAGCGTTATGGTTAGGTTTAGGGTGAGGGTGAGGGTGAGGGTTAGGGTTATCATGAGGCTTAACTTTAGGGTTAGGGTGAGGGTTAGGTTGAGGATTAGGTTTAGGGTTAGGGTTAGGGTGAGGGTGAGGGTGAGGGTTAGGGTTAGGATTAGGGTCAGTGTTACGGTTAGGCTGAAGTTGAATGTGAGGGTGAGGGTTATGGTTAGGGTAAGGGTTAGAATTAGGTTTAGGGTGAGGATGAGGGTGAGTGTTAGGATTAGGGGTAGGGTGAGGGCTAGGGTGAGGTTGAGGGTTAGGGTTAGGGTTAGGGTGAGGGCTAGGGTGAGGCGTAGGTTTAGGGTTAGTTTGGGCATTACATTTAATGTGAAGGTTAAGGTTAGCTTAGGGTTATGGTGAGGGTAATGGTTATGGTGAGGGTTAGGTGAGAATGAGGGTTAGGGTTACCATTAGTGTTTGGCTTAGGGTTATGGTTAAGTTTAGGTTTAGGGTGAAGGTTAGGGTGAGGATTAGGTTTGGGGTTAGCATGAGGGTTATGGATAATGTGTGGGTTACGTTAGGGTTAGGTTGAAGTTGAGGGTGAGGGTTAGGATTAGTGTTCGTGTTAGTATTTGGCTGAGGTTGAGGTTGAGGGTGAGGGTGAGGGTTAGGGTTAGGTTTAGGGTGAGGTTTAGGGTTAGTGTGAGGGTTAGGCTTAGGGTTAGGGTTATGTTGAGGGTTAGGGTGAGGGTTAGGGTGAACGTTAGGGTTAGGGTTAGGGTTAGGCTTAGGGTGAGGGTGATTGTGAGGGTTAAGTTTAGTGTTAGTGTTAGGGTGAGGGCTAAGTTGAGGGTTAGTGTTAGGGTTAGGTTTAGGGTGAGGGTGAGTGTGAGGGTTAGGGATAGGTTTTGGATTAGGTTGAGGGTTAGGGTGAGGGTGAGGGCTAGGGATAGGGTTAGGGTTAGGTTTTGGGTGAGGTTAAGGGTTTGGGTCAGATTTAGCCTGAGACTGAGTGTTAGGGTTATCGTGACTTTTAGGGGGAGGGTTAGGGTGAGGGCTTGGGTTAGGGTTAGGGTTAGAGTTAGGGTTAGGGTTTGGTTGAGGTTTAGGTTTAGGTTTAGGGTTAGGGTGAGGGTTAGGTTTAGGGTTAGGGTGAGGGTGAGGGTTAGAGTTAGAGGTAGGGATAGGGTTAGGTTTTTTTGTTAAGGTTATGGTGAGGGTGAGGGTGAGAGAGAGGGTTAGGGTTACATTTACGGTGAGGGTGAGGCTGAGGATTAGGGTTAGGATTGGGTTAGGGTTAGGGTTAGGATGAGCTTTAATGTTAGGGTGAGGGTTAGTGTGAGGGTTAGGTTTAGGATTAGAGTAATCCTTACAGTGAGGGTGAGGGTTAGAGTTAGCATTAGGGTTAGGGTGAGGGTCAGGATTAGGGTTAGGGTTAGGATTAGGGCTAGGTTGAGGGTGAAGGTTAGGGTTAGGGTTAGGGATAGGGTGAGGATTAGGGTTAGGGTTAGGTTTAATCTGAGCATTAGGCTGAGGTGTAGGGTTAGGGTTAGGTTTAGGTTAGGTTTAGTTTGAGGGTTAGGGTTAGGTTTAGGGTTAGGTTTAGGGTGAGAGTAAGGGTTAGGCTGAGGGTTAGGGTGAGGGTGAGCGTTAGGGTTAGCATTAGGGTTAGGGTTAAGTTTAGGGTGAGTGTTATGTTTAGGTTTAGGGTGAGTGTGAGGGTGAGGGTTAGAGTTAGGTTAAGGGTGAGTGTTAGAATTAGGGTGTGGGTTCGGTTAGGGTTAGGTTGAGGGTGAGGGTTAGGGTGAGGGTGAGGGTAAGGGTGAGAGATAGGGTTAGGGTTAGGGTTAGGGTGAGGGTGATGTTTAAGATTAGGGTGAGGTTTAGGGTCATTTTGAGGTTTTGGGTTAGGATTAGGGTGAGAGTGAGGTTGAGGTTTAGGGTTAGGATTAGGGTTAGTGTGAGGGTTAGGGTTAGGATTAAGGTTAGGGTGAGGATAAGGCTTAGTGTGAGGTTTAAGGTGAGGGTGAGGGTTACGGTTAGGGTGAGGGATAGGTTGAGGGTTAGGTTTAGGGTTAGGTTTAGGGTGAGGTTGAGGGTTAGGATGAGTGTGAGGGTGATTGTGACAGTTTGGGTTAGGATTAGGGTTAGACTTAGGGTTGGAATGAGTGTTAGGGTGAGGGGTAGGGTGAGGGTGAGTTTGAGGGTAAGGGGTAGGGTTAGGGTGAGGATGAGGGTGACGGTTACGGTTAGGATTAGTTTTAGGGTTACGATTTGGCTGAGGGTGAAGGTGAGCATGAGGGTTAGGCTTAGGTTTAGGGTGAGGGTTAGGGTGATGATGAGGTTTAGGGTTAATGTTAGGGTTACAGTGAGGGTTAGCGTCAGTGTTAGGGTTAGGAATAGGGTTAGAGTGAGGGTGGGGTGATGGTTAGGGTTAGGGTTAGGGTTAGGGTGAGGGTTAGGGTTAGGGTGAGGGTTAGGGTGAGGGATAGGTTTAGGGTTAGGGTTAGGGTTAGGGTGAGGGTGAGGGTGAGTGTTAGGGTTAGGATTAGGGTTAGGGTTCCGGTTAGGCTGAGGTTGAGTGTGAGTGTGAGGGTTAGGGTTAAGATTTGTGTTAGGCTTAAGTTTAGGCTGAGGGTGAGGGTGAGGGTGAGGGTGAGGGTGAGGGTTAGGGTTAGGGTGAGCGTTAGGGTTAGGGCTAGGGTGAGGGTGAGACTTAGGGTTAGGGTTAGGGTGAGGGATAGGTATAGGGTGAGGGTTATAGGGTTAGTGTGAGGGTCAGGGTTAGGATTAGGGTTACGGTGAGGGTAAGGATTAGGGTGAGGGTTGGGTTGAGAGTGATGGTTAGGTTTATCTTGAGGCTTAGGGTTAGGGTTAGGGTGCGGTTTAGGGTGAGCGTTAGGGTTAGGTTAGGGTTAGGGTTAGGGTGAGGTTAGGGTTAGTGTTAGGGTGACAGTTAGGGTGAGGCTAAGGGTTAGGGTGAGGGTTAGGGTGATGGTGACGATTAAGGTTAGGGTTATTGTTAGGGTGAGGGTTAGGGTGAGGGTTAGTGTTAGGGTTAGGTTTAGAGTGAGGGTGAGGTTTAGGGTTAGGGTGAGGGTGAAGGTTAGGGTGAGGGTGAAGTCTAGGGCTAGGGTTAGGGTTAGCGTTAGGTTAAGGGTGAGTGTTAGGATTAGGAGTAAGATTAGGGCTAGGGTGAGGTGTAGGGTTAGAGTTAGGGTGAGGGATAGGTTTAGTGTGAGGGTTATGGTTAGGGTTAGGGTTTGGGTGAGGGTAACTGTTAGGGTGAGATTTAGGCTGAGAGTGAGTGTTAGGGTTATTGTGAGTTTTAGGGTGAGGGTTAGGGTGAGGGTTTGGGTTAGGGTTAGGTTTAGAGATAGGGTTAGGGTTTGGTTGATGTTTAGGTTTAGGGTTAGGGTGATGGTTAGGTTTAGGGTTAGGGTGAATGTGAGGTTTAGAGTTAGGGTGAGGTCTACGGTGAGGGTGAGGTTTAAGGTTAGTGTTAGTTTGAGGGGTACGTTTAGGTTGAGGGTTACGTTTAGTGTCCGGGATAGGGTTATGGTTAGGGTGAGGATATCTGTTAGGGTGAGGTTTACAGTGAGAGTGAGGCTTATGGTTAGCGTGAGTGTTACGGTGAGGGTTAGGGTGAGGGTTAGGGTTAGCATTAGGGTTAAGGTGAGGGTTAGGGTGACGGTTAGGATTAGGATTAGGGTTATGGTTAGGCTGAAGGTGAGTCTGAGAGTGAATGTTAGGGTGAGGGTGAGGGTGAGGGTGAGGGTTAGGGTTAGGAGTAGGGTTAGGGTGAGGGTTAGGGTGAGGGCTAGTGTTAGGGTTAGAGTTAGGGTTAGGGTTAGTATGAGGATTAGGTTTAGAGTTAGGTTTAGGGTTATGGTGAGTGTAAGGGTTAGGTTTAGAGTTAGGATGAGGGTTTGGGTTAGGATTTCGTCTTAGGATGAGGTTTACGCTGAGTGGTTGTGTTAGGTTTAGGGTGAAGGTTAAGGATAGTATGAGGGTTAGGTTTTGGGTTAGTGTTAGGGTGAGGGTAAAGTTAGGGTGAAGGTTAGGATGAAGGTGAAATTTAGGGTTAAGTTGAGGGTTAGGGTTAGGGATAGGGTTAGGTTTAGGGTGAGGGTGAGGGTTAGGGTTAGTGTTAGGGTTAGGCTTAGGGTGTGGGTGAGGGTGAGGGTGAGGGTTCGGATTAGGTTTAGGGTTAGGACTTGTGTCAGGGTGGTGGCAAGTTTGCGGGTGAGGGTTAGTGTTACGGTTAGGGTGATGGTTTGTGTGAGGGTGAGATTTAGGCTTAATGTTAGTGTTAGGGTGAGGTTTAGGGTTAGGGTGAGGTTTAGGGTGAGGGTTAGTATTAAGGTGAGGGTTAGCATGAGGCTTAGGTTTAGAGTGAGGCCTTGGGTGAGGGTGAGGGTTAGGGTTAGGGTTAGGATGAGGTTTAGTGTTAGGGTTAGTGTGAGGGTTAGGGTTAGGATTAGGGTGAGGGTAAGGTTTAGTGTGAGGGTTAAGGTTAGGGTAAGTGTTAGGGTGAGGGTAAGGGTTTGGGTGAGGGTTAGGGTGAGAGTGAGGGTGAGGTTTAATGTGAGTGTTAGGGTGAGGGTTAGGGTGACGGTTAGGGGTAAGGTTAGGGTTAGGTTGAGGGTGTGGGTTAGGGTGAGGGTTAAGGATCGGGTTCGGGTTAGGGTTCGGGTGAGAGTGATATGTAGGATTTGAGTTACTGTTAGGGTTAGGTTTATTTTAAGGTTTGGGTTAAGGTTAGGGTGCGTGTTAGGGTTAGTGTTACAGGTAGGGTGAGGGTGAGGTTGAGGGTTAGGGGTAGTATTAGCATTAGGTTTAGACTGAGGGTGAGGGTGAGAGTGAGAGTTAGGGTAAGGGTTAAGTTTAGGGTTAGGGTTAGGGTTAGGATCAGGGTTAGGGTGAGGGGTAGGGTTAGGGTGAGGGTGATAGTGAGGTTTAGGTTTAGGATTAGGGTGAGGGTTAGGGTGAGGCTAAGGGTTAGGGTGAGGGTTAGGGTGCTGGTTAGGGTTACGGTAATATTTCGGGTGAGGGTGAGGGTTAGCGTGAGGGTGAGGATTCGGGTGATACTGAGGGTTAGGGTGTGGGTGAGGGTTAGGTTTAGGGTGAGGGTTAGGGTGACGGTGAATTTAGGGTGCGGCTGAGGTTTAGGGTGAAGTTTAGGATGAGTGTTAGGGTTAGGGTTAGTGTTTGGGTTAGGGTGAGGGTGAGGGTTAGGGTTAGTGTTAGGGTGAGGGTTAGGGTGAGGCTAATTGTTAGGGGGAGGGTTAGGGTGCTGGTGAGGGTTAAGGTTACGGTTAGTGTTAGGATGAGGGTTAGGGTGAGGTGTAGTGTTAGGGTTAGGGTTAAAGTGAGGGTGAGGGTTAGGGTTAGGGTTAGGGTTAGGGTTAGGGTGAGGGTTAGGTTGAGGGTGAGGGATAGGGATAGGGTTAGGTTTAGGATTAGGGTGAGGGTGAGTGTTAGGTTTAGGGGTAGGATTAGGGCTAAGGTGAAAGTTAGGGTTAGGGTCAGTGTGAGGGTTAAGGTGAGGTGTAATGTTAGAGTTAGAGTGAGGGTTAGGTGTAGTGTGAGGGTTACCGTTAGGGTTAGGGTTTGGGTGAGAGTGGGTGTTAGGGTTATCGTGAGTTTTAGGGTGAGGATTAGGGTTAGGATGAGGGTGAATTTTAGGATTAGGGGTAGGGTGAAGTCTAGGGTGAGTGTGAGGATTAGGGTTAGGGTTAGGGTGAGGGTTAGGGTGAGTGGTAGGGTTAGGGTAAGGGTGAGGGTTAGGTTTAGTGTGAGGGTTAGGGTTAGGGTTAGGGTTTGGGTGAGGGTAATGGTTAGGGTGAGGGTTGGGGTGAGAGTGAGGTTTAGGTTTAGCCTTAGGTTTAGTGTGAGTGTTAGGGTTAAGGTGAGGCTTAGGATTAGGGTTAGGTTTAGGGGGGGTTAGGGGTTAGGTTTAGGGTTAGGGTGAGGGTTAGTGTTAGGGTTAGGGATAGAGTGAGGGTGAGTGATAGGGTTAGGGGTAGGGTTAGGTTGAGGGTGAAGGTTAGCGTGAGGGGTAGGTTGACGGCTAGGGTTAGGGTTAGAGTTAGGGTTAGGGTTAGTGTGAGGATTAGGGTTAGGGTTAGGGTTAGGGATAGGGTGAGGGTAAGGGTTAGGTTGAGATTTATGGTGAGGGTGAGGTTTAGGGTGAAGGTGAGTGTTAGGATGAGGTTTAGGGTGAGGGTTTCGGTTAGTGTTAGGGTTAGGGTGAGGGTGAGGATGATGTTTAAGGTTAGGGTTAGTGTTAGAGTTAGGGTGAGGATGAGGGTGAGGGTTAGGGTTAGGATTAGGGTTATGATTAGGTTTAGGTTGAGGGTGAGGGTGAGGGATAGGTTTAGAGTTAGCGTGCGGGTTTGGGTTAGGATTTAGGCTTAGGATGAGGTTTAGACTGAGTGGCTGGGTTAGGGTTAGGGTGAGGGTTAAGGTTAGTGTGAGGCTTAGGTTTTGGGTTAGTGTTAGGGTGAGGGTAAAGTTAGTGTGAGGGTTACAGTGAAGGTGAACGTTAGGGTTAGGGTGAGGGTTAGGGTGAGGGATAGGGTTAGGGTGAGGGTGAGGGTGAGGGTTAGGGTTAGGGTTAGGGTAAGGGTCAGGGTTAGGGTGAGGGTTAGGTTTAGAGTGAGGCCTAGGCTGAAGGTGAGTGTTTGGGTTAGGGTTAGGGAGAGGGTTTGGGTTAGTGTTAGGGTTAGGGTGAGGGTGAGGATGATGCTTATGTTTAGGGTTAGTGTTAGAGTTAGGGTGAGGGTTAGGGTTAGGATTAGGGTTAGGATTAGGTTTAGGTTGAGGGTGAGTGTGAGGGATAGGTTTAGAGTTAGCGTGCGGGTTTGGGTTACGATTTAGGCTTAGGATGAGGTTTAGGCTGAGTGGCTGGGTTAGGGTTAGGGTGAGGGTTAAGGTTAGTGTGAGGCTTAGGTTTTGGGTTAGTGTTACGGTGAGGGTAAAGTTAGTGTGAGGGTTACGGTGAAGGTGAACATTAGGGTTAGGGTCAGCGTTAGAGTGAGGGATAGGGTTAGGGTGAGGGTGAGGGTTAGGGTTAGGGTCAGGGTTAGGGTGAGAGTTAGTTTTAGAGTGAGGCCTAGGCTGAAGGTGAGTGTTTGGATTAGGGTTAGGGTGAGGTTTAGTGTTAGGTTTAGGGTTAGGGTTGGGGTGAGTGGTAGGTTTAGTTTTAGCGTGAGGGTAAGGTTTAGTTTGAGGGTTAGGGTTAGGGTGACTGTTAGGGTGAGGTTTAGGGTGATGGTTAGGTTTAGGGTTAGTGTTAAGGTGAGGATGAGGGTTAGGGTGAGAGTTGAGGTTAGTGTTAGTGTTAGGGTTAGGGTTAGGGGGATGTTTAGGATTAGGGTTAGGGTTAGGGTTATTGTTACAGTTAGGGTTAGGGTGAGGGTGATGGTGAGGGTGAGGGTTAGGGTTAGGATTAGGGTTAGGGTTAGGGTTATGTTTAGGGTTAGGATGAGGGTTAGTGTGAGGGTTAGGTTGAGGGTGAGCGTTACGGTTAGGGTGAGGGTTAGGGTTAGGGTTAGGGTGAGGTTGAGGGTTAGGGTGAGGGTTAGTCTGAGTGTGAGGGTGACTGTGAGGGTTTGGGTTAGGATTAGGGTTAGGCTGAGGGTTTGAATGAGTGTTAGGGTGAGGGTTAGGATGAGGGTGAGTTTGAAGGTAAGGGTTAGGGTTAGGGTGAGGGTAAGGGTGAAGGTTAGGGTTAGAATTAGTTTTAGGGTTACGATTTGGCTGAGGGTGAAGGTGAGCATGAGGGTTAGGCTTAGGTTTAGGGTGAGAGTTATGGTGATGATGAGGTTTAAGGTTAATATTAGGGTTACGGTGAGGGTTAGGGTGAGTGTTAGGGTTAGGAATAGGGTTAAGGTGAGGGTTTGGGTGATGTTTAGGGTTAGGTTTAGGGTTAGAGTGAGGTTTAGGGTTAGGGTGAGGGTTAGGGTGAGTCTTAGGGTTAGGAATACGGTTAGGGTGAGGGTTTGGGTGATGGTTGGGTTAGGTTTAGGGTTAGAGTGAGGTTTAGGGTTAGGGTGAGGGTTAGGGTGAGGGTTAGGTTTAGGGTTAGTGTTAGGCTGAGGGTGAGGGTGAGGGTGAAGGTTTGGGTTAGGGTTAGGGTGAGCGTTAGGGTTAGGGCTAGGGTGAGGGTGAGGCTTAGGGGTAGGTTAGGGTGAGGGTTAGGGATAGGGTGAAGGTTTGGGTTAGTGTGAGGGTTAGGGTTACAGTTAGGGTTAGGGTGAGGGTAAGGATTAGGGTGAGGGTTGGGTTGAGAGTGAGGGTTAGGGTTATCGTGAGGCTTAGGGTTAGGGTTAGGGTGAGGGTTAGGGTCAGGTTTAGGGTGAGGGTAAGTGTTAGCGTGAGGTTTATGGTGATGGTGATGGTTAAGTTTAGGGTTAGTGTTAGGGTGAGCGTTAGTTTTAGGTTTAGGTTTAGAGTGAGTGTTAGGGTAAGGGTTAGGGTTAGGGTTAGGGTGAGGGTTACGGTGATGGTGAAGGCTAGGGCTAGGGTTAGGGTTAGCGTTAGGGTGAGGGTGAGTGTTAGGATTAGGGGTAAGATCAGGGTTAGGGTGAGGTGTAGGGTTAGAGTTTGGGTGACAGTTAGGTTTAGTGTGAGGGTTATGGTTAGGGTTATGGTTTGGGTGAGTGTAACGGTTAGGATGAGATTTAGGCTGAGAGTGAGTGTTAGGGTTGTAGTGAGTTTTAGGGTGAGGGTTAGGGTTAGGGTTAGGTTTAGAGATAGGGTTAGGGTTAAGGTGAGCATGAGGTTTAGGGTTAGGGTTAGGTTTAGGGATAGGGTGAGGTTTAGGGTTATCGTGAGGGTTAGGGTTAGGGTTAGGGTGAGGTTTAGGGTGAGGGTTAGGGTGAGCGTCAGGTTTAGGGTTAGGTTTAGGGCTAGGGTGACGGTTAGGGTTAAGGTTAGGGTGAGGGTTAGGGTGAGGCTAAGGGTTACGGTGAGGGTTAGGGTGATGGCGACAGTTAGGGATATGGTTAGTGTTAGGGTGAGGGTTAGTGTTAGGGTTAGTTTTAGAGTGAGGGTGATTGTGACGGTTAGGGTTAGGGTTAGTGTGAGGATTAGGATGAGGGTGAAGGCAAGGGCTAGGGTTAGGATTAGTGTTAGGATGAGGGTGAATGTTAGGATTAGGGGTAAGATTAGGGCTAAGGTGAGGTGTAGGTTTAGAGTTAGGGTGAGGGTTAGGTTTAGAGTGACAGTTATGGTTAGGGTTAGGGTTTGGGTGAGGGTAATGGTTAGGGTGATTTTTAGGCTGAGAGTGAGTGTTAGGGTTTTCATGAGTTTTAGGGTGAGGGTTTGGGTCAGGGTTAGGGTTAGAGTTAGGGTTAGGGTTTGGTTGAGGTTTAGTTTTAGGTTTAGGGTTAGGGTGAGGGTTAGGTTTAGGGTTAGGGTGAGCGTGAGGGTTAGAGTTAGGGTTAGGGATAGGTTTAGGGTTAGGGTTAATGTTAGTGTTATGGTGAGGGTGAGGGTGAGGGAGAGGGTTAGGGTTAGGTTTATGGTGAGGATGAGGCTGAGGGTTAGGGTTAGGATTAGGGTTAGGGTTAGGGTGAGCGTGACCGTTAGTGTAAGGGTGAGGGTTAGGGTTAGGGTTAGGTTTAGGATTAGGGTAAAGGTTACAGTGAGGGTGAGGGTTAGAGTTAGCATTAGGGTTAGGGAGAGGGTGAGGATTAGGGTTGGGGTTAGGGTTAGAACTAGGGTGAGGGTGAAGGTTAGGGTTAGAGTTAGGGATAGGGTTAGGATTAGGGTTAGGGTTAGGGTTAGTCTGAGCATTAGGCTGAGGTGTAGGGTTAGGTTTAGGGTGAGGGTTAGGTTTAGTGTGAAGGTTAGGGTTAGCGTTAGGGTTAGGTTTAGGGTGAGAATAAGTGTTTGGCTGAGTGATAGGGTGAGGTTGAGGGTTATGGTTAGGATTAGTGTTAGATTGAGGGTTAGGGTGAGGGTTAGGATGAAGGTTAGGGTGAGTGTGAGGGTTTTGGATTAGGTTTAGGGTTAGGCTGAGGGTTGGAATGAGTTTTAGGGTGAGGGTTAGGTTGAGGGTGAGGTTGAGGGTTAGGGTTAGGGTTAGGGTGAGCATGAGGGTGACCCTTAGGGTTAGGATTAGTTTTAGGTTTAGGATTTGGCTGAGGGTGAGGGTGAGAGTTCGGCTTAGGTTTAGGGTGAGGGTTAGGGTGATGATGAGGTTTTGGTTTAGGGTTAGGGTTTGGGTTAGGGTTAGGGTTAGGGATAGGGTTAGGGTGAGTGTAAGGGTTTGGGTGAGGATTAGGATTAGGCTGATGGTTGGAATGAGTGTTAGGGTGAGAGTGAGTTTGAGGGTTAGGGTTAGGTTAGGGTGAGGGTGAGGGTGACGGTTAGGGTTAGGATTAATTTTAGGGTTAGGATTTGGCTGAGGGTGAGGGTTAGGCTTAGGTTTAGGGTGAGGGTTAGAATGATGATGAGGTTTAGGGTTAATGTTAGGGTTACGGTGAGGGTTAGGGTGAGTGTTAGGGTTAGGAATAGGGTTAAGGTGAGGGTTTGGGTGATGGTTAGGGTTAGGTTTAGGGTTAGGGTTCAGGTGAGGGTGAGGGTTAGGGTGAGAGTTAAAGTTAGGGTTACTGTTAGGGTTAGAATGAGGTTAATGTTTAGGATTAGGTTTAGGGTTCGTGTTAGGGTTATTTTTAGGGTTAGGGTGTGGGTGAGGGTTAGGGTTAGGGTTAAGGTGAAGGTAAGGCTTACGGTGAGGGTTAGAATGATGGTGAGATTTAGGCTAAGGGTGAGGGTGAGGGTGAGGGTTAGTATTAGGGTTAGGGATAGGGTTAGGGTTAGGCTGACGGTGAGGGTGAGGGTTAGGGTTAGGCTTAGGATGAGGGCTAGGGTGAGCGTGAGGGTTAAGGTGAGGGTTCGGGTGAGACTGAGGATAAGGTTAGGGGTGAGGGTTATGTTTAGGGTGAGGGTTAGGATGATGGTGAAGGTTAGGTTTCGGGTGAGGTTTAGGGTTAGGTTTAGGGTGAGGGTTAGGGTGAGGGTTAGGGTGAGGGTGAGGGTGAGGGTTAGGGTGAGGGTGAGGGTGAGGGTTAGGGTTAGGGTTTGTGTTAGGGTGAGGGTTAGGGTGAGGCTAAGGGTTAGGGTGAGAGAGGGTGAGGGTGAGGATTAGGGTTAGGGTTAGTGTTAGGTTGAGGGTTAGGGTGAGGGTTACGGTTAGGGTTAGGGTTAGGGTGAGGATTAGTGTGAGTGTTAGGGTTAGGGTTAGAGTTAGGGTGAGGGTGAGGGCTAGCGTTATGTTTAGGTTAGGGTGAGGGTGAGTGTTAGGATTGGGGTGAGGTTAGGGCTAGGGTGAGAGTGTGGTTTAGGGTTAGGGTAAGGGTGAGTGTTAGCGTGAGGGGTAGCGTTAGAGTTAGGGTGAGGGTTAGGTTTAGTGTGAGGTTTAGGGTTAGGATTAGGGTTTGGGTGAGTGTAAGGGTTAGGGTGAGTGTTAGAGTGAGAGTGAGGGTTAGGTTTATCGTGAGTTTTAGGATGAGGGTTACAGTGACGGTTAGGGTTAGTGTTAGGAATTAGGGTTAGGGTGAGGTTGAGGTTTAGGGTAATGGTTCGGTTTAGGGTGAGGGTTATGTTTAGGGTTAGGGATAAGGTGAGGGTTAGATTTAGGGTTAGGGTTAGGATTAGGGTTATTGTTAGGGTTATGCTGAGTGTGACGTTGAGGGAGAGAATTAGGATTAGGGTTAGTTTTAGGGTGAGGGTGAGGTTGAGGTAAGGGTTAGCATTAGGGTTAGGGTTAGGGTTAGGCTGAGTGTGAGGGTTAGGGTTACGGTTAGGGTGAGGGTAAGGGCTAGGGTGAGGGTTAGGGTGAGAGTGAGGGTTAGGCTGAGGGTAAGGGTGAGGGTGAGGTTGAGGGTTAGTATTAGGGTTAAGGGTTAGGTTTAGGCTGAGGGTGAGGGTGAGGGTTAGGTTGAGGGTTTGTGTTATGCTTAGTGTTAGGTTGAGGGTTCGTCTGAGGATTAGGGTTAGGTTTAGGGTGAGGTTTAGGGTTAGTGTGAGGGTTAGGGTTAGGATAAAGGTTAGGGTGATGGTAAGGTTTAGTGTAACATTTAGGGTGAAGGTGAGCATTAGGTTGAGGGATATGTTGAGGGTTAGGTTTAGGGTTAGGTTGAGGGTTAGATTGAGGGTTAGGGTGAGGATGAGGGTGAGTGTGAGGGTTTGTTTTAGGATTAGGGTTAGGCTGAGGGTTAGGGTCAGGGTTAGGGTTAGGGTGAGGGTTAGGGTGAGTGTGAAGGTGAGTGTGAGTGTTTGGGTTAGGATTAGGATTAGGCTGAGAGTTCGAATAAGTGTTACGGTGAGGGTGAGTTTGAGGGTTAGGGTTAGGGTGAGGGTGAGGGTGACGGTTAGGGTTAGGGTTGTTATTAGGGTTAGGGTTAGGTTGAGGGTGAAGGTTAGGGTTAAGGTGAGGGTTTTGGTGAAAGTGACTGTTAGGGTTAGTGTGAGTGTTGCGGTGAGGGTTAGGGTGAGCGTGAGGGTTAGGTTTATGTTTAGGTTTAGGCTGAGGGTGAGGGTGAGGGTGAGGGTTAGACTTAGGGTTATGGTGAGGGTTACAGTTAGGATTAGGGTTGGTTTAGGGTTATTTTAGGGTTAGGGTGAGTGTGAGTTTGAGAGTGAGGGTGAGAGTTAGGGTTAGGGTGACGGTGAGGTTGAGTGTGAGGGTGAAGATTGGTTTTAGGATGAGGTTTAGGGTAATGGTGAGGGTTAAAGTTAGGGGTAGGGTGAGGGTAAGAATTAGGGTGAGGGTTAGAGTGAGTGTGTGGGTGAGTGTTAGGGTGAGATTTAGGGTTAGCGTTAGGGTGAGTTTTAGGGTTAGGGTTAGGGTGATTGGTAGGTTTAGGGTTAGGGTGAGGTTTAGGTTTAGTTTGAGGGTTAGGGTTAGGGTTAGGGTTAGTGTTAGGTTGAGGGTTAGGGTTAGGGAGAGGGTTAGGGTGAGATTGAGGGTTAGGGTTAGCGTGAGTGTTAACGGAGAGGGTTTGGGTGAGGATTAGGTTTACATTAGGGTTATGGTGAGGGTTAGGGTGAAGGTGAAGGTTAAGATTAGGGGGAGGGGGAGGGGGAGGGTTAGGGTTAGGATTAGGGTTAGGTTGAGGGTTACGGTGAGGGTTAGTGTTAGGGTTAGGGTGAGTGTTAAGGTGAGGGTGAGGGTTAGGGTTAGGGTGAGGGTTAGGGTTAGGATGAGTGTGAGTGTTAGGATTAGGGGTCGGGTGAGGGCTAGGGTGAGGGTAAGGGTTTGTCTTAGAGTTAGGGTGGGGGGTAGGGTTAGGTTTAGTGTGAGGGTGAGGGTTAGGTTTAGGGTGAGGGTTAGGGTTGGGGTTACGGTGAGGATTAGGTTAAGGGTGAGGGTTAGGGTTAGTGTGAGGTTTAGCATTATGGTTAGGGTTAGGGTGAGGGTAAGGGTTAGATTGAGGGTTAGGTTGAGAGTGAGGTTTAGGGTTAACATGAGTGTTAGAGTGAGGGTTAGGGTTAGGGTTAGGGTTAGGGTTAGGATGAGGGTGATGTTTAAGATTAGGGTGAGGTTTAGGGTTATTGTGAGGTTTAGGGTTATGGTTAGGGTGAAGGTGAGGGTGAGGGTTAGGGTTAGGTATAGGTTTAGGGTTAGGGTTAGGGTTAGGGTGAGGATGAAGGTTAGGATTAGGATTAGGGTTAGGGTTAGGCTGAGGGTGAGTGTGTGGTTTAGGTTGAGGGTGAGGGTGAGGTTGAGGGTGAGAGTGAGGTTGAGGGTGAGGGTGAGGATGAGGATAGTTTGAGGATTAGGTTTAGGGTTAGGGTTACTTTGAGGGTTAAGTTTAGGGTTAGGTTTAGGGTTAGGTTTATGGTTAGGATTAGGGTTAAGCTGAGGGGTAGAGTTAGGTAGAGTGTGAGGATTATGGTTAGGTTTAGGGTGAGGCTAAGGGTTAGGGTAAGGTTAGATTTGGGATGAGGATTAGGGTTAGGGTAAGGGTTATGGTGAAGGTCAGGGTGAGAGTGAGGGTTAGGGTTATTGTAAGTGTTAGGGTGAGGGTTAGGGTGAGTGTTAGTGTTAGGCTTAGGGATAAGTTGGGGATGAGGGTTAGTGTTAGGGTTAGGGTGAAGGTTCGGGTTAAGTTTAGGGTTAGGGTGAGGGTTAGGATGAGGTTTAGGGTTAATTTTAGGGTTAGGGTTACTGTGAGGATTAGGGTTGGGATTAGGGTTAGGGTGAGGGTGAGTGTAAGAGTTAGGGTGAGGGCTAGGGTTAGGGTGAGGGTGAGGGTGAGGGTGAGGGTTAGGTTTAGGGTTAGGTTTAGTGTTAGGGTTATGGTTATGGTTAGGGTTACTGTGAGGGTAAGGTTTAGGTTGAGGGTTAGGGTGAAGGTGAGGGTTAGGGTTTGGGTTAGGGTTATGGTGATGGTTAGTTTCAAGTTTAGGTTTTGGGTTGGTTAAGGTAAATGTGAGGGTAAGATTGAGGGTTAGGTTATGGTTAGGGTTACGGTGAAGGTTAGGGTGAGGGCAATGGTGAGGGTCAGGTTTACGGTTAGGGTGAAGTATAGGGTGAGCGTGAGTGTTAGAATTAGGGTTATGTTGAGTTTAAGGGTTAGGGTGAGGGTTAGGGTAAGGGATAAGTTTAGCATTAGGGTTAGGTTGATGTTTAGGGTGAGGCTAAGTGTTTGGGTTAGGTTTAGAGTGAGGGTGAGGTTTATGGTTATGGTTAGTATTAGGGTGAGTGTTAGGGTTAGAATTAGGGTTCAGCTGAGTGTTAGCGTGAGGGTGAGGCCCAGGGATAGGGTTAGGGTTAAGGTTATGGTGAGTGTTAAGATTAGGGGTAAGGTTAGGGCTAGGGTGAGGGTGAGGTTTAGGGTTAGGGTATGTGTGAGGGTTAGTGTGAGAGGTATGGTTAGAGTTAGGGTGAGGGTTAGGTTTAGTGTGAGGATTACGGTTAGGGTTAGGGTTTGGGTGAACGTAAGTTTTAGGGTGAGGGTTAGGATGAGAGTGAGGCTTAGCGCTATCCTGAGTTTTAGGGTGAGGGTTAGGGTGAAGGTTAGGGTTAGGGTTCTGGTTAGGGTTAGGGAATGGTTGAAGTTTAGGGTTAGGGTTAGGGTGAGTTTTATGGTTAGGGTTTGTGTTTCGGTGAGGGTGAGGGTGAGGGTAAGGCTTAGGGTGAGGGTGAGGTTGAGGCTTAGGGTTCAGGTTAGGGTTAGGGGTAGCGTTGAGGGTGAGGGTTAGGGTTAGGTTTAAGGTGAGGGTAAGGCTTAGGGTGAGGTTTAGGGTGAGGGTGAGGGTTAGGCTTAGGGTGAGGGTGAGGGTGAAGGTGAGTGTTAATATTAGGGTTAGGGTTAGGGTTAGGCTGAGGATGAGGTTAAGGGTTAGGGTTAGGGTGAGGTTGAGGGCTAGGGTGTCTGTGAGGGTTAGGATGAGGACGAGAGTGAGGGTGAGGTTTTGGGTTAGGTTTAGGATTAGGTATAGGGATAGGGTGAAGTTTACGGTGAGGCTAAGTATTAGGGTGAGGGTTAGGCTGAGGGTTAGTGTTAGGGTTAAAGTTAGGTTAATGTTTAGGGTGAGGGTGAGTGTTAGGGTGAGTGAGGGTTCAGGTGAGACTGAGGGTAAGGGTATGTGTGAGGGTTAGGTTTCGGGTGAGAGTTAGGGTTAGGGTTAGGGTGAGGGTTAGGGTGACGGTTAAGGTAAGGGTCAGTGTCAGTGTTAGGGTTAGGGTCAGGATGGGGTTAGGGTGAGGCCAGGGATTAGGGTGAGGGTTAGGGTGAGGGTGAGGGTTAGGGTTAGTGTTAGGTAGAGGGCTAGGATTGGGTAACGGTTAGGTTTAGGGTTAGGGTGAGGATTAGTGTGAGGGTTAGGGTTAGGGTTACGGTGAGGGTTAGGGTTAGGTTTAGGGTTAGAGTGAGGCTGAGGGTGAGGGGGAGTGTTAGGTTTAGGGTTAGCATGAGGGTTAGGGTTAGGGTGTGGGTTAGGTTAGGGTTAGGTTGAGTGTGAGAGTGAGGGTTAGGTTTAGTTTTAGGGTTAGGGTTAGGGATAGTTTTAGGGTTATTGTTAGGGTTAGGGTTCGTGTGAGCGTTTGGTTTAGGGTGAGGGTTAGGCTGAGGGTGAGGTTTAGGTTTAGCATTAGGGTTAGGGTTAGCATGTGGGTTAGGGTTAGAGTTAGGGTGAGGGTGAGGTTGAGGTTTAGGATTAGGGTTAGGGTGAGGGTTAGGTTTAGGGTTAGGTTTAGGGTTATTGTAAAGGTTAGGCTTAGGGTGAGGGTGAGGGTGAGGGTGAGAGTAAGGGTGAGAGTTAGGGTTACGGTTAGGGTTAGTGTGACTGTTAGGGTTAGGGTTAGGGTTAGGGTTGGGGTGAGAGTAAGGTTTAGTGTGAGGTTTGGGGTGAGAGTGAGCGTTAGGGTTATGGTGAGTGTTATGGTGAGGATTAGGGTGAGGGTTAGGATTAGGTTTAGGCTGAGGGTGAGTGTTAGGGTTAGCGTTAGGTTGAGGGTTAGGATTATGGTTAGGGTTAGGATGAGGGTTAGAGTTAAGATTAGGGTTATTTTAGGGTTAGGGTGAGTGTGAGGTTGAGGCTGAGGCTGAGGGTTAGGGTTAGGGTGAGGGTGAGGTGGAGGGTGACGGTTAATTTTTGGGTTAGAGTGAGGTTTAGGGAAAGGGTGAGGGTTAGGGTTAGGGTTAGGGTGAGGGTAAGAATTAGGGTGAGGGTTAGAGTGAGTATGTAGGTGAGTTTTAGGGTTAGAGTGAGGTTTATGGTGAGATTTAGGGTTAGGGTTTGGGTGAGATTAAGGGTTAGGGTTAGGGTGACAGGTATGGTTAGGGTTAGGGTGAGGTTTAGGTTTAGTTCGTGGGTTAGGGTTAGGGTTAGGGTTAGTGTTAGGGTGAGGGTTAGGGTTTGTGTGAGGGTTAGGGTGTGATTGAGGGTTAGGGTTAGGATTATGGTGAGGGTTAGGGCTAAGGTTAGCGTTAGGATTAGGGTGAGGGGGAGCGGGAGGGTTAGGGTTAGGATTAGGGTTAGGTTGAGGATTAGGGTAAGGGTTAGTCTTAGGTTTAGGGTGAGAGTTAGGGTAAGGGTGAGGGTTAGGTTTAGGGTGAGGATTAGGGTTAGGATGAGGATGAGTGTTAGGTAGGGTGAGGGCTAGGGTGAGTGTGAGGTTTTGGATTAAAGTTAGGGTCAGGGTTAGATAGAGGGGTAGGGTTAGGGTTAGGGTGAGTGTTAGGTTTAGTGTGAGGGTTAGGGGTAGGGTTAGGGTTTGGGTGAGGGTAAGGTTTCGGGTGAGGGTTAGGGTGAGAGTGAGGTTTACGGTTAGCCTTAGGGTTAGGGTGAGGTTTAGTGTGAGGGTTTGGATTAAGTTTAGGGTGAGGGTGAGGGTTAGGTTTAGGGTTATGGTGAGGATTAGAGTTAGGGTGAGGGTTAGGTTTAGTGTGAGGTTTAGCTTTGGGGTGAGGTTTAGGGTGAGGGTAAGGGTTATGGTGAGGGTTCGGGTGAGAGTGAGGGTTAGGGTTAGTCTGAGGCTTAGGGTTAGGGTGAGGGTGAGGGTCAGGGTTAGGGTTTGGATTAGGGTTGGGTTTAGGGTTAGGGTTAGGTTGAGGGTTAGAGTTAAGGTTATGGTTAGGGTTAGGGTTAGGTTTATTTTTAGGGTTGGGGTGGGGTTAGGGTTAGTCTGAGTTTTAGTGTTAGGATGAGGGGGAGGGGGAGGGTAAGGTTTAGGGTGAGGGTTAAGGTTTGGGTTAGCTTAAGTTTAGGTTAAGGGTGAGGGTGAGGGTTAGGTTTAGGGTAAGGGTAAGAGTTAGGGTTAGGGTTAGGGTTAGGTATAGGGTGAGGGTGAGGGTTAGGGTTAGGTTTAGGGTTAGGGTGAGGGTTAGGGGGAGTATTAGTGTTATGGTTTGGGTTAGGGTTTTGGGGAGGATTAAGTTTAGGTTTACGGTTTGGGTTAGGGTTAGGGTGAGTTTAAGGGTTAGAGTGAGGATTGGGGGAGGGGGTGGTATAGGGTGAGGGAAAGGGTTAAGGTGAGAGTAAGGGTGAGGGTTAGGTTTAGGGTTAGGTTTAGGGTGAGGGTGACGTTTTGGGTTAGTTTTAGAGTGAGGGTTAGGTTTAGGTTGAGGGTTAGGGATAGGGTCAGGGTTAGGGTGACTGTGAGTGTTAGGATTAGGGTTAGTGTTAGAGTTAGGCTGAGGGTGAGGGTGAGGGTTAGGGTTAGGTTTTGGGTGAGGTTTAGGGTTTGGGTTAGGGTTAATATGAGGGTTTGGTTTAGGTTTAGGCTTATAATGAGGGTTAGGCTGAGGGGTAATGATTGGGTTAGGGTTAGGTTTAGGGTTAGTGTGAGGGTTAGGTTTAGGGTTAGTGTTAGGGTGAAGGCAAGATTCAGGGTGAGGCTTATGGTTAGGGTGAGGGTTAGGGTGAGGGATATAGTTAGGGTAAGTGTTAGGGACAGTTAGGGTGAGGGTTAGAGTTAGGGTTAGGGTTAGGGTGAGGGTTAGGGTTAGCATTAGGGTTACTGTGAGGGTGAGGTTTAGGGTTAGGGTTAGGGTGAGGGCTCCTGTGATGGTAAGGGTTAGGGTTAGGGTTAGGGATAGGGTGAGGATTAGGGTTAGGGTTTGGGTGAGGGTGAGGTTTAGAGTTAAGGTTATGGTGAGGGTTAGGTTTGGGGTGTGGGTTAGGTTTGTGTTGAGGATTACGGTAAGGGTGAAGGTGAGGGTGAGGGATAGGGTTAGGGTTAGGGTGAGGTTGAGGGTGAGGGTTAGGTTTAGGATTAGGGTTAGGGTTAGGACTTCGGTTAGGGTGAGTGTGAGGGTGAGAATGAGGGTTGGGGTTAGCGTTAGGGTGAGGGTTAGGATGAGGGTGAGGGTTAGGTTTAGGATTAGGGTTAGGGTTAGGACTTCGGTTAGGGTGAGTGTGAGGGTGAGAATGAGGGTTGGGGTTAGCGTTAGGGTGAGGGTTAGGATGAGGGTGAGGTTTAGGGTTAATGTTATGGTTTGGGTGAGGTTTACGGTGAGGGTTAGGGTTAGGGTTGGGGTGATGGTGAGAGTTAGGTTAGGGTTTGGGTGAGTGTTAGGGTGAGGGTTAGTGTTAGAGTGAGGCTTAGGGTGAAGGTCAGGGTTAGGGATAGGCTTAGTTTGAGGTTTAGTGTTAGGGTTTGTGTTAGGGTTAGGGTGAGGTGTAGGGTTCGGGTTAGGGTGAGGGTAAGGTTTAGTGTGTGGATATGGGTTAGGGTTAGCTTTAGGGTGAGGGTAAGGGTTAGGGTGAGGGTTAGGGTGAGAGTGAGGGTTAGGGTTAACGTGAGTGTTAGAGTGAGGGTTAGGGTTAGCGTTAGGGTTAGGGTGGGGGTTAGAGTTAGGGTTAGGGATAGGGTTAGGGTGAGGGTGATGTTTAAGTTTAGGGTGAGGGTTAGGGTCATTGTGAGGTTTAGGGTAAGGGTTAGGGGGAGGGGGAGGTTGAGGGGTAGGGTTAGGGATAGGGTTAGGGTTAGGGTGAGGTGAGGGTTAGGGTTGGGCTTAGGGAGAGGGTAAGGCTGAGGGTGAGGGTGACGGTGAGGGTGAGGGTGAGGATAGGGTGAGGATTAAGGTTAGGGTTAGGTTAAGGTGAGGTTTAGGCCGAGGTTTAGGGTTAGGGTTAGGGTGAGGGATAGGTTTAGGGCTAGTTTTAGGGTTAGGTTTAGGATTAGGATGAGGGTTAGGGTGAGTGATAGGGTTGGGTTGAGTGTGAGGTTTAGGGTTAGGGTTAGGGTGAGGCTTAGGGTTAGGGTGAGGGTTAGGGTAAGGTTTAGGGTTATGGTGACAGTTTGAGGGTTAGGGTTTTGGGTTGGGTTAGGGTGAGGGTGAGGGTTAGGGTGAGGTTTAGTGGTTGGGATAGGATTAGGGTTAGGGTGAGGGTTAGGGTCAGGGTAAAGGTTAGGGTGAGGGTTACGGTTAGTGTGAGAGTTAGGGTTAGCATTAGAATAAGGGTATTGGTTAGGGTGAGGGTTAGGGTTAGGGTTAGGTTTAGGGTTAGGTTGAGGGTTAGGGTGAAGGTGAGGGTTAAGTTTAGGATTAGGGTTAGGGGTACATGTAGGCTGAGGGTGAGGGTGAGTGTGAGGGTTAGGGTTAGGTTTAGGCTGAGGGTGAGGGTGAGGGTTAGGGTTAGGATTAGGGTTAGGTTTAGGGTTAGGCTGAGGTTGAGGTGAGGGTGAGGGTGAGGATTAGGCTTAGGGTGAGGGTTAGGCTTAGGTTTAGGGTGAGGGTGATGGTGAGGGTGACTTTAGGGTTAGGGTTGGGGTTAGAGTGAGGGCTAGGTGAGGCTAAGTGTTAGGGTGAGCCTTAGGGTGAGGGTTAGTGTTTGGGTTTGGGTAAGGGTTATGTTTAGCGTGAGGGTGAGGGTTAAGGTGATGGTAAGGGTTCGGGTGAGACTGAGGGTTAGGGTGTGCTTGAGGGTTAGGTTTAGGGTGAGGGTTAGGCTGATGGTGAAGTTTAGGGTGATTGTGAGGGTTAGGGGTAGGGTTAGGGTGAGGGTTAGGGTGAGGGTTAGAGTGAGGCTAAAGGTTAGTTTGAGCGTTAGGGTGAGGGTGAGCTTTAGGGTTAGGGTTAGTGTTATTAGTGTGAGGGTTAGGGTTAGGGTTAGGGTTAGGGTGAGGGCTTGGATGAGGGTTAGGGTTAGGGTGAGGTTGAGGGTGAGGGTGAGGGTTCAGGTTAGTTTTAGGTTTAGGATGAGTATTAGGCTGAGGGGTAGGGTTAGGTTTCGGGTGAGGGTTAGGGTTAGTGAGGGTTACGGTTCGGGTCAGGGTTAAGGTGAGGATTAGGGTTAGGGTGAGAGTGAGGGTGAGGGATAGGGTTATGGTTATGGTGAGGCTGCGGTTTAGGGTTAGGGTTAGGGATAGAGTGAGAATTAGGTTTAAGGTTACGATTAGTGTTAGGTTTTGGCTGAGGGTGAGTGTGAGGGAGAGGGTGAGGGTTTAGGTTAGTTTTAAGGTTAGGATGAGTGTTAGGCTGAGGGGTAGGTTTAGGGTTCGGGTGAGGGTTAAGGTTAGTGTGAGGGTTAGGTTCGGGTTCCGGTTAGGCTGAGGGTAATGGTTAGGGTGAGGGTTAGGGTTAGGTTTAGGTTTAGGGTTAGGATTAGGTTTAAGGTGAGGGTATGGGTTAGGGTTAATATTAGGGTTAGGATAAGGGTGAGGGTTAGGGTTTTGGGTTAGGTTGAAGACTAGTGTGAGGTTACGGGTTGGGTTAGGGTTAGGGATAGGGAGAGGATTAGGGTTAGGGTTAGGTTTAGTGTTAGGTTTTGGCTGCGGGTGAGGGTGAGGGTAAGGGTGAGGGTTAGGGTTAGTGTTAGGGTGGCAGTGAGGGTGAGGGTGAGGGTTAGGTTTAGGATTAATGTTATAGTTAGTTATTGGCTGAGGGTGAGGGTGAGGGTGAGGGTTAAACTGAGGTTGAGGTTTAGGGTTAATGTTAGAGTTAGGGTGAGGGTTAGGGTGAGGGTTAGGGTTAGGGTTAGGGTAAGGTTTAGGTTGAGGTTTAGGGGTAGGGGTAGGGGTAGGTTTAGGGTTAGTGTGAGAGTTAGAGTTAGGGTTAGGATTAGAGTTAGGGTTAGGGTTAGGGTTATTGTTAGGGTTAGGGTGAGGCTGAGGATGAGGGTGGGGGTGATGGTTAGGGTGAGGTTTAGGGTGAGGGTAAGGGTGAGGGTTAGTGTTAGGATTAGGTTTAGGGTTAGGTTTAGGCTGAGGGTGAGGGTGAGGGTTAGGGTTAAGATGGGGTTAAGGATTAGGGTGAGGGTTAGGGTAAGGGTGAGTGTTAGGTTTAGGATTAGGGTGGGGGTTAGGCTGAGAGTTAGGGTGACGGATAGGGTGAGGGTTAGTTTCAAGGTTAGTGTTAGGGTGAGGGTAATGGTTTGGGTGTGTGTAAGGGTGAGGGTGTGGGTTAGGTTTAGAATTAGGATTAATGTTAGGATTAGGCTGAGGGGGATGGTGAGGGTGAAGTTGAGGGTTAAGGTTAGGGTTAGTATGAGGTCTAGGGTGAGGGTGAGGGTTAGGGTGAGTGTGAAGTTGAGCATGAGGATTAGGGTTAGGTAAGAATTAGGGTTAGGTTGAGTATTAGTGTGTGGGTAAGGATTAGGGTGAGGGTTAGATTTAGGGTGAGGGTTAGGGTTAGGGTTAGGGTGAGGGTTAGGTTTAGGGTGATGTTTAGGGTGAGGGTTGGGGTGAGGGTGGGGGTTCGGGTTAGGGTGAGAGTTAGGGTGTGTGTGAGGGTTAGGGTTAGGGTGAGTTTTAGGGTGTCGGTGAGGGTTATAGTGAGGGAGAGGGTTAGGTTTAGAATTAGGGTTAGTGTTAGGGTTAGCGTTAGGGTTAGGGTGAGGGTGAGCTTAAGGGTTAGGATGAGGTTTAGGGTGAGGGTGAGGGTTAGGGTGAGGGTGAGGGTTAGGGTGAGGGTTAGGTTGAGAGTTAGGGTTAGGGTTAGGGTTAGAGTGAGGCCTAGGGTTATGGTAAGGGTTAGGTTTAGGGTTAGGATGAGGTTTAGTGTTAGGGTTAGGGTTAGGGTTAGGGTGAGGTGTAGGGTTAGTGTGAGGATGAGGGTAAGGTTTAGTGTGAGGGTTAGGGTTAGGGTTAGGGTTAGGATGAGGTTTAGTGTTAGGGTTAGGGTTAGGTTGAGGTGTAGGGTTAGTGTGAGGATAAGGGTAAGGTTTAGTGTGAGGGTTAGGGTTAGGGTTAGGGTTACAGTGAGGTTAAGGTTTTGGGTGAGGGTTAGGGTGAGAATGAGGATTAGGGTTAACGTGAGTGATAGGGTGAGGGTTAGTTTGACGGTTAGGGTTATGGTTAGGGTGAGTGTGAGGTTTATGTTTAGGGTGAGGGTTATTTTTAGGGTTAGGGTTAGGGTTAGGTTGAGGGTGAGGGTTAGGGTTAGGGTTAGGGAGAGGGTGAGGGTGAGGGTTAGGTTTGGGATTAGGGTTAGGTTGAGGTTTAGGGTTCGGGTTAGGATTAGGGTTAGGGTGAGGATTAGTGTTAGGATGAGGGTGAGGGTAAGGGTTAGGGTTACGTTTAGGCTGAGGGTGAGGGTGAGGGTTAGGGTTATGGTTAGGTTTAAGGTTAGGGTTAGGTTTAGGTTTAGGATTAGTGTTATGGTGAGGGGTAGGGTTAGGTTGAGTGTGAGGGTTAGGGGTAGGGTTATGGTTAGGTTTAGGATGAGGGTAAGGTTTAGGGTTAGGGTTAGGGTGATGGTGAGGGTTAGGGTTAGGGTTATGGTTATGGTGATGGTTAGTTTGAAGGTTAGGTTTTGGATTGGCTTAAGCTAAGGTTGAGGTTTAGGTTAAGGGTTAGGGTTATAGTTAGGTTTAGGGTGAGGGTTATTGTGAGGTCAAGCCTGAGGGTGAGGTTTACGCTTAGGGTGAAGTTTAGGCTGAGCTTGAGGGTTAGGATTAGGGTTAGGTTGAGTTTAAGGGTTAGGGTGAGGGTTAGGGTGAGGGTTAGGGTTAGCATTAGGGTTAGGGTGATCGTTACGGTGAGGCTAAGTGTTTGGGTTAGGGTTAGGGTGAGGGTGAGTTTTAGGATTAGGGGTAAGGTTAGGGCTAGGGTGATGGTGAAGTTTAGGGTTAGGGTAATGGTGAGGGTTAGGGTGAGGGTGAGGGCTAGGCTTAGGTTTAGTGTTAGGGTGAGGGTGAGTGTTAGGATTGGGGTAAGGTTAGGGCTATGGTGAGATTGAGGGTTACGGTTAGGGTAAGGGTGAGTGTTAGGGTGAGGGGTAGGGTTAGAGTTTGGGTGAGGGTTAGTTTTAGTGTGAGGTTTAGGTTTAGGGTTAGTGTTTTTGTGAGTGTAAGGGTTAAGGTGAGTGTTAGAGTGAGAGTGAGAGTTAGGTTTATTGTGAGTTTTAGGGTGAGGGTTACGGTGAGGTTTAGGGTTAGTGTTAGCGTTAGGGTTAGAGTGAGGTTCAGGTTTAGGGTAACGGTTCGGTTTAGGGTGAGGGTTATGTTTAGGGTTACGGATAGGGTGAGGGTTAGATTTAGGGTTAGGGTTATGGTTAGTGTTATTGTTAGGGTTATGCTGAGTGTGAGGGTGAGGGATAAAATTAGGATTAGCGCTAGGTTTAGGGTGATGGTGAGGGTGAGTGTAAGTTTTAGTATTAGGGTTAGGGTTAGGGTTAGGCTGAGTGTGAGGGTTAGGGTTAGGGTTAGGGTGAGGGTAAGGGTTAGGGTGAGGGTTAGGTTGAGGGTGAACGTTAGGCTGAGGGTGAGGGTGAGGGTGAGGTTGAGGGTTAATATTATAGTTAGGGTTAGGTTTAGGCTGAGCGTGAGTGTGAGGGTGAGGTTGAGGGTTAGGGTTAGGGTGGGGTTTTTGGTTAGGTTTAGGGTTAGGATGAGGGTTAGGCTGAGGGGTAGTTTTAGGGTTAGGGTGAGGGATAGGTTTAGTGTGAGGGTTAGGGTTAGGGTTAAGGTGAGGGTGAGGGTAAGGTTTAGGGTGAGGGTTAGGGTGAGGGTGAGTGTTAGGGTTAGGGTTAGGTTTAGGGTGAGGGTTAGGTTTACAGTTAGTGTTAGGTTGAGGGTTAGGGTAAGGGTTATGGTTAGGGTTTGGGTTACGTTTAGAGTGAGGGTGAGGGTTAGTGTTAGCATTAGGGTTAGGGTGAGGTTGAGGATTAAGTTTAGGGTTAGGGTGAGTGGTAGGGAGAGGGATAGGTTAAGGTTTAGGTTGAGGGTTAGGTTTAGTGTGAGGGTTAGGGTTAGGGTAAGGGTTACAGTGAGGGTAAGGGTTAGGGTGAGGGTTAGGTGAAATGAGGGTTAGGGTTAGCATTAGGGATAGAGTTAGGGTTCGGGTTAGGGTTAGGGTTAGGGTGAGGGTGAGGCTGAGGGTGAGGTTTAGGTTTAGGGTTAGCATGAGGGTTAGGGTTAGGGTGTGGATTAGGTTAGGGTTAGGTTTAGGGTGAGGGTGAGTGTTAGGGTGAGTGTGACGGTAAGGGTGAGACTTAGGGTTAGGGTTAGGATGAGGGTGAGGGTGAGAGATAGGATTAGTGTTGGTGTTGGGATTTGGCTGAGGGTGAGTATGAGTGTGAGGGTGAGGATTAGGGTCAGGGTTAGGGTGAGGGTTTGGGTTAGGGCTAGGGTGAGGGTGAGGCTTAGGATTAGGTTTAGGGTGAGGGTTAGGGATAGGGTGAGGGTTAGGGTTAGTGTGAGGGTTAGGGTTAGGTTTAGGGTTCGGGTTAGGGTGAGGGTAAGGGTTAGCGTGAGGGTCGGGGTGAGAGTGAGGGTTAGGGTTATCGTGAGTGTTAGGGTGAGGGGTAGGGTGACGGTTAGGATTAGGGTTAGGGTGAGTGTGAGGGTTAGGGTGAGGGTGAGGGTTAGTTTTATGGTTAAGGTTAGGTTTAGGTTGAGGGTGAGGGTCAGGGTTAGGGTTAGAGAGAGGGTGAGGGTGAGGGTTAGGGTTAGGATTAGGGTTAGGGTTAGGGTTAGGGTTAATGGTTAGGATTAGGGTTAGGGTGAGGGTTAGGGTTAGGTTGAGGGTGAGGGTTAGGGTAGGGTGAGGGTTAGGGTTAGTGTGATGGTTAGGGTTAATTTTAGGGTTAGGGTTAGGGTGAGGGTAAGGGTTAGGTTGAGTGTTGGGGTGAGAGTGAGGGTTAGGGTTATCGTGAGTGTTAGGGTGAGGGTTAGGGTGTGGGTTAGGTTTCGATTTCGGTTTAGGTTTATGCTGAGGGTGAGGGTGGGATGAGGGTGAGGGTTAGGTTTGGGGTGAGGGTTAGGGTTAGGGTTAGGGTTAGGTTGAGGATTAGAGTTAGGATTAGGGTTAGGGTTAGGGTTATTTTAGGGTTAGGGTGTGTGTGAGGTTGAGGGTGGTTAGGGTTAGGGTGAGGGTGAGGTTGAGAGTTAGGTTGAAGTTTTGGCTTAGGGTGAGGTTTAGGGTAAGGGTGAGGGTAAGGGTTAGGGTTAGGGTTAGGGTAAGAATTAGCCTGAGTGTTAGAGTGAGTGTGTGGGTGAGTGTTAGGGTTAGGGTGAGTTTTAGGGTGAGATTTATGGTTAGGGTTTGGGTGAGGTTGAGGTTTAGTATTATGGTTAGAGGTAGGGTTAGGTTTAGGATGAGGTTTAGGTTTATTGTGAGGTTTAGGGTTAGGGTTAGGGTTAGTGTTAGGGTGAAGTTTAGAGTTAGGGAGAGGGTTAGGGTTAGATTGAGGGTTAGGGATAGCAGGAGTGTTAACGGAGACGGTTTGGGTGAGGATTACGGTTAGCATTAGGGTTATCGTGAGGGTTAGGGTGAATGTTAGGGTTAGGATTGCGGTGAGGGGGAGGGGGAGGATTAGGGTTAGGATTTGGGTGAGGGTTAGGGTTTGGGTTAGGGTTAATGTGAGGGTTTGGTTTAGGTTTAGGCTTAGGATGAGGGTTAGGCTGAGGGGTAGAATTTGGTTTAGGGTTACGGTTATGGTTAGTGTGAGGTTTAGGTTTAGGGTTAGTGTTAGGGGGAGGGCAAGGATTAGGGTGAGGGTTAGGGTAGGTTGAGGGTTAGGGTGAGGGATAGAGTTAGGGTAAGTGTTAGGGAGAGTTAGGGTGAAGGTTATGGTTATGGTTAGGGTTACGGTGAAGGCGAGGGTTAACATTAGTGTTACTGTGAGGGTGAGGTTTTGGGTTAGGGTTAGGGTAAGGGCTCCTGTGAGAGTAAGGGTTAGGGTTAGGGTTAGGGATAGGGTGAGGATTAGGGTTAGCTTTAGGGTGAGGGTGAGGATTAGAGTTAAGGTTAGGGTGAGGGTTATGGTTGGTGTGTGGTTTAGGGTTAGGGTAATGGTTAGGGTGAGGGTGAGAGTGAGGGTGAGGGCTAGGGTTAGGGTTAGGGTTAGGGTGAGGCTGAGGGTGAGGGTGAGGGTTAGGTTTAGGATTAGGGTTATGGTTAGGTCTTGGGTCAGGGTGAGGGCGAGCATGAGAATGAGGGTTAAGGTTAGGGTTAGGGTGAGGGTTAGGGTGAGGGTGAGGTTTAGGGTTAATGTTAGTGTTAGGGTGAGGTTTAGGGTGAGGGTTAGGTTTGGGTTAGGGTGAGGGTTAGGGTGAGGGTTAGGGTTAGGGTTTTTGTTAGGGTGTGGGTTAGTGTTAGAGTGAGGCCTAGGGTTAGGGTGAGGGTGAGGGTTAGGGACAGGTTTAGGGTGAGGTTTAGTGTTAGGGTTAGTGTTAGAGTTAGGGTGAGGTGTAGTGTTAGGGTTAGGGTGAGGGTAAGATTTAGTGTGTGGTTCGGGTTAGGGTTAGTTTTAGGGTGAGAGTAAGTGTTAGGGTTATGGTTAGGGTGAGAGTGAAAGTTAGGGTTAACCTGAGTGTTAGAGTGAGGGTTAGGGTTAGAGTTAGTGTTAGGGTGAGGGTTAGGGTTAGGGTTTGGGTTAGGGTGTGGGTGATGTTTAAGATTAGGGTGAGGGTTAGGGTTATTGTGAAGTTTAGTGTTAGGGTTAGGGTGAGGTTGAGGCTTAGGGTTAGGGTTAGGGTGAGGGTTTGGGTGAGGGTTAGGGTTAGGATTAGGGTTAGGTTTAGGGTTAGGTTGAGGGTGAGGGTGAGGTTGAGGATGAGGGTTAGGGTTTGTTTGAGGGATACGTGAGCGTTAGGGTTAGGTTTAGGTTTAGGGTGAGGGTAAGGGTTAGGGTGAGGGTCAGGGTTAATGTGAGGGTTACGGTTAGAGTTAGGGTTAGTGTGAGGGTTAGGGTGAGGTTTAGGGTTATGGTTAGGGTTAGCGTGAGGGTTAGGTTGAGGACTAGGCTGAGGGTGAGGGTTAGGGTTAGGGTTAGGGATAGGGTGAGAATTAGTATTAAGGTAAGGGTTAGGGAGATGGTTAGGGTGAGGATTAGGGTTAGGGTTAAGGTTAAGGTTAGGGTTAGGGATAGGCTCAGGGGTAGGGTTAGGGTTAGGGTGAGGTTTAGATTTAGTGTGATGGTTAGGGTTAGGGTTAGGGTGAAGGGAAGGATTAGGGTGAGTGTTCGAGTGAGGGTAAGTGTTAGGGTTACCATGCGTGTTAGGGTTAGGGTTAGGATGAGGGTGAGGTTCAGGGTGAGGGTGAGGGTTAGGGTTAGGGTGAATGTTAGGTTTAGTGTGAGGATTATGGTGAGGGTGAGGGTAAGGGTTAGGGTGAGGGTTAGTGTAAGGGAGAGGGTTAGGTTTAGGGTTAGGATGAGGGTTAGGCTGAGGGGTAAGTTTAGGGGTAGGGTGAGGGTTAGGGTAAGTGTGAGGGTTAGGGTTGGGGTTAAGGTAAGGGTTAGGTTTAGGGTGAGGGTGAGGGTTAGGTTTAGGATTAGGGTTAGGGTTAGGGTTAGGTTGAGGTTGAGTGTGAGGGTGACGTTTTGGGTTAGGGTTAGGTTTAGGCTGAGGGCTAGGTTGAGGGTGAGGGTTAGCGTGAGGGTGAGGTTGAGGGTTTGGATTAGGTTTAGGTTTAGGATGTGGGTTATGCTGAGGGGTAGCGTTAGGGTAGTGTGAGGGTTAGGGTTAGTGTGAGGGTTAGGGTTAGGGTTAGGTTTAGGTTGAGGATAAGGTTTAGGCTGAGGGTTATGTTTTGGGTCAGGGTTAGGTTTAGGGTTAGAGTGAGAGTTAGGGTGATTGTTAGGGTTAGGGTTAGGTTGAGGGTGAGGCTGAGGTTGAGGTTTAGGGTTAGAGTTAGGGTAAGGGTTAGGTTGAGGGTTAAGGTGAGTGTTTGGTTTAGGATTAATTTTAGGGTTAGGGTTATGTTGAGCGTGAGGGTGAGGATGAGGTGACTTTTCGGTTGGGGTTAGGTTTAGGGATAGGGTGAGGGCTAGGCTGAGCGTGAGGGTTAGGGTGAGGGTGAGGATGAGGTTGAGGGTTAGGGTAAGGGTTAGGGTTAGGGTTAGGGTGAGGATCAGGGTGATCATGAAGGTTAGGATGAGAGTTAGGTTTAGGGTGAGGGTTATTGTTAGGGTTAGGGTGAGTGTTAGTGTTAGGGTGAAATTTACAGTGAGGGTGAGGGTTAGGGTTAGGGTGAGGGTGAGGGTGAGGGTTAAGGTTAGGCTTATGGTGAGGGTGAGGGATAGGTTTAGGGTTATTGTTAGTATGAGGGCTAGGGATCGGGTTCGGGTTCGGGAGAGAGTGAGGGTTAGGGTGTGGGTGAGGGTGAGGGTGAGGGTTTGGGTTAGGGTTCGGGTTAGGGTTAGGGTTAAGGTGAGGGTTAGGGTGAGGGTGAGGTTGAGGGTGAAGGTGAAACTGAGGTTTAGGGTGTGGGTGATGGTTAGGTTTAAGTTGAGAGTTAGGGTTAGGTTTAGGGTTAGGGTGAGGGTTAGGTTGATGGTGCAGGTAAGGGTTAGGGTTAGGTTTATGGTTAGGCTGTGGTTGAAGGGGCGGGTATTGGTGAGGGTTAGGGTTAGGTTGAGTGCTAGGCTTAGGGTTAGGGTGAGGGTTACAGTTAGGGTGAAATTTAGGGTGAGTTTGAGGTTTAGGCTGAGGGTCAGGGTTCGGGTGAGACTGAGGGATAGGGTGTGCATGAGGTTTAGGTTTAGGGAGAGGATTAGGGTGATGGTTAGGGTTAGGGTGTGGTTGAGGGTTAGGGTTAGTGTAAGGATTAGGGTGAGTGTTAGTGTTAGGGTTACGATGAGGGTTAGGACGAGGGATAGGGTTAGGGTTATTGTGAGGGTTAGTGTTAGGGTGAGCGTTAGGGTGAGGGTTAGGGTTAGGGTGAAGGTAAGGGTTAGGGTGAGGGTTAGGGTGAGGTTTAGAGTTTGGGTTAGGGTAACTGTGAGGATTAGGGATAGGGTTCGGGTGAGGGTTACATTTAGTGTGAGGGTTAGGTTTAGGGTGAAGGTTAGGGTTAGGTTTAGGGTAAGGTTGAGGGTGAGGGTGAGGTTTAGGGTTTGGGTGAGGGTGCGGTCTAGGGTGAGTGTGAGGGTTCGAATGAGGGTGATGGTGAGTGGTAGGGTTAAGGTAAGGGTTGGGGTTAGGTTTAGGGTGAGGATCAGGGTGAGGTTGAGGGCTAGGGTGAGAGTCAGGGTTAGGTTGAAGGTTAGGGTTAGGGTTAGGGAGAGGGTTAGTTTTAGGGTGATGTTTAGGCTGAGGGTGATGTTTATGGTTAGTGTGAGGGTGAGAGTTCACGAGAGGGTTAGAGTTAGGGTTAGGGTGAGGTGAGGGTGACGACTAGGTTTAGGGTTAGGGTTTGGTTGAGGTTGAGGGTGACGGTGAGGGTTAGGTTTAGGGTTAGGGTTAAGTTTAGGGTTAGGGTGAGGGTGAGGGTTAGGGTTAGGGTAACGTTTAGGGTGAAAGTGAGTGTTAGGGTGAAGGTGAGGGTTCCTTTGAGACTGAGGGTTATTGTGTGAGTGAGGGTGCGGGTGCGGGTTAGGGTTTGGGTAAGGGTTAGGGTGAGTGTTATGGTTAAGGTTAGGATGAGGTTTAGGATGAGGGTTAGGGGTAGGGTTATTGTGAGGGTTAGGGTTAGGGTGAGGGTTAGGGTGAGTGTTAGGGATAGGATTAAGGTTAGGGTGAGGGTAAGTGTTAGGGTGAGGGATAGTGTGAGGTTGAGGGTGAGAGTTAGGTTTAGGGTTAGTGTTAGAATTAGGATGAAGTTGAGGGTGAGGGTTGGGGTTAGTGTTATGGTTAAGGATAGGTTTAGGTTTAGGGTGAGGTTGAGGGTTAGGATTAGGGTTAGGGTGCGGGTTAGGGTTACGGTTAGGATTAGGGTGAGGGTTTGTGTTAGGTTTAGGGTTAAGATGAGGGTTAGGATGAGGGATAGGTTTAGGGTTAAGTTGAGGGTTAGCGTTAGTGTGAGCATTAGGCTTAGGTTTCGGGTTAAGGTGAGGATAAGGTTTAGGGTGAGGGTTATGCTGAGAGTGAGGGTTAGGGTTAGGGTGACAGTTAGGGTTAGGGTGAGGGTAAGGTTTAGTGTGAGCATTAGGGTGAGGGTTAGGTTTAGGGTTAGGGTTTTGGATGAGGGTTAGGGTGAGGGTTAGCGTTAGGGATAGGTTTAGGTTTTGGGTGAAGGTAAGGGTTAGAGTGATGGTTAGGGTGAGGGTGAGGGTGAGGGTGAGGTTTCGGATCAGGCTTAGGGTGAGGGCTAGGATGAGGTGACTGTTAGGGCATTAGGGTTAGTTTCACGGTTAGGCTTATGGTGAGGGTGAGGCTTAGGGTGAGGTTTAGGTTGGGGGTGAGGTTTAGGGTGAGGGTTAGGGTTAGGATGAGAATTAGGTTGAGGGTGAGGGTTAGGATTAGTGTTAGTGTTAGGATGAGGGTGATGGTGAGGGTTAGGGTTAGGGTGAGGGTGAGGTTGAGAATTAGTTTTAGGATTAGGGTTAGGTTTAGGGTTAGGCTGAGGGTGACGGTGAGGGTGAGGTTTAAGTATAGGGTAGGGTGAGCTTTAGGGTTAGTGTGAGGGTTAGGGTGAGGGTGAGGGTAAGGGTTAATGGTGAGGGTTAGGGTTCGGGTTCGGGTTCGGGTTAAGGTTAGGGTTAGGGTGAGTGTTAGGCTGAGGGTTAGGATTAGGGTTAGGGTTAGGGTCAGGTTTAGGGTGAGGCTAAGAGTTAGGGTTAGGGTTAGGGTTCTGCATAGGTTGAGAGTGAGGATTAGAGTTAGGGTGAGATTTAGGGTTAAGGTGAGGGTTAGGGTTAGGATTAGTGTTAGGGCGAGGGCTTGGGTGAGGTTTAGGGTTAGGTTTACAGTGAGCCTTAAGGTGAGAGAGAGGTTTATGGTTAGGGTGCAGGATAGGTTTAGTGTGAAGATTAGGCGTAGGGTTAGGGTTAGGCTGAGGGTGAGGGTGAGGGTTAGGGTGAGTTTTACGGTTAGTGTGAGGGTTAGGGTGAGGTTGAGGGTTAGGGTTAGGGTGAGGGTAAGGGTTAGGGTGAAGGTTAGAGTGAGGGTGAGGGTTAGGGTTAGGGTTAGGGTAAGGGTGAGTTTTAGGTTTAGGGTTAGGTTGAGGTTTAGGGTTAGGGTTAAGGTTAGGGTTAGGGTGAGGGTGATGTTCAGGGTGAGGGTTATTGTTAGGGTTAGTGTGAGGGATAGGTTTAGGATTAGAATTAGGCTGAGGGCTAGGGTGAGGGTGAGAGTTAGGGTGAGGATTTGGGTTAGGGTGAGGTTTAGGGTGAGGCTAAGGGTTAGAGTGATTGTTAGGGTGAGGGTGAAGGTGAGGTTTAGGGTTCGGGTTAAGGTTCGGGTTTGGGTGAGGGTGAGGGTTAGGGTTAGGTTTAGGGTTAAGATGATGGTTAGGCTGAGGGATTTAGTTAGGGCTAGGGTGACGGTTAAGGTTAGTATGAGGGTTATGGTTAGTGTTAGGGTTAGGGTTAGGGTGAGGGTAAGGGTTAGGTTGAGGGTTAGGGTGAGGTTGAGGGGTAGAGTTAGCATTACGGTTAGGGTTAGGGTTAGGGAGAGGGTTTGGGTGAGGGTAAGTTTTATGTTGAGGGTTACGGTGAGGGTGAGGTTTAGGTTTAGGGTGAGGGTAAGTGTTAGGGTGAGGGTGAAGGTTAGGATTAGCATTAGGGTTAGGTTGAGGATGAAGCTTAGGGTTATGGTTTGGGTTAGGGAGAGGGCTAGGCTGATTATGAGGGTTAGGGTTAGGGTTAGGGTGAGGGTTAGGGTGAGGGTTAGGTTTAGGGTTAGGGTTAGGTTTAGGGTGAGGTTTAGGGAGAGGGTGAGGGTTAGGGTGAGGTTTAGGGTTAGGGTTAGGGTTAGGTTTAGGGTGAGGGTTAGGGAGAGGGTGAGGATTAAGGTGAGGGTGCGGGAGAGGGTTAAGGTGAGGGTTCGGGTTAGAATTAGGGTTAGGGTGAGGGCTAGGGTGAGGGTGAGAGTTAGGGTTAGCGTGAGTGTTATGGTGAGGTGTAGGTTTAGGGTCAGAGTGCGGCTTAGGTGTAGTGCGTTTGTTAGGGTTAGGTTTACAGTTAGGGTGAGGATTAGGGTTAGAGTGAGGGTTAGTGTCAGCATGAGTGTTAGGGTGAAGGTCAGGGTGAGGGTTAGGGTTTGGTTTAGGGTTAGGGTGAGAGTTAGACTGAGGGGTAGGGTTAAGGTTAGGCTGAGGGTGTGGGTGAGGGTGAGGGTTAGGGTTAGGGTGAGGGTAGGGTTAGTGTGAGGGTTACGATGAGGTTGAGGGTAAGTGTGTGTGTGAGGGTTAGTGTCAGGATTAGGGTGAGGATGAGGGTGAGAGTTAGGGTTAGGATTAGGGTTAGGTTTAGGATTAGGCTTAGGGTGAGGGTGAGGTTGAGGGTGAGGGTGAGGTTGAGGGTGAGGGTTAAGTTTAGGGTTAGGGTGAGGTTGAGGGTTAGTGTGATGGTTAGGGTGAGGGTCAGTGTAAGTGTTAATGGTGATGGTGAGGTTTAGGGTGAGGGTTAGGGTGAGGGTTAGGGTGAGGGTTAGGGTTAGCATGAGGGTAAGTGTTAGGGTTAGTGTTAGTGTTAGGGTGGGGCTTAGGGTAAGAGTGAGGGTTAGGTTTAGGGTGAGGGTTAGGGTTAGGATTAGGGTTAGGGCGAGGGCAAGGGTGAGTGTGAGGGTTATGGTTATGGTTATGGTTAGGGTGAGGGTAGGGTTAGGTTTAAGGTGAGGGTTAGGGTGAGGTGTAGGTTTAGGTTAGGGTGACGGTTAGAATGAACGTCAGGGTTAGGGTGAGGATTAGGGTTAGGGCTAGGGTTAGGGTGAGGTTGAGGGTGAAATTGAGGGTAAGGCTTAGGGTTAGGGTGAATCTTAGTGTTAGTGTGAGGATTAGGGTGAGGGTGAGTGTAAGGTTCAGGGTAAGGTTTAGAGTGAGGGAGAGGCTTAGGTATAGGGTTAGGATGAGGGTTAGGCTGAGGGGTAGTTTTAGGGATAGGGTGAGGGTTAGGGTAAGTGTGAGGGTTATGGTTAGGTTTAGGGTGAGGGTGAGGTTTAGGGTGAGGGTGAGGGTTAATTTAGGGTGAGGGTTAGGGATAGGGTTAGGGTGAAGTTTAGAGTGAGGGGTAGGGTTATTGTTAGGGTGAGGCTTATGTGTAGTGTGAGGGTCAGGGTTAGGGTTAGGGTTAGGGTGAGGATTAGGTAGAGAGTGAGGTTTAGTGTTAGCATGAGTGGTAGGGTGAGGGTTAGGGTGAGGGTTACGGTTAGGGTTATAGTTAGGGTTTGGTTGAGGGTGAGGGTTAGCGTTAGGGTCAGTGTTAGGGTCAGGGTGAGGGTTAGGGTGAGGGTTACCGTTAGGGTTATAGTTAGGGTTAGGTTGAGGGTGAGGGTTAAGTTTAGGGTTATGGTTAGGGTTAGGGTTAGGATTAGGGTGAGTGTGAGGTTAAGGGTTAGGGATAGGGTTAGGGTTATGTTTAGGGTGAGGGTTAGGTTGAGGGTGAGTGTTAAGATTAGGGGTCGGTTGAGGGCTAGGGTGAGAATGAGGGTTAGGTTTAGGATTAGGGTTAGAGTTAGATTGAAGGTGAGGGTGAAGGTTTGGGTCAGGATTAGGGTTCGGGTTAGGGTTAAGTTGAGGATGAGGGTTAGGGTTAGAGTTAGGGTGAGGGTTATGGTTAGGGTTAGGTTTGGGGTTAGGGTGGGGGTTTGATTTCTGTTTAAGCTTAGGATGAGTGTTAGGCTGAGGGGTAGGTTGAGGGTTAGGGTGAGGTGAGGGTGAGGGTGAGGGTTAGGATTAGGGTTAGGGTTACGTTTAAAGTGAGGGTTGGTGTGAGGGTTAGTGTATAGTTGAGGGTTAGGGTGAGAGTGAGGGTGAGTTTTAAGGTTAGGATTAGATTTATGGTTAGGATTTGCCTGAGGGTGAGGGTTAGGCTTAGGTTTAGGGTGACGGTTAGGGTGATGGTAAACTTTAGGTTTAATGTTATAGATATTGTGAGGGTTAGGATGAGGGTTAGGGTTAGGGATAGGGTCAGGTTGAGGATTACAGTGAGGGTTACGGTTAGGGTGAGGGTGAGGTCTAGGATGAGGGTTAGGGTTAGGGGTAGGTTTAGCGTGAGGGGTATGGTTAGGGTTACGGTGAGGGTGAGGTTTAGTGTGAAGATTAGGATTAGGGTTAGCATTAGGGTGAGGGTAAGTGATAGGGTGAATGTTAGGGTGAGAGTGAAGTTAGGGTTAGTGTGAGTGTGAGTGTGAGGGTTAGAGTGAGGGTTAGGGTTAGCATTAGTTTTAGGGTGAAGATTAGGTTTATTGGTGAGGATTAGGGTTAGGGTTAGGGTGAGGGTGAGGGTGAGGCTTAGGGTTTGGATTAGGCTTAGGGTTATGGTTATGCTGAGATTGAGGGTGACGGTGAGGGTTAGAGTTATTGTGAGGGTTAGGGTTAGGGTTAGGGTGAGGTTTAGGGTGAGGGTTAGGGTTAGAATTAGTGTTAGGGTGAGGGTTAGGTTGAGGGTTAGTTTTAGGGTTAGGGTTAGGATTAGTGTGAGGGCTAGGGTGAGGGTTAGGGTTAGGATTAGGGTTAGGGTTAGGGTGCGGGTAGGCTGAGGGTGAAGTTGAGAATGAGGTTTAGGGTTAGGTTGAGGGTTAGGGTTAGGACTATGGTTAGGGTGAGGGTGAGGTTGAGGGTTAGAGTTAGGGTGAGGGTGCGGGTTAGGGCGAAGGCTAGGGTGAGTGTGAGTGTTAGGATTAAGGGTAAGGTGAGGGCTAAGGTGAGGGGGAGTGTTAGGGTTTGGGTGAGGGTGAGGGTGAGGATTAGGGTGAGTGGTAGAGATAGGGTTAGGGTGAGGGTTAGGTTTAGTGTGAGGGTTAGGGTTACGGTTAGGGTTTGGTTGGGATTAAGGGGTAGGGTGAGGGTTAGGGTGAGAGTGAGAGTTAGGTTTAGGGTTAGTGTTAGAGTTACGGTGAAGTTGAGGGTTAGGGTTAGGGTTAGGGTTAGGGTGATGGTTTGGGTTAGGTTTAGGCTTAGGATGAGGATTAGGCTGAGGGATAGGGTTAGGGTTAGGTTGAGGGGTAGGGTTAGTGTGAGGGTTAGATTTACGTTTAGGGTTAGGGTGAGGTTAAGATTAAGGCTTAGGGTGAGGGTTAGGGTTAGGGTGAGGGTGAGGGTTATGGTGAGGGGTAGGGTTATGGTTAGGGTGAGGGTAAGGTTTAGTGTGAGGGTTAGGGTTAGGGTGAGGGTAGGCTGGGGGTGAGGTTGAGGGTGAGGGTTAGGGTTAGGGTGGGGGTGAGGGTGAGGGTGAGAGTTAGGGTTAGGGTTAGGGAGAGGGTTAGGGTTATGGTGAGGTTTAGGTTTAGGTTTAGGGTGAGGGTGAGGATGAGGTTTAGGGTGAGGGTGAGGGTTAGGGTTAGGGTTAGGGTGAGGGTTATGGTTAGGATTAGGGTAAGGGTTATGTTTGGGTTAGGTTTGGGGTTAGGGTGAGGGTTTGGTTTCGGTTTAGGCTTAGGATGGGTGTTAGGCTGAGGGGTAGTTTGAGGGTTAGGGTGACGGTTAGGGTGATGGTGAGGGTTAGGATTACAGTGAGGGTTAGGGTGAGGGTGAGGGTGAGGGTTAGGTTTAGGATTAGGGTTAGGGTTAGGGTTAAAGTGAGGGTTGGGGTGAGGGTTATTGTATAGTTGAGGGTTTGGGTGAGAGTGAGGGTTATGTTTAGGGTGAGAGTGAGGGTGAATTTTAAGGTTAGGATTAGATTTATGGTTAGAATTTGCCTGAGGGTGAGGGTTAGGTTTAGGTTTAGGGTGACGGTTAGGGTGGTGGTGAACTTTAGGTTTAATGTTATAGTTATTGTGAGGGTTAGGATGAGGGTTAGGTTTAGGGATAGGGTCAGGGTGAGGATTACGGTGAGGGTTAGGGTTACGGTGAGGGTGAGGCTGAGGGTGAGGGTTAGGGTTTGGGTTAGGGTAGGGGTGAGGGTGAGGGTAAGGATAAGTGTTAGGGTTAGAGTTAGGCTGACAGTGAGTGTTAGGGTGAGGGTTAGGTTTAGGGTTAGGGTTAAGGTGAGGGTCAGGGTTAATGTGAGGGTTAGGGTGAGGGTGAGGGTTAGGTTTAGAGTTCGGGTTCGGGTTTGGGTTAGGGTGAGTGATATGGTTAAGGTTAGGGTTATGGTTAGGCTGAGGATTAAGGTAGGTTTAGGGCTAGGGTGAGGGTTAGGGTGAGGGGTAGGATGAGGGTGAGGGTTAGGGTTAGGGTTAGGGTGAGGGTTACTGTTAGGTTTAGGGTTAGTGTGAGGGTTAGTTTTATGGTTAGTGTTAAGATTAGGGTGAAGTTAAGGGTTAGGATGAGGGTTAGGGTGAGAGTGAGGTTTAGGATTACCGTAAGTGTTAGGGTGAAGGTTACGATTAGGGTTAGGGTTAGGGTTAGGATTAGGGTGAGGATTAGTGTTAGACTTAGGGTGAGGGTTAAGGTTAGGGTTAGTGTTAGGGTGAGGGTTAGAGGTAGTGTAGGGTTAGGGTTAGGGTTAGGTTTAGGGTTATTGTAAGTTTTAGGGTGAATGTGAGGGTGAGGGCGAGTTTCACGGTGAGGGTGAGAGTTAAGGTTAGGGTTAGGATTAGGGTAAGGGTGAGGATGAGGGTTATGGTTAGGATTCATGTGAGGGTTAGGGTTAGGCTGAGGTTGAGGGTGAGGGTGAGTTTGAGGTTGAGGTTTAGGTTTAGGTTAAGGGTTAGTGTGAGATTAGGTTTAGTGTGAGAGTTAGGGTTAGGGTTAAGGTGAGTGTAAATGTTAGGGTGAGGGTTAGGGTGAGGGTGATTGTGAGGGTTAGGGTTAGGGTTAGGGTTAGGATTAGGGTGAGGGTGAGGGTATGGGTGAGGTTTAGGGTGAGGTTGAGGATTAGGTTGAGGATTAGGGTTAGGGTGAGGTTTAGGGTAGGGTGAGGGTGATGGTCAGGGTTAAGGTGATGTTTAGGATGAGGTTTAGGGTAAGAGTGAGTATGAGGTTTCGGGTGAGGTCGAGGGTTAGGGTGTGGGTGAGGGTTCAGGTTAGGTTGAGTATTAGGGTGTCAGTCAGAGTTACGGTGAGGGTTAGGGTGAGGGTTAGGGATAGGGTTAGGGTTAGAGTGAGGGTGAGGGTGAGGGTTAGGGTTAGGGTTAGGGTTAGAGTTAGGGTGAGGGTGAGGGTTTGGGTTAGGGATAGGGTTAGGTTTAGGGTTAGGGTGAGGGTTAGGGTGAGTGTGAGTGTTAGGATTAGGGGTAGGTTGAGGGCTAGGGTGAGAATGAGTGTTAGGTTTAGTATTAGGGTTAGAGTTAGGTTGAGGGTGAGGGTGGAGGTTTGGGTAAGGATTAGGGTTAGGGTTAGGGTTAAGTTGAGGGTGACAGTGAGGGTTAGGGTTAGAGTTAGGGTGAGGGTTCTGGTTATGTTTAGGGTTAGGGTTAGGGTGAGTGTTTGGTTTAGGTTTAGGCCTCGGATGAGCGTTAGGCTTAGGGGTAGGTTTAGGGTTAGGGTGAGGGATAGGGTTAATGTGAGGGTTAGGGTTAGGGTTAGGGTTAGAGTGACGATAAGGTTTAGGCTGAGGGTTAGGGTGAGGGTGAGATTTAGGGTTATGGTGAGGGTTAGGGTGAGGGTTAAGGTGAAGGTTGGGGTGAGGGTTAGGGTATAGGTGAGGGTAAGGGTGAGGGTGAGCGTTTGGGTTAGGGTGAGAGTGAGGGTTAGGTTTAGGGTTAGGATTAGATTGAGGGTTAGAATTTGCCTGAGGGTGAGGGTTAGGCTTAGGTTTAGGGTGACCGTTAGGTTGATGGTGAGGTTTAGGTTTAATGTTAGGGTTAGGGTTAGTGTGAGGGTGAGGATGAGGGTTAGGGTTAGGGTGAGGGTAAGGTTTAGTGTGAGGATTACGGTGAGGGTGACCGTAGGCTGAGGGTGAGTTTGAGGGTGAGGGTTAGGGTTACAGTTAGGGTTAGGGTGGGGGTGAGGGTGAGGGTGGGGGTTAGGGTTAAGAATAGGGTTAGGTTTAGTGTTAGGCTGAGGCTGAGGGTGAGGGTTAGGGTTAGGGTGAGGGTTAGGCTTAATGTTAGGGTGAGGGTTTGGGTGAGTGTTAGGGTTAGGTTTAGGTTTAGACAGGGTGAGGGTAAGGATGAGGGTTAGGGTTAGGGTTAGGGTTAGGTTTAGGGTGATTCTAAGGGTTAGGGTGAGGGTTATGGTGAGGGTGAGGTTTAGGGTTAGGGTTAGTGTTAGGGTTAGGGTTAGGGATAGGGTTAGGGTTAGTGTGAGGGTTAGGGTGAACTATAGGGTTACGGTTAAGTTTAGGGTGAGGATTAGGGTGAGGGGGAGGGCTAGGTTTAGGGTTAGGGTTAGGGTATTGGTGAGGGTTAGGGTGAGGCTAAGGGTTAGGGTGAGGGTGAGGGTTGGGGTGAGGGTAAGGGTTAGGGTTTGGGTTAGTGTTAGGGTGAGGTTTATGGTTAGTGTTAGAGTTATGTTTATGGTTAGGGTGAGGATTAGTTTGAGGGTTAATTTTAGTGTTAGGTTTTGGGTGAGGGTTAGGTTGAGAGTGAGGGTTAGGGTTAGGTTTAGGGTTAGGGTGAGGGTGAGTGTTAGGATTAGGGATAAGGTTATTGCAATGCTGAGGCTGAGGGTTAGGGTGAGGGTTAGGGTGAGGGTGAGGTTTAGGTTTGGGTTAGTGTTAGGGTGAGGGTTAGGGTTAGGTTTAGGGTTAGTGTGAGGGTTAGGGTGAGGGTTAGGGTTACAGTTAAGTTTAGGGTGAGGATTACGGTGAGGGTGAGGACTAGGGATAGGGTTGGGTTTAGGGTTAGGGTGAGGGTTACGGTGAGGCTAAGGGTTAGGGTGAGGGTGAGGGTTAGGGTTGAGGGTAAGGGTTGGGGTTTGGGTTAGTGTTAGGGTGAGGGTTAGGGTGAGGGTTAGTTAGGTTTAGGGTTAGTGTGAGGGTTAGGGTGAGGTTTAATTTTCAGATTAGTGTTTGGATGAAGGTTAGGGTGAGGGTGAGGTTTAGGGTTACGTTTAGGGTTAGGGTGAGGGTGAGTGTTCAGATTAGGGGTAAGGTTAGGGCAAGGGTGAGGGTGAGGGTTAGGGTTAGGGTTAGGGTTAAGGTGAGGGCTAGGGTGAAGGCTAGGGTTAGGGTTAGGGTTAGGGATAGGTTGAGGATTAGGGTTATGGTTAGGGTTAGTGTGAGCATTAGGCTGAGGGCTAGGCTTAAGGTTAGTTTGAGGGTTAGGTTTAGTGTGAGGGTTAGGGTTAGGGTGAGGGTAAGGTTAGGTCGAGGTTGAGAGTGAAGGTGAGCGTTAGGGTGAGGGTTAGGTTGAGTGTTTGGGTTAGGATTAGGGTGAGGGTTAAGGTTAGTGTGAGGTTTAGGTTAAGGTTTAGTTTTAGGCTGAGGGTAAAGTTACGGTAAGGTTTAGGGTGAAGGTGAAGGTTAGGGTTATGGTGAGGGTTAGAGTGAGGGATAGAGCTAGGGGTAGGGTGAAGGTGAGGGTTAGGGTGAGGGTTGGGCTTAAGTTTAGGGTTAGGGTTAGGGTGAGGGTGAGGGTTAAGGTTAGCATTACTGTTATGGTGATTGTGAGGTTGAGGGTTAGGGTAAGAATGAGGGCTAGTGTTTGGGTGAGGGTCAGGGGTAGGTTTAGGTATAGGGTGAGGATTAGGGTTCGGGTTAGGGTTAAGGTGAGGGTGAGGGTTAGGCTTAGGCTTAGTGTGAGGGTTAGGTTTAGGGTGTGGTTTAGGGTTCGGACTTAGGTCAGGGTGAGGGCGATGGTGAGGGTGAGCGTTAGTGTTAGCGTTAGGGTGAGGTTTAGGGTAAGGGTGAGGTTTAGAGTTAAGGTTAGGGTTAGGGTGAGGGTTAGGGTTAGGGTTAGGCAAAGCGTTAGGGTTAGGGTTAGGGTTAGAGTGAGGCCTAGGTTGAAGGTGAGGGTTTGGGTTAGGGTTAGGGTGAGGTTTAGTGTTAGGCTTAGGGTTAGGGTTAAAGTGATGGGTAGGGTTAGGTTTAGCGGGAGGGTAAGGTTTAGTGTGAGGGTTAGGGTTAGGATTAGTGTTAGGTTGAGGTTAGTGTTAGGGTTAGGGTGAGGGCTCCTGTGAGGATAAGGGTTAGGGTTAGGGTTAGGGATAGGTTTAGTGTTAGTGTGAGAGAGTTAGGGTTAGGGTTAGAGTTAGATTTAGGGTTATTGTTAGGGTTAGGGTGAGGTTGAGGGTGAGGGTGAGGGTTAGGGTGAGGTTTAGGGTGAGGGTAAGGGTGAGGGTTAGTGTTAGGATTAGGGTTAGGTTTAGGTTTAGGCTAAGCGTGAGTGTTAGGGGTAGGGTTTAGGTGAGGTTACGGATTAGGGTGAGGGATAATGTGAGGGTGAGGGTTAGGGTTATGCTGAGAGTGAGTGTGAGGGTGAGGGTGAGGGTGAGGGTTAGATTGAAGGTTAGGGTTAGGGTTAGGGTTAGGGTTAGTGTTAGGGTGATGTTTAGCGTGAGGATAAGTTTTAGGGTTAGGGTTTGTGTTAGGCTTTGTTTGAGAGTGAGTGTGAGTTTGAGAGTTAGGGTGAGGGTGAGGGTTCTGGTGAGGGTGAGAGTTAGTGTGTGATTTAGGGTTAGGGTTAGGGTGAGTGTTAGGGTGACGGTGAGTGGAAAGGTGAGGGTTTGGGTTAGGCTGAGGGTTAGCGTAAGGACTAGGGTGAGGATGAGGGTTTGGGTTTTGGTTAGGGATATGGTGAGGATTATGGTTAGGTTTAGGGTTAGTGTTAGGATTTGGCTGAGGGTGAGTGTGAGGGTGAGGGTGAGGGTTAGGGTTAGGATTAGTGTTAGGGTTAGGTTTTGGCTGAGCGTGAGGGTTAGTGTTAGTATTAGGGTGAGGGATATGGTGAGGGTGAGGTTTAGGGTTAATATTAG